>NW_027362771.1:377733676-378333676 GCF_046119375.1 Phyllobates terribilis | reverse complement strand
ACAGCTAAAACCAAACTGTAGTAAAAATATAATAATTTACAAGTACTGGTCCCTTATGCCACAACACTGCAGGAAAGAGCACCTAGTCCCCAGAGTTAGGTTTATTCATGTAGTGTTTATTGGTGCAGCAGTTACCAGGAAGAATTATACACATTTGATGTATTATACGTACGCAAACTGACCATTTTATTGGTTACATTTGCAATGTTTTATCAAACTCTAAAGGTACCAAAATATCTTAACTTGTTCAGTGGACAGCTGTCTCTAGTGACCTCGCCTAACTCAAATGATCATTCGCCATTGCAGCTTATGTCCTAAGGAATCAAACCAATCTGGTATTCATATTCAACATGCTCAATCCTACTTCTCCCTGACATCAGACACATTAGATTGACAGCTGCACACTGAAAACTGAAAAAATTCTCTATTTTTTATGGAGGCCTATAGTGGAGAGTGTTTTAGGCTTACGGACGTTTGAGATGTACATCTGATACCAAAGATGTTCTCAGAAATTTAATTTGAGATTGCAACACTTGATGTGAGCGTAATAGCTAGAGATGAGCGAACGTGTTCGGAAAACATTAGTTTTTTTCAAATTCGGCACAAACACTGCACTTCGGATTCGTGATCGGACAACCGAGCGATTTTAATGAAAATTGTCCCAAATTGGCAAAAGTGGGGGAAATGATTGTGTTTCCACTACTGTATTTCTTAGGACTTTGGCTAGGGTAGTGGTGCTGTATGTTGAGCGGGGGGATGTGTTTGATGAGGGGAGGGGGTTGAAGAGTTCAGAGTAGTGGCGGGCTGTTAATCTTTTTTTTTCTTAACTTAGTGTGTGCAAATTTCAGAGCAGGAACCATCCACAACGTTCAAACACAAGGGCTTCTGTCATTGACTGCTGAAGTCACATGTGCTGCTCCATGTAAAGAGTGGACATGTTGTTTTAGCGCCATTTTGTCAGTGTAACAGCGCAGAGAGGCTACTCCTGACGCCAGCTTCGGACTGGAGTACCTTCGGCCCACCAGAGAAAATCATTCCTGGGGCCCACTATTTAGCTACATAGAAATAATACAAGCCCACCAATTGTGTGGTAAAATGTGCTAATATTGTGGTGTAACATAAAACACAATGGTCCACAATTATAGAAAATGGCGTAATTTGAGCCAAATCTTGTGTACTCACTTTAACTCCATTATTTCATATTTATCAAATTTTACTCCTAATGATAAATTTGGGACAAATTATTTAAGCACAACATTTTAAGCAAAGTATCAAACTTCTCAATGCTAAAAAAAGAGCTGGCGTACAGTGTGTCAAATGTTGCATAGTTATATAACTATGCACATACATAAAATCAATTCAAAACATTAATCCCTTGGCACAAATGAACATACAGTACCAGTATGTCCACAGCAGGGTCTGCATGTGTGGAGTTGGCTCAGGAGCAGAGCTCGCTTCACACACAACATATAACTGCGTTATACAGAGGGCAGGTGCCTGTATGGTTACCACGCAGCTATGCGCCCCACCTTGATACTCCTGTGAAGTCCAGCATTAGGCTGGATTCATATGAGATCATTATTTACACTATATACTGCAATACTGTGCTGGAGCATGGCTCACCGACACCAATTTCACCTAGATGTGCGTCCTCTGACGCACATTCTGCTGAAATATGTTGTGACGCAGAGACCCGCCAGCTCCCTGCACTGCAATATGCATTGTTGGCCAATCAGAGGCTGGCAGCAGATGTCAGCTAGGATGGCAGACATTATACCAGGATGGGAGACATTATACCAGAATGGTGGACATTATATCAGGATGGTGGGCATTATATCAGGATGGGGAGAAATTATGTCAGGTTGGGGGACATTATACCAGGATGGGAGACATTATACCAGGATGGGAGACATTATACCAAGATGGCGTACATTATACCAGGTTGGTGGACATTATATCAGAATGGCTGACATTATGTCAGGATGGGGACATTATACTAGGATGGCTGACGTTATATCAGGATGGCGGACATTATATAAGGATGAGGGGACATTATATCAGGATGGGGGGACATTATACCAGGATGGCGGGACATTATACTAGGATGGCAGACATTATGCCAGGATGGCGAACAATATACCAGGATGGGAGACATTATACCAGGATGGGAGACATTATACCAGTATGACAGACATTATATCAGGATGGTGGACATTATACCAGGATGGGGACATTATATCAGGATTGCAGACATTATACCAGTACGGGGGAATTATATCAGGATGGGAGATATTATATCAGGATGGGTGACATTATACCAGGATGGTGGACATTATACCAAAATGGGGACATTATACCAAAATGGGAACATTAAATTAATCATGGGTGGTACAGAGGGGCTCAGACAGTCAGGGGTGATACAGGGGAGCTCAGTCAGTCAGGGGTGATACAGGGGGGCTCAATCAATCAGGGTTGATACACGAAGTGAGTGAAGAGGGTCCTCATGCATACCTTAATGCCTGAACCCTCTCCCCCTATATCACCAATGAGTAAAGGCTTTGTTAGTTATGGGTCATAATCCTGCTCAGCTACATATATCTAACCTTTGGTGAGTGATGTAGCAGGGAGCCATCCTTCTCCCTGTGCTTCTTACTGTATGCCTGTGACACTGTGGGGGAGGACCACCATAGTTACTCAGCACAGCATGGCTCATTACCTCAGCTGTGAGGAACCATGGGAGAATAGGGAGAGTGCACGGGTCACTGCATCTCTTCTGCTGCAGACAGCAGCTTGTATTGACCAGGACGTTGATCAATCATGCTGGATCCTGATCACTGTGATATCGCACTTGGAACAACCAGGGAGAGCAGTGCAGCCATCAGGGAATCTCTATCTTCTCCTGCAGACTGCAGCTCATGTGTACCGAATGGAACACTTTTCCGATCAGCCGGTATTTTATCACTGTTGTGCCTGTAGCTGTAGACAGCTCATAGTGCCAGCACGTGGGCCCACCGAAGGATCCTACGGTCCCCCAGTGGGCCAGTCCGACCCTGCCTGATGCTGCTCCTGGATACTTAGAGATTTGAGATAGTTAACAAGGCAGTTGCTTCTAAGTCAGATAGTTTAGATAGATAGGATCCTGTGTGACTGTGAAATTGACCTTCCAGCAGATCAATCATTTTTGCTATTAATGTGGTCCAGACAGAGACAGCATGCCACATTTTAGCATAAAACTCTGTTGTGAACTGCTGATTTTGTGCTGCATGCAGGAATACATCTTTGAAACTCTAATTTTTTATGTTACTATGGTGTTACATACAGCATACCACATCTCAGCTTGTAATTTTTTGGCGGTGAAATTCAGCTGTATTCAGAGCTCATCCACAGTAAAAAAAATTGAATTTATTCTGTTACTAATGTGATACAGCAGGCCACATCTCAGCTTGTATTTTTTTTGCGGTGAAATTCAGCTGTATCAAGAGCTGGTTCACAGTAAAAAAAAAATTACATTTCTCCTGGTAGTAACGTGATACAGCAGGCCACATCTCAGCTTATAATTTTTGGTGCATATATTCTGCTGTATACAGGCCTCATTCACAGTAAAAAATCAATTTTTTTCTGTTACTTACGTGATACAGCAGGCCATATCCCAGCTTATAATTTTTGGAGCATATATTCTGCTGTATACAGGCCTCATCCACAGTAAAAAAATCAAATTTTTTCTGTTACTTACGTGATACAGCAGGCCACATCTCAGCTAAAAACCTATCAACCGACTATACAATATATGGTCCGCAATCCCTATAACAATAGCATGACCGAAAAATGGCGTATTGGAGGGAAAAGTTATACGCAGAGGGGAGGAAACCACTCGCTAAAAGTAAATGACTCAATATACCTATAAGTAATCTCCAAAGTAGCACAAAAAGGGATTTTAATTCTAAAATATAAATTTTATTGAAAAATTCATGTAATACACAAAATTGGTTAAATATAGATATAATTATGAGTAGTGGGGAAGAGGTGTGGAGGGAGAGGGACAGCTAGAAGAGAAAGCAGGGTGAGGTGAAAAAACCCTGCAAAGAGACTAACATCCCATATACAGCATTCGATGAATAACAATTGCAGGTATATGCTGCCACCCAGATGATGAATAAATAAGTGGATATCCTAGCATAGACCAGACCATGTGATATTAAATCTAAAACCCCACAAAGGAGACCTGTTGATGAGATATGGTAATCTAGCATACGACAGCTATCCCTATACGAGATATCTAGTCCAGTATTGGGGAATTAAATGCATGATAGTGGACTATAGATTTAGTCACTGCGCTCTGTAAGTGAATAAATTCAGCAAAAATTATGATATTGCGCAGTGAAAACACCTACATGATCAGTTCATCAGTGCATTGGTTCAAGGTTAATATCACCGAATATCCATTACCTTGGGTCATGGTGAGGTCTAAGGCAGCGTAAAATGGGGGTGCTTGGGATGTGTGTAGCAGCCTCGACGCACGTTTTGCCCGGAAGTGGCTTTTTGGCGCATATATTCTGCTGTATCCAGGCCTCATCCACAGAAAAAAATCTAATTTCTTCTGTTACTAATGTAATACAGCAGGCCTCATCTCAGCTTGTATTTTTTGTGTGCATACAGTACAGACCAAAAGTTTGGACACACCTTCTCATTTAAAGATTTTTCTGTATTTTCATGACTGTGAAAATTGTACATTCACACTGAAGGCATCAAAACCATGAAATAACACATGTGGAATTATATACTTAACAAAAAAGTGTGAAACAACTGAAAATATGTCTTATATTCTAGGTTCTTCAAAGTAGCCACCTTTTGTTTTGATGACTGCTTTGCACACTTTTGGCATTCTCTTGATGAGCTTCAAGAGGTAGTCACCAGAAATGGTTTTCACTTCACAGGTGTGCCCTGTCAGGTTTAATAAGTGGGATTTCTTACCTTATAAATGGGGTTGGGACCATCAGTTGTGTTGTTCAGAAATCAGGTGGATACACAGCTGATAGTCCTACTGAATAGACTGTTAGAATTTGTATTATGGCAAGAAAAAAGCAGCTAAGTAAAGAAAAACGAGTGGCCATCATTACTTTAAGAAATGAAAGTCAGTCAGTCCGGGCAATTTGAATGTGTCCCCAAGTGCAGTTGCAAAAACCATCAAGCGCTACAAAGAAACTGGCTCACATGAGGACCGCCCCAGGAAAGGAAGACCAAGAGTCACCTCTGCTTCTGAGGATAAGTTCATCTGAGTCACAAGCATCAGAAATCACAGGTTAACAGCAGCTCAGATTAGAGATCAGGTCACTGCCACACAGAGTTCTAGCAGCAGACACATCTCTACAACAACTGTTAAGAGGAGACTTTGTGCAGCAGGCCTTCACGAAGGCCCCAGCGTCCAAGGATAGTGGTAGCCAGAAGAAAGTTCTTACCACCAAGCATACAGGTTAGGAGAGTGAAAGAGTACAGAAGCTAGGCCTAGTTTCAGGCTGGTCAGAAGCTTCAGAGTGAGAGGAAGAAACGGATCAGGAGGCCTTATACCCGCTCACTGGGGAGAGTCCAGAAGTACATCCTTCCTATCAAGTACCCTGGACCGTACCTGCCGTCTACACCAGTAAAGGTACTGAAGCGAACCCCCTGTGTGCGTGTCTGTTATTCTCCCCTGACCTGACCTAGCCACTTCTCACCTGCATCCCTTCCATCAACCCTGTCCCGGGGGCCCGCTCCGCCTGTGGGGAGCAGAAACATCCCAGCTGCCATCCCATCACCCCCGGAGGTCTGCAGCAGTGCCGGTACTCATTACCGGGAACCACAGGTGGCGTCACGAGACAAAAACTGTTAACAAAACCCCTTTTAAAGAGTGACCCAGAAGACGGGCCCAGGAGCCGACTGCCGTGATATCCTACAAAGAAAGTAAAGTCCCGGGTACCGAGTCTCCCCCATATATCCCCCTGGGCGAGTCACACTCTTCCTGGGGTCACAAACAGGATTTCGTGCCTGTTGCCACCGGGTACTGTGTGCCGTATTTGAACTGTGTTTGAACTGTGGTGAACATCGCCGCCATTACCGCGTCGCCGCGTGGGAAGAAAAGGGGCGTAACCGCGGGAACCAGAGAGGTGTGAAAGTTGGTAGCACGCGAAGCTCAAGCCCCGCCTCGTGCACTGACGCAGCACCAGGAAGCATCAGGTCCTGGAAGGAGACCGTCGTCTGCGGAGCTGCGGCCTACCTGATAAACGTAAAGAAGGTAGGCTACGGTTTACTAGGGGGGCGCAACCATGGCCGACAACCAGCAAGACGCTGGAGCACCGGTTAACGCTCCCGATGCTCAACTCGCGCCCGGCGCTGCTCAGGCCGGAGCGGCCGCCCCACCAGCAGGGGTCATGGCTCCAGTGATACCCATGGCCCTGCCGTATGTCCACAGGGTGGTGGAGGAGAGCAAACCCTCACCACCTAGATCTGATGACACGGCTGGGCCAGCCTATTGTGAACAGGTGCTTCCCCGGAGGGAGCAGCATTATTGAACTGCTGAAAAGTACTGTAAATAGTTACCCGTAAGGGTACAAAAATTTAAAATTTGTTTTTGTGTGAACTAAAAATAATGTGTGCCTTTAGTTACCCGTAAAGGGTATAAAGACTTGCAGGCTGAGGACTGTGAGCAGCCGAGAACTGTCCATTGTACGTAGTTGCACTTATTAAAGTGCCCCTTATTGGTTTTATTTCCACAACAAAAGACCCCAGAACAAAAACCCGTTTGGCGTGGCCGAAGACGTGGTCCAACACCTGGATCACTTATGCCCTGCAGCCACGCCCAGGGCCTACGTTGGGGGTTTTCTGACGGGTCCCTCATCCTGCTCATGTTGCACCTTCACCAGTGAGATGGACACCTGGTTATGGGACTCACTGTAACTTTGATATGTGTTATTGTTATCGTAATTGTTGTTGTTACCTGTTTTACAGAAATGCTTCAGTCCAGGAGTACTGAGTTGTACTAGGGGGGAATGTGGCACCCTGCTGCACACAGGTACCACGGGATCCAAAGGGTGCATGGACGGACTTCTCCACCAGAGGCTCTCATTACATAACAGACACCTCCACCCTTCCACCTCATACCACCAAAGGGAGCCCTGTTAGGGATATATATACTGGAGGGTGGAGTTAGGCAGTCAGAGTGTGTGCTGGCACTGAGATCAGTAAAGAAGCAGCATGTGAGCTGCTGTGCTGAGGGCCAGCCAGGGCCTAAGCATGTGCTGAAGCCTCAGGGCCTAGAGCGTGGCCGGAGGCAAGGAGAAGAGTGAGAGGAGTTATGGGGGCAGAGGAGCACCTTAGGTCTGCGCCTACAGGGTCCTCTACGTCCAGTAGGAATAACCGGTATACTAGGAGGATTCTAAACCCCTGGTCAACCTGAAGCTACAATCATTTAAAGGACTAGGAACCATGAAGGCCCCAGCGTCCAGGGATAGTGGTAGCCAGAAGAAAATTCTTACCACCAAGCATACAGGTTAGGAGAGTAAAAGAGTACAGAAGCTAGGCCTAGTTTCAGGCTGGTCAGAAGCTTCAGAGTGAGAGGAAGAAACAGATCAGGAGGCCTTATATCCGCTCACTGGGGAGAGTCCAGAAGTGCACCCTTCCTATCAAGTACCCTGGACTGTACCTGCCGTCTACACCAGTAAAGGTACTGAAGTGAACCACCTGTGTGCGTGTCGGTTATTCTCCCCTGACCCGACCTAGCCACCTCTCACCTGCATCCCTTCCATCAACCCTGTCCCGGGGGCCCGCTCCGCCTGTGGGGAGCAGAAAACATCCCAGCTGCCATCCCATCACCCCCGGAGGTCTGCAGCAGCGTTGGTACTCATTACCGGGAATCACAGGTGGCGTCACGAGTAGTGTTGAGCGATACCTTCCGATATCGGGAAATATCGGATCGGATTGGATCGGACCGATACCGAAAAAGTATCGGATATCGCCGATTCCGATACCGGAAACCAATGCAAGTCAATGGGACATAAATATCGGAATTAAAATAAACCCTTTCTTTCCTTGTAGGTTATTTCTACATGAAGGAAAACAACTAAGAATAATGTAGAATGTATTGAGGGAGGTGGGGGAGACAATAAAGGCATAGAGGTTTAGCCCAGTCAAATGGAATAGCAGGAATTAATATTTTTTTATTATGTTCTGAGTTACGGAAATATTAACTATGTTAAGTATTTTTATATTTTGTCAGATATTTATGTTTCACTACTTCCATGCTCTTCACCTTCTTTTTTACTTCTCCCACACTTTCTCCTTCATCATCCTCAGCATCTTTTTCATCCACTTCTTCTTCACCTTCTTCTTCTTCACCTTCTTCGTATTATTCTTTTTTTTACATTCTTCATATTCTACTTCTTCATCTTCTTCATATTCTTCTTCTTCATCATATTCTTATTTGTGACAGGCATTCCTGTAGTTGTTATCTATAAAAGGTTGGACATTACACCTTTCGTTCTGCCCGTCACAAAAGATTTACAACAGGATTTGTCCGCGTTCAGTTTGGCCTGCAGCAGCAGGTCTTTTCCAGGGGCACCACGAGGAGGAACGGACTCACCCCCATACACTGCTTAGTCATCTTCTGCTTATAATTTAGATATTATCTTTTGCTCTGATTTTTAGTCTTATGCTTAATGTTCTTCCGCTTTTTGTTCTGCAGCTTCTTGTATTTCTGCTTCTTGGTTTTCTGTCTCTTGTTTTTCTGTATCTTGGTGCTTGTCTTCTCTTCTTTGTCTTCTTGGTCAACTTCTTCAGGGTCATCTTCTTGGTCTTCTTCGGGGTGGTCTTCAGGGTCGTCGTCTTCGGGGGTCCTCGTCTTCGGGGTCCTCGTCTTCTTCGGGTTGGTCTTCTGGGTCCTCGTCTTCGGGGTCCTCGTCTTCTTCGGGGTGGTCTTCAGGGTCCTTGTCTTCTTCGGGGTGGTCTTCAGGGTCCTCGTCTTCTTCGGGGTGGTCTTCAGGGTCCTCGTCTTCAGGGTCATTGTCTTCGGGGTCCTCGTCTTCTTAGGGTTGGTCTTCAGGGTCCTCGTCTTCAGGGTCCTCGTCAGGGAGATCCAGAGTGATTACCAAGAACCATTTCAAAAAGCTTGAACTTGGAAATGTAGCAGAAGGTACAAGAAAGCTGAGGAACTACCGAGGACCAGCTGACGGTACTGGAACCCGGATGGATAGCAGAAGGTACAAGAGCCAATGGAACTACCGAGGACCAGCTGATGTTACTGGAACTCGGTTACTAAGCAGGAGGTACCTGTGCCAGAAAGCACTACCAAGGACCAGCAGACGTTGGTGGAACTTGGATACCGAGAAGGAGGCACCTAATCCAAAGGCACTGCCGAGAACCAGCTGACGGTACTGGAACCCGGATGGGTAGCAGAAGGTACAAGAGCCAATGGAACTACCGAGGACCAGCTGATGTTACTGGAACCCGGATGGGTAGCAGAAGGTACAAGAGCCAATGGAACTACCGAGGACCAGCTGATGTTACTGGAACTCGGTTACTAAGCAGGAGGTACCTGTGCCAGAAAGCACTACCAAGGACCAGCAGACGTTGGTGGAACTTGGATACCGAGAAGGAGGCACCTAATCCAAAGGCACTGCCGAGAACCAGCTGACGGTACTGGAACCCGGATGGGTAGCAGAAGGTACCCATGTAAAAAAAAAGTTCAAGGCCGCGAGCCGGCCGCAGTTACCAAAACCCACAGTCCTACAGAGGGTGCTTGTCCTATTGGCACTATGGAACCAGCCTTCATTGCCAGATCCCGCAGCCCACATAGGAGTCACCTAAACTGCAGGCACCATAGAGTCGGCTAACCCGACCGCAACACGACAGGACAACGCATTGGAGGCAAAGTGACGTTGACACTACCCGGAAACAGCTGGCGTGCTGGAACCAGGCTGGGCAGGAGGGAGTACCCGTGCCAAAGACACTGCCGAGAACCAGCTGACGGTACTGGAACCCGGATGGGTAGCAGAAGATACAAGAGCAAATGGAACTACCGAGGACCAGCTGATGTTACTGGAACCCGGATGGGTAGCAGAAGGTACAAGAGCCAATGGAACTACCGAGGACCAGCTGATGTTACTGGAACTCGGTTACTAAGCAGGAGGTACCTGTGCCAGAAAGCACTACCAAGGACCAGCAGACGTTGGTGGAACTTGGATACCGAGAAGGAGGCACCTAATCCAAAGGCACTGCCGAGAACCAGCTGACGGTACTGGAACCCGGATGGGTAGCAGAAGGTACCCATGTAAAAAAAAAGTTCAAGGCCGCGAGCCGGCCGCAGTTACCAAAACCCACAGTCCTACAGAGGGTGCTTGTCCTATTGGCACTATGGAACCAGCCTTCATTGCCAGATCCCGCAGCCCACATAGGAGTCACCTAAACTGCAGGCACCATAGAGTCGGCTAACCCGACCGCAACACGACAGGACAACGCATTGGAGGCAAAGTGACGTTGACACTACCCGGAAACAGCTGGCGTGCTGGAACCAGGCTGGGCAGGAGGGAGTACCCGTGCCAAAGACACTGCCGAGAACCAGCTGACGGTACTGGAACCCGGATGGGTAGCAGAAGATACAAGAGCAAATGGAACTACCGAGGACCAGCTGACGGCACTGGAACCCGGATGGGTAGCAGAAGGTACAAGAGCCAATGGAACTACCGAGGACCAGCTGATGTTACTGGAACTCGGTTACTAAGCAGGAGGTACCTGTGCCAGAAAGCACTACCAAGGACCAGCAGACGTTGGTGGAACTTGGATACCGAGAAGGAGGCACCTAATCCAAAGGCACTGCCGAGAACCAGCTGACGGTACTGGAACCCGGATGGGTAGCAGAAGGTACCCATGTAAAAAAAAAGTTCAAGGCCGCGAGCCGGCCGCAGTTACCAAAACCCACAGTCCTACAGAGGGTGCTTGTCCTATTGGCACTATGGAACCAGCCTTCATTGCCAGATCCCGCAGCCCACATAGGAGTCACCTAAACTGCAGGCACCATAGAGTCGGCTAACCCGACCGCAACACGACAGGACAACGCATTGGAGGCAAAGTGACGTTGACACTACCCGGAAACAGCTGGCGTGCTGGAACCAGGCTGGGCAGGAGGGAGTACCCGTGCCAAAGACACTGCCGAGAACCAGCTGACGGTACTGGAACCCGGATGGGTAGCAGAAGGTACAAGAGCCAATGGAACTGCCGAGAACCAGCTGGCGGTGCTGGAGCCCAGGGTAAATACTAAAAACAGAAGAGCCAGAGGTGTATTTGGAGGAGGTTTTAAATCCGTACTACAGTGGATGTGGACAAAGCAGGAGAATTTGCCGGACACACAGCTGGGGATCAGCTGACGTTACTGAATCCCAATAACACTGGAGCAAGCGTTGACTGTGCAGACGGCACTTCTGAGCAGCAACTAGCGGTATTGGAGCCCAGGGTAAATACTAAAAACGGAGGAGCCAGAGGTGTAATTGGAGCAAGTTTTAAATAAGTAGCACAGTGAATATGGACAGAGCAGGAGAAATTGCCGTGAACACAGCAGGGGAACAGCTGACGTTACCGAACCCCAATAACACCGCAGCAAGTGTTGACTGTGCAGACGGCACTTCCGAGCGCCAACTGGCGGTGCTGGAGCCCAGGGATAAGAATGAAAACAGAGGAGCCAGAGGTGTAATTCGAGCAACTTTAAAATGTGTAGTACAGTGGATGTGGACAAAGCAGGAGAAATTGCCGTCCGCACAGCAGGAGAACAGCTGACGTTACTGAACCCCAATAACACGGCAGCAAGTGTTGACTGTGCAGACAGCACTTCCGAGCGCCAACTGGCGGTGTTGGAGCCCAGGGTAAATACTAAAAACGGAGGAGCCAGAGGTGTAATTGGAGCAAGTTTTAAATAAGTAGCACAGTGAATATGGACAGAGCAGGAGAAATTGCCGTGAACACAGCAGGGGAACAGCTGACGTTACCGAACCCCAATAACACCGCAGCAAGTGTTGACTGTGCAGACGGCACTTCCGAGCGCCAACTGGCGGTGCTGGAGCCCAGGGATAAGAATGAAAACAGAGGAGCCAGAGGTGTAATTGGAGCAACTTTAAAATCTGTAGTAGTGAGAATGTGGACAGAGCAGGAGAAATTGCCGTCCGCACAGCAGGGGAACAGCTGACGTTACTGAACCCCAATAACATGGTAGCAAGTGTTGACTGTGCAGACAGCACTTCCGAGCGCCAACTGGCGGTGCTGGAGCCCAGGGATAAGAATGAAAACAGAGGAGCCAGAGGTGTAATTGGAGCAACTTTAAAATCTGTAGTAGTGAGAATGTGGACAGAGCAGGAGAAATTGCCGTCCGCACAGCAGGGGAACAGCTGACGTTACTGAACCCCAATAACATGGTAGCAAGTGTTGACTGTGCAGACAGCACTTCCGAGCGCCAACTGGCGGTGCTGGAGCCCAGGGATAAGAATGAAAACAGAGGAGCCAGAGGTGTAATTGGAGCAACTTTAAAATCTGTAGTAGTGAGAATGTGGACAGAGCAGGAGAAATTGCCGTCCGCACAGCAGGGGAACAGCTGACGTTACTGAACCCCAATAACACGGCAGCAAGTGTTGACTGTGCAGACAGCACTTCCGAGCGCCAACTGGCGGTGTTGGAGCCCAGGGTAAATACTAAAAACGGAGGAGCCAGAGGTGTAATTGGAGCAACTTTAAAATCTGTAGTAGTGAGAATGTGGACAGAGCAGGAGAAATTGCCGTCCGCACAGCAGGGGAACAGCTGACGTTACTGAACCCCAATAACATGGTAGCAAGTGTTGACTGTGCAGACAGCACTTCCGAGCGCCAACTGGCGGTGCTGGAGCCCAGGGATAAGAATGAAAACAGAGGAGCCAGAGGAGTAATTGGAGCAACTTTAAAATGTGTAGTACAGTGGATGTGGACAAATCAGGAGAAATTGCCGTCCGCACAGCAGGAGAACAGCTGACGTTACTGAACCCCAATAACACGGCAGCAAGTGTTGACTGTGCAGACGGCACTTCCGAGCGCCAACTGGCGGTGTTGGAGCTCAGGGATTACAGTTCAGGTGGTAGAAACATGAACAGAACAGGAGACCTGGATACTGTTGCCAACCAATTATTTATTCTGGAAGAGGACTGGCAAATTCATGAGAGATCCAGGCCTTGTTCATTTTGAGAAAAGTAAGCCGGTCAACGTTATCGGAGGATAGTCGCATGCGACGGTCTGTTAGTACACCACCTGCGGCACTAAAGACGCGTTCCGATAATACACTAGCAGCAGGGCAAGCTAGCACCTCCAGTGCATACTGACTAAGCTCTGGCCATGTATCCAGCTTACAGACCCAAAACTTGAAGGGAGAAGAGCCGTCTGGGAGTACACTAAGAGGGCAAGACATGTAGTCTGTCACCATCTGACGGAAACGTTGCCTCCTGCTGACTGGAGCTGTCTGTGATGGTGTAGACATTTGTGGCGGCGGGGACACAAAACTTTGCCACATTTCGGCCATACTGGTCTTGCCTTGTGCTGAGGCGCTGCTTCTGCTCCCTCTTTGTGCAGAGCTTCCTCCACTGCCTCGACGCACTGAGCTGCTTTGTAAAGCACTAGCAGCACTGCTCTCGGTTGGAATGGAGAACATGATGGAATGCACCAGTGCGTCTTGGTACTCCCGCATTTTACGCTCCCGGTTCAATGGTGTTATGAGGCTTTGTAAGTTGTCCCGGTAGCGAGGATCTAGGAGGGTGGACACCCAATAATCAGCCGTGTTGAGAATGTGGGCGATGCGGCGGTCGTTTCTGAGGCACTGCAGCATGAAATCAACCATGTGCTGCAGACTGCCAACTGGCCAAGAAACGCTGTCCCCTGCTTGAGGCGTGATCTCTGCCTGCTCTGCATCACCCCACCCTCGCTCTAGATACTGACTACTAGAGCATTGTGTACCTCCCTCCTCTGGACAGATGTCTTCCTCATCCATTGACTCCTCCTCATCCTCCTCACAAAGTGTCCCCTGCCTAGGCCTTTGTGAGGAACCACGTTGCGCAGACTGTAGAGAAGCAGATGGCATTTGTGACTCCTCATCCTCCACCTCTTCCAAAACCTCGTCCCTTAGTGCTTGCAGTGTTTTTTCAAGCAGGCAGATAAGGGGGATAGTCATGCTGACTAGTGCATCATCTGCACTCGCCATCCGCGTGGAATAATCGAAGGCACGCAAAACGTGGCAAATGTCCTTCATAGAGGCCCACTCAGTGGTGGTGAAGTGTGAACGGCGCGCACTGCGACTTGTTTGCGCCTGCTGCAGCTGGTACTCCATTACTGCTGCCTGCTGCTCACACAACCTCTCCAACATATGTAACGTTGAATTCCACCTGGTGGGTAGGTCACATATGATGCGATGTTCCGGAAGACATAATCGGCGCTGCAGAGCTGCAATGCGTGATCTTGCATTGCTGGAACGCCGCAAGTGAGCGCACTCTATGCGGACCTTGTGAAGCAGTGCATCAAGATCCGGATAGTCCCTCAAAAAACTCTGCACGACCAAGTTGAGCACATGTGCCAGACATGGGATGTGAGTGAGGTTGCCTAGGCCCAGAGCTGCCACCAGATTTCGGCCATTGTCACACACTACCATGCCTGGCTGGAGATTCGCTGGCACAAACCACACGTCACTCTGCTGCTTGATGGCATTCCAGAGCTCCTGCGCTGTGTGGCTTCGATTCCCCAAAGAAATTAATTTTAATACGGCCTGTTGACGTTTGGCCACGGCTGTGCTCATATCGGTCATCATAACAGGTAACCGTTCACGGGTCGATGTGGAGGTAGACCGTGACGGCTCCTGCAGCGCTGATTCAGAGGAACTGGAGTATGAGGAGGAGTCAATGTGTACAGACTGGATTCCTGCAATCCTTGGAGTTGGCAGAACACGTACAGCGCCACTCTCAAGATCTGTACCCGGCTCCACAACATTTACCCAATGGGCAGTGAGGGAAAGGTATCGTCCCTGTCCATGCTTACTGGTCCACGCATCAGTGGTCAGGTGGACCTTGCTACTGACGGCGTTTTGTAGCGCATATTTAATTTTTCCCTCCACATGATGTTGCAGGGCAGGGACGGCTTGCCTGCTGAAATAAAAGCGGCTGGGCACGTTGTATTGTGGGACTGCCAATGCCATAAAGTTACGGAATGTGTCAGTCTCCACCAGCCTGAATGATAGCATTTCAAGGGCCAGTAGTTTAGCAATGCCAGCATTCAGAGCCTGTGCTCGGGGGTGGTTTGCCGAGTATGGGCGCCTTTTCTCCCATGCCTGTGCTAACGATGGCTGTAGACTGGCCTGGGAGTGTGAGGATGACTGGGAAAGTGGTGCTGTGGGTGGAATTACACTGTGTCTCTGTACAACAGTGCCAGAGATTCTTCCATGGCGATCCTGTGAGGAAGCCGAACCAGCTGTGTGTGAGCTGGAGGAAGAGGCTACAACACGAGCTGAAGAGGTGGTAGGTGGCGCTGTAGGTTGGCCTAGGTCTTCAGTGTGTTTGTGTAACTCCACCACGTGCTTGGTCCGCACATGTTTCCACATATTTGTGGTATTGAGGTTGCTGACACTTTTCCCTCTTTTCACCTTCTGATTACACAGCTTGCATTTGACAAAGCAAATGTCATCTGCAACTGTGTCAAAAAAGGACCAGGCACTGCAAGTCTTGGGAGCGCCCGCTTTGGATTTTGGAAGAGCCATGCTCCTAATGGGTGCCGAAGTGGAGGCTACAGGCAACCAAGTCTGCCCCCTCCCTCTCCCTCCTTTTTGGGCCGTTCGGGGAATCTCTTCCTCAGAGCTGCTCCCACCACCTTCCTGTCCCTCACGCCATGATGGGTCAAGGACCTCATCATCTACACCACCCTCTTCAAACAACTGCTTCTCCTGGGTAGTCTCGACAGCACAGTACGCACCAGAAAGTGGCACCTGAGTCTCATCATCAGATGCGTACTGAGGTGTGCTGCTGACCATAGGCACTGGCCCACCCGCCTCTTCAGATTCAGAGAGACAAAACGGTTGCGCATCACTGCATACTACCTCTTCTTCAAATTCTCGAATTCTGCTTGGCTGGCCCCCTCTTTCCAAGCCAAGAGATTCAGAGAACAGAAGTAGAGATGGCTCCTGTCCAGGGCTCTCTGACTGCCTGGGCAATTTGGCAGGTGGTGAAGAGACAGATGGGTGCTCTTCAGTGCTCAGGACCTGAGAGGATCTGGAACTAATTGAAGTCGATGCGTTAGCTGCCATCCATCCGACAACGGCTTCAATTTGGTCCTCGCGCAGCAGTGGGGTACGGCTAGCTCCTACAAAGCTGCGCATAAAGGACTGTTCCCTGGTAAAACTGGGGGATGCTGAGTCACTGGTGCCCGCAGCAGGCACAGAATCCCCACGTCCTCTCCCTGCAGGCACAGAATCCTCACGTCCTCTCCCTGCAGAAACTCCACGCCCACGCCCACGACCACGACCACATGCCTTACTCCCTGCCTTCTTCATCTTGGTAGACTGATAAAGATAGGCAGAAAAGTACTAAGGGCTTAGTGTGCTTATTCCTGAACAGCTGCTAACAGGTATAAGAAACACTAATTTTATAAAGTGTGGACTAGACTTTAATATGAGCTAATGTGGCCTACACAACTGTAAAGTGGAGTGTTTGGTGAACTTTATTTAGGTTTTTTTTGTCACAAAAAGACACTGGATGTGCCTAAAGATGTAATAACGATAGTATCACAAACTTTTTGTAGCTATTACAATGTAGGAAGGTAACCTACAATGCAATAGATGAGGCTGCAAAAAATAGGCTAATACTAATCTGGCTGGGGCTGCAGGGCCCAATGCTGCAGAAAGGCTCCTCTATCTACTCCTATATAGTGTGTTTGGAATCAATTTAGCTGAATATGGATGGAACCACCACACTAATAGGAGATATCAGGAAAAATTATGAATTGGCAATAAAGGACAATGTATGAGGCAGTGACACACACTGAGTGCACTACAACCAGACGGGGTTGAAGCACACACTACAGGGTGAGCTGCACTCACACACCAGACCTTGCAGACAGCGGTGAACAGTACAGATGCAGAGCACTGTGCACTAGTGCTGCAAGACGGAAAAAAATTCTCTATCTACTCCTATATAGTGTGTTTGGAACCAATTTAGCTGAATACAGATGGAACCACCACACTAATAGGAGATATCAGGAAAAATTATGAATTGGCAATAAAGGACAATGTATGAGGCAGTGACACACACTGAGTGCACTACAACCAGACGGGGTTGAAGCACACACTACAGGGTGAGCTGCACTCACACACCAGACCTTGCAGACAGCGGTGAACAGTACAGATGCAGAGCACTGTGCACTAGTGCTGCAAGACGGAAAAAAATTTCTCTATCTACTCCTATATAGTGTGTTTGGAACCAATTTAGCTGAATACAGATGGAACCACCACACTAATAGGAGATATCAGGAAAAATTATGAATTGGCAAAAAAGGACAATGTATGAGGCAGTGACACACACTGAGTGCACTACAACCAGACTTGGCTGAAGCACACACTACAGGGTGAGCTGCACTCACACACACAGACCTTGCAGATAGCGGTGAACAGCACAGGGAACTGTGCACTAGCACTGCAAGGCACAGTGATTTAGAAAGTAGCTTGGGTAAAGCAGTATAGAGCAAATAGGTAGCTAAAACTGTCCCTCAGAACAACAGCGTCCTATCCCTAACTGAATTCACAGCAGAGTGAGCTCAAAATGGCGGCGGTGGCTTTTATAGTGCATCATGACATCATTTCAGCAGCCAATCACAGCCATGCCATTAGTTAAGATGCCTACATGCCTAACAGGATGTGCCCACACTTCTTAGGATCCTCATTGGCTGAATAAAATGAAAATGTCTCATTGCATTATGGGAACTTCCGATTCCGGTATACGATATTGCAATAGTATCGGAATTAAGTATCGGAATTCCGATACCGCGAATATCGGCCGATACCCGATATTTCAGTATCGGAATGCTCAACACTAGTCACGAGACAAAAACTGTTAACAAAACCCCTTTTAAAGTGTGACCCAGAGGATGAGCCCGGGAGCAGACTGCCGTGATATCCTACAAAGAAGGTAATGGTCCGGGTACCGAGTTTCCCCCATATGTCCCCCTGGGCGAGTCAAGCACACCACATCTTTCTCAATCCACTGTAATATCTCTGCCTGCACCTCACTCACGGTCCAGCAGTTTGTCGTGTTCACCCTACTCCACCCTCTCTCAGCTCAGCAGCCAGCCCTTGGTCCCACAATTGTGGTCACGTAAAAGATTGTTTTCTCCCACACATGCGAAAACTAAGAAGTTGAACTCCACCATCTCCAATCTGCTGGCAACGGAAATGCTGCCTTTCCGAATGGTGGATACAGACGGTTTCCGAAAGCTGATGGCTGTCGCAGTCCCCCAATTGCAGTTGCCAAGTCGCCATTGCTTCTTTCAGAAAGCTGTGCCTGTGCTACAACAGCATATCGCCGACAACATCACTCGTTCCTTGACTAAATCGATGTCTGCCAGGGTGCATTTAATCATAGACACCTGGACGAGTAAGCATGGCCAGGAGCTCGATGACTAGGCAATGGATGACTCTGGTGGCAGGTGGAGAAGGGGCTGCTCCACAAGTCATGAATTCCCCAAGGCTTGGGGGACAAACCTCTGTATCTAACACTTCCTCCACTGCTTCTGCCTTCTCTCCTCCTCTGGGGCCTCCACCTGTGCCCTCAACCTCTGCCTTAATGAGAAAAACGTTCCAACAGTGCAGAGCAAATCCCCACCACCTCCGTACTGCACAGTCAGGGCTCACTGCAATCAGGCAGTCTTAAAATTAATATGTCATGGAGATTGCATTCACACAGGTCAAGAGTTATGGATAGCTATCCAGGATGAGTTTGAGCAATGGCTGGCTCCACTGAGCCAGGGAAGGCCATGTGCGATAACGGTGCAAACCTGGTGGCGTTCCTATGCCGGGGCAACCTCACACACGTGCCTTGCATGTCCTCAACCTGGTGGTACAGCAATTTCTCTGACACTATCCCGGCCTGAGCACGCTGCTGCAGAAAGCACGGTTGCTGTATGCTTACTTCTGCCGATTGCACCCCGCGGGTCACCAACACATGAGCACTTTCTTGCTTCACTATCTGCAATATGATCCCCTTATAATTATGATTCGAAATAGTGCTGACTACTAGGTTGCCATTCTGTTAGATCCACATTACAAGAGTAAATTTTGCCAGATGCTTCCCACCCTGGAAAGGGACACGCGCATGCTGGAGTATCAAAGCACGCTTTTAGACAACCATAAGAGAGGTTTTCCCCAATACAGCAGTGAGGCACACAGTGTGCATCACAGCTCTAGACTTCTAACCTCAGAACGTCAATGCAAAAACATTAGCAACAGCAGCGTAAGTGGCAGAAGCAATTTCTCTGAGTCCTTTCACACATTTTTTAGACCAGAACAAGAGTACAAGTCTTACAAGTGGTGAACGACTAGAGAGGATGGTGCAGGAGTATTTCAAGCTCAATATCAATACCATCCAGGAGGGTTTGGACCCTTTTACATTTTGGTCTTCACAAATGGAAGAGTGGCCTGAGCTCACCTGTCCTGCCTTGGAGGCTTTATCGTGTCCGGCACCCAGCGTTCTCTCAGAATGTGTCTTCAGCGCTGCTGGTGGTGTACTGACGGATAAGCGCATCTGGCTGTCCCCTGAAAGTGTAGACCGCCTAACTTTCATAAAGATGAACAAGTCATGGATCTCCAGGGACTTTTGCACTCCAATCACAGACTGTGCAGACTAGACGATAGTGTTTTTTTAGTGTGCTGCATTGATTTTGCGTTATTGCAGTCTGTGATATCTTTGCCGTGGCTTCAGTGCCTGCTGTTGCTGCTGCTGATGTTAACACTAATTTTTGGAAATGTGGAGCCAGGCCCTGAGTCATCACTTCCATATCACACTTTCTGACAAGATTATAATCTCAGTAGTTTCTGACACCAGGTTCCATGAAAGCAGGCATGTCCCTGGGTATCTGACTGATAAATGACTGCAGGATTGCAGATTAGAACACCAGACTGATTATGTGCCCATGTTTAAGATTTAAGTGGCCCCTCCACTTTCTGAGGAACCCATGCAGATTGGAGTTACTTGGTCTCTAGTGTCACATATGGTTATGCATTTGGTCATGCACTCGCCGCATAGGTTCCGGTGAACATTCAGTTGCAATGTATTGGGGTGAAAAAAACCAACAGCTTCCTGAACTGCAATAGTTACATTGGTTATCAGCCTATCAGAGGCCATCAGCTGACTTCGGTGTGCACATCGTGGTAGCGCATGACGTCACTGCCATGCACCGCCCTGTCTGCACTGCATATGGAGCAGCAAGTGGACACTGCTCGCTGTGGGAGCACTGGCAGGTAAGAAGAATCATTTTTCAATAATTCTTTGTTATGTTACATACGAGTGTCAATAGGGTTGACATAGGGGCCAAGGATCAGTAACATAGGGGACCAGTATGGAGGACATAAGGACCCAGGATGGAGGACATAGCACAACATGATGAAGGACATAATGGCCCAGGATGAGAAACATAAGGGTCCAGGATAGTGGTCATAGGGGACTAAGATGGAGGACATAAGGGCCCAGGATGGCGGTCATAGGGGCCTAAGTTGGAGGACATAAGGGCCCAGGATGGGGGACATAGGGAATCAGGATGGAGGACATAGGTTCCCATGATGGGGGACATAGCGGCCCAAGATGGAGGAAATAAGGACTTTGGATTGAATACATATGGGTTGAGGAAAGGGGACATTATTAGATAAAGAGGCCGAGGATGGGAGACATTACAGGAAGGGCCCAGGATAGTGGAAATTATTACAGGAAGGGGTCCAGGACGGGTGGCATCATTACAGGAAGTGGACAGGATGGGGGACATTATTAGCTTAAGAGGCCCAGGATGGGGGTCATTAATACAGGAAGAAGCAAGGGTGAAGGTCATTGCTCCAACTTTCCAAATTGCCTTTTATTACAGACAAATGTTTCAAACTTTTACTCATCAGTAGAGATGAGCGGTGTTCGACTAGAACTGTTCGCCAATCTCAAATTCGAGCTGTTTTGGGCGGTGTTCGAGTTGTTCGACGAACCCGAACGATTTGCAAAAAATTCGGCTGTTCGAGGTTATGTTCGATAACTGTTCGTGCACCAAAAGCGTGTCCTGCATGTCTGGTGCTATTTAGAGCACCAATCATGCAGGGATTGTCTGCCACTCACTGTAATGCCACAGCCATGGTGGTTGTGGCATTACAGTGATTGCCCAAATCGATGGGAACAGTGCCAACAGTGAAACATGAAAAGCCGGCAATTCAGCAGCGGCATACACCTGTACCCGACAATTTAGAACCGAAAGAATAGAGCTTCACACATAGATTAGATAGATATAAACATGTCAGCCACATATATACGAAGTACAGTGAAAGTGCTGCTTACTGTACTTGTCATTTAGCGTAAAGGATTTATCAAAAAAAATAATAGTGTTTTCATGCACCATCTCTTTAAAAAAGCCGGCCGGCAATTCAGCAGCGGTACCCGACAATTTATAACAGACAGAATAGAGCTTCACACATAGATTAGATAGATAGAAACATGTCAGCCACATATATACGAAGTACAGTGACAGTGTTGCTTACTGTACTTGTCATTTAGCGTAAAGGATTTATCAAAAAAAATAATAGTGTTTTCATGCACCGTCTCTTTAAAAAAGCCGGCCGGCAATTCAGCATCTGTACCCGACAATTTATAACAGACAGAATAGAGCTTCACACATAGATTAGATAGATAGAAACATGTCAGTCACATATATATGAAGTACAGTGATAGTGTTGGTTACTGTACTTGTCATTTAGTATTAAAATAAAGGATTTATTATTAAAAATATTGGCGTGGGGTTCCCCTTAATTTTAGGCTCTAGCGGAGGTTAAGCAGACGGCTGGGGCAGATGTTTGAAGCCTGGGAAGGGGGTAATACCCACGGAGCTTCCCAGGCTACTAATATCAGCCCCCAGCTGAATACCTAGCCTTTACTAGCTATTAAAATGGGGAAACCCCCCCAAAAAAATGACGTGGGGTCCCCCCTAATTTAATAGCTAGCAAAGGCTAGGCAGACAGCTGGGGGCTGATATTAATAGCCCAGGAAGGGAGCCATGAATATTGGCCCCCTCCGAGGCTAGAAACACCAGCCGTCAGCCGCCCCAGAAATGGCGCATTCATAGGATGCGCCAATTCTGGCACTTAGCCTCGCTCTTCCACGCTGCCCTGGTGCGGTGGCAGGGGGTAATAGGGTTGGGGTTGATGTCAGCTTATAATGCCAGCTGACATCAAGCCCAGGTTAGTAATGGAGAGGCGTCTATAAGACACCCCCATTACTAACCCCATAGTCAAAGTTAAAAAAAACACAAACACCCAGAATAAAGTCCTTTAATTGAAATAAAGACACAATCCTTTATTGTTCTAAATTAAACCATACTTACCGTCACGCCCATTCCAGCTGAAGCCAACGATCTCCTGCAATAAAAGAAAAATAATAAAGCAACCTCATCCTTACCTTTCCATGGTTCCCACGACAGCTTCAGCTCTGCTACATCGAGATGACAGGCTGGACCGCAGCAGAACGCTGCCATCCAGCCTCTCATCCCGCAGACACTGAGAAGCGCAGGCTTGCTTGCGCTGCTCAGCGTCTCTCTGTGACGACATCCAGATGAGCCGAGTTCATGTCCAATGAACTCGGCTCACCTCATGCACGTCACTGACAGCGTGGGAAAATTCTCACGCTGAAGCGGTGAGTGCAGAAGAATTCTCCCACGCTGTCAGTGACGTGCATAAGGTGAGCTCATGTCCAATGAACTCAGCTGACCTCCTGCACGTCACTGACAGCGTGGGAGAATTCTCCTGCACTTAGCGCTTCAGCGTGAGAATTCTCCCACGCTGAAGCGCTGAGTGCAGGAGAATTTTCCCACGCTGTCAGTGACGTGCATGAGGTGAGCCGAGTTCATTGGACATTAACTCGGCTCATCTGGATGCCCTCACAGAGAGACACTGTGGAGCGCAAGCAAGCCTGCGCTTCTCAGTGTCTGCGGGATGACAGGCTGGATGGCAGCATTCTGCTGCGGTCCAGCCTGTCATCTCGATGTAGCAGAGCTGAAGCTGTCATGGGAACCATGGAAAGGTAAGGATGATGTTGCTTTATTATTTTTCTTTTATTTCAGGAGATCGTTGGCTTCAGCTGGAATGGGCGTGATGGTAAGTATGGTTTAATTTAGAACAATAAAGAATTGTGTGTTTATTTCAATTAAAGGACTTTTTTCTGGGTGTTGTGTTTTTTTTAAATACTTTACTAGAAATTCATGGTGGTCATGTCTAATATTGGCGTGACCCCATGAATTTCGGGCTTAGGGCCAGCTGATAATGCCAAGCTGGCCCTAACCCCTTTATTACCCAGTGAGCCACCGCATCAGGGCCCTGGATGAGTTGGGTACAGCGCCAGAAGATGGCGCTTCTATGAACGCGCCATTTTCCGGGGTGGCTGCGGACTGCAATTTGCAGCGGGGGTGGCCCAGAAAGCTTGGGCCTCCCTGCGCTGCGGATTCCAGCCCCCAGCTGCCTAGTTGTACCTGGCTGGACACAAAAACAGGGCGAAGCCCCACGTCAATTTTCTTTAAATTATTTCATGAAATAATTAAGAAAAAAAGGGCTTCCCTATATTGTTGTGTCCGGCCAGGTACAAATAGGCAGCTGGTGGTTGGGGGCAGCCCGTTCCTGCCTGCTGTACCTGGCTGGACACAAATATAGTGCGAAGCCCCACGTCAATTTTTTTTAAATTATTTCATGAATTTCCTGAAATAATTTAAAAAAATTGAAGTGGGGCTTCGCACTATATTTGTGTCCAGCCAGGTACAACAGGCAGGAACGGGCTGCCCCCATCCACCAGCTGCCTATTTGTACCTGGCCGGACACAACAATATAGGGAAGCCCTTTTTTTCTTAATTATTTCATGAATTTCATGAAATAATTAAAAAAAATTGAAGTGGGGCTTCGCACTATATTTGTGTCCAGCCAGGTACAGCAGGCAGGAACGGGCTGCCCCCAACCACCAGCTGCCTATTTGTACCTGGCCGGACACAACAATATAGGGAAGGCCTTTTTTTCTTAATTATTTCATGAATTTCATGAAATAATTTAAAAAAAAGTACGTGGGGCTTCGCCCTATTTTTGTGTCCAGCCAGGTACAACTAGGCAGCTGGGGGCTGGAATCTGCAGCGCAGGGAGGCCCAAGCTTTCTGGGCCCCCCCCCCGCTACAAATTGCAGTCCGCAGCCACCCCGGAAAATGGCGCGTTCATAGAAGCGCCATCTTCTGGCGCTGTACCCAACTCATCCAGGGCCCTGGTGCGGTGGCTCACTGGGTAATAAAGGGGTTAGGGCCAGCTTGGTATTATCAGCTGGCCCCAAGCCCAAAATTCATGGAGTCACGCCAGTATTAGACATGACCGCCATGAATTTCTAGTAAAGTATTTAAAAAAAACACAACACCCAGAATAAAGTCCTTTAATTGAAATAAAGACACAATTCTTTATTGTTCTAAATTAAACCATACTTACCATCACACCCATTCCAGCTGAAGCCAACGATCTCCTGCAATAAAAGAAAAATAATAAACCAACCTCATCCTTACCTTTCCATGGTTCCCACGACAGCTTCAGCTCTGCTACATCGAGATGACTGGCTGGACCGCAGCAGAACGCTGCCATCCAGTCTGTCATCCCGCAGACACTGAGAAGCGCAGGCATGCTTGCGCTCCTCACTGTCTCGCTGTGACGGCATCCAGATGAGCCGAGGTCATGTCCAATGAACTCGGCTCACCTCATGCACGTCACTGACAGCGTGGGAAAATTCTCACGCTGAAGTGCTGAGTGCAGGAGAATTCTCCCACGCTGTCAGTGATGTGCATGAGGTGAGCTCATGTCCAATGAACTCAGCTCACCTCCTGCACGTCACTGACAGCGTGGGAAAATTCTCCTGCAATCAGCGCTTCAGCGTGAGAATTTTCCCACGCTGTCAGTGACGTGCATGAGGTGAGCCGAGTTCATTGGACATTAACTCGGCTCATCTGGATGCCCTCACAGAGAGACACTGTGGAGCGCAAGCATGCCTGCGCTTCTCAGTGTCTGCGGGATGACAGGCTGGATGGCAGCGTTCTGCTGCGGTCCAGCCTGTCATCTCGATGTAGCAGAGCTGAAGCTGTCGTGGGAACCATGGAAAGGTAAGGATGAGGTTGCTTTATTATTTTTCTTTTATTGCAGGAGATCGTTGGCTTCAGCTGGAATGGGCGTGATGGTAAGTATGGTTTAATTTAGAACAATAAAGGATTGTGTCTTTATTTCAATTAAAGGACTTTATTCTGGGTGTTTGTGTTTTTTTTAACTTTGACTATGGGGTTAGTAATGGGGGTGTCTTATAGACGCCTCTCCATTACTAACCTGGGCTTGATGTAAGCTGGCATTATAAGCTGACATCAACCCCAACCCTATTACCCCCTGCCACCGCACCAGGGCAGCGTGGAAGAGCGAGGCTAAGTGCCAGAATTGGCGCATCCTATGAATGCGCCATTTCTGGGGCGGCTGACGGCTGGTGTTTCTAGCCTGGGAGGGGGCCAATATTCATGGCTCCCTTCCTGGGCTATTAATATCAGCCCCCAGCTGTCTGCCTAGCCTTTGCTAGCTATTAAATTAGGGGGGACCCCACGTCATTTTTTTGGGGGGGTCCCCCATTTTAATAGCTAGTAAAGGCTATGTATTCAGCTGGGGGCTGATATTAGTAGCCTGGGAAGCTCCGTGGGTATGACCCCTTTCCCAGGCTTCAAACATCTGCTCCAGCCGTCTGCTTAACCTCCGCTAGAGCCTAAAATTAAGGGGAACCCCACGCCAATTTTTTTAATAATAAATCCTTTATTTTAATACTAAATGACAAGTACAGTAACCAACACTATCACTGTACTTCATATATATGTGACTGACATGTTTCTATCTATCTAATCTTTGTGTGATGCTCTATCTTTCTGTTCTAAATTGTCGGGTACCGCTGCTGAATTGCCGGCCGGCTTTTTTAAAGAGACAGTGCATGAAAACACTATTATTTTTTTAAATAAATCCTTTACACTAAATGACAAGTACAGTAAGCAACACTATCACTGTACTTATTATATATGTGACTGACATGTTTCTATCTATCTAATCTATGTGTGAAGCTCTATTCTTTCTGTTCTAAATTGTCGGGTACAGATGCTGAATTGCCGGCCGGCTTTTTTAAAGAGACGGTGCATGAAAACACTAATATTTTTTTTAATAAATCCTTTACACTAAATGACAAGTGCAGTAACCAACACTGTCACTGTGCTTCTTATATGTGTGACTGACATGTTTCTATCTATCTAATCTATGTGTGATGCTCTATTCCTTCTTGTCTAAATTGTCGGGTACCGGTGTATGCCGCTGCTGAATTTGCCGGCCGGCTTTTTTAAAGAGAGTGTCTTCTGAGCAGTTTGTCAGCTTTTGGACACCTTTGCAGGTGTTTTCTATGTGTTTCTATGTGTTTTTGTTTGCCTGCCATTGGTTTTAACGGTGTTCGACGGTGTTCTAAGGTGTTCGACGAACAGTTCGACGAACAGTTCCTCGAACATCCCGGTGTTCGACGAACCGAACCGAACCCGAACACTACGGGGGTGGCTCAACACTACTCATCAGTCCAGAGCACCCACTGCCATATTTTTGTGCCCTAGTTCCTATGTTTTTTTGCATAGTTGAATAGCTTGATCTTGTTTTAATGTTGATGGTATGGCTTATTGGCCGCAACTCTTCCATGAAGACTATTTATTGCAAGACTTTTCTGAACTGTAGATGGGTTTAGCTGGGTTGCACTGTCTGCTGACAGTTCTGAACTGATGGCACTGCTGCATATCTTCACATTCCGAAGGAAAGCAAGCATTCTGAGTCTTTCATCTGCTGCAATGTTTAATTGACCTACTTCTGTCTGGATGGGCATCAAACCAGTATAACTATCTTGAGTCTTGCTGTAATAAATCTTGTCATGGTATATGACCTGTATTGGTGTTGCATTACATTTGTGCAGAGCGAGCTGTCAATGAAAGTGCTGGGTTGTGATTACAGCCATGGCTCACAGTATACTAAGCTGTGACACCAGCCGCTCTGGTATGCCTCTATGACTGAAAACCTGCTGTTGCCAGGAGGATATTAACCTAATTTCCTTCCTGTAGCCACTCTTTCAGTAAGGTGGTCATACAGCATTGGAATGCTATTGATCTGCAGATTGACCCAATATCTGCAGGTTAACAGCATTTGAAAACATGAGAGATTCCCTTTAACCTTTAATTGGTTGTGTGGGATCCATTGAACCCCAAGCAAGTTTGTTTTTGTCATCTCTCTGTAAGTATGGAAATTAGGTAACTGTCCATTTCCCAACTTGAGCGCTTCTCCCTCCTTAGTGCATCTCCAAACACGATGTCTACTCCACGTGCCACAGCAAGTTGCGACTAATAGTGTAAATATTTTGGCGTGACTAACTGAAGGTTAAAAGTGTTTATGAATTTGTTTACAAGTACATTTTTTATATTGCTGGAGAACCCCTTTAAAGACACCAAATTCTCCAAGTGACATGTCCAGCACATTTTACTACACTATGCAGCTTTGTTTCTCACTATGATACAAGTAATGTAACACATGAGAAAACATCTGTATTTGACACTTGAAAATCTGCAGGCAATAATTTAAAAAATACTATTCAATGTATGTCACTTTTTGCCTACAGAGCTCAGAAACCCCTAAAAATAAAATTTGAATAAGTGTTTGATGAATTCCGAATAATGTGATGTCTATAACACCTTGTCCTAAGTCAAATATACAAGTCCATCATTTATTTTCTATTTAATAAATTACAAATGCATGAGAGACAACATTTTTACTGCACAGGAATTTACAAAACTCATAATAAACAGTAAAATGGCAGAGGGCACCCTAACCTAACATAAAACTTTATATCGGAAGAATGTTATATAGATAGGATAGGTAGCGAATAAGCGTAATAACACTATAAAGTACACATTTCCATAGTAGTTCATTAGGAAAACAGAAATACTAAGCTAAATACAAGCAGCTCTACTATTTTTTTCTTTAAACCTGCTTTAAAAAAAACTGCTAAAAGTTCCTACAATGTGAATTGAAATACTAGGAACTGGTACAGAATGATGTCTGGCTACAACTCAGTAGTTAAAAGAAAGCAAAAAGATAAATGCTAACATATTTTACCAACTTATTATCATACTTTCCATCTTTAGGCTATGTTCCCACGATGCAGAAATGCTCCGGATTTTTCCTGAGTGTTTCTGCATCTCCCCTGAAGGAAAAAACGCATGTGGATTGTACATGCGTTTTCCTGCCAGGGACATGCGGATGTGAAGCGTTCTTCATATACATTTCCGCATGCGGGTTGACAAGCGCTTTCCAAGCGATTTTAGCATCACTTGGAAGGTGCTTGTCAACTTGGTCACACTACAGTATGTAAATCCATGCAAACGGCATGGATTTATATAGTGTGACCCCAAAGAATGGTTAAAAATAAAAAAATAAATCTATACTTACCTTCCGATGGCCCCCGCAGTCTTGCTTCGCTCCGTCCTGGCTGCCGGCAGATCGCGGTACACTGAAGGACCTGCCGACGTCAGCATCGCGTGACCCGTCACATGACTATGATATCAGCGCAGGTCCTTCAGTCCACCGCGATCTGCCGGCATGGGAGGACGAGCACAGCGAGGGCCGTCAGAAGGTAAATATAACATATATTTTTTATTTTATTCTTTTTTTTACAGGTTCTATGGTACCTGGGTCTGGATGAGAGTCTCCTCTCCTCCATACCCGGGTACCATCCGCACATTGGAACGCATGGAATGCGCCTCTACATATACAGTGATGCGGAATCCATGCGTTCCAATGCAAGTCAATGGCGGCGAAAACGCAGCGCTTCCGCAAAATAATTGGTAGTGCTGCTTTTTTTTCCGCAATGATAATGGGCAGCAGAAATTTCCGCAGCATGTGCACAGCACATGCGGATTATCATTGGGGAACATGGCAGGCCTTCTACCATGCGTTTTTTAAGCGTTTCTGCAGCGTTTTTGCCGCTGCAGAAACGCTTAAAAAACGCATCATGGGCACACAGCCTTACCGACGTATTACACTGGAAGACTGGACTCTTACAAACTGATAGAATAAACCACAAGGTGTACTATACACCACGTAATGAAGAATCTCTTTATAAGAAATACAAAACCATTTGCAAAACCACAATATAAAAAAAATCAATATATGTCAGCAAATATGATGTGGAAAATAAGATTAAACTGGAGGAAAAGAGCTAAGCAATGAATAGCGTAGAGTTAACATAGATTTATCTAAATTAACCCATTATCTACGAATGTCCTTTATATGGGACGCCTAATTTTTTGCTTCTAGCAACTAAGATTTTCTACCGTGGCAGTGGGCTTCATACAGTCTGATCAGAATGTTAAACTAAGAACCTCATGTTCAGTTTTATATATTTTTGCCGAGAGGCATTAGATCAAATGTATGATTTTTGGAGGTGCGGTCCATGCTTCTTTTTTTTGCATTGCATATTCTTTCCCCTTTCTTGGACCAGCACTCCTCCCATTTGGCACAGGCCATTTTAATTAGCAGGAGACTGCAAAGAGGGTCTAGCCTATTTTTGCTCTCACTTGAGAGCTTGAGGAAGGTGAGCTACAATGCTCCTTTCATGTGGTGTTGGTGCAGTGTGTCGGCCATTGTTGCTGTGGTTTTGTGCTTGTGGGGTGGCGTGGCCTGGAGTCATGGGAACTCGGTCTTGCAGCATGGGTGCTGTGAGGCACCAGGCCACCCGCCCTGCTGGTGCATTGTCGCTGTGGCGGTGGTTGGCGCACGGCTCCGCTCCCGTTCAGGTAGGAAATGTTAGGACCCACTACGAGGTTTGCCGTGACGTGGCAGTGGGTTTCATACAGTCTGATCAGAATGTTAAACTAAGAACCTCATGTTCAGTTTTATATATTTTTGCCGAGAGGCATTAGATCAAATGTATGATTTTTGGAGGTGCGGTCCATGCTTCTTTTTTTACTAAGATTTTCTAATTAGGTCCAATTAGGTCCAAAAAAACGAAAATTGCTAATTTGGCAAGTAATGGGTTAAAAAAGTTGTCCACTACTTTATATGAACCCCCCAATGTATCCCCCCGGGGCCCGAAGTGTTTTTGTAAATACCTTGCGGTACCTTTTCTGCCTCTGAGCGGCACTATCGCTGGCCGCTCAGAGGCATCACGTGACCCGTCACTGATGTCACGTCAAGTGAGGTGTGACATCAGTGACACACTCCCTGCGGTGGATGCCGGGTGTGACGCGTGGGGTAACCCCGCCCACCACCCAGCAGCCACCGGTGGAACGCGGAAGAGGGACCCTCTGCTGCAGCCTGGACTTGTCGTGACGTCAGCGGATGTCAGAGCCGGCTGCAGCCGGGGGTCACGTGATGCCTGTGAGCGGCCAGTGATAGCGCCGCTCACAGGCAGAAAAGACACCACAAGGTATTTAGAGAAATACTTTTGGGCTCTGGAGGAATACATTGGGGGATCATAATAAAGTAGTGGACAACCCCTTTAATTCACTATATTTTTACATACTATGAAGAAATTTGTAAGAGGAAAATGGATAAGCCATAATCAAAAATTCTCTGATGAAGCCCCTTTTAGACTGCTTGGAACATCTGGAAGAATGATTGTCTGGAGAAGAAAAGGTGATTGCTACCATGAGTCCTGTGTCATGCCAAATGTAAAATAGCCTATGACCATTCATGTTTCTTGTTGCTTTTCAACCAAGAGAGTGGGCTCACTGACAGTTTTGCCTAAGAACACTTCCATGAATATAAAATAGTATCTAAACATCTTCAAGACCATGATCCATGAGCAATTTGTTGATGAACAATGCTTTTTCCAGGATGAAACATGTCACAAGGCAAAAGTGATAACTGAGTGGCATGATGAAAAAATCATTGAAATTTCGGGTACATGGCCAGGAGACTCCACAAGTCTCAAACCCACTGAGAATCTGTAGTCAAACCTCAAAAAGAGGGAGGACAAACAAAGAAACTACAGAAATAGTGATAAACTCCAAGCACTGATTTGAGAAGAATAGGTTGCCATTAGTGATGAATGATGAGCGAGCGTGCTAGTGACTACTCGTTACTCGCCCAGGCATCACTGTGCTCGGGATGCTTGTTACTCGACGAGTCTTTTTTTAATGATCGGGGGGGGGGGGGGAGCTTGAGTATCCGCCCCACATGTTTGGCGCTTTTTAGGCAGCCAATAAACATACGGGGATTGCCTGTCACTGTAATACTGTAGCAATGTTGGTATCAGTACTACTGTGATTGGCTGGCCGCATAGTGTCATCGGGTCTATATAAGACCTGGGACCCTATGCCAGTCACAGTCTACCCTGGAAACAGGCAGAGTAGGGAGAGCTGCTGCTGAGTGAGGGAGAGAATTGTAGCTGCATTTAGGCAGGGATTCCACATCACTTTTATTTCTTTTATCTGCAACAACAGCCCTTGTAAGGGCTCATTATAATCAATATTAATACTGCTGATAGGCAGAGTTTGTGGAGGAATAGCGTAAGACAGGATAGAGTTCATTGCACGTTCTTTCTGCTGCTGGAACTCATATCTATAGTCCTTCTCAGGAATAAATGGCCATAGATAAATTATTGGCTATTTTTAAAGCACAGTGGCCCACCTTTTATAAGTAAAGGGACACAGCCCAAGAGAAGTGGGGTCAGTGACTAAGCCGATATAGAGATAATAACAAACGGCATATAAAAACGCTGAGCTGTATATACACAATAAGCCCCCAGTTAATATAACAGTACAAACCGAGTTGCTTACCAGGGATGGAGGAAGGGAGCTGTTTTACCCTCACCACCCGTTCTCCATCCCTGGTAAGCAACTCGGTTTGTACTGTTATATTAACTGGGGGCTCATTGTGTATATACAACTCAGTGTTTTTATATGCCATTCGTTATTATCTCTATATCGGCTTAGTCACTGACCCCACTTCTCTTGGGCTGTGCCCCTTTACTTATAAAAGGTGGGCCACTGCGCTTTAAAAATGGCCAATAATTTATCCATGGGAGTCACAAACGAACATGTGAGGTGTATTTGGCCATAGGGCATAGTGTAATAGTTGTTTGGACACAGTGGATATTTTTACCTGATACGGTGCTCCCTGCTTCTATAATGCTCTGAGTCTGTATTCCATCATACTCCGCTCCCTTCAATAGTCCTCATACAGGTTCATATTTATGTACATACCTTGTTGGGTTCACTTCGTATGCTGTCTTCGTACAATTTTTACTGATATTTCCTAATAAAATGAATTCATATATTTCCACTATTTTAGCTGTCATTTTCTCCTATTTTTCATATGCTCTTTAAAAAGCCAGTGGTAGGGGGGTTCCACCACCCATTGTGGAGTAGTGACCCACCCCTTCAGGCTTATATTTGTTATGGCTATGCCAAGTTGTTGAATATTGTCCGGTAACCAGTAGCATCGCAATATTGGTATTGCACTGTACCAAGTTGATCTGAGGTGGACAAATTTTACTCCACTAAAAATACTGCACAGTTTTCTCAGCAGGGAAATATCACACATACTTTGAAATGGGCAAGGCTCGTAGTAAGGGAAGTGGACGTGATGCTGATGGTGAGCGCCGAGGCAGTGGCAAGATGAAACTTTGCCTGATGCGGTAGCACAACAAACACACACATCATGTCGACCTAGCTTCCTGTCGCACTTTTTAGTGGGGGAGCGGAACACCATTCTTGAAGCCAGACCAATGTAAAAAGGTTGTTGGTTGGATAGCAGATAATACTTCCAGTCTGTTTGCTAGCACCACCCTGTCTTCCATATGGTCCAGTCTCAGTAGCCATGAGTCTGAACCACATAATCCTCACCCTGATCCTCCGTCCTCTCTTGGTGCTGAGTGCCTGGAGGCAAGTGATCCCACACTTGGACACTCTGTTCACATTTCAATTATATAGATTCTGGCCTCTTGCCCTGCCTGCTTCAAGCGGGACATGAGGAGATTGCATGCAACAATGCCCAAATATTTGATCAGTCACAAGAAGGCGACGGTGGGAAAGTGCAATTACTGTTGCAAGAGGTGGATGATGATGAGACACAATTGCCAGCAAGTCAGGAGAAGGACCAGGGTGTGGAAATGGAAGACGAGGTGGTGGATGATAAAGTCACTGACCCAACCTGGGAAGGTGACATGCAGAGTAAGGACCGCAGCACAGAGGGGGAGGTATCCGCAGCACCGCAACAGGCAGGAAGAGGTAGTGGGGTCAGACACAAGGTGGGCAACTGTTCCCCAAAACACCAAAATGATGGAAGTTGCAAGTCCAAGGGTTAGGTCTACCCTAGTCCAGCGCTTTTTTAAAGACTATCCCATTAACCCAAAAAAGGCCATTTACAACATCTGCCATCCCAGCAACAGTAGGGGCAGAAAAACTACAAGACTGACCACTGCCAGCATGGTGTCGTTGCACACTTGCAACCACTGTCAGCAACCACGACCGCGTTCTTGTCCCAGCGCAGTGTTCAGTTGTCCCTACCACAGTCCTTGGAATGCAAGCGCAAATATGCAGTCACCAACCCACAGGCCGCAATAGTAAATGGCCACATTTCCAGACTGCTTGCCCTGGAAATGTTGCCCTTTAGGCTTGTGGAGACAGAAGCTTTCCACAACCCTATAGCGGTGGCTGCTCCTTGGTACTCGGTCCCCAGCCACCACTATTTCTCCCGGTGTGCCATCCCCGTCTTACACAAGCACATTATTATTATTATTATTTATTATTATAGCGCCATTTATTCCATGGCGCTTTACATGTGAAAAAGGGGTATACATACAAGAACAATTACAATAATCTTGAACACAATGTGACAGCGACTGGTACAGGAGGAGCGAGGACCCTGCCCGCGAGGTCACAATCTACAGGGGATGGGTGAGGATACAGTAGGTGAGGGTAGAGCTGGTCGTGCAGCGGTATGGTGGAGGGGTGGTTACTGCAGGTTGTAGGCTTGTAGGAAGAGGTGGGTCTTCAGGTTCCTTTTGAAGGTTTCCACGGTAGGCGAGAATCTGATACGTTGGGGTAGAGAGATCCAGAGTAGGGGGGAAGCACGGGAGAAATCTTGTATACGGTTGTGGGAAGAGGAGATAAGAGGGGAGTAGAGAAGGAGATCTTGTGAGGATCGGAGGTTGCGTGCGGGTATGTAATGGAAGACTAGTTCAGAGATATATGGAGGAGACAGGTTGTGAATGGCTTTGTATGTCATGGTTAGGGTTTTGAACTGGAGTCTCTGAGCAATGGGGAGCCAGTGGAGAGATTGACAGAGAGGAGAGGCCGGGGAATAGCGGGGGGACAGGTGGATTAGTCGGGCAGCAGAGTTTAGGATAGATTGGAGGGGTGCGAGGGTGTTAGAGGGGAGGCCACAGAGTAGGAGGTTGCAGTAGTCAAGGCGAGAGATGATGAGGGCGTGCACTAGTGTTTTTGCAGATTCATGGTTGAGGAATGTGCAGATCCGGGAGATATTTTTGAGTTGGAGCACATGTCCCAGAACATTACCCGTGCCCTCACTAACGCAGTTACTGTGAAGGTCCACTTAACCACAGACACATGGACAAGTGCTTGTGTGGCCAGGGATGCTACATTTCCCTGACGGCACACTGGGTGAATATTGTGGAAGCCGGGATCCGGTCGGACAATAGGATGGAACACATGCTACTGACGCCAACGATTGCATGCCTTGGTTCAATCAGGGTTGCCCCCACCTTTTACAGCAGTTCCTGAAACGTCAACATCAGTCTCAAGCTGGAAGCACTGCAGCACTACCTCGGCCAAGTGGCAACAGGTTTTGCTGAAGCTAATCTGCTTAAGTGACAAACCGCACAGAATTGCTGAAACATCTAACAGACCTGACTGATCGGTGGCTCTCGCCTCTGAACGTACAGCCAGGTATGGTCATGTGTTACAATGGTTTAACCCGGTGGCGGCTCTGACGCTTGGCAACCTCACACACGTACCATGCCTGCCCCATGAGGTCAACTTAGTGGTTCAGCGGTTTCTCAAAACTACGTGTGTGCCCATTTCCACAAGTCAGCTACAGCTTCCACTGCCCTGGCAGTGCTTCAGCAGCGTTTGCAACTTGTAGCTCAATGACTGGTGTGCAATGTCACCACGCGTTGGAACTCAACCTTATATATGTTTGCAAGGCTTTGTGAGCAGCAGAGGGCAGTTGTTAAGTACCAGCTTCAACATGCCTGTCGTTATTCTGGTCAGTCTCTGCACATAAGAGCTGATGAGTGGGCATGGATGTCTGTCATCTGTGCGATTCTCTAAAACTTTGAGAACTCCACCAAGATGGTGAGCGGCGATAAAGGCATAATCAGCGTCAAAGTCCCGCTTCTCTGTCTACTGAAATGTTCACTGCTCACAATTTAAGAGAAGGCTTTGCAAGCAAAACAAGTTGAGATGGAGCAAAAACACAGGGTGATGCTACACAGCCTCATCTCATCTTCTCAATGTAGATTGAGTAATAATGAGGAGGTAATATTAATGCGCTACATACAGTACTACCCACCGTGAACAGGAAAATCAGCTCACCTGGACGTCTTGTGGTGCATGGAAGCAAGGGAAACGTGTGGCCACATGTGGTAAACAGCAAAGAGACGAAAAAATCCAGCTTCCAAAAATCTAAAGTTTATTGATAAAAAAGTAGCTTCACACAATTAAAAAAAACAAAAAAACACTACCCATACCACCTTCATCCCATCTGTTCAGCGTGGATGGCCTGAAGAGGAGGAGGAGAGGGAGGATGAAGAGGTGGACTAGGAGGAGGACGAGGAGGAGAACATGGACAGTCGTCTTCTTGGTGGGGACAGAGAAGTCGTGGCTGTTGGCAGTCTGGCTGAGCTTATGATCTGCTGCCTTTTCCATGACCCTCACATTGTACACCACCAGATGACAACAGTGGGACATAAACTCAAATCCAGTGTTTTTTTTTTCTGGTCTACACCCAAACATAAGAATATGCTTCAGGATTTTGTCCTCCTCCTTTTCCTCCTCCACCGCCATATCAACAGGGTGATCATTATGCAACTCCCCCCATTAATTTTTTAAGGGTGTTTATGATGCCCACATTAATAATTTTTGGAGGCCTTCCTCTAACATTCTTTTATATATCTGTTTACCCCCCAGGGGTAAATGTTTTTCAGCCCATGCACCTAGTGCATGCGCATTATCAGTCTAGGATACCCACTCCTTAATAATGGGAAAAATATTTTCTGAGGCCCTCTACTACAACTCTTCAATGGGCTATTGGAATGCCTCCTTCTAATTTTTGGCATCCCTTGCACTTAGTGCATACGCTTTACTAGTCTAGGAGACCTACTCCTTAGTAATGGGAAAAATGCTTTTCTGAGGCTCCACCTTCTTGTTGAGGGAACATTTTTGGAAACCAAAAGAACTTGTGGTTTCTATTATTACATTATCCAATGCCTTGCTGTGGGCTGTCAGGTGGTCGTCACATATGTAGTTCTCACACTGCATAAAAGATTTCTCAGCCGGGAGAGGATACTTTGTACAGTAACTACAGAAGATCCTGGTCTCCTTCATATCAGGCTGAGTATATGCGAAATGCTCCACTATATTCCCCAGCAGGGTTCATGAAATAACAGTCTTTGGTGCTGCAATTGAAAAAAAAAAAAGTCTATTCTATTCCCTATTAATACCGCTGATGGCTGCATTTAGTATAGGGATAGGTACTGGGTATCATCTGGAAATGAGTGTTCATTCTGGTGACATACATCTCTTCCACTGTCTATAACTTGATTGTTTTTTTTTTAAAATCTTTGACAGAGTCGTGATTTTTATGGTGATCTGTACTCTGAAATTCATCTAAGAAGGCAGGGTTGCTTGCGTTCCTCCACAGTTTGGTACTGCTGCATCAAAAGAAAACCTCTTTTCAGAGCAAATTCAAATCTATTCTATATTGTACAATATTACCTCTCTTATCTGCAATTCGTGTAGGGGTGAGCTATCGCACTAGGGATAGAGTATTACAGGAATGTATTCAGGGATTATTGCCTTATAGTCCTTGCTGCTGCAACCGAACCAAAAAAAGAAGTCTATTCTATTCCCTATTAATACCGCTGTTAGCTGCATTTAGTATAGGGATAGGTGCTAAGCATCATCTGCTGGAAATGAGTTTTCATTGTTGTCACATGCATCTCTTCCATTGTTTATATCTTGATTGTTTTTTTTTAAATAATTGACAGATTCATAATTTTTATGGTGATCTGTACTCAGAAACTCATCTAAGAAGGCAGGATTGCTTGCGTTCCTACACAGTTTGGTGCTGCCACTTCCAAAAAACTTTTTGTCAGGGACGATTCAAATCTATTCTATATTCTACAATATTACCTCTCTTATCTGCAATTCGTGTATGGGTGAGCTATCGCATTAGGGATAGTGTATTACAGGCATCTATTCAGGGATTATTGCCTTCTAGTCCTTACTGCTGCAACCAAAAAAAATAAATAAATAAATTTTCTATTCCCCATCAGGGTTGCCCCCACCTTCTTCAGCAGTTCCTGCACCTCCTCCTCCTCACACTCCATCTTCAAAACGTCAACATCAGTCGGACGCTAGAAGCACTGGAGAACTGCCTTGGCCAAGCGGCAACAGGCTCTGCTGAAGCTAATCTGCTTAGTTGACAAACCACACACCGCCGAATTGTTGAAAGACCAGACTTGATAGCTTTTTTTACAAAAACTCATTGACAGATGTGTTTTTTACTGTGATCTGCACTGAGAAATTCATCAAAGCAGGCAAGATTGCTTGCGTTCCTCCACAGTTTGGTGCTGCCACATACCAAAAAAACCTCTTTTCAGGGCCGGTTAAAATCTTTTTTATATTCTACAATAGTACCTCTCTTATCTGCAAATCATGTACGGTGAGCTATCGCACAAGGGATAGCATATTGCGGGCATCTAGTCAGGGATTATGGCCTTATAGTCCATGCTGCTGCAAATCAAAAAAAAAAAAGAAAAAAACATTCTATTATATTCCCTATTAATACCACTGTTGCCTGCATTTAGTATAGGGATATGTGCTAAGTGGTATCATCTGCTGGAAATGATGGTTCATTCTGGTCACATACATCTTTTCCAGAGTCCATAACTTGATTGACTTCTTCCACTCATTGACCCATTCATAATTTTTACAATGATCTGTACTCAGAAATTCATCAATGTTGACAGAAATTCATCGAAGTTGACATAAATTGATTAAAGTTGACAGAAATTCATCAGAGTTGACATAAATTGATTAAAGTTGACATAAATTCATCAAAGTTGACATAAATTGATCAAAGTTGACAGAAATTCATCAAAGTTGACAGAAATTTATCAAAGTTGATAGAAGGTAGTGTCGTCACTGCATTCTGGGTCTTCTATCCTTTGGATTACGATATCAGAGAGAATGAGACACAGGACAAGATGTTTGTGTCTTAACAATCTCTAAACTTTATTACAAAACACAGGGTTGATATACACCCTGAAGGCAGGAAACGGATTTACCATATATGGTTCGATTATACAGTTTAGCTGAACAAGCGAAAAAGCTAGTTTCTGTATGCTTTAAAATATTTAATTAGACGTATCTGGCTAGCAAGGCCACATTATCTTCTTGCAAGAACACATTATTGCTACAAGAAGAAACATCTGGCCAGGGAGGACACGTTATCTTCTTAGCAAGGACACGCTATTGATACAAGAAAGGAACATTTCAGCTTGCTGTTATTTTCACCTAAAATAACTGTCAGACTTATATAGCATAGATGGGGCCCTTAAACTTAAGGGACTCCATCTTCTGCTATAACAGTAGTAAGAGGTAATGTTGAGTGACTGGATGCTACTGGAGCTGAAATTACCACTTCAGAACTCTCCAGTGCTTTGTTTCCATCCATTTATGGGTGCTTATTGAAATATGTTTGAGGTCAATGTCCTGCTGTAAGACCCATGACCTAGGATGCAAACCCAACTTTCTAACACTAGGCACTACATTGCTACCCAAAATCCTTTGGGAATCTTCACATTTCATGATGCTTTGCACACAGTCAAGGCACCCAGTGTCAGAGGCAGCAAAACAACCCCTAATTATCTTTTAACCTTCACCATATTTGACTAGAAGTACTGTGTTCTTTTAATTGTAGGCCTCTTACCATTTACAGTAAACAGCTGAATGATGTGCTTTAACAAAAAGATCTATCTGGTGTCATATGTCAGTAAGACACCTGCTGGTCCTCTAAAAATATTGAAGGCCGCCTGCTGGCACTCTGTAAATTGTGAGGGCTGCCTGCGGGCCCTTCAAGTTTCAAACTGTACATAATATGAAACATAATATGAAAAAGAAAATTTGACCACCTCAGATGAATACATTATATTGTAGTAGCAATATACGTCTATGCAAAGCATAGATGGCTGTTAGCCCTTTAAAAATGCCTAGTGAGGGCTGGCTGCTGGCCCTCTAAAAATGCTGAGTGAAGTCTGGCTGCTGGTCCTGTAAAATTTGAGTGAGTGCCGCCTGCTGGTCCTCTGACAACAGTGAGGGCCGCCTGCTGGCCCTTTAACAATAGTGAGGGCTGCCTGCTGGCCCTCTAACAATAGTGGAGGCCAAATTCTGGACCTCTACCAATAGTAAGGGCCAACTGATTGCCTTCTACAAATAGTGAGGGTCGCCTGATAGCCTTGAAAATAAAAAGAGACTTTCAGAGTCCCTGCTTCATAAATAAAACAGGATGTGTTTGATCATGTCTCACACACCACATGGCCAAATAAGGTATTAAAATGTTAAAATTTATTTACTGGTGAATGAATTTTTCACTGTTGAAAAAAATGCAAACATATAAAAACGCAGCAAAAACACTTCATGAGAACATAGCCCAGCGTGAAGAAGAACATTTTTTTCTCTTATTTATTTTGCTTTATGTGCAAGTCATTATAATGGAAAGAATGTTTCTTAACATTTTTTCCAGGAAAATCCATTTTAGCTTCATTTCTGTATGTTTTATATTCAGTCTGTAAAAGTGTCGTAAACCTCTGACAACATTGTTCACAACAGCGACCTGGGATTCAAAGATGCTTCCAGGGGTCTTCCCCATGCTGTTCCCATGCCATTTCAGCACGGTTTCCATCGATTTGACCAATTTTTAGACCCCCTCCAGACCTCCAGGGAAGGGGTGCCGAAGGAAAAATGCTGGAGTTTCCCATTGACTTCGATTATACTCGTTTATCGGGATGAGCACCCAAGCATTACGATTTGCTTGACCTGAGTGATGAGTACCAGAGCAATTTAGTGCTCGCCAATCACTAGATGACATCAGTCAGAATTTGGCCCAGCATGCTATAGCAATTTGCAGAAGTCTTGAAAAACATGGGTCAACACTTTAAATATTGATTCTTTGCATAAACCTGATGTGCTTGACAAGAAAAGTTTCAAAACTTATGATATGCTTATAATTTCTACTTCAGTATACCATAAAAACATCCAACTAAAAGATCGGACAGCTGTAAAATGGCTCCCATAGACAGGCTTAGTACAAGTCACTCCATTTATCCAATTCCGGGAGTTGCAATAGCCTTCATACTTTAACCCCAGATCATGTTTGTCTTTTGAAGAGCATGGTATAAATTCCACAAATTCTGCAAACTTACAAGTGAGTGCCGGTCTTCTTATGTTATTTGCAATGGGATGCCAACCCAAGACACGAGCACCACGGACTGAGTGCCGACTGGAATTGATGTATATTAACTTCACACCAGGGGTCTGGACTTACACAGGAGCCCCTATGGAGCCAGCCTCTGACCAATGGTGCAGGCTGGCAGGAATAGTCAATTAACTGAATCAAATACATGCAGTCAAGGTAAAAAAACAGAAGGCAAAGAATGGTCAGGAAATGGGCCACGGTTAGACAACAGCAATATAAAGAAGCAACCCAGGAGCCGATAGCACATGGACTGAACCAGAGTACATAAACTATATCTGGCAGATCCACTTGTTGAGCTGGGAATTTTAGTAGTGTGTGGTGTCATTACATTGGCTAAAGCACGGAGCTGCTCCAGCTGAGCAGCACACACACTCATACAGCCATACGGGATGGCACTACAGGCTCCAGCCACCCTAGTCTCAGTGGCTGGTCAGGGCACGTTCCACCCAGAACTTCTGGTCCCGATATCTAGTGTTTTATACTCAAGTCTTAATGCAGTGTTCCCTGAAGTAAGATGTGCCAAATTCATACACCTCATAAACAATTAGGCACATCTTTCATCTTCCCACGCGTCTGGGTTCTAAAATATATTCCAGTCATGGACAGGAGTACATTTCTACTATAATTTAATCCACTTTTTGCTGTTTACTATAGTAAATTGGTTGGGCTGTGCTAGGCCACGTTCACTGCACTAAGCTACACCCACATTTTAAATAGTTGATAAAGTTGGCGTAAGAATGTCAAAAGCTGCAAACCTTTAGCACAACTACATGTTGCACAAAAATATGCAACTTTTCAATGGCAATTTTCTGAGTTAAGTGTTTGATGAATGCCCCCCAGTCTATTGAAAGTCAGAATAGACTCATTATGACATTATGCAATATCTTTAGAGCAATGAATGCCTACATACAACTAGCCTTCCATCTAACTTCTATTTAAGCTGTGCACACTGGAAGAAAAGAATTCAAACTGCATTCTAACAAGGGCAAAGATCCCAATAGCCGCTAAGTCTAACTGCACGATTTAGAATTTTTAACTCCATCATTCCCTATATCTGAGAGCGAACTGTTGAGAAGATAAATGAAGATAAATGAAAATGACAAGCACAGTGTTATAATATGCCCTTTTATAAATGAGAATGAGATCACAAATCAGATGTGTCTTTGTTCATTCATATCAAAGAGTTTAATGCATTAGAGCAAGTCACTGTTTTTCAATTTTAGTCTACCCATTGTACATTTTCTAAATTTGCAAGCTATTAGTACTTATGGACATCAAGAATAACTGTCTTGCATTGTCCACTCCTTGCTAACAAGATTACTTTCAATGTTAGGTGGCACTTCGACATCCAGGCTTTTAGATTTTTTAAAGAAATTGAAAATACAGTATAATCACTTATTTCCTCAGAGACCTGGAAATAATAGAAAAAAATGCAAAACACACATCAGTGTATAATGTTACTATTCTGACAAATCTAAGCTGTATAATAGAGATGTTCTTAAAAGGGAACTGTACTTTCAACAAACTTTACATAAATCAATAGTACAGGCGATTATATGAAAATTTGTATTGTTTCTTATCAGCTTCCTTCCTTACTTATCAGACTCTTCTATCCCTCCTCTCCCCTCCTGAACATGTCATCTATAGAGATGAGCGGTGTTCGAATCGAACTGTTTGCCAATCTCAAATTCGAGCTGTTTTGGGCGGTGTTCGAGCCGTTCGGCGAACACGAACGATTTGAAAAAAATCCGGCTGTTCGAGGTTATGTTCGATAACTGTTCGTGCACCAAAATCATAACTGGATTTTTTCACAGTAATGCTGATAATCAATGTTAATACGCAGTTTGAGTGTACAGCGGGGCGGGGGAGGGGCAGGGGATGGATCTCTGCATAAATAATGAGGATCTCCATTTTTTTTTCTCTTTCCTGCATTTACAGTGGGGAGGTGCAATTTGTCATGTCAGCCTATCAGCAGCGCACACATGGAGCAAACTGCTTTTTGTCACACAAGCAAGGGCATGTGTCATTGGCTGTGTATGTCACATGTCCTTGCCCTATAAGACCCAGCCATTTTCCCCATTGCCACCATTTTCTCACTGCTGCAGCTGCGTGTTAGACGGCACCGCTGTTGCTGTGTGCGCTGTTGCTAAAATTCAAGCCAATTTTATCAGAAATATACAGATAGCTTGGGAGTAGGGAATAGTTGTGATTGCAGTCCTTTTGAGGACTAGGTTACAGCATTTCCTATGACTTTTAGCAGGCAGGTCTGTACTCTTAAATAGATAGGTTGGGAGAAGGGACTAATTGTAATTGCAGTCCTTTTGAGGACTAGGTTACAGCATTTCCTAGGAATTTTTGCCAGACAGGTCTGTGCCAGTGCTGTGCAAGTGTTTTTCACAGCATTTGGCAAAATCTAGCTAAGCAAATCCTTTTTGGCCTCTTGCAGTGTGTGTTAGTCAGTGGAGTAGCGTATCTGTGTTGCAAGCTACACCACCTGTGTATAGAATACAATTTTTTTTACTGCACCTAGCCAAGTAAAACCTTTTGGGCATAGCATCATTCTATTAGGCCATCTATACTAAGCTCCACCAGCTTGCAAATTACTAATAATTTTTATCTGCATCTAGCTCGGAAAATAATTTTGGGCTTGTAGCAGTGTGTGGGACATATTCTTAGTCCATCTATACTGAGCTCCACCAGCTTGCAAATTACAAATAATTTTTATCTGCATCTAGCTCGGAAAATAATTTTGGACTTGTAGCAGTGTGTGGGACTTATTCTTAGTTCATTTATACTAAGCTCCACCAGCTTGCAAACTACAAATAATTTTTAGCTGCCTCTAGCTTGGAAAATAATTTTAGGCTTGTAGCAGTGTGTGGGACTTATTCTTAGTCCATCTATACTAAGCTCCACCAGCTTGCAAATTACAAATAATTTTTATCTGCATCTAGCTCGGAAAATAATTTTGGGCTTGCAGCAGTGTGTGGGACTTATTCTTATTCCATCTATACTAAGCTCCTCCAGCTTGCAAATTACAAATAATTTTTATCTGCATCTAGCTCGGAAAATAATTTTGGGCTTGTAGCAGTGTGTGGGACTTATTCTTAGTCCATCTATACTAAGTTCCTCCAGCTTGCAAATTACAAATAATTTTTATCTGCATCTAGCTCGGAAAATAATTTTGGGCTTGTAGCAGTGTGTGGGACTCATTCTATTCGTCCATCTATACTAAGCTCCACCACCTGTGTATGTAATAAAATTGTTTTACTGCATCTAACCCAGCCAATCCTTTTGGGCTAATACCACAGTTTGGCCACTCAGCTCTGCTCGGTTCCCATCCATCGTTTTTTGTGCAAACAACTCCAGAGTTGTCAATTAGTTAACCACCAAAATGAGTGGAAAAGAGACTGCTGCTGGTGGAAAGGGGAATAGACGTGTTGGGAAGGGAGAAAAAAGGTTGTGTCCGTGGGGTAGGTGTTAAAGCAACAGTAACATCTGCAGAAGAAAGACAATGTGATAAGATCCCTTTCTTACCGCCACACCAATCGCTACGAATTCCAGATGAGGCACAAAAACAGCAGGTGCTTCAACGGATATCAAGTGCTCCTTTAAGTGGGCTCTCCTCCACCTCAACTTCAACATCACAAATACTCCAGTCCTCAGAGGTGTCACCCCAATTGCACTTGCTTCCTCACAGCTCCCAAGTCTCCAGCTGCCCATCTGAGTATGGGGTAGAACAGATGGTTTAGTCTGCAGAGCTGTTTACTCATACTATAGCCTGGGAATCAGAGGTCGGCTCCAGAGCTTCTGTGAATCCAGACGAGGAAATGATCTGCACTGATGCCCAGAATCTTTATGAGTCGGATGCAGGACCAAACGCAGAAGGTTCTGACCATAATGTAGACCCTCGTTCCCAAACTGTAACTCCTGTTGGTGGAGACAATGAGGAAGACAATGATGAGACTCAAATACCTGATTGGAGCAACAACTTTAGTTTTTTGTCAGGGCAGGAAGAGGTTCGCTCTGAGGACGACGGGTGTGAGACCACACAGGGTGATGATGACGAGGTTGCAGATCCCACTTACTGTCAACCCACAGTCAGCCAGTCGATGAGGTCAGCAGAGGAGGTGGAGGAGGATGCTAGTGACGACGAGGTCAGGTTGCGCCTTCCTGGACAGAGACGTAGTACTGGAAGCACGTCAACAACTGCATCCTCAAACACAACTCTGCCTGTGACCACAAGTCGTGGTGGCTCTTCAGGTCGCATGGGTGCTAAGCCTTGAATAGCCTGGGCATTTTTTCAGATCGATAAGGATGACCCAACTCGTGTTATCTTTAACATTTTTCACCAAAAGCTAAGTAGAGGCCAAAAAATACATAGTTTGAGTACTTCATGCATGAATCGTCACATGGATATGAAGCATAAGTTGCAGTGGGAAGCTCACTGTGATACAATGCGGCCTAGCGGGCCGGGCCAACCACCGTCTGCCCCATCTTGTGCATCCGCGGCCTCTTCATCCTCTGTGACTGGGGGGACAGCAGTTTTGGGACGCAGACCTGCCACCTCTTTACCCACAACAGCCAGCGTGATTGGCAGGTCATCATTTTCTTTGGAGGTGGAAACACTAGCTGGTGTTGAGCGCTCTCCGACATCGAGAGCACCACCTTTGGATCAAGGCAGCCTAATATGTCCGCCTGCATCTTCCTCACAGACCGGCAGTTTGCCGAGGACACCCTTCTCAACCCCGTCTAAGCACAACAGCCAGCCCTCGGTCCCTCAGATGTGGACAAGTAAAAGACCATTTCCTCCTAGCCATGAGAAAGCTAAGAGGTTGAATTTCACCATCTGCAAGCTCTTGGCTACAGAAATGCTGCCTTTCCGCCTGGTGGACACAGAGGATTTTCGAGACCTTATGTCCATCGCAGTGCCCCAGTACCAGATGCCCAGTCGGCACTACTTCTCAAAGAAAGGTGTGCCTGTGCTCCACCAGCATGTCGCAAACAACATCACCGCTTCTTTGAGAAACTCTGTGTGTGACAGGGTGCATTTCACCACAGACACTTGGACGAGTAGGCATGTACAGGGGTGTTACATGTCGCTGACTGGGCACTGGGTAACTATGGTCACAACAGGACAAGGGGCTGCTGTCCAAGTCTTGCCGTCCCCAAGAGTTGTGCGTCAATCCTCTTTATCTTGATGTTCCTCCACTGCTTTTGCCTCCTCAACCTCCTCTCGGTCCTCCCCCTGCACCCAAAGCCTGTCTGATCATGCCACACGCTTTCTAACTGCACAGAAGGGATCCTGCACACCTCCTTACTATGTTGGCAGCAGGGCTCAACGTCATCAGGCGGTTTTTACTTTGAAATGTCTGGGAAATGTGAGTCACACAGCTGAGGAGTTGTGGTCAGCTCTGGAGGACCAGTTTCATGAACGGTTGTCTCCACTGGACCTGAAACCAGGGAAGGCCGTGTGCGACAATGCTGGAAACCTCGGTGCGGCCCTTTGCCGGGGCAATGTCACACACGTGCCTTGTATGGCTCACGTGTTGAACCTGATTGTCCAGCAATTTTTTGCACACTATCCCGGACTAGATGGCCTTCTGCAGAGGGCACGGTCGCTGTGTGCTCACTTCCGCCGTTCGCATCCCGCAGCTCAGTGACTTACATCTCTACAGAAGTCGTTGGGCCTGCCACTTCACCGGCTAAAATGCGATGTGCCTACCCGGTGGAATTCAACTCTGCACATGTTGCAGCGACTGTGGCAGCACCGACAAGCCCTGGTGCAATACGTTCTGACGTATAGCCTGGGCCAACGGCATCCAGAGGTGCGGCAAATCACGCTGGAGGAGTGGTCTCAGATCAGGGACCTATGCACCCTTCTGCACAGTTTTGAAATGGCGACGAAGATGTTTAGTGCTGACGATGCCATTATCAGCATGACTATTCCGGTGATTTACATGCTGGAGCACATGTTAAACAGAATTCGGAGTCAGGTGGTGCGACAAGAGGAGGTGGAGGAAGTAGAGGAGGAGGAGTTGTAGGCGGAAGGGCTAACATCTGCAAGGTCCAGACGGTCGGCAGCACCAAGGCGTTTGGCATGTGAGGGTGGGGAGATGGATTTACCAGGGCGCATGGTAACAGCCAAACTAGTGAGGAAGGTGCAGGAGCCCAGGAAGAAGTGGAGGACGAACTGATGGAAGACTCATCAGATGAGGGAGACCTTGATCACATTTCTGTTGTGCGAGGTTGGGGTAGAGAGGGCAGAGGAAGGAAGCATGATTGTTACCTCGCCACCAACACAACAGGGACTTGGTGATTCTGGATGCGCAAGACACATGAGTGCCTTCTTGCTTCACTACCTGCAACATGACCCTCGAATTGTCAGAATTCGAAATAATCCTGACTACTGGGTTGCCACACTCTTAGATCCCCAGTACAAAAGTAAATTTTCCGAAATAATTCCTGCCATAGAAAGGGATTCACGCATGCAGGAGTATCAGCAGAGACTGTTGCAGAATCTTACATGTGCTTTTCCACAAAACACCAGTGGTGCACGTAGTGAATCTCACAGTTCTAACTTGCCAACCGTGGGACTTTCGAATGTTCTGCACTCAAACCGTAACAGAAACACAGTATCTGCTGGTAACAGCAATTTTGCGGAATCATTTCACAGCTTTTTTAGCCCATCCTTTGCAAGGCCACAAGAGACAAGAAGTCTGACACATAGTCAACGCCTAGAGATGATGGTACAGGAGTATCTCCAAGTAAACATCAAAGCCATGACTGTGTCACTGGACCCTTGCTCTTTTTGGGCTTCCAATCTGGATAAATCGCCAGTTATGCCTTGGAGATATTGTCATGCCCCGCAGCCAGCGTTCTCTCTGAACGTGTGTTCAGCTCTGCTGGTGGTGTGCTGACAGATAAGCGCAAGCAGCTGTCCACTGAGAATGTAGACAGACTCACGTTCATAAAGATGAACAAATCATGGATTCGCAAGGACTTTTCTACCCCTGTGTCATCCTGGGGAGAGTAAAAGCTTGAGGATTTCATAAAATCACCTCACCAACCGTTTTAAGCTTTCAAATTACTAATAATTTTTAGCTGCATCTTGTCTGGAAAATAATTTTGGGCCCGTATCAGTGTGCGGTACTCATTCTATTATGCCATCTATACTAAGCTCCACCAGCTTGCAAATTACTAATAATTTTTAGCTGCATCTTGTCTGTAAAATAATTTTGGGCCTCTAGCAGTGTGCGGCACTCATTATATTATGCCATCTATACTAAGCTCCACCAGCTTGCAAATTACTAATAATTTTTAGCTGCATCTTGTCTGGAAAATAATTTTGGGCCTGTAGCAGTGTGCGGTACTCATTCTATTATGCCATTTATACTAAGTTCTTGTCTGGAAAATAATTTTGGGCATAGTAGCAGTGTGTGGTACTCATTCTAACCAACCGTTTTAAGCATCTCTGGGGCAATTGATGCCACTTAAGTGGTGTCTGTGCCACAAATTTTTGGAAAAAAATGGAGACTCTTTTTGGAGTCCCCTTGCTTTATTTTACGTGACGTTGCCATCGTCAATTAGAGGTGGGTTGGGTCTCCCCCCCCCTTTTAACCGTAAGAAAATACATACACTATGGCTTGGGGTAACACAGATGGTTGAGTCTGAAGAGATGTTTACTCAGAGGTCTGCTCCAAAGCTTCATTGTCTGCTAGTCAGCGTAGTAACCCAGCTGCGAAGCAAGCTGCACCGCCTGTGTATCTAATAAAGATTTTTAAATGCATCTAGCCTAGGCAGACTGTGGGGACCCCTAACCAAACCCAGATGCTCAGCCCCCTAAAGCCCCCCTTTCATTGACAATACTATCATGTAACTCTTACAACTGGATGGGTGCGGATCGGTCACAGCTTTATTAACTCTTTATACTCATTCCATTAGAAATGCATTTTATTTCTAAAATAATTCAGCTTGTTGCAGCATGCCCTGTGTCTCCAGTCTCCACAACAGCAAGTTCGCCAGCAAGTGTAACTATCCAACATGTCCTTTCTATTTCCAGGCCACGGAGGATCCTACTTACCCGTACGCAGGACTCCGACCCCCATCCATCACTCTTAACGCTTGTTCCACTCCATCCTGTAGTCCTGACAGTAATATGTCCAGTCCAATATCCATTAAGTGAACACCGTCGGGCCGTATGAGGCCTGCTTTATCTCCTTCCAGCTGTCGGTGTCATATCACTACACAGCCTCTGTCTCTTATAAATTTTGCCATCCGAATATTTATTACCTGCCTGGTCCGTTCGATGGCCGTGATGTCTCACGCACCTTGCCATACCGTTCTCGGCACAATCTCTGACCATACTATAGTTAGTTTTGTGAAAAATTCTCTGAAGCGCTCAGTGTCTATTTTCATTATTTCCATTAGTTATGCGCTCTTGTGATAAGCTATGTCGTTTCCCCCGGCCTGTATAACTAAGATGACCGGACCTCTTGCCTCTCTCCCTACCTTGATTACCTCCATTAGTACCTGTGGCCAACTTGGGAATCTGGTACCCTTCTGCGGCCTGACCCTTCACCTGATATCTCGTGGGTTCTTAGGGTCCCTTCTGCCTTCTTGTTTCTGGAGCCTTTCTACTCCTCTTTCTCTCCACCTTTCTTCCTTCCTTCTCCTTCTCCTCTTCTCCCTTCTGGCTCCAGCCTTCACCCTAGGCCTGCCTCGTGGAGCTGAGCTCAGACTGAGCCTCAGCTCCCTGTCAGCCCTCTCTGGCTGAACTTCTTCTCTCCACTGACTGAACTCCACTCCCTCCTAAGATGGACCCCACCTTTTATCTACTTTACTGTGTCTGAGCTCAGGTGACCTGTAACCAATGAGCTCCTTCCTATGCTCCAGAAACCGTCCCCTTCTGCTCCTACATCACTGGGTTCTCTCCCCCCTCCCCACTCCAGCCAGGGACATGGTCAGTTGTGCCTGCATATATATAAATGGGAGCACCGTCGAGCTGTCCCCCGGAAATGAGGAGTGTGTGTATGTATGTGTGCAGCTAACTGAGCCCTGGTACACACTCCATCCTTACCTGGGAGTGGAATATCACACCTCTGGTTAAGGTGCAATACCCCTGTGGCAACCGAACCCTCGGGGCGCCACATACTCATTCAAATTACAGAGACAATTTAAATTAAAAGCTTAGACCTGCCTCCCCCGCAGGGGGGCTCGCTCGACCCACCAGCGGACAGGCACCAGTATTGGGAGAGGGGGGCTGGCCGTCAGGGTCCACCGCAGCTCTGGCACAAACCCGGCGACACGGAGGTCGCACGGGCAGGAACGGACTGGCCGTGTCAGCTTTGCACTTTTTTGGTTTTAGAAGGGCATGACATGCCTACAGTACAGACCAAAAGTTTGGACACACCTTCTCATTTAAAGATTTTTCTGTATTTTCATGACTATGAAAATTGTACATTCACACTGAAGGCATCAAAACTATGAATTAACACATGTGGAATTATATACTTAAAAAAAAGTGTGAAACAAATGAAAATATGTCTTAGATTCTAGGTTCTTCAAAGTAGCCACCTTTTGCTTTGATGACTGCTTTGCATACTCTTGGCATTCTCTTGATGAGCTTCAAGAGGTAGTCACCGGAAATGGTTTTCCAACAATCTTGAAGAAGTTCCCAGAGATGCTTAGCACTTGTTGGCTCTTTTGCCTTCACTCTGCGGTCCAGCTCACCCCAAACCATCTCGATTGGGTTCAGGTCTGGTGACTGTGGAGGCCAGGTCATCTGGCGTAGCACCCCATCACTCTCCCTCTTGGTCCAATAGCCCTTACACAGCCTGGAGGTGTATTTGGGGTCATTGTCCGGTTGAAAAATAAATGATGGTCCAACTAAACGCAAACCAGATGGAATAGCATGCCACTGCAAGATGCTGTGGTAGCCATGCTGGTTCAGTATGCCTTCAATTTTGAATAAATCCCCAACACTGTCACCAGCAAAGCACCCCCACACCATCACACCTCCTCCTCCATGCTTCACAGTGGGAACCAGGCATGTAGAGTCCATCCGTTCACCTTTTCTGCGTCGCACAAAGACACGGTGGTTGGAACCAAAGATCTCAAATTTGGACTCATCAGATCAAAGCACAGATTAACACTGGTCTAATGTCCATTCCTTGTGTTCTTTAGCCCAAACAAGTCTCTCCTGCTTGTTGCCTGTCCTTAGCAGTGGTTTCCTAGCAGCTATTTTACCATGAAGGCCTGCTGCACAAAGTTTTCTCTTAACAGTTGTTGTAGAGATGTGTCTGCTGCTAGTACTCTGTGTGGCATTGACCTGGTCTCTAATATGAGCTGCTGTTAACCTGCGATTTCAGAGGCTGGTGACTCGGATAAACTTATCCTCAGAAGCAGAGGTGACTCTTGGTCTTCCTTTCCTGGGACAGTCCTCATGTGAGCCAGTTTCTTTGTAGCGCTTGATGGTTTTTGCAACTGCACTTGGCGACACTTTCAAAGTTTGCCCAATTTTTCGGACTGACTGACCTTCATTTCTTAAAGTAATGATGGCCACTCATTTTTCTTTACTTAGCTGCTTTTTTCTTGCCATAATACAAATTCTAACAGTCTATTCAGTAGGACTATCAGCTGTGTATCCACCTGACTTTTGCACAACACAACTGATGGTCCCAACCCCATTTATAAGGCAAGAAATCCCACTTATTAAACCTGACAGGGAACACCTGTGAAGTGAAAACCATTTCTGGTGACTACCTCTTGAAGCTCATCAAGAGAATGCTAAGAGTGTGCAAAGCAGTCATCAAAGCAAAATGTGGCTACTTTGAAGAACCTAGAATCTAAGACATATTTCCAGTTATTTCACACTTTTTTGTTAAGTATATAATTCCACATGTGTTAATTCATAGTTTTGATGCCTTCAGTGTGAATGTACAATTTTCATAGTCATGAAAATACAGAAAAATCTTTAAATGAGAAGGTGTGTCCAAACTTTTGGTCTGTACTGTATATCTGTGTCTCCCCCTCCTTTTACTCCTCCACCTCTTTTCTTTTCGCAAGACTATATGTACTTGTCACTTTTCCATGTGTTAGTTGTGTCTTCTGAGCAGTTTGTCAGGTTTTGGACACCTTTGAAGGTGTTTTCTATGTGTTTCAATGTGTTTTTGTTTGCCTGCCATTGGTTTTAACGGTGTTCGAAGGTGTTCGACGAACAGTTCGACGAACAGTTCGATGAACATACGGGTGATCGATGAACCGAACTGAACTCGAACACTACGGGGGTGGCTCAACTCTAGCCATCTACTGTGAAAATGCAGCACAAGTCGTCTTGCTTAGAGGAGGTGGACCACAGGTGTCATGTGAGACAGCCCATTATCCTCTATGGAAAGGGGGGTGGGAGGAGGAGTGAGGAACAGGGAAGGTAACAAACAAAGGCAAACAGAAAAACTTTGTGGACAGCTCTCTAACAAGTGTTTTACCTCACAGCAGAGCTTGAATCAAATCAAGCCAGCTCAGCTCTGCTGCATAGTGTCTCTATGTTGCTGCATCTTGTCTCTATGAGATTAAAAGATTAACAGTGAATGAAGAGCAGGCATTCCCTTCTCTGTGTTGTGCTGTCTATGGGAGAAATCACTGTAGCTAGTCTCCTCCCCAGCACTCTGGATTGCAAATAAAAGATAGAGTATTCAGGGGAAAAATTGGTGAGAAAGCAGGATACATGTTACATATTTGTCAGAAATAGTGTTATTCCTCATGTACACATATAGGACACTTTATTCTGAAAGGATACTTGAAACCACAGTTACCCTTTAAAACGTGCATACTGCTTATCATTTCCCAGTATGCACAGCAAAGTGGATAAGTAAGCTACAGAAAACAGGAAATAGAAGAAAAGCAGAAAAAAGAGGGGTACTTCTTCATACACTATCATCTGGGCATGTGCTGTATGAGAAAACTCAAGAGTACTAACCTAAAACAGTTGTGCAGTATTAGGCACAACACTAGAGAAAAATGTCGCTGGGAAAATAACACCTCCCAGCATTTGGAGACTGCTGCTCCACTTGGCTGTAAACCTCCAATATTTGCTGATGTTAGAATCTGAAGGAGTCTTGGGAATAATGAAAGCTGAGCATAATAAGTCAAAGGTTGGATGCTGCCTATCTTTTTGAGAAACAAAAACTTTTATTAATGTACAATAAAATCAATACAATTTGGTTCTGCATCTTCTTCAGGGTCAGCTATTCTTCAAGAAGATATCCTTATGAAAATATTACACCATTTTCCCTTGGCAGCGTTTGACCTTTGGCTTGCAATTACTCTCGACTTCCATTATTCCCAACAGGAAATGTCAACATTGTGTGCTCAAGTGGCTAGTGTAAAAACTGTAATATTATGAAGACTTTTTTATTTAGCTAGCTTCATGAAAATAAAGAATAAGCAATGAAAAAAATAAGAGATAAAATAAGTATGATGCAAAACTAATTTAAAATATATTTCATTTTCCGATGATACAATACTTGGCTAGTAAAAATACAGATAAAGCAATGTCAAACATAGAAAATAAAATATATACGTTCCAAAACTGGTTTAAATGATATTTCATTTTCTAATTATACGATGCAACAAAGAAGTGGATAAATCCGCAGAGGATTACGTTGAGTTTAATTTCCTGAAATATGAGATTCAATTTGTAGTTTGCAAAACAAAAAACTTGCCGAGCACCATTTCACTGCTGCAGCATCAGAATGCAGAGTAATGTTCTTTTTGTGTGGCCTGGCTTCACAATAATGTACCTCAGCTATGACATCTAGTGTAGTAACAAATAGTGTACGGAAGTGATTAGTTTCTCGGTCATCACAGATCAGCAGTTCCCAGTGGAGCACAATTTTACAGTAGAGTTGTTTTCAATCTCCAGAATTGCTGAGTAAGTCTATCTCATCTGTAGTGTGTAAGCTCTTTTGTTCAAGGTCCTCTCTTCTTCTTTTCTGTGGAGTGTACTTTAGAGTGTATTCTCTGGAGAGTGATATAAGCGCAGCATGCGCATCAGCGTCAATGTCAGTGTGATGCTCATTGCTGCGTGTCCAGTGGGGAAAATCAGACAGAGAGACAGAATCTTAAAAAATCCAGAAACTCATATTGTATGATTTTTATATAATTAATTTGCATTTTATTGCATGAAATAAGTATTTGATACAATAGAAAAAAAACAGAACTTAATATTTGGTACAGAAACCTTTGTTTGCAATTACAGAGGTCTGACGTTTCCTGTAGTTCTGGACCAAGTTTGCACACACTGCAGCAGGGATTTTGACCCACTCATCCATACAGATCTTCTCCAGATCTTTCAGGTTTTGGGGCTGTCACTGGGCAACATTGAGTTTCAGCTTCCTCCAAAGATTTTCTATTGGGTTCAATTCTGGAGACTGGCTAGGCCACTCTAGGACCTTGAAATACTTCTTACAGAGCCACTCCTTAGTTGTCTTAGCTGTGTGTTTTGGATCATTGTCATGCTGGAAGACCAAGTCATGACCCTTTTTCAATGTTCTTACTGAGGGAAGGAGGTTGTTGGCCAAAATCTCACGATACATGACCCCATCCATCCTCCCTTCAATACAGTGCAGTCATCCTGTCCACTTTGCAAAAAAGCACCCCCAAAGTATGATGTTTACCCACCCATGCTTTTACGGTTGGGACTGTGTTCTTGGAGTTGTATTCATCCTTCTACTTCCTCCAAACAGCGAGTGGAGTTGATATCAAAAAGTTCTATTTTGGTCTCATCTGACTATATGACCTTCTCCCATGCCTCCTTTGGATCATCCAGATAGTCATTAGCAAACTTCAAATGGGCCTGGAAGTGTGCTGGCATGGGCAGGGGGACCTTGCGTGCCCTGCAGAATTTTAATCCATGACGACATATTGTGTTTCTAATGGTAATATTTGAGACTGTTGTCCCAGCTCTCTTCAGGTTATTGACTAGATCCTCCTGTGTAGTTCTTGGCTGATTCCTGACCTTTCTCAGAATCATCCATACCCCATGAGGCGAGATCTTGCATGGAGCCCCAGACTGAGGAAGATTGACAGTTTTTTCCATTTTCTAATATAATTACACCAATCATTGTTGCCTTCACACCAAGCTGCTTGCCTATTGTCCTGTAACCCCTCCCGGCCTTGTGCAGGTCTACAATTTTGTCCCTGGCATCCTTAAACAGTTCTTTGGTCCTGGCCATGGTGGAGAGGTTGGAGTGTGATTGATTGAGTGTGTGGACAGGTGTCTTTTATACAGGTAGTGAGTTCAAACAGGTAAAATTAATACAGGTAATGAGTGCAGAGTAGGAGGGCTTCTTAAACAAAAACTAACAGGTCTGTGATAGCCAGAATTCTTGCTGGTCGATATTTGATCAAATACTTATTTCATGCAATAAAATCCAATATAATTATTTAAAAATCATACAATGTGATTTTCTGTTTTTCATTTTTAGATTCTGTCTCTCACAGTTGAAGTGTACCTACAATAAAAATTACAGACCTCTCCATTCTTTGTAAGTCGGAAAACTTGCAAAATTGGCAGTGTATCAAATACTTATTTTCCCCACTGTATATTACCCTAAGGCCACGGCCCCACTATCAATATTTGGTCAGTATTCAGTCAGTATTTTTTCTCCGGAGTGGGAGCCAAAACCAGGAGTGGCTCAAAAATGCGAAAGTGGTGCACTTGTTTCTATTATACCTTTTCTCTGATTGTTCCTCACCTGGTTTTAGCTACCACTCCTGAGAAAAAATATTGACCGAATACTGACCAAATACTGATAGTGGGGTCGTGGCCTAACCCTTCTACTCTCTGAATTAAGTGTCTTTTTGAAAAAAGATCAGGGACGGGTCAAAACATCACTTTGCCAATTGCATACGTCCCTATACCCAGCACTACTACATTGCATGAGTGCGGTTGATTTTTCTACAATTGCTTTTTGGGTTGCTACCCACTTTAACCGGAACCTACTTACCACGCTGAAGGCGCACTAAATCTCTCTACACTCTTATGGTCAGCAGGGTTCTCTCTCTTTCCTATAGAATGTAAGCTCTTATGGTCAACGGAGTTCTCTCTATTCTCTCCTACGGTAATTTTCTCAGCAATTACAAGCTTTCCAGTATTGAAATTTGCATATTATTTTGCGGCAAATTAAATTTTCAGGGAAAATTTGGAGAATGTGGCGAAGCCGAATTTCAAAAGATCTGGTTGTTGTTCAACTATTAGATCAGAGATCCCACATTAGCATTTATATATATGGAATAAATCTTTTATTGCACAAGGTAAATCCAAAAATGAGATTCATAGAAGGACAAAAGCTTTATGTTCATATTTTTAGATAAATAATATTACTGGTATGCAATATACACATCACTGTACACTTCATTTAAATATATTAAAGCATTTCTTTCTAGGAAATGAAATACAGTATAATCCAGGTTAAATACTTAGTATCCTGCTAGATTTGAAAACCTGCAGTGCAGTCTGGACCAGAGCCAGCTTTTATGAAATAATGAATAAAGTGAATTGAGGATTCAAGAAAGCCATTAATTTACTGCAGCATGGAATGATTCTGTCAAAATATCATCATTAAAATTCACAGTAGTGCATCAAGGAAGACTGTAAACAGACAGCTCATTAAATGCATGTGTTGCATTATCTTCAGTTTTACAGATATAGTAATACCAAAATAAGGTATTGTCCAACTAACATTTGTTGACATGGTGTTAATATTGAATGTATTTGAGCATATTTACATGAAGTGTTTTCCAGACTTCTTTTGCTGAGTTTTTTACAAAAATATACAACCTTAAATGGCCAATGCTGTTTCAATAAACTTTCCCTAAATTAACAGTATAAGCAAATATAAGAAACTTTATATTACATCTTAGCATAGAAATATGCTTCTTCCTTCCCATATCCAAGTTTCATCAACCCGCCTCAAATTTATCAATTGCTGTTAAAAACTGCTAAAATCCCTATTGCTCAAAATAACATAGACTTCCAGCTCACTGGTTACTTATGCATTTTGATGTCTATTAGTGATGGACGAGCACTAAAATGCTCGGGTGCTCGATGCTCGGGTTGAGCAAATTGGAATACTCGGGTGCTCGACCGGAGCAAGGAGCCCAATGTAAGTCTATGGGAAACTCGAGCATTTTTCAGGTGGCTCCCCCCGGCAGTTTGCAGAGGGCCTAAAAATTGCCAAAATCGATGGGAACAGTGCTCAAATGACATGGGAACAGCATGTGGAAGACTTCTGGAAGCATTTATGACTCCCAGGTCACTGCTGTCAACAACGTTGTCAGAAGAATTATGCCACTTTTATGGACTCACAATAAAACATACAAAAACGAAACCAAAATGGATTTTCCTGGGGAATATGTTAAGGAACATCCTATCCAGGGTAATTACTTGTATATAAGGCAAAATAAATATGCAAAAAGAAAAATGCTCCTCCACACCTTGGGCTATGTTCCCACCCAACGTTTTTGATGCGTTTTTGCACTTTTGCATTGCTTTCAACCAAGACAAATGTATTCACTGGTAAATGTCATTTTAACATTTTACAACCTTATCTGGCTATGTGGTGTGTGACACATCATCAGACACATCCTGTTTCAGTTATGATGGAGGGACTCTGAAAGTCACAAATGCTATTTTTATAGGGCCATCAGGCGGCCTTTACTATTCTTAAAGGGCCAGCAGTCGGCCCTCGCTATTGTTAGAGAGCCATTAATGAGTGGGTCTCCTATACTGTTGTTACGTATGCAGTGACTGCAAGGGCTGCCAAAAATTTGGAGGCATTCCAATGCCCCTTGGAAGGGACATAGAGGTCGGAGAGCCTCCTAAAACCAATGTTCCCATTATTAGGAAGTGGGTCTCCCATAGTGTTTGCCTATGCAGTGAAAGCATAAGCTGCCAAAAATTTGGAAGCACTCCAATGCCCCTTGGAAAAGACGTAGAGGTTGGAGAACCTCTTAAAAACAATGTTCCCATTATTAGAAAGTGGGTCTCCCATAGTGTTTGCCTATGCAGTGAATGCAAAAGCTGACAAAAATTTGGAGGCACTCCAATGCCCCTTGGAAGAGACATAGAGGTCGGAGAGCCTCCTAAAAACAATGTTCCCATTACTAGGAAGTGGGTCTCCCATATTGTTTGTCTATGCAGCGAATGCAAAAGCTGCCAAAAATTTGGAGGCACTCCAATGCCCCTTGGAAGAGACGTAGAGGTTGGAGAGCCTCCTAGAAACATTGTTCCCATTATTAGGAAGTGGGTCTCCCATAGTGTTTGCCTATGCAGTGAAAGCAAAAGCTGCCAAAAATTTGGAGGCACTCCAATGTCCCTTGGAAGAGACGAAGAGGTCAGAGAGCCTTCTAAAAACAATGTTCCCATTATTAATGAGTGGGTCTCCTATACTGTTGTTGTGTATGCCGTGACTGCAAAGGCTGCCAAAAATTTGGAGGCATTCCAATGCCCCTTGGAAGAGACATAGAGGTTGGAGAGCCTCCTAAAACCAATGTAACCATTATTAGGAAGTGGGTCTCCCATAGTGTTTGCCTATGCAGTGAAAGCATAAGCTGCCAAAAATTTGGAAGCACTCCAATGCCCCTTGGAAAAGATGTAGAGGTTGGAGAACCTCTTAAAAACAATGTTCCCATTATTAGAAAGTGGGTCTCCCATAGTGTCTGCCTATGCAGTGAATGCAAAAGCTGACAAAAATTTGGAGGCACTCCAATGCCCCTTGGAAGAGACATAGAGGTCGGAGAGCCTCCAAAAAACAATGTTCCCATTATTAGGAAGTGGGTCTCCCATATTGTTTGTCTATGCAGTGAATGCAAAAGCTGCCAAAAATTTGGAGGCACTCCAATGCCCCTTGGAAGAGACGTAGAGGTTGGAGAGCCTCCTAGAAACATTGTTCCCATTATTAGGAAGTGGGTCTCCCATAGTGTTTGCCTATGCAGTGAAAGCAAAAGCTGCCAAAAATTTGGAGGCACTCCAATGTCCCTTGGAACAGACGAAGAGGTCAGAGAGCCTTCTAAAAACAATGTTCCCATTATTAGGAAGTGGGTCTCCCATAGTGTTTGCCTATGCAGTGAATGCAAAAGCTGCCAAAAATTTGGAGGAACTCCAATGCCCCTTGCAAGATACGTAGAGGAGGTGATATGGTGGTGAATGATATGGTGATGGAGGATGAGGAGAAGGAGGAGGACAAGAGCAAATAGACAAAATCAGGAAGCGTATACCCATGTCTGGGTGTGAAGACAGAGGTGCAGGGGAATAGAATTAGACATCCCCCCAAAAAAACACTGTTTTTGAGTTTAGGTTACGCTGCTATTATTTGGTGGTGTTGAGAAGTCTGGCCCAATCCAGCCCTTGTTCATTTTTATAAGAGGCAGCCTGTCAGCATTTTCAGTTGACAGGCGGATGTGCCTATCGGTTATAATTCCACCAGCGGCACTAAACACCCGCTCTGATAAAACGCTAGTGGCAGGACAGACTAGGACCTCCAAGACATAGAGAGCCAGTTCATTCCACGTGTCCAGCTTGGATATCCAGTAATTATAAGGCAAAGAGGAATCACGGAGGACATTGGTACGGTCAGCAAGGTACTCCCTCACCATCTTCCCAAACTTTTCACTCCTTGTGAGAGTACTCAGCACCTCAGGGCCTGTAAGATGGGAGGGTCTGAGAAAACTGTCCCAGAACTTTGACAGTGTTCCCCTGCCTCTGCTGGATTGGAGTTGTGTCTCTCTCGCCTGTACTCCTTGGTTGTCCAACGAACTGTGACCTCTGCCGCCAGCATTTTTAGATGGGAATTTTTTTAATAATTCCGCAACAAGGGTCTTCTGGTACTGCCCCATTTTAGTAGACATGTCCGCCTTGGGAATAGGAGATATAAAGTTCTCCTTGTAGCGTGGGTCTAGAAGTGTTACCAACCAGTAATGACTGTCACCCAAATTTTTGAGAACGTGAGGGTCTCAGGAAAAGCAGCGTAATATAAACTCAGCTATGCATGAAAGACTGCTAACAGGCAAGACTTCCGTGTCCTCACCAAGAGGATGAGTGACCATGCTCTCCTCTTCCTCGTCCTCAGGGTATCCACGCTGAACAGACGGTATGACAGTTGTGCAGGTAGTACCGTCTATAGCGCATGAAACTAGCTCCTCCTCCTCCTCTTCCTCATTGTCACCCAATCCACGATGGGATGAGATGAGGCTGGGTTATGTGTAATCAGCCTGTATGGTTCCTTGCTCCATCTTATCATGCTCAGCCTGCAATGCATCCTCTTTGATTGTGAGCAGAGAGTGTTTCAGAAGACAGAGAAGCAGGATGGTGACGCTAATTATGGCATCATTGCCGCTCACCATCTTGGTGGAGTCCTCAAAGTTTTGGAGGATGGTACATATGTCTGACATCCATTTCCACTCCTGAGGTCTCATGTGTGGAGTCTGAACTCAATACCGACAGCCTTGTTGATGCTGGTAGTCAACAAAAACCCTCTTCTGCTCACAAATCCTTCCCAACATCTGCAATGTAGAGTTCCAACACGTGGGGACATCACACACCAGTCGGTGAGCCGGAAGCTGCAAACGCTGCTGAAACACGGCAAGGACAGCAGAAGCTGTAGGTGACTTTCTAAAATGGGCACACAGGCGGCGTACTTTGACAGGCAGATCTGGCAGCTCCGGGTAGGTTTTTAGAAACCGCTGAACCACGAGGTTAAGCACATGGGCCAAGCATGGTACATGTATGAGCTCGCCTCAGAGCCGCCAATAGGTTCTGGCCATTGTCACACATGACCATGCCTGGCTGTAGGTTCAGCGGTGTCAGCCACAGATCTGCCTGCTCTTTCAGAGCTGTCCACAACTCTTCAGCATTGTTCGGTTTGTCACCTAAGCATGTTAGCTTTATCACACCCTGTTGCCGCTTGGCCTAGGCAGTGCTGCAGTGCTTCCAGTTTGCAACTGATGTGGTCATTTCGGAGATCGATGCTGAAGAGGAGGAGGAGGAGGAGGTGAAGGAGCTGTAGAATGTGGGCGCAACCCTGATTGACCCAGGACCCGCAATCCTCGGCGTCGGGAGGATGTGTTCCGTCCAAAGGTCCGACTGGGTCCCGGCTTCCACTATGTTAACCCAGTGTGCCGTCAGCGAGATGTACCGTCCCTGCCCACAAGCACTTGTCCACATGTCCGTGGTTAGGTGGACTTTCCCAGTAACTGCATTTTTGAGGGCACGACTAATGTTGTGGGACATGTGATAGTGGAGACTGGGGACCGAGTACCGAGGGACGGCCCCCACTATCAGGTTGTGGAAAGCTTTGGTCTCCATGAGCCTAAAAGGCAACATTTTGAGCGCAAGCAGTCGTGAAATGTGTGAATTTAGTAGTGTGGCCTGTGGGGTATTGGCTGCGTATTTGCGCTTGCATAACAAGGACTGAGGTAGGGACAGCTGAACGCTGCACTGTTACAAGGACGTGGACGTGCTTGCTGATGTTGCTAGTTGAGAGTGTGCAATGTCAGGCGCAGGGCAAGAAGCATCTTTGCATACACCATAGACAGAGGATTGGCTTGCATGCACCACAGCGGAAGAAACAGTGGTGCCACCGGCAGACACTGTTCCTGGACCCTGGGGTTCGGCCCACTTAGTCGGGTGCTTTGCTGCCATATGCCTGATCATGCTGGTGGTGGTCAGGCTGCTAGTTTTGCTACCTCTGCTGATGCTGGCCTGGCAGGTGGTGCAAATGACCTTTTTGGGTTTATCGGCAGAGTCTTTAAAAAGCAACCAGACCCGGGAAGATCTGACAGTTGTACTGGCAACTTCCGTCATGTTGATGTTACGGGGAACGGTTGCCCCCGTTCTGTCTGCGGCCACACTGCTTCTTCCTACCTGTTGTGGTGCTACGCCTCCCTCCCCCGTGTGCTGCTGTCCTCGCTCTGCATGTCCCCCTGTCAGGTTGGGTCAGTTACTATATCATCCACCACCTCGTGTTCCACTTCCGCACCCTGGTCCTCCTCCTGACTTTCTGGCCATTTTGTCTCATCATCGTCCACCTCTTGTGACAGTTTCCCACCATTGCCTTCGTGTGACCATGGCTGCTCAAATATTTGGGCATTGCTACATGCAATCTCCTTTCTCCCTGCTTCAAGTTGACCGGGCGAGAGGCCAGAATCTATAAATGGAAAAGTGAACAGCTCTTTGGAGTGTCCAAGTGTGGGATCAGTTGTCTCCGGGCACTCGGCATAGTGGGAGGAAGGAGGATCAGGGTGAGGAATATGCAGTCCAGACTCACGGCTACTGAGACTTGACCGTGTGGAAGACAGGGTGGTGGTGGTTAAGTGACTGGAAGCATTATCTGCTATCCAACCAATAACCTTTTCACACTGCTCTGTGTACAATAGTCGTGTTCTGCGGTCCCCTATTAATTGGGACAGGAAGGTCGAGCGAGAAGATGTGGGTGTTTGTTGTGGCTCAATTTCAGCTAACCCATGGCTTCGGCCTCTGCATGCACCATCATCACCATCACGTCCACTTCCCCGTCTCTTGCCACGCGCCTGCTCATTTTAAATGGAGGACAATATTTTCCATGTTCACTACAAATGGCTGCATTTGAACCACAGTGATATGTGATACGTGTGACGGAAAACCACAGTTTTAAATAGCTGACCTGTAGGTAACTATTTTTAAGAGAAAACTGGTGTCAATAACTTTGCTAACACATTGCAACAAAATTTCAATGGAGGCCAGAAATGACAGAATTTTGAGTGCACTTATGATCCGTGTGACAGACAAACCACACTTTTAAATAGCTGGCCTGTAGGTAACTATTTTTAACAGCCACCTCGTGTCAATAACTTCACTGACACACTGCAACAAAATTTCAAAGGAGGCCAGAAATGGCAGAATTTTCAGAGCACTTATATGTGATCCGTGTAATGGACAAAACAGAGTTTTAAATAGCTGGCCTGTAGGTAACTATTTTTAACAGCAAACTGGTGTCAATAACTTTGCTAACACACTGCAACAAATTTTCAATGAAGGCCAGAAATGGCAGAATTTTCAGCGCACTTATATGTGATGTGATCCATGTGACGGACAAGAGGTGGACAAGAGGTGGACGATGATGAGACACAATTGCCAGAGAGTCAGGAGGGGGACCAGGGTGCAGAAGTGGAAGACGAGCTGGTGGATGATATAGTAACTGACTCAACCTGGCAGGGGGACATACAGAGTGAGGCCAACATCACACAGGGGGAGGGAGGCGTAGCACCACAACAGGCAGGAGGGAGCAGTGTGGTGGCCGCAGACAGAAGGCGGGCAACCGTTCCCCGTAACACCAATACGACGGAAGTTGCCAGTACAACTGCTAGGTCTTCCCGAGTCTGGTTGTTTTCTAAAGACTGCCGATAACCCCAAAGAGGCCATTTGCACCACCTGCCAGGCCAGCATCAGTAGGGGTAGCAAAACTACCAGCCTGACCACCACCAGCATGATCAGGCACATGGCAGCAAAGCACCCGACTAAATTCCCCAGGGTCCAGGAAAAGTGTCTGCTTGTGGCTCCACTGCTTCTTCCGCTGTTGTGCGTGCAAGCCAATCCCCTGTCCATGGCGCATGCGAAGATGTCTCCTGCCCTGCACCTGTCATTGCACACTCTCAACTAGCACCATCAGCAAGCACATCCACATCCTTGTCCCAGCGCAGCGTTCAGTTTTTCCTACCCTAGTCCTTGGAACGCAAGGCCAAATACGCCGCCAACGCCCCACAGGCCACACCATTAAATTCACACATTTAGCAACTGTTTGCGCTTGAAATGTTGCCTTTTTCGGCTTGTGGAGAAGGAAGCTTTCCATAACTTGATGGCCGTGGCCATCCCTCGGTACTCGGTCCCAAGCCGCCACTATTTCTCCCAGTGTGTCGTCCCCACATTACACAAGCACTTGTCCTACAACATTAGCCGTGCCCTCAACAATGCAGTTACTGGGAATGTCCACCTAACCACGGACACGTGGACAAGTGCTTGTGGGCAGGGACAGTACGTATTGCTGACGACACACTGGGTTAACATAATCGAAGCCGGGACTTTGTCGGTCCTTGGGATGGAACACATCCTCCCGACACCGAGGATTGCGGACCCTAGGTCAATCATGGTTGCCCCCACAGTCTACAGCTCCTGCACCTCATCTTCCTCCTCCTCTTCAGCCTCCATCTCCAAAATGACCACATCAGTCACAAGCTGGAAGCACTGCAGCAGTGCCTCAGCCAAGCGGCAACAGGCTGTGCTGAAGCTAATATGCTTAGGTAACAAACCGCACAATGCTGAAGAGTTGTGGACAGCTCTTAAAGAGCAGGCAGATCTGTGGCTGAAACCGCTGTACCTACAGCCAGGCATGGTCGTGTGTGACAATGGCCGGAACTGGTGGTGGCTCTGAGGCGAGGTGAGCTCACACACGTACCTTGTCTGGCCCATGTGCTTAACCTCGTGGTTCAGCGCTTTCTTAAAACCTACCCGGAGCTGCCAGATTTGCTTGTCAAAGTACGCCACCTGTGTGCCCATTTTAGAAAGTCACCTACAGCTTTTGCCGCCCTTGCCGTGTTTCAGCAGTGTTTGCAGCTTCCAGCTCACCGACTGGTGTGTGATGTACCCATGTGTTGGAACATCAAGAGAGCAGAAGAGGGCAATTGTTGACTACCAGCATCAACAAGGCCGTCGGTATTCAGTTCAGATTCCACACATAAGACCACAGGAGTGGACATGGATGTCAGACATATGTACCATCCTCCAAAACTTTGAGGACTCCACCAAGATGGTGAGCGGCAATGAAGCCATAATTAGCGTCACCGTCCCGCTTCTCTGTCTTCTGAAACACTCTCTGCTCACAATCAAAGAGGATGCATTGCAGGCGGAGCACAATGAAATGGAGCAAGGAACCATACAGGGTGATCACACACAGCCCAGCCTCATTTCATCCCAATATGGATTTGGTGACAATGAGGAAGAGGAAGAGGAGGAAGAACTAGTTTCATGTGCTATAGACGGTACTACCTGCACAACTGTCATACCATCTGTTCAGCGTGGATGACCTGAGGACAGGAAGGAGGAGGTGGAGGAAGAGGAGGAAAGCATGGTCAGTCATCCTTTTGGTGAGGACACTGAAGTCTTGCCTGCTAGCAGTCTAGCACGCATGGCTGAGTTTATGTTACGCTGCCTTTCCCATGCCCCTCGCGTTCTCAAAATTTTGGGTGACAGTCATTACTGGTTGGTGACACTTCTAGACCCATGCTACAAGGAGAACTTTATATCTCTTATTTCCGAGGCGGACAGGTCTACTAAAATGGGGCAGTACCAGAAGGCCCTTGTTGCAGAATTATTAAAAAAAAAATTCCCACCTGAAAACGCTGGCGACAGAGGTCACAGTTCGTTGGACAACCAAGGAGTACAGGCGAGAGAGACACAACTCCAATCCAGCAGAGGCAGGGGAACACTGTCAAAGTTCTGGAACAGTTTTCTCAGACCCTCCCATCTTACAGGCCCTGAGGCGCAGGGTACTCTCACAAGGACTGCAAAGTTTGGGAAGATGCTGAGGTATTACCTTGCTGACCATACCAACATCCTCTGTGATTCCTCTGTGCCTTATAATTATTGGGTATCCAAGCTGGACACGTGGCATGAACTGGCTCTCTATGCCTTGGAGGTCCTGCCTGCCCTGCCGCTAGCGTTTTGTCAGAGCGGGTTTTTAGTGCGGCTGGTGGAATTTTAACTGATAAGCGCATCTGACTGTCAACTTAAAATGCTGACAGGCTGACTCTTATAAAAATGAACAAAGACTGGATTGGGCCAGACTTCTCAACCCACCGAATGATAGCAGCGAAACATAAACTCAAATCCAATGTCTTTTTTTGGGTGGTCTGTTCCCATGCACCTCTTCACACCCACACATTGGTATATTCTTCCTGATTTTGTCTATTTGCTCTTGTCTTCCTTCTCCTCATCCTCCATCACCATATCATTCAACATCATATCTACCGTATCACCTCCTCTACGTGTCTTGCAAGGGGCATTGGAGTTCCTCCAAATTTTTTGCAGCCAATGCTTCACTGCATAGGCAAACACTATGGGAGACCCACTTCCTAATAATGGGAACATTTTTTCATGAGACCCTCTACGTCTCTTCCAAGGGGGATAGGAGTGCCTCCAAATTTTTGGCAGCTTTTGCATTCACTGCATAGGCAAACGCTATGGGAGAGAGACCCACTTCTTAATAATGGGAACATTGTTTTTAGGAGGCTCTCTGACCTCTACGTGTATTGCAAGGGGCATTTCAGTTCCTCAAAATTTTTGGCAGCTTTTGCATTCACTGCATAGGCAAACACTATGGAAGACCCACTTCCTAATAATGGGAACATTTTTTCAAGAGGCCCTCTTCTATGTCTCTTCCAAGGGGCATTGGAGTGCCTCCAAATTTTTGGCAGCCGTATACTCACTGCATACCCTATAACTGTATAGCAGAACCGCTCCTTTTGTAATGGGAACAAGTCGTTACTGAGGCCCACCTCTATGTGTCTTTAAATTAGTATTGGGGTTTTTCCCTAATTTAGGCAGCCATTGAACTCACTGCATACCCTATAACTGTATAGCAGATCTGCTCCTTTGCAATGGGAACATGTAGTTACTGTGGCCCTGCTCTATGTGTCTTTAAATTGTTAGTGGGGTTTTTCCCAAATTTTGGGCCTTGCAGTCACAGCATCGGCATTACCACTATGGGAGACCCGCTCCTTTATAATGGGAACATATTTTTTACTGAGACCCTCCTCTATGCCACTTCAAAGAGGTATTGAGTTATGTGCGTCCAAATTTTTGGCAGCCCTTGTGGTCACAGCATACACAATAACAGTATAGGAGACCCACTCATTATTAATGGCAACAACAAAGCATAGCCGGCTGATGGCTCTCTATCAATAGTGAGGGCTGACTACTGGCCCTTTAAAATAGTAAGGGCCACCTGTTGCCCCTATAAAAATAGGCTTTGTGACTTTCAGAATCCCTCCATCATAAATGAAACAGGTTTATTATAAAAACCAGAGTCGCTAATGTAACCTCAATGTAATCACATTGTTCAGCTCCTTCACGTCCTCCTCCTCCAGTTCAGCCTCCATCTCTGAAATGTCCACATCAGTCACAAGCTGAAAGCACTGCAGCACTGCCTTGGCCAAGCGGAAACAGGCTGTGCTGAAGATAACATGCTTAATGTTGCGCTTAGGTGACAAACCGCCCACTGCTGCAGAGTTGTTGAAAGCTGTAACACAGCAGTCTGATCTGTGTCTCTCACCACTGAAAATACAGCCAGGCATGGTCGTGTGTGACAATAGGCGGAACCTGGTGATGGAGAAATGACAGCCGGAGTAGATACGGTTTCCCTCTATGCCAGTCCTTTCACCGAGCTAAAAAATATGGTTGTGATGAAATACAACTCCCACTGAGAAGCAGATTCAGACTGAAAAACATTGGGCCCACCAGAGTATTTGATTCTGAGGGCCCACCTTTCTCCCCCGCTATGCCCCATAGCAGCTCCAAAGTTTACGCTATCATCATGAACTCTCCTGATGGAGAAGTCAGGGCCCACCCGAGGATTCTCTGGTGGGACCGTCCAACCCTGCTGAGAAGCAGTCCTGGTTAAGAAAAGTGTGTGGGAAGGTTCCCGGACACTATATGGCTGCTTTTTTACGGTGGATTGGATGTGCTTATACATGTTATTTCTCAAACCGCATTGCAGATCAGGCCATTGCCCAACTCTGTAGTTATGAAATTATAGGCGCAAAGAAAGATGTTTGTGTGTCGAAGCACCATGAAGAAGTGTGAGATGATGTTGGATGGGCTGCCATTGCTTATGCAAGAAGATACATTAGAGGACTTCCTGGGAGAAATTACAGCTGGAGTACATACGGTTTACCAAGTCCTTTCACCGAGTTAAAGAATATGGCTGCGGTGAAATACAACTCTCACCGACGAGCTGTGAACTGGCTCCATATCGTCCTTGGCCACATTCACTCATCCACGTGTTTGTGGTTAGGCAGACCTTCCCAGTGCACTGGGGAGGGCATGGGTAATGTTGTAGGACCCGTGCTTGTGGAAGGCAGAGACTACACCGGGACAAATAGTGGCGGCTGGGGACCGAGGATGGATACCCGGCCGCCGCCGGCATGAGGTTGTGAAAAGCTTCCGCCTCCACGAGCCTAAAATGCCACATCTCAACTCCAAGCAGCTGTCAAAAATTTAGCAGTATAGTATTCAAGCCTGTGGGTGGGTGGGTGGCTGGCTTCATGCTTGCGCTTGCATTCCAAGGAATAGAGTAAGGATAACAGAGCACTGTGGTGGGACAAGGACGTGGACGGTGATTGTTGCAAGTCTGCAATGACAGGTGCATGGCGGGAGGTTCACTTATGATGGGCACACTTTTAGGCAGTAACCTGGGACTCAGAGATGCTTCCAGGGGTCCTCCTCATGCTGTTCCCATGTCTTTTCAACACTGTATGCTTGTGTCTGATGATGTGTCACACACAACATGGCCAGATAAGGTTATAAAATGTTAAAATGACAGTTCCCAGTGAATGCATTTGTCTTGGTTGAAGCAATGCAAAAGTGCAAAAACGCATCAAAAACGCTATGTGTGAACATAGCCCAAGGTGTGGAGGAGCAGTTTTGTTTTTGGTTATTTATTTTGCCTTATATACAAGTCATTACCCTGCAAAGGATGCTCCTAAACATTTTTCCCAAGAAAATCCATTTTGGTTTAGTTTTTGTATGTTTTATTGTGAGTCCGTAAAAGTGGCATAATACTCTGACAACATTGTTCACAACAGTGACCTGGGAGTCAGAAATGCTTCCTGGTGTCTTCCCCATGCTGTTCCCATGTCATTTGAGCACTGTTCCCATCGATTTCCACAATTTCTAGTCCCTCTGCAGACCACCGGGGGGGCCGACGGAAAAATGCTCGAGTTTCCTATAGACTTACATAGGGCTCGTTGCTCTGGTCGAGCACCCGAGTATTCCAATTTGCTTGACCCGAGCATCAAGCACCCTAGTGGTAACTCAACAATTCTTAAAATTTATGTGTTGGAAACAGGAAGTAAGAAAAATATAAGGATCCTTGCGACTTTGACAATAGCTAAATTAATATTGCTAGACAATTTGGTGAACGGATGACAGAGTCACGAGCATCAAAAGCTCTGAGCAATGTTTCTCTGCCAAACCTTAGGCCATGGTGTACATTGGGATGTTACTTTGACGTATAATACCTACCTAAACATTATTGATATCCACATACACTCCTTCATAACAACAATATTAAGTAATGGCAATGAACTCTTTGAGCAGAATAAGGAAAACACTACAAACATTGTTAAAGGGAATCTGACACTGAGAGCAACTGTCTCAAACAAAATATTAGATAGCTCAGTGTCTGATTTCCTTGCCTAGCACCTGATGTCACACAGTAGAGAGGATAAAATGCCAGTTGAATTTCCTGAAATTTGCAGTTTCCCTTGAATTCAAACATGTGCAGAAATTCTTGTTAAAAAACTTGACTGCCACCATTTCCCACACTGCTGAAGCATAAGAGAGTGGGCTAATGTCTTTTTACATGGCCGGGCTTCCCACATCTAGTGGATTATCATATGTTGTACAGTGATGGTGATTACGTGGGAATCACAGATCAGCAGCACGAAGTGGAGCACAGTTTGTACGCAGAGTCGTTTTCCATCTCCAGAGGCACTGGTTAAGTCTCCCTCTCTTGTAGTGTGTAAGCTCTCATAGTCAGTTGTGTCATGTCTCTCACACCTGTAAACTGTAAGCTCTTATGGTCAGAGGGTCCTCTCTTTCTCTCCTCTCACCCATGTGTTTTTTCAAAGCAATTACAAGTTTTCCAGTATTGAGATTCGTGTAAATTTATTTGCCTCAAATCTTATTTCTTCGGAAAATGTGGGGACAGTGAATTTGAATTTCAAAACATCCATTCAGCTCTATTACACAGACAGTCAGCTGTCAATCAAGATGAAGAGGCTAGTGCTTTAAACAACCTTGGAAGGCAGTGGTTTAAGTGCTCTGTAACTGGAACATACTTAACAAGCCATTTGCATATGAATGAGAATGCTAATTGCTTTTGGGAATGCAGCAACAGATAAAAAGATGTAGATGGCTTTACATTTTAAAAGACCTACATATATGATGCTTGGGGAGTGGGGAGGAGGGGTTGATTTTGCTGACAAATTTTCTTTAAGATTTCATTCTGACTGAGCATCGGGGGTTTGTTGAGTCCATACCTCGATGAGCTGTTTTGGTGACCCAAGGAGGAGCTACACAATATTTGCAGCTGGTCACAATGTTATAGCCGATCAGTGTAAAACACACAGCTCTGTCTGTTGATTCAGATTTACAATGACGATTATTGCTGTATTCTATCAACTTTATCTGATTTTTTATAGAAAAGGTTGAATATTTAAATCAATATTGTTCTCAAAACTTTACCTAATTCTCTGCTTATTACCTTTAATTCATACTAGTTAGATGTCTTTAAAGGTTTGATAACATTACAATGGTGCTCTATATCAGCTCAATTAAAACCACTTCTTAGGTACGTGGGAAGGATGATGATTTGGATAGAGCTGAATCTAACCTTTCTCTCTGAAGTACATTGTCACATCCATGTCTGAATTTACTGCTGCAACCCCTGCCCCGATCGCTAGGTTGTGCCACACTAACAATAGTGTTTCTGCTGGACGTTGGGAGAATGTGGGTGTTTAGCTTTTAGATTGCTAAGACTAGTTCTCCCTTTGCTATACACTTGTGCTTTGCTGCAGTGAGCTGGTAGGTAATTAGCCCTCTTCTCTGAGCTATTGGTGGGGCTCCCTTCGACACAGTCTCTGGCTGCCAGTTATTAGTATTCAACTAGACCTAGGCTTTCTGTTTCTTGGGTCCTATGTTCTGTTTTGTATTTCCCATATTTTGACTCCAGCTTGAATCTTGACCGCCTGTGTGCCTTCTAATTGTGATTAACATGATTTCTCAGCTTTGACCTTGTTTGGCGGCTTTTTCTGCCTTTGGTTCTCTTTCCTGGATGGCAGGCCTTCCGTGGAAGCAATCTACTGGAACACATTGTAAGACCAAATCCCTGTACACGGGTTAAAGGGTGAAGGATCCTCTGGAATCTGCTGGACAGAGTGGCTTGTGCCACTGTGTGTTAATAAATGTGTTGAGCACATGATCTTGTGGCATTTACAGGTTTTCTTCCTACAATTGGTAGTAGTCCTCCTCACAGATTGTACAGCACTCCTATTCTCAATAGCTGCTGAAAAAGGGAATAGTAATCACTAGTGTTGAGCGAGCATGCTCGACACTGCTCGGTACTCCCCTGAGCATCACGCTACTCGGGATGTTCGGCGAGCACCGAGCATTATTCGAGCGGGAGCTCGGGTCTCCGCCCTGCATGTTTGGCGCTCTTTACAGAGCCAATGAACATGCAGGGATTGCCAGTCAGTCACTGTAATGCCGCAGCCATGTTGTTTGTGGGCATTACAGTGATTGGCTGACCGCACAGCGTCACCTCGAGTATTTAAAACCGGGCGCCGCCATCTTGGACACAGTCGCTCCGGATCAGACAGTGTAGGGACAGCGCTGCTGATTTAGGGAGAGATATATCCTGCGAAATAGTTAGTGTAGGGTCTGTAAAGGCTGCCAGATCAAACAAACAGTTCTTCTCAGGACTAATATCCATCCCAGATATCAGGCAGGCAGGCAGGCTGTATAGGAGACGCAGTGGTTATACCAGCAAACGCTGCATTACAGTCCTGTGTGCTCCTGTTGGTGAAATTGCTGGACTTAGCTCCAGGTCTCGGGGGCCAGGAAAAATCCTTTTTTTTTTTTCATCTAAATCCTCTTTTTTTTTTCCTCCTTCACACTGTACAAATACCCATCTTATTAAACTTTTGGTGTCCCCCCTCCCCCCCAAAAAATGTGTGTCTCTGATTGTTCAAACACAACTATATCTGTTGAAAATAGTCTGGTGTAGGCCAGAGAAATACAAGTGTGGTTTTGCAGTTCCATGGGCCATTTGTATCTAAAAAAAACAGTTTGAGTGTGTAGCTCACTGTTCAGCCGCAAATATATATATTTTAAAAAGTCTGGTATACACCAGTAAATTATAACTGTGGTTTTGCTGTTCCACGGTAAAAAATCTCTATTATCCTGCTCTTGGTATTTTTTGCCGTAAAAAAAAAAATTATAGTGTCTCCCTGATTTTTCAGACACAAATATATTTGTTGAAAATAGTCTGGTGTAGGCCAGAGAGACAGAAGTGTGCTTTTGCTGTTCCACGGTAAAAAAATCTCTGTTATCCTGCTCTTGCCATTTTTTGCCGTAAAAAAAAAAATAATAGTGTCTCCCTGATTTTTCAGACACAAATATATCTATTGAAAATAATCTGGTGTAGGCCAGAGAGACAGAAGTGTGCTTTTGCTGTTCCACGGTAAAAAATCTCTGTTATCCTGCTCTTGCCATTTTTTGCCGTAAAAAAAAAAATAATAGTGTCTCCCTGATTTTTCAGACACAAATATATCTGTTGAAAATAGTCAGGTGTAGGCCCGAGAAATACAAGTGTGGCTTTGCAGTTCCACGGTTCAAACCTCTGTATTATCCACTTTTGGGCCATTTGTATCTAAAAAATACAGTTTGAGTGTGTCGCTCACTGTTCAGCCGCAAATATATTTTAAAAAGTCTGGTATACACCAGTAAATTATAACTGTGGTTTTGCTGCTCCACGGTTAAAAATCTCTATTATCCTGCTTTTGGCATTTTTTGCCGTAAAAAATAAATAGTGTCTTCTGATTGTTCAGACACAAATATATCTGTTGAAAATAGTCTGGTGTAGGCCCGAGAAATACAAGTGTGGTATTGCTGTTCCACGGTAAAAAATCTCTATTATCCTGCTTTTGGCATTTTTTGCCACAAAATATAAATAGTGTCTCCTGATTGTTCAGACACAAATATATCTGTTGAAAATAGTCTGGTGTAGGCCCGAGAAATACAAGTCTGATTTTGCAGTTCCACGGGTCAAACCTCTGTATTATCCACTTATGGGCCATTTGTATCTAAAAAAAGCAGTTTGAGTGTGTCTCTCACTGTTCAGCCGCAAATATATATATATTTAAAAAAGTCTGGTATACACCAGTAAATTATAACTGTGGTTTTGCTGTTCCACGGTAAAAAAATCTCTATTATCCTGCTTTTGGCATTTTTTGCTGTAAAAAATAAATAGTGTCTCCTGATTGTTCAGACACAAATATATCTGTTGAAAATAGTCTGGTGTAGGCCCGAGAAATACAAGTGTGGGTTTGCTGTTCCACGGTAAAAAATCTCCATTATCCTGCTTTTGGCATTTTTTGCCGTAAAAAGTAAATAGTGTCTCCTGATTGTTCAGACACAAATATATCTGTTGAAAATAGTCTGGTGTAGGCCCGAGAAATACAAGTGTGGTTTTGCAGTTCCATGGGTCAAACCTCTGTATTATCCACTTTTGGGCCATTTGTATCTAAAAAAAACAGTTTGAGTGTGTCGCTCACTGTTCAGACGCAAATATATATATTTAAAAAAGTCTGGTATACATACACCAGTAAATTATAACTGTGGTTTTGCTGTTCCACGGTAAGAAATCTCTATTATTCAGCTTTTGGTATTTTTTCCGTAAAGAAAAAGAGTAATATTTTCTCCCTGATTGTTCAGATTGTTTAAAAGAGTCGGGTACAGGCAGAGAAATAAAACTGTGGTTTTCCTCTTCCACGGTTCTAATCTACTTTTTATTATCGTTTTTCCATTGATAGTGCGAGTGTAAGCTATTTTACTTACTTTACAATGGGCAAGGTGCGTGGCAAGGGACGTGGAAGTGTACGTTCTGGTGATGGTGCGTGCAGAGGACGGGGCCGTGGCCAAGGTGAAAATGTGCCACAACCAACAGCCACATCTTCTCGCTCCCACTTCTTGACTGAATTACTAGGGAAGCACAGAACAACACCAGTATTGCGAACTGATCAGTGTGAACAGGTTATTAATTGTATAGCAGATAATACTTCCAGTTACCTGGGCACCACCACCTCCGGCCTGTCTTCCACACGGTCGACTCTTAGTAGCCGTGAATCTCGACCACATACTCCTCCTCACCCTGATGCTCCTTCCTCCCACCATTCCTTCCACCATGCCAGCTGTTCACTGGTCCATTTCCAGATTTGTGCCCCTCGCCTGCTCCGCTTGAAGAGGTGGAAGAGGAGATCCCATGTAGCGATGCCCAAATATTTGAACAGCCACGGCCACAGGAAGTCGACGCTGGCAATTTGTCACAAGAGGTGGACGATGACGAGACACAATTGCCAGGAAGTGAGGAGGAGGATCGTGGTGCGCAAGTGGAAGAGGAGGAGGTGGTGGATGATCTAGTAACTGACCCAACGTGGCAGGAGGACATGCAGAGTGAGGCCAGCAGCACACAGGGGGAGGGAGGCAGAGTACCCCAACAGGCAGGAAGAAGCAGTGTGGTGGCCGCACACAGAAGGCGGGCAACCCTTCCCCGTAACACCAACACAAGGGACGTTGCCAGTACAACCGGTAGGTCTTCCAGAATCTGGAATTTTTTTAAAGACTCTGCTGATAACCCCAAAAAGGCCATTTGTACCCCCTGCCATGCCAGCATCAGCAGGGGTGACAAAACTACCAGCCTGACCACCACCAGCATCATCAGGCACATGGCAGCAAAGCACGCGACTTTGTGGGGCGAACCCCAGGGTCCACGACCAGTGTCAGCGGGTGTCACCACTGCTTCTTCCACTGTTGTGCGTGCAATAGAACCCCCTGTTGTGTGTGCAAGGCAATCCCCTGCCCATACTGCATGCAAAGATGCCCCCTCCTCTCAGTCTTCACTTGTTACGGCAGTTTCTCAAGAAACAGCATCAATGTCCACGTCCACGTCCCACCGCAGCGTTCAATTGTCCATATCCCAGACCTTTGAGCGAAAGCGGAAATTCGCAGCTAAAGCCCCACAGGCCACAGTCCTAAATTCGCACATTTCACGACTACTTGCGTTGTAAATGCTGCCTTTTAGGCTGGTGGAGACGGAATCCTTCCGCAACCTTATGGCGGTGGCCATCCCTCGGTACTCGGTCCCCAGCCGACACTATTTTGCCCGGTGTGCCATCCCCGCACTACACAAGCACGTGTCCCAAAACATCTGCCGTGCCCTCAACAACGCAGTTACTGGGAGAGTCCACCTGACAACGGACACGTGGACAAGTGCTTGTGGCCAGGGGCAGTACATCTCCCTGACGGCACACTGGGTAAACATAGTGGATGCCAGAACCCAGTCGGACCTTGGGACGGAAGACATCCTACCCACACCGAGGATTGCGGGCCCTATGTCAGTCAGAGTTGTCCCCACAGTGTACAGCTCCTGCGCATCATCCTCCTCCTCCTCCTCATGTTCAGCCTCCATCTCAGATATCACCACATCAGTTGCAAGCTGGAAGCACTGCAGTACTGCCTCCACCAAGCGGCAACAGGCTGTGCTGAAACTCCTAAGCTTAGGTGAGAAACCTCACACTGCTTGTGAGTTGTGGACAGCTGTGAAAGAGCATGCAGATCTGTGGCTGAGACCGCTGAACCTACATTCAGGCATGGTCATGTGTGACAATGGCCGTAACCTGGTGGCGGCTCTGAGGCGAGATCACACACGTACCATGCCTGGCTCATGTGCTTAACCTCGTGGTTCAGCGGTTTCTTAAATCGTACCCCGAGTTGCCAGATCTGCTCGTCAAAGTACGCCGCCTGTCAGCTCATTTTCGCAAGTCGGCTACAGCTTCCGCCGCCCTTGCTGTGTTGCAGCAGCATTTGCAGCTTCCGGCACACTGACTGGTGTGTGATGTCCCCACACATTGGAACTCTACCCTCCACATGTTGCAAAGGATTTGTGAGCAGAAGAGAGCAGTTGTGGAGTACCAGCTGCAACAAGGCCGTCGATATTCAGGTCAGACTCCACACATAAGACCTCAGGAGCGGACCTGGATGTCTGACATCTGTACCATCTTAACAAACTTTGAGGAGTCCACCCAGATGGTGAGTGGCGATGACGCCATCATTAGAGTCAGCATTCCACTTTTCTGTCTTTTCAACGCTCTCTGCAGAGAATTCAAGAAGAGGCATTGCAGCCAGAGTATGATGAGATGGATCAAGAAGCCGTAGCGGTCGATTACACACAGCCCAGCCTCATCTCATCCCAACGTGCATTGGGGGACAATGAGGGAGAGGAGGAGGAGGAGGAGGAAGAACAGGAGCTTGTATCATGCGCTGTAGACGGTAGTACCTGTACAACTGTCATACCGTCGGTTCAGCATGGGTGGCGTGAGGACAGGGGGGAGGAGGAGGAGGAGGAGGAGGAGAGCATGGTCAGTCGTCATCTTGGTGAGGACATGGAAGTCTTGCCCGTTACCAGTCTGGCACGCATGGCTAACTTTATGTTACGCTGCCTTAACCGTGACCCTCGCATTATCAAAATGTTGGGTGACAGTCATTACTGGTTGGTGACACTTTTAGACCCCCGCTACAAGGAGAACTTTCACTCTCTTATTCCTGAGGAGGAGAGGTCTACAAAAATGGGGCAGTACCAGAAGGCCCTTGCTGCAGAACTGTTAAAAAAGTTCCCATCTGAACACTCTAGTGGCAGAGGTCACAGTTCGTTGACCAACCAAGGCGTACAAGCGAGAGAGAGGCAAATCCAATCCAGCAGAGGCATGGGAACACTGTCAATGTTCTGGGAAAGTTTTCTGAGACCCGCCCAGATTACAGGCCCTCAGGCGCGGGGTACTCTCACAAGGAGTGGAAAGTTTCAAAAGATGGTGAGGGAGTACCTTGCCGACCGTAACAGCATCCTCCGTGATTCCTCTCTGCCTTTTAATTATTGGGTATCCAAGCTGGACACTTGGAATGAACTCGCTCTGTATGCCTTGGAGGTCCTGGCCTGCCCTGCCGCTAGCGTGTTATCGGAGCGTGTTTTTAGTGCCGCTTGGGGAATTACAACTGATAAGCGCACTCGCCTGTCAACTGACAATGCTGACAAGTTGACCCTTATCAAAATGAACAAGGGCTGGATTGGGCCAGACTTCTCATCACCACCAAATGACAGCAGAGTAACATAAAGTCAAATCCACTGTGTTTTTTCGTGAGGTGTATTCACATGCACCGCTTCACACCCACACATGGGTATATGCTTCCTCATTTCGGCTGTTTTATGTTCTTCTCCTTATCCTCAGCCTCCACCACCACTATACCACCGGGGTGACCGTGGTCCGTGTTGCCATTATTGAAAGTTCATCCATCCTTATTTTTGTCAGCTTTTGCTTGGAAGGCATAAGCAAACACTGTGGGAGACCCACTCCCCAATAATGGGAATAATATTTTTAAGATGCTGTACTGTATGGCTCTTGTAAGGGGCATTGCAAATTCCTCCGTCCTAATTTTTGGCAGCTTTTGCTTGGAAGGCATAAGCATATACTTTGGGAGACCCATTCCCGAATCATGGGAATAATGTTTGTAATATGCAGTACTGCATGGCTCTTGTAAGGGGCATTGCAAATTCCTTCATCATAATTTTTGGCAGCTTTTGCTTGGAAGGCATAAGCAAATACTATGGGAGACCCACTCCCCAATCATGGGAATAATGTTTGTAATATGCTGTACTACATGGCTCTTGTAAGGGGCATTGCAAGTTCATCCATCACAATTTTTGGCAGGTTTTGCTTGGAAGGCATAAGCAAATACTATGGGAGACCCACTCCCCAATAATGGGAATAATGTTTTTAAGATGCTGTACTGTATGGCTCTTGTAAGGGGCATTAAAAGCGTCTTGTTAAGCTACTGCGACCTCCACCACTTTTCCTAGAGGCATTAAAAGCGTCTTGTTAAGCTACTGGGACGTCCACGTCTCTTCTGAGGGGCATTAAAAGCATCTTGTTAAGCTACTGGGACCTCCACGTCTCTTCTGAGGGGCATTAAAAGCGTCTTGTTAAGCTACTGCGACCTCCACCACTTTTCCGAGGGGCATTAAAAGCTTCTTGTTAAGCTACTGGGACCTCCACGTCTCTTCTGAGGGGCATTAAAACCATCTTGCTAAGCTACTGTAACCTCCACCACATTTCCGAGGGGCATTAAAAGCATCTTGTTAAGCTACTGGGACCTCCACGTCTCTTCTGAGGGGCATTAAAACCATCTTGTTAAGCTACTGGGACATCCACGTCTCTTCTGAGGGGCATTAAAAGTGTCTTGTTAAGCTACTGTGACCTCCATGTCTCTTCTGAGGGGCATTAAAAGCGTCTTGTTAAGCTACTGGGACCTCCACCACTTTTCCGAGGGGCATTAAAAGCGTCTTGTTCAGCTACTGTAACCTCCACCACTTTTCCGAGGGGCATTAAAACTGCCTTGCTAAGCTTCTGGGACCTCCACGTATCTTCCAAGGGGCATTCAAACCATCTTGTTAAGCTTCTGGGACCTCCAAGTCTCTTCTGAGGGGCATTAAAAGCGTCTTGTTAAGCTACTGGGACCTCCCCATCTCTTCTGAGGGGCATTAAAAGCATCTTGTTAAGCTACTGGGACATCCACGTCTCTTCTGAGGGGCATTAAAAGCGTCTTGTTAAGCTACTGCGACCTCCACCACTTTTCCGAGGGGCATTAAAAGCTTCTTGTTAAGCTACTGGGACCTCCACGTCTCTTCTGAGGGGCATTAAAACCTTCTTGCTAAGCTACTGTAACCTCCACCACATTTCCGAGGGGCATTAAAAGCATCTTGTTAAGCTACTGGGACCTCCACGTCTCTTCTGAGGGGCATTAAAAGCGTCTTGTTAAGCTACTGCGACCTCCACCACTTTTCCGAGGGGCATTAAAAGCTTCTTGTTAAGCTACTGGGACCTCCACGTCTCTTCTGAGGGGCATTAAAACCATCTTGCTAAGCTACTGTAACCTCCACCACATTTCCGAGGGGCATTAAAAGCATCTTGTTAAGCTACTGGGACCTCCACGTCTCTTCTGAGGGGCATTAAAACCATCTTGTTAAGCTACTGGGACATCCACGTCTCTTCTGAGGGGCATTAAAAGTGTCTTGTTAAGCTACTGTGACCTCCACGTCTCTTCTGAGGGGCATTAAAAGCGTCTTGTTAAGCTACTGGGACCTCCACCACTTTTCCGAGGGGCATTAAAAGCGTCTTGTTCAGCTACTGTAACCTCCACCACTTTTCCGAGGGGCATTAAAACTGCCTTGTTAAGCTTCTGGGACCTCCACGTATCTTCCAAGGGGCATTCAAACCATCTTGTTAAGCTTCTGGGACCTCCAAGTCTCTTCTGAGGGGCATTAAAAGCGTCTTGTTAAGCTACTGGGACCTCCCCATCTCTTCTGAGGGGCATTAAAAGCATCTTGTTAAGCTACTGGGACATCCACGTCTCTTCTGAGGGGCATTAAAAGCGTCTTGTTAAGCTACTGGGACCTCCACCACTTTTCCGAGGGGCATTAAAAGCGTCTTGTTAAGCTACTGTGACCTCCACCACTTTTCCGAGGGGCATTAAAACAGTCTTGTTAAGCTACTGGGACATCCACGTCTCTTCCAAGGGGCATTCAGACCTTCTTGTTAAGCTTCTGGGAACTCCACGTCTCTTCTGAGGGGCATTAAAAGCGTCTTGTTAAGCAACTGGGACCTCCACTACATTTCCGTGCGGCATTAAAACCGTCTTGTTAAGCTACTGGGACCTCCACGTCTCTTCTGAGGGGCAATAAAAGCGTCTTGTTTAGCTACTGCATACTCCACCACTTTTCCGAGGGGCATTAAAAGTGTCTTTTTAAGCTAATGGGACCTCCACCACTTTTCCGAGGGGCATTAAAACCATCTTGTTAAGCTACTGGGATCTCCACGTCTCTTCTGAGGGGCATTAAAAGTGCCTTGTTAAGCTACTGGGACCTCCACGTCTCTACTGAGGGGCATTAAAAGCGTCTTGTTAAGCAACTGGGTCCTCCACCACTTTTCCGAGGGGCATTTAAACCGTCTTGTTAAGCTACTGGGACCTCCACGTCTCTTCTGAGGGGCATTAAAAGCGTCTTGATAAGCTACTGCGATCTCCACCACTTTTCCGAGGGGCATTAAAAGCGTCTTGTTAAGCTACTGGGACCTCCACGTCTCTTCTGAGGGGCATTAAAAGCATCTTGTTAAGCTACTGGAACCTCCACGTCTCTTCTGAGGGGCATTAAAAGCGTCTTGTTAAGCTACTGGGACCTCCACCACTTTTCCGACGAGCATTAAAAGCGTCTTGTTAAGCTACTGTCACCTCCACCACTTTTCCGAGGGGCATTAAAACCATCTTGTTAAGCTACCGGGACCTCCACGTCTCTTCCAAGGGGCATTCAAACTGTCTTGTTAAGCTACAGGGACCTCCATGTCTCTTCTGGGGGGCATTAAAAGTGTCTTGTTAAGCTACTGGGACCTCCACGTCTCTTCTGAGGGGCATTAAAAGCATCTTCTTAAGCTACTGGGACCTCCACGTCTCTTCTGAGGGGCATTAAAAGCGTCTTGTTAAGCTACTGGGACCTCCACCACTTTTCCAAGGGGCATTAAAAGCGTCTTGTTAAGCTACTGTGACCTCCACCACTTTTCCGAGGGGCATTAAAACCGTCTTGTTAAGCTACTGGGACATCCACGTCTCTTCCAAGGGGCATTCAAACCGTCTTGTTAAGCTACTGGGACCTCCATGTCTCTTCTGTGGGGCATTAAAAGCGTCTTGTTAAGCAACTGGGACCTCCACCACTTTTCCGAGGGGCATTAAAACCGTCTTGTTAAGCTACTGGGACCTCCACGTCTCTTCTGAGGGGCATTAAAAGCGTCTTGTTAAGCTACTGCGACCTACACCACTTTTCCGAGGGGCATTAAAAGCGTCTTGTTAAGCTACTGGGACCTTCACCACTTTTCCAAAGGGCATTAAAACTGTCTTGTTAAGCTACTGGGACCTCCACCACTTTTCCAAGGGGCATTAAAACCGTCTTGTTAAGCTACTGGGACCTCCACGTCTCTTCCAAGGATCATTCAAACCGTCTTGTTAAGCTACTGGGACCTCCACGTCTTTTCCGAGGGACATTAAAACCGTCTTGTTAAGCTACTGTGACCTCCACGTCTCTTCAAAGGGGCATTAAAAGCGTCTTCTTAAGCCACTCTGAACTCCACAGCTCTTCCAAGGGGCATTGAAATGTTGTTTTTAATTACCTCTAACCTCCCCGACTCTTCCAACGGGCATTGCATTTCCTCCTAATTTTAGTCAGCTTTTCCTTTTCAATGAAAAGGCGAAAACTAAGGGAGACCCACTCCCCAATAATGGGTAGAAGGTTTTTAGTATGCTGTAATCCACGTCTGTTTCAAGGGGCATTGCAGTTCCTCATAGTTTTTGGAAAGCCATTCATTCACTGCTTAGGCCAACAGTGTACAGGAGACCCAGTTGCTATAAATGGAAAAAACTGTTTAGTTAAGGCCCTCTGACCTCCATGTAATTTCCAAGGGGCATTGGAATGCCTCAAAATTTTAGGTAGGCATTGCACTCGCTGTATGCCCTATAACTGTGTAGCCGAACCGCTCATTTTGTTACAGAAACATATCCTACAAGACATGTGGTTGACTGGCCTGATATTGATGTGAATGGTCCCTGTTCCTCCTGCTCTTTCTCCTTTGCCACTACCTCATCCGTCATTTATCACCTGAAGCTTTGTTTTAACTGGAGTCATAGAACTGGGATAGTAGCAGGAAAACATCCAGCAATCCTCGAGGAGATAGGATATGCAACAAAACGCTGACCACCTCAGGCCTAGCATCTTTGCATGCAATCCCCTGCCCATACTGCATGCAAAGATGCCCCCTCCTTTCAGTCTTCACTTGTTATGGCAGTTTTTCAAGAAACAGCATCAATGTCCACGTCCACGTCCCACCGCAGGGTTCAATTGTCCAATCCCAGACCTTTGAGCGAAAGCGGAAATTCGCAGCTAAAGCCCCACAGGCCACAGTCCTAAATTCGCACATTTCACGACTACTTGCGTTGTAAATGCTGCCTTTTAGGCTGGTGGAGACGGAATCCTTCCGCAACCTTATGGCGGTGGCCATCCCTCGGTACTCGGTCCCCAGCCGACACTATTTTGCCCGGTGTGCCATCCCCGCACTACACAAGCACGTGTCGCAAAACATCTGCCGTGCCCTCAACAACGCAGTTACTGGGAGAGTCCACCTGACAACGGACACGTGGACAAGTGCTTGTGGCCAGGGACAGTACATCTCCCTGACGGCACACTGGGTAAACATAGTGGATGCCAGAACCCAGTCGGACCTTGGGACGGAAGACATCCTACCCACACCGAGGATTGCGGGCCCTATGTCAGTCAGAGTTGTCCCCACAGTGTACAGCTCCTGCGCATCATCCTCCTCCTCCTCCTCATGTTCAGCCTCCATCTCAGATATCACCACATCAGTTGCAAGCTGGAAGCACTGCAGTACTGCCTCCACCAAGCGGCAACAGGCTGTGCTGAAACTCCTAAGCTTAGGTGAGAAACCTCACACTGCTTGTGAGTTGTGGACAGCTGTGAAAGAGCATGCAGATCTGTGGCTGAGACCGCTGAACCTACATTCAGGCATGGTCATGTGTGACAATGGCCGTAACCTGGTGGCGGCTCTGAGGCGAGATCACACACGTACCATGCCTGGCTCATGTGCTTAACCTCGTGGTTCAGCGGTTTCTTAAATCGTACCCCGAGTTGCCAGATCTGCTCGTCAAAGTACGCCGCCTGTCAGCTCATTTTCGCAAGTCGGCTACAGCTTCCGCCGCCCTTGTTGTGTTGCAGCAGCATTTGCAGCTTCCGGCACACTGACTGGTGTGTGATGTCCCCACACATTGGAACTCTACCCTCCACATGTTGCAAAGGATTTGTGAGCAGAAGAGAGCAGTTGTGGAGTACCAGCTGCAACAAGGCCGTCGATATTCAGGTCAGACTCCACACATAAGACCTCAGGAGCGGACCTGGATGTCTGACATCTGTACCATCTTGACAAACTTTGAGGAGTCCACCCAGATGGTGAGTGGCGATGACGCCATCATTAGAGTCAGCATTCCACTTTTCTGTCTTTTCAACGCTCTCTGCAGAGAATTAAAGAAGAGGCATTGCAGCCAGAGTATGATGAGATGGATCAAGAAGCCGTAGCGGTCGATTACACACAGCCCAGCCTCATCTCATCCCAACGTGCATTGGGGGACAATGAGGGAGAGGAGGAGGAGGAGGAGGAAGAACAGGAGCTTGTATCATGCGCTGTAGACGGTAGTACCTGTACAACTGTCATACCGTCGGTTCAGCATGGGTGGCGTGAGGACAGGGGGGAGGAGGAGGAGGAGGAGGAGGAGAGCATGGTCAGTCGTCATCTTGGTGAGGACATGGAAGTCTTGCCCGTTACCAGTCTGGCACGCATGGCTAACTTTATGTTACGCTGCCTTAACCGTGACCCTCACGTTATCAAAATGTTGTGTGACAGTCATTACTGGTTGTTGACACTTTTAGACCCCCGCTACAAGGAGAACTTTCACTCTCTTATTCCTGAGGAGGAGAGGTCTACAAAAATGGGGCAGTACCAGAAGGCCCTTGCTGCAGAACTGTTAAAAAAGTTCCCATCTGAACACGCTAGCGGCAGAGGTCACAGTTCATTGACCAACCAAGGCGTACAAGCGAGAGAGAGGCAACTCCAATCCAGCAGAGGCATGGGAACACTGTCAATGTTCTGGGAAAGTTTTCTGAGACCCGTCCAGATTACAGGCCCTGAGGCGCGGGTTACTCTCACAAGGAGTGGAAAGTTTCAAAAGATGGTGAGGGAGTACCTTGCCGACCGTAACAGCATCCTCCGTGATTCCTCTCTGCCTTTTAATTATTGGGTATCCAAGCTGGACACTTGGAATGAACTCGCTCTGTATGCCTTGGAGGTCCTGGCCTGCCCTGCCGCTAGCGTGTTATCGGAGCGTGTTTTTAGTGCCGCTTGGGGAATTACAACTGATAAGCGCACTCGCCTGTCAACTGACAATGCCGACAAGCTGACCCTTATCAAAATGAACAAGGGCTGGATTGGGCCAGACTTCTCATCACCACCAAATGACAGCAGAGTAACATAAAGTCAAATCCACTGTGTTTTTTCGTGAGGTGTATTCACATGCACAGTTTCACACCCACACATGGGTATATGCTTCCTCATTTCGGCTGTTTTATGTTCTTCTCCTTATCCTCAGCCTCCACCACCACTATACCACCGGGGTGACCGTGGTCCGTGTTGCCATTATTGAAAGTTCATCCATCCTTATTTTTGTCAGCTGTTGCTTGGAAGGCATAAGCAAACACTGTGGGATACCCACTCCCCAATAATGGGAATAATATTTTTAAGATGCTGTACTGTATGGCTATTGTAAGGGGCATTGCAAATTCCTCCGTCCTAATTTTTGGCAGCTTTTGCTTGGAAGGCATAAGCGTATACTATGGGAGACCCATTCCCGAATCATGGGAATAATGTTTGTAATATGCTGTACTGCATGGCTCTTGTAAGGGGCATTGCAAATTCCTCCGTCATAATTTTTGGCAGCTTTTGCTTGGAAGGCATAAGCAAATACTATGGGAGACCCACTCCCCAATCATGGGAATACTGTTTGTAATATGCTGTACTACATGGCTCTTGTAAGGGGCATTGCAAGTTCATCCATCATAATTTTTGGCAGCTTTTGCTTGGAAGGCATAAGCAAATACTATGGGAGACCCACTCCCCAATAATGGGAATAATGTTTTTAAGATGCTGTACTGTATGGCTCTTGTAAGGGGCATTAAAAGCGTCTTGTTAAGCTACTGCGACCTCCACCACTTTTCCTAGAGGCATTAAAAGCGTCTTGTTAAGCTACTGGGACGTCCACGTCTCTTCTGAGGGGCATTAAAAGCATCTTGTTAAGCTACTGGGACCTCCACGTCTCTTCTGAGGGGCATTAAAAGCGTCTTGTTAAGCTACTGCGACCTCCACCACTTTTCCGAGGGGCATTAAAAGCTTCTTGTTAAGCTACTGGGACCTCCACGTCTCTTCTGAGGGGCATTAAAACCGTCTTGCTAAGCTACTGTAACCTCCACCACATTTCCGAGGTGCATTAAAAGCGTCTTGTTCAGCTACTGTGACCTCCACCACTTTTCCGAGGGCCATTAAAAATGCCTTGTTAAGCTTCTGGGACCTCCACGTCTCTTCCAAGGGGCATTCAAACCATCTTGTTAAGCTTCTGGGACCTCCAAGTCTCTTCTGAGGGGCATTAAAAGCGTCTTGTTAAGCTACTGGGACCTCCACATCTCTTCTGAGGGGCATTAAAAGCATCTTGTTAAGCTACTGGGACATCCACGTCTCTTCTGAGGGGCATTAAAAGCGTCTTGTTAAGTTACTGGGACCTCCACCACTTTTCCGAGGGGCATTAAAAGCGTCTTGTTAAGCTACTGTGACCTCCACCACTTTTGCGAGGGGCATTAAAACAGTCTTGTTAAGCTACTGGGACATCCACGTCTCTTCCAAGGGGCATTCAGACCTTCTTGTTAAGCTTCTGGGAACTCCACGTCTCTTCTGAGGGGCATTAAAAGCGTCTTGTTAAGCAACTGGGACCTCCACTACATTTCCGTGCGGCATTAAAACTGTCTTGTTAAGCTACTGGGACCTCCACGTCTCTTCTGAGGGGCAATAAAAGCGTCTTATTTAGCTACTGCGAACTCCACCACTTTTCCGAGGGGCATTAAAAGTGTCTTTTTAAGCTAATGGGACCTCCACCACTTTTCCGAGGGGCATTAAAACCATCTTGTTAAGCTACTGGGACCTCCACGTCTCTTCTGAGGGGCGTTAAAAGTGCCTTGTTAAGCTACTGGGACTTCCACGTCTCTACTGAGGGGCATTAAAAGCGTCTTGTTAAGCAACTGGGTCCTCCACCACTTTTACGAGGGGCATTTAAACCGTCTTGTTAAGCTACTGGGACCTCCACGTCTCTTCTGAGGGGCATTAAAAGCGTCTTGATAAGCTACTGCGATCTCCACCACTTTTCCGAGGGGCATTAAAAGTGTCTTGTTAAGCTACTGGGACCTCCACGTCTCTTCTGAGGGGCATTAAAAGCATCTTGTTAAGCTACTGGGACCTCCACGTCTCTTCTGAGGGGCATTAAAAGCGTCTTGTTAAGCTACTGGGACCTCCACCACTTTTCCGACGAGCATTAAAAGCGTCTTGTTAAGCTACTGTCACCTCCACCACTTTTCCGAGGGGCATTAAAACCATCTTGTTAAGCTACCGGGACCTCCACGTCTCTTCCAAGGGGCATTCAAACTGTCTTGTTAAGCTACAGGACCTCCATGTCTCTTCTGAGGGGCATTAAAAGTGTCTTGTTAAGCTAGTGGGACCTCCACGTCTCTTCTGAGGGGCATTAAAAGCATCTTCTTAAGCTACTGGGACCTCCACGTCTCTTCTGAGGGGCATTAAAAGCGTCTTGTTAAGCTACTGCGACCTCCACCACTTTTCCGAGGGGCATTAAAAGCGTCTTGTTAAGCTACTGGGACCTCCACCACTTTTCCAAAGGGCATTAAAACCGTCTTGTTAAGCTACTGGGACCTCCACCACTTTTCCGAGGTGCATTAAAACCGTCTTGTTAAGCTACTGGGACCTCCACGTCTCTTCCAAGGGTCATTCAAACCATCTTGTTAAGCTACTGGGACCTCCACGTCTTTTCCGAGGGACATTAAAACCGTCTTGTTAAGCTACTGTGACCTCCACGTCTCTTCAAAGGGGCATTAAAAGCGTCTTCTTAAGCCACTCTGAACTCCACAGCTCTTCCAAGGGGCATTGAAATGTTGTTTTTAATTACCTCTAACCTCCCCGACTCTTCCAACGGGCATTGCATTTCCTCCTAATTTTAGTCAGCTTTTGCTTTTCAATGAAAAGGCGAAACTAAGGGAGACCCACTCCCCAATAATGGGTAGAAGGTTTTTAGTACGCTGTAATCCACGTCTGTTTCAAGGGGCATTGCAGTTCCTCATAGTTTTTGGAAAGCCTTTCATTCACTGCTTAGGCCAACAGTGTACAGGAGACCCAGTTACTATAAATGGAAAAAACTGTTTAGTTAAGGCCCTCTGACCTCCATGTAATTTCCAAGGGGCATTGGAGTGCCTCAAAATTTTAGGTAGGCATTGCACTCGCTGTATGCCCTATAACTGTGTAGCCGAACCGCTCATTTTGTTACAGAAACATATCATACAAGACATGTGGTTGACTGGCCTGATATTGATGTGAATGGTCCCTGTTCCTCCTGCTCTTTCTCCTTTGCCACTACCTCATCCGTCATTTATCACCTGAAGCTTTGTTTTAACTGGAGTCATAGAACTGGGATAGTAGCAGGAAAACATCCAGCAATCCTCGAGGAGATAGGATATGCACCAAAACGCTGACCACCTCAGGCCTAGCCGCTGCTACATACATGCACTTGATTTCCAAGAAAACAAAGCAGATGCTAACTTGTATCATCATCATCATGCTCCTCACCTTGGCACTCTCAACTCCCCTGATGGAGAAGCCAGGGTCCACCGGAGGAGTCTGGTTCTCTGGTGGGCTCGTCCAATGCTGCCCTAAAGCAGGCCGGGCTAAGAAAAGTGTGTGGGGGGATGTTCCAAGGAGAAATAGGGGCTGCTGGGGACCGTTTATGGACACCCGGCTGCCCCCAGGCGGCTAGGGAACGTGTGTGGACACCCGGCCGCGGGTCGGCTGGGGATCGAGTATGGACACCCGGCCGCCCCCTGGCGGCTGGGGACCGAGTGTGGACACCCGGCCGCCGGGCGGCTGGGGACTGAGTATTGATTCCAGGCCGCCAACGCAGCCATGACGTCGTGGCCAGATTCCGCCTCCACATGCCTAAAAGGCCCAATTTCAAGTGCAAGCAAGCAGTATGGTATTGCTGCCTGGGGGTGGGTGGTAGGCTGCACACTTACGCTTGCATTCCAAGAAAACAAAGCAGATGCTAACTTCTATCATCATCATCATGCTCCTCACCTTGGCACTCTCAACTCCCCTGATGGAGAAGCCAGGGCCCACCGGAGGAATATGGTTCTCTGGTGGGCTCGTCCAATGCTGCCCTAAAGCAGGCCGGGCTAAGAAAAGTGTGTGGGGGGAAGTTCCAAGGAGAAATAGGGGCGGCTGGGGACCGTTTATGGACACCCGGCTGCCCCCAGGCGGCTGGGGACCGTGTGTGGACACCCGGCCACGGGGCGGATGGGGACCGAGTATGGACACCCGGCCGCCCCCTGGCGGCTGGGGACCGAGTGTGGACACCCGGCCGCCGGGCGGCTGGGGACTGAGTATGGATTCTAGGCCGCCAACGCAGCCATGAGGTGGTGGCCAGATTCCGCCTTCACATGCCTAAAAGGCCCAATTTCAAGTGCAAGCAAGCTAGCAGTATGGTATTGCAGCCTGAGGGTGGGTGGGTGGCAGGCTGCACACTTACGCTTGCATTCCAAGAAAACAAAGCAGATGCTAACTTCTATCATCATCATCATGCTCCTCACCTTGGCACTCTCAACTCCCCTGATGGAGAAGCCAGGTACCACTGGAGGAGTCTGGATCTCTGGTGGGCTCGTCCAATGCTGCCCTAAAGCAGGCTGGGCTAAGAAAAGTGTGTGGGGGGATGTTCCCAGGAGAAATAGGGGCAGCTGGGGACCGTGTGTGGACACACGGTCGCGGGGCGGCTGGGGACCGAGTGTGAACACCCAGCCGCCGGGCGGCTGGGGACAGAGTATGGATTCCAGGCCGCCAACGCAGCCATGACCATGACGTGGTGGCCAGATTCCACCTCCAGATGCCTTAAAGGCCCAATTTCAAGTGCAAGCAAGCAGTATGGTATTGCAGCCTGGGGTGGGTGGGTGGCAGGCTGCAGACTTGCGCTTGCATTGCAAGGAATGGGGGAGGTACAATTCTGCTGCGATCCAGACTATGGATGCGCCATTTCTGGGGCAGCTGAAGGCTGGTGTTTCTTGCCTGGGAGGGGGCCAATATTCATGGCACCCTTCCTGGGCTATTAATATCCGCCCCCAGCTGTCTGCCTAGCCTTTGCTAACTATTAAAATAGGGGGGACTCCACGTCAATTTTTTTACTTTAACACTAAATGACAAGTACAGTAACCAACACTGTCACTGTACTTCTTATATATGTGACGGACATGTTTCTATCTATCTAATCTATGTGTGATGCTCTATTCTTTCTGTTCTAAATTGTCGGGTACCGGTGTATGCCGCTGCTGAATTGCCGGCTTTTCATGTTTCACTGTGAGCACTGTTCCCATCGATTTGGGCAACCACTGTAATGCCACAACCACCATGGCTGTGACATTACAGTGAGTGGCAGACAATCCCTGCTTGATGTGAAAAAATCCAGTTACGCTTTTGGGGCACGAACAGTTATCGAACATAACCTTGAACAGCCAAATTTTTTGCAAATTGTTCGCGTTCGTCGAACGACTCAAACACCGCCCAAAACAGCTCGAATTTGAGATTGGCAAACAGTTCTAGTCGAACACCGCTCATCTCTAGTTGACAGTGTTCCCTTGTCTCTGCTGGATTGGAGTTGCGTCTCTCTCGCCTGTACGCCTTGGTTGATCAATGAACTGTGATCTCTGCCGCTAGCGTGTTCAGATGGGAACTTTTTTAACAGTTCTGCAGCAAGGGCCTTCTGGTACTGCCCCAATTTTGTAGACCTCTCCACCTCAGGAATAAGAGAGTGAAAGTTCTCCTTGTAGCGGGGGTCTAAAAGTGTCACCAACCAGTAATGACTGTCACCCAACATTTTGACAACGCGAGGGTCACGGTTAAGGCAGCGTAACATAAAGTCAGCCATGCGTGCCAGACTCGTAACGGGCAAGACTTCCGTGTCCTCACCAAGATGACGACTGACCATTCTCTCCTCCTCCTCCCCCCTGTCCGGGCCACCCACACTGAACCGACTGCATGACAGTTGTACAGGTACTACCGTCTACAGCGCAAGATACCAGCTCCTGTTCTTCCTCCTCCTCCTCCTCCTCTCCCTCATTGTCCCCCAATGCACGATGGGATGAGATGAGGCTGGGCTGTGTGTAATCGCCCGCTACGGCTTCTTGATCCATCTCATCATACTCTGGCTGCAATGCCTCCACTTTAATTATCTGCAGAGAGCGTTGCAAAAGACAGACCAGTGGGATGCTGACACTAATGATGGCGTCATCGCCACTCACCATCTTGGTGGACTCCTCAAAGTTTGTCAGGATGGTACATATGTCAGACATCCAGGTCCACTCTGTTATGCACACGCCCCACTGACTGGCGTGTGCGCGATTAGTGATCCCACTGTGCCATGAACCGGAGAGTGCCTGGAGGGGCATAACTAAGTATCAACCCGATTCGACCCAGGTCGCACGATGGCTACGACGCCGTGCACCAGGGAGGAACCGAGCAGAGGGACCAGGTGCCACTCCAGGTCAGACCCCGGACACGGCTGTTGACCCACACCGGGGAATACAGGAACAGGCAGGTTAGAGCACAGGCTGGGTAGGGTCCAGTACAGACTGGGAGACGGGTTCAGAGCCGCAGATGCGGTAATCAAGCAGAGTAAAGCGAAACCGCAGGTGCGGTGGACAAGGCTGAGCAGAGCGAAACCGCAGGTGCGGTGGACAAGGCTGAGCAGAGCGAAACCGCAGGTGCGGTGGACAAGGCTGAGCAGAGCAAAACCGCAGGTGCGGTGGACAAGGCTGAGCAGAGCGAAACCGCAGATGCGGTGGACAAGGCTGAGCAGAGCGAAACCGCAGATGCGGTGGACAAGGCTGAGCAGAGCAAAACCGCAGGTGCTGTGGACAAGGCTGAGCAGAGCGAAACCGTAGGTGCGGTGGACAAGGCTAAGCAGAGCGAAAACGCAGGTGCGGTGGGCAGGGCTGAGCAGAGCGAAACCACATGTGCGGTGGACAGGGCTGAGCAGAGTGAAACCGCAGATGCGGTGGACAAGGCTGAGCAGAGCGAAACCGCAGATGCGGTGGACAAGGCTGAGCAGAGCAAAACCGCAGATGCGGTGGACAAGGCTGAGCAGAGCGAAACCGCAGATGGGGTGGACAAGGCTGAGCAGAGATAAACCACCGGGGCGGTAAGCAAGGCAGAGCAAGGGGGAAACCGCCAAAGCGGTGAGCAAAGACAGAGCATAGGGGACAGGGCTCTGTTCACACGGAACAGACTGGAAGGGATAGGCAGAACCATATACACACGAGGTACTTGAAAAGAAGTAGCAAGTGGACTCCAAACTCACAAACGGAAGTACAGCAACAAAGAGTAGGAGTTAGGTGCAGGTTCAGACTCTGCAGGAAAAGGAAAACTACAGACATAAAGAAAAACAGGTAACAGACTAGGACAGTGTTCAGACAGGAACTGAGTGTTAAGACAGGAACTGACACTGCAGCGAGATACAGGAGTGAGTCTGGGTATGCGGCTCCCAGAAGGCAGGACGAACAGGCTGGGATCGTGTTCAGACAGGCCTGGGAATACAGCCTCCAGGAAGGCGGACAGGCAGGAAAAACAGAACAGGACCTGGCTCATCAGAGGCAAGAAGCCCTCTGAGGATAAGAGTTGCTCAGGCACCTCCTACTGGGTGGAGGGGGTTTAAATATCCAGTGACTCACAGCAATTGGCTGGAGACGCATTAGGGGTGCACCCACAGCAGCTATAAGAATCAGGAAGTAACCGGGCCGCCACCCTAAGCAGTCAGTCAAGGGACTTACAAACAGCATGAACTGGAACAGGAATAGCAGACTGGACAGACAGGTAAGATTGCCCTCTTGCATAGTGGGAGGTGGTGCACTATGCAAGCACACCGCCAGGGATGTTACAGTACCATTCCCTTATGCCCCCTCTTCTTCAAGCCTGCAAGGGTCATCTGTAGAGAATTTGGAGGCCAATCCTTCTCTTCAAGAGGATTACCTCTATTGTCCATTAGAGGAAACGAAACTGATCTCATCATCTTGGCGACTAGGATGCTTCCTCCCATCGAGCCATCCTCAGCAACAGATGAAGTGGGTGAAGTACCAGAAACAGCACACAGAAAAGTCTCTCTCCATTTGTTAACAGGTAGCACCCTGGTGGATTCAGGAGACAACTGGAGGTCCTCCGCCTGGTTGGAGGGGTGCAGAGATTCAGGGGTAACCACCGCCTTGACGTTCACTTTGCCAAGCTTACTGGATGAAGTGGGTGGAGTACCAGGTACCGGGTGTAGGAAAGTCTCTCTCCGTTTATCAGGTAGCACCCCGGGAAATTCAGGAGACAACTGGAAGTCCTCCGCCTGGTTGAAGGGGTGCAGAGACTCGGGGGTAATCACTGCTTCAACGTTCACTTTGCCAGGCTTACTGGATGAAGTGGGCGAAGTACCAGGTACTGGATGTAGGAAAGTCTCTCTCCGTTTATCAGGTAGCACCCCGGGGAATTCAGGAGACAACTGGAGGTCCTCCGCCTGGTTGGAGGGGTGCAGAGACTCAGGGGTAATCACTGCTTCAAAGTTCACTTTGCCAGGCTTACTGGATGGAGTGGGTGAAGTACCAGGTACAGGGTGCTGAAAAGCCGCTCTCCATTTTTTATCCAATAGCACCTCGGAGGATTCAGGAGGCAACTGGAATTCCTCCGCCTGGTTGGAGGGCGGCAGAGACTTGGAGGTATCCACCGTCTTTATGGACTTGAGACCAGATTTACTAGAGATGGTGCGTCCTTGCTTTGGGACCATCTTCAATCTGGTTTCAGAGATGACATGTCTGTGAGGCGGGGCGGTACCTGAAGCCAGATCATTGGTACAATCGTCGAGACTGTGTGGGGACATCGCCTCCGCTTCTCTTCCTTCGGAGACTTCAGCGCACAGCGAGTCAGAGTCTAGCAGATCTGGTAAAGTAAAAAAGAAGAAACTGCTGACTGTCCTGAAGATATGGGGACTGGACGCCCCTTGTACCTTAGCAGTCCCCCAGGATACACCATGCAGGATCTCCAGACCTGAGCGGGTACTAGATGTCTCGGCTCTGGACGACCTGTGGGTAAGCCAGTCAGCACCTGGAATGTGAATTTCTTCATGTGTAATGCTCCAATCTGGAGCTTAATTTGTACAGACATATTTTGACTGTTTATGAGTAGGGCTCGTCCTTCAGCTGACAATGCCCAAAAAGGCTTCTGAAGTTGTTGGACGGGAATCAGACACCGACTCTTCAAGGCTTTAAGCCCGAAACTTCCGGTTAATCCGAGGCCTTCACTTGCCACGGAGACAGTCATGGTCATCTGTGGAGAGGAAACACTAACGCCAAGGGCAGCCTCTCCTACAGGCCTAATGTCTTGGGATTCTCCAACCTTCGCTGGACAAGGACCGTCAGGGGGTCCCAAACCACCGCAGCGGGACCGCAATCCGATTTTGTGACTGAGTTCTGGCTTCTGCTTTGCCTGATGAACATAGTCATCCTTCATGGATTCTGTGCGAAAAGCTGCCTCTACAGGCTGGGGAACAGGAGGTCTTTGGGAGGACAGAACCTGGCGTGACGGATTACCTCTACGCCTTGCACGTCTGGACTGCCTCTTAAAGTTGGGAAGAGAAGTATTCTGTGGAGCATAGTCATCCTGTGTGGATTCTGGGTGGGCAGCAGTCTCTTCGGGCTGGAGGACTAGTAGGCTACCCACACATATTACCCATCGGGGCTGCTCCGGGATATTGGGAAGGGAAGCTTTAGCAGAGGCTTCAGGGTTAGGGTCATCGAAGACCATTAGAAAGGCCACCAGGAAAGTCTGCAGGTCAAAGATGATAGGATCCCATGCTTCCCATAGGGGGGTGATCCATTTCAAGGCATCACCCACTTGGTAGGACATCATGAATGCCACCTTAACCCGATCAGTAGGAAAATAGTGAGCATAGAACTTGAAATGCAGCATGCATTGCTCCACAAATGCACGGCTTCGTTTTGGATCCCCATAGTACCGTGGAGGATCCGCAAGAACGAGTGCTGATAGATCCATTTGGGCTGGTGCATAAATCGCCTGGGCCATAGCTTGAGAAAAAATTTTTTTTTTTCTTGGTGCACGTATTCGCCAGACAAGGATTCAAAATGTCTCGAAAGGCTGTGGGGCTCAATGGGAACCATGGCCTGAGCAAACTGTTATGCACACGCCCGGACTGACTGGCGTGTGCGTGATTAGTGATCCCACTGTACCATGAACCGGAGAGTGCCTGGAGGGGCGTAACTAAGTATCAACCCGATTCGACCCAGGTCGCACGACGCCTACGATGCCGTGCACCAGGGAGGAACCGAGCAGAGGGACCAGGTGCCACTCCAGGTCAGACCCCGGACACGGCTGTTGACCCGCACCGGGGAATACAGGAACAGGCAGGTTAGAGCACAGGCTGGGTAGGGTCCAGTACAGACTGGGAGACGGGTTCAGAGCCGCAGATGCGGTAATCAAGCAGAGTAAAGCGAAACCGCAGGTGCGGTGGACAAGGCTGAGCAGAGCGAAACCGCAGGTGCGGTGGACAAGGCTGAGCAGAGCGAAACCGCAGGTGCGGTGGACAAGGCTGAGCAGAGCGAAACCGTAGGTGCGGTGGACAAGGCTGAGCAGAGCGAAACCGCAGATGCGGTGGACAAGGCAGTGCAAGGGGTAAACCGCCAAAGCGGTGAGCAAAGACAGAGCAGAGGGGACAGGGCTCTGTTCACACGGAACAGACAGGAAGGGAAAGGCAGAACCAGATACACACGAGGTACTTGCAAAGAAGTAGCGAGTGGACTCCAAAATCACAAACAGAAGTACAGCGACAACGAGTAGGAGTTAGGTGCAGGTTCAGACTCTGCAGAAAAAGGAAAAGTACAGACATAAAAAAAAACAGGTAACAGACTAGGAGAGTGTTAAGACAGGAACTGAGTGTTAAGGCAGGAACTGACACTGCAGCAAGATACAGGAGTGAGTCTGGGTATGCGGCCCCCAGAATGGCGGACAAAGAGGCTAGAAGACACAGATAACAGGTCTGGATATGCGGCCCCCAGAAGGCAGGACGAACAGGCTTGGAGCGTCTTCAGACAGGCCTAGGAATACAGCCTCCAGGAAGGCGAACAGGCAGGAAAAACAGAACAGGACCTGGCACATCAGAGGCAAGAAGCCTCTGAGGATAAGAGTTGCTCAGGCACCTCCTACTGGGTGAAGGGGGTTTAAATATCCAGTGACTCACAGCAATAGGCTGGAGACGCATTAGGGGTGCGCCCACAGCAGCTAGAGGGACATTCAAACAGCATGAACTGGAGCAGGAATAGCAGATTGGACAGACAGGTAAGATTGCGGTCTTGCATAGTGGGAGGTGGTGCACTATGCAAGCACACCGCCAGGGATGTTACACACTCCTGAGGTCTTATGTGTGGAGTCTGACTTGAATATCGACGGCCTTGTTGCAGCTGGTACTCCACAACTGCTCTCTTCTGCTCACAAATCCTTTGCAACATGTGGAGGGTAGAGTTCCAACGTGTGGGGACATCACACACCAGTCGGTGTGACGGAAGCTGCAAACACTGCTGCAACACAGCAAGGGCGGCGGAAGCTGTAGCCGACTTCTGAAAATGAGGTGACAGGCGGCGTACTTTGACGAGCAGATCTGGCAACTCCGGATACGATTTAAGAAACCGCTGAACCACGAGGTTAGGCACATGAGCCAGGCATGGTAAGTGTGTGATCTCACCTCGCCTCAGAGCCGCCACCAGGTTACGGCCATTGTCACACACGACCATGCCTGGATGTAGGTTCAGCGGTCTAAGCCACAGATCTGCCTGCTCTTTCACAGCTGTCCACAACTCACAAGCAGTGTGAGGTTTATCACCTAAGCTTATGAGTTTCAGCACGGCCTGTTGCCGCTTGGCTGAGGCAGTACTGCAGTGCTTCCAGCTTGTAACTGATGTGGTGATATCTGAGATGGAGGCTGAACATGAGGAGGAGGAGGAGGGTGATGCGCAGGAGCTGTACACTGTGGGGGCAACTCTGACTGACATAGGGCCCGCAATCCTCGGTGTGGGGAGGATATGTTCCGTCACAAGGTCCGACTGGGTCCCGGCTTCCACTATGTTTACCCAGTGTGCCGTCATGGAGATGTACCGTCCCTGGCCACAAGCACTTGTCCACGTGTCCGTTGTCAGGTGGACTCTCCCAGTAACTGCGTTGTTGAGGCCACGGCAGATGTTTTGGGACACGTGCTTGTGTAGTGCGAGGATGGCACACCGGGCAAAATAGTGTCGGCTGGGGACCGAGAACCGAGGGACGGCCACCGCCATAAGGTTGCGGAAGGATTCTGTCTCCACCAGCCTAAAAGGCAGCATTTCCAACGCAAGCATTAGTGAAATGTGCGAATTTAGGACTGTGGGGCGTTGGCTGCGAATTTGTGCTTTCGTTCAAAGGTCTGGGATATGGACAATTGAACGCTGCGGTGGGACGTGGACGTAGACGTTGATGCTGTTTATTGAGAAACTGCCATAACAAGTGAAGACTGAGAGGAGGGGGCATCTTTGCATGCAGTATGGACAGGGGATTGCCTTGCACGCACAACAGGTGGTTCTTTTACACGCACAACAGTGGAAGAAGCAGTGGTGACACCCGCTGACACTGGTCGTGGACCCTGGGGTTCGCCCCACAAAGTCCGGTGCTTTGCTGACATGTGCCTGATCATGCTGGTGGTGGTCAGGCTGGTAGTTTTGTCACCATTGCTGATGCTGGCATGGCAGGTGGTACAAATGGCCTTTTTGGGGTTATCAGCAGAGTCTTTAAAAAAATTCCAGACTCTGGAAGACCTACCGGTTGTAATGGCAACCTCCCTCGTGTTGGTGTTATGGGGAACTGTGGCCCGCCTTTTGTGTGCGGCCACCACACTGCTTCTTTCTGCCTGTTGGGGTACTCTGCCTCCCTCCCCCTGTGTGCTGCTGGCCTCACTCTATTTGTCCTCCTGCCACGTTGGGTCAGTTACTAGATCATCCACCACCTCCTCCTCTTCCACTTGCGCACCACGATCCTCCTCCTCGCTTCGTGGCAATTGTGTCTCGTCATCGTCCACCTCTTGTGACAAATTGCCAGCGTCGACTTCCTGTGGCCGTGGCTGTTCAAATATTTGGGCATCGCTACATGGGATCTCCTCTTCCACCACTTCAAGCGGAGCAGGCGAGGGGCACAAATATGGAAATGGACCAGTGAACAGCTCTACAGAGTGTCCAAGTGTGGGATCAGTTGCTGTCTGACGACACTCGGCATGGTGGGAAAAGGAGCATCAGGGTGAGGAGGAGTATGCGGTTGAGACTCACATCTACTAAAACTTGACCGTGTGGAAGACAGACCGGAGGTGATGGTGACCAGGTAATTGGAAGTATTATCTGCTATCCAATTAATAACCTGTTCACACTGATCAGTTCGGAATACTGGTGTTGTAGTGTGCTTCCCTAGTAATTCGGTCAAGAAGTGGGAGCGAGAAGATATGGCTGTTGGTTGTGGCACATTTTCACCTTGGCCATGGCCCCATCCGCTACACGCACCATCACCAGAACGTCGAGTTCCACGTCCCTTGCCACGCGCCTTGCCCATTGTAAATGAAGTAAAATAGCTTACACTCACTATCAATGGATAAAGGGTAATAAAAAGGAGATTAGAACCGTGGAAGAGGAAAAGTTCTATTTCTCTGGCCTACACCAGAATCTTTTAAACAGATATATTTGTGTCTGAACACTGAGCGAAACAATCAATTTTTTTATTTTTTATGTAAAAAGGCAAAAAGGTGGATAATACAGAGATTTGAACCGTGGAACTGCAAAACCACAGTTATAGTTATCTGGCGTACACCAGACTCTTTTAAACAGATATATTTGTGTCTGAACAGTCGGGGAGACACTATTACTGTTTTTTTTTATGGAAAAAAAGCCAAAAGCAGGATAATACAGAGATTTGAACTGTGGAACTGCAAAACCACAGTTGTAGTTATCTGGCCTACACCAGACTCTTTTAAACAGATATATTTGTGTCGGAACAGTCAGGGAGACACTATTACTGGTCTTTTTACGGAAAAAATGCTAAAAGCAGGATAATACAGAGATTTGATCCGTGGAACTGCAAAACCACAGTTCTAGTTATCTGGCCTACATCAGACTCTTTTAAACAGATATATTTGTGTCTGAACAGTCAGGGAGACACTATTACTGTTTTTTTTCATGGAAAAAATGCCAAAAGCAGGATAATACAGAGATTTGACCCGTGGAACGGCAAAACCACAGTTCTAGTTATCTGGCCTACACCAGACTCTTTTAAACAGATATATTTGCGTCTGAACAATCAGGGAGACACTATTACTGTTTTTTTTAATGGAAAAAATGCCAAAAGCTGGATAATACAGAAATTTGAACCGTGGAACTGCAAAACCACAGTTCTAGTTATCTGGCCTATACAAGACTCTTTTAAACAGATATATTTGTGTCTGAACAGTCAGAGAGACACTATTACTGTTTTTTTCTAACGGAAAAAATGCCAAAAACAGGATAATACAGAGATTTGAACTGTGGAACTGCAAAACCACAGTTGTAGTTATCTGGCCTACACCAGACTCTTTTAAACAGATATATTTGTGTCGGAACAGTCAGGGAGACACTATTACTGTTTTTTTTTAAGGAAAAAATGCCAAAAGCAGGATAATACAGAGATTTGACCCGTGGAACTGCAAACCCACAGTTCTAGTTATCTGGCCTACACCAGACTCTTTTAAACAGATATATTTGTGTCTGAACAGTCAGGGAGACACTATTACTGGGTTTTTTTTACGGAAAAAATGCCAAAAGCAGGATAATACAGAGATTTGAACCGTGGAACTGCAAAACCACAGTTCTAGTTATCTGGCCTACACCAGACTCTTTTAAACAGATATATTTGTGTCTGAACAGTCAGGGAGACACTACTTATGTTTTTTTTACTGAAAAAATGCCAAAAGCAGGATAATACAAAGATTTGAACCGTGGAACTGCAAAACATCAGTTCTAGTTATCTGGCCTACACCAGACTCTTTTAAACAGATATATTTGTATCTGAACAGTCAGGGAAGCACTATTACTGTTTTTTTTTACGGAAAAAATGCCAAAAGCAGGATAATACAGAGATTTGACCCGTGGAACTGCAAAACCACAGTCACAGACACACTCAATTTTTTTTTGTTTGGGGGGGGGGGGGGGGGAATACCAAAAGGTTAATAAGACGCGTATTTGTACAGTCTGACTGAGGGAAAAAAAAAATACAAGATTTAGATGAAACAAAAAGGATTTTTCCTGGCCCCTGAGACCGGGGGATAAGTCTAGCAATTTGACCAACAGGAGCACACAGGACTTTAATGCAGCGCTTGCTGGTATAACCACTGCGTCTCCTATACAGCCTGCCTGCGTGCCTGATATCTGGGATAGATATTAGTCCTGAGAAGGACTGTTTGTTTGATTTGGCAGCCTTTAGAGACCCTACACTAACTATTTTGCAGTATAAATCTCTCCCTAGCTCTGCAGCACTGACCCTACACTGTCTGATCCGGAGCGACTGTGTCCAAGATGGCGGTGCCCAGTCTTAAATACTCGAGGTGACGCTGTGTGGCCAGCCAATCACTGTAATGCCCACAAACAACATGGCTGCGGCATTACAGTGACTGGCTGGCAATCCCTGCATGTTCATTGGCTCTGTAAAGAGCGCCAAACGTGCAGAGCGGAGACCCGAGCTCCCGCCCGAGTAACCCGGAAATGCTCGGTGCTCGCCGAACATCCCGAGTAGTGAGATGCTTGGGCGAGTACCGAGCAGTGTCGAGCATGCTCGCTCAGCACTAATTATTACATATCCTATAAATATGCAATAAATCTATTTCCCTTAGTCCTAACAATAAGCATGGACTTCCCATTATAGTTAGATGATCCCTTTAGTCTAGTTATTTAGAGTTCAATTTTATTCATTAAAAATTCCATCTGTTCCACTTGTACACAGGGGCAGAAATACAAATCATTGCTCAGCTGTTAGGACTAAGGAAAACTGTGAAAGAAAACTTAACAGTTAACACTTCCATATATTACATTTTGCAATCAGGGGCGGACCTACCGCCCGTGCAGCCGGTTCATTGAACGGGGGCCCCCGAGGGAGACGGGGCCCCTCCAGCCGGGCCGCCATCAGGGCATGACTGCCCTGACTCCAGCATGGGGCCCGGCCGGTCGGGGCCCCCTCGGAGCCCCGTTGGGGCCCCCCTTTTGTACATCTCCTCATGGGGACCTCCCGCCGTCACATGGCCCCCCGCCGTCACATGACCGGAGATGTCCCTGCGCTCAGCATGGGCACCCGGCCCCGTGCTGAGCGCAGGGACATCTCCAGTCATGTGACGGCGCCGGCGCAATACTTACCCCTCCCCGTGCCTCCACAGCGTCTTCCGCGTCCTCTGACTGTGACGTCTCAGGTCAGAGGGCGCGGTGATATGTTTACACCGCGCGCAATCTCTCCTGAGCTGTCACAGCGGGAAGACGCGGGCGATGCTGAGGAGTCCGGATCAGCATCAGGTGAGAAGTGAGGTGAGTATTTGATTTTTTTTTTTATTGGTTGAGAGTGGGTTGTGACATCCTGCATGGGGCATTATATGGGGGGGTGGCATCCTGCATGGGGCATTATATGGGGGGGTGTGACATACTGCATGGGGCATTATAAGAGGGGAAGGGGGGAAGTGACATCCTGCATGAGGCATTATATGGGGGAGGGGGGAATTGACATCTTGCATGGGGGCATTATATGGGGGTGGGGGTGTGTGTGACATCCTGCATGGGGCATTATAAGAGGTGAAGGGGGGAAGTGACATCCTGCATGGGGCATTATAAGAGGGGGAGGGGGGAATTGACATCCTGCATGGGGCATTATAAGAGGGGAAGGGGGGAAGTGACATCCTGCATGGGGCATTATAAGAGGGGGAGGGGGGAATTAACATCCTGCATGGGGCATTATATGGGGGTGGGGGGGAGTGTGACATCCTGCATGGGGCATTATAAGAGGGGAAGGGGGGATGACATCCTGCATGGGGCATTATAAGGTAGAGGGTGTGACATCCTGCATGGGGCATTATAAGAGGGGGAGGGGGGAATTGACATCCTGCATGGGGCATTATAAGGAGGGTGGGTGTGTGACATACTGCATGGGGCATTATAAGGAGGGGGTGTGTGACCTCCTGCATGGGGCATTAAAAGGGAGGGGGTGGTCTGACATACTGCATGGGGCATTGAAAAGGGGGAAGTGAAATCCTGCAAGGGGCATTATATGGGGGGGAGAGGTGACATCCTGCATGGGGCATTTTATGGGGGGTAGAGGTGACATCCTGCATAGGGCGTTAAAAGGGGGGTGTCATCCTGCATGGGGCATTATAAGGGGGGAACAGCCTGCATGGAGCTTTACATGGGGGCCAATATTCTGTATGGAGCGTTATATGGGGGTCAGTATTCTGTATGGAGCATTATATGGGGGACAGTATTCTGTATGGAGCGTTATATGGGGGTCAGTATTCTGTATGGAGCGTTATATGGGGGCCAGTATTCTGTATGGAGCGTTATATGGGGGTCAGTATTCTGTATGGAGCGTTATATGGGGGCCAGTATTCTGTATGGAGCATTTTATGGGGGCCAATATTCTGTATGCAGTGTTATATGGGGACCAGTATCCTATATGGAGCATTATATGGGGACCAGTATCCTGTATGGAGCATTATAAGGGGGTCAGTATCCTGTATGGAGCATTATATGGTGCCCATAATACTGTATGGAGGATTATACTGTCCGGTCTGCACTGTGCGCTGTGAGGATTCGCCGGTTTCTGAGCTATTGTAGAATTTACAATAGATATCGCTCGTGTAATGGGGCATTATAAGGGGGTAACAGCCTGCATGGAGCGTTATATGGGGGGCCAATATTCTGTATGGAGAGTTATATGGGGGTCAGTATTCTGTATGGAGCATTATATGGGGGACAGTATTCTGTATGGAGCGTTATATGGGGGCCAGTATTCTGTATGCAGTGTTATATGGGGACCAGTATCCTGTATGGAGCGTTATATGGGGACCAATATCCTGTATGGAGCATTATATGGGGACCAGTATCCTGTATGGAGCATTATAAGGGGGTCATTATCCTGTATGGAGCATTATATGGTGCCCATAATACTGTATGGAGGACTATACTGTCCGGTCTGCACTGTGCGCTGTGAGGATTCGCCGGTTTCTGAGCTATTGTAGAACTTACAATAGATATCGCTCGTGTAATGGGGCATTATAAGGGGGGAACAGCCTGCATGGAGCGTTATATGGGGGCCAATATTCTGTATGGAGAGTTATATGGGGGTCAGTATTCTGTATGGAGCATTATATGGGGGACAGTATTCTGTATGGAGCGTTATATGGGGGCCAGTATTCTGTATGCAGTGTTATATGGGGACCAGTATCCTGTATGGAGCGTTATATGGGGACCAGTATCCTGTATGGAGCATTATATGGGGACCAGTTTCCTGTATGGAGCATTATAAGGGGGTCATTATCCTGTATGGAGCATTATATGGTGCCCATAATACTGTATGGAGGACTATACTGTCCGGTCTGCACTGTGCGCTGTGAGGATTCGCCGGTTTCTGAGCTATTGTAGAATTTACAATAGATATCGCTCATGTAATGTAGTAAGTGAAATCCTTGGCCTTGTACTATATGTATATATTTCTCTGTGGTATCTGTGCATCATGAATCATGGTATGTGTTAAAGGGGCCCACTGAAACTCTGTCGCCCAGGGCCCACAAAAACCTGGAGTCGGCCCTGGGGGTAAGTATAACAAGTTTTATTTTTTTAAAATACAATTAATTAACTAGGAGTAGGGGGAATCAGAGATGCACGGAGGGGGGGGCCTTCATGCCCCCTATGAAGGGCAGGGGGGGGGCCCAAAAAAATTTCTTGCACGGGGGCCCACTACAGTCTGTGTCCGCCCCTGTTTGCAATAATATATCATAGAGGCAATTTCTTTGTTAGAGAAGTGGCTTTTTTATAAATGACTAAAAAAGTCATTTTGGAGTTTGTATTTACATTAATATTTTTATTTTTATCTTTATTGATCTACATTGCATGCAGTATACATATTTGTACTGGTGTAGAGCAGATACGTTGCTACAATGGTGATCGATACAGAGCGTATTAATAAAAACATCAGGCCAAATTGTAGAGATATAAAAAGTAATAGAAGGCAGAGAACAGAACCCATGAGAAAAAAGACATAAAGATCCAATGCTCAGAAGTGAATTTATCACAGAAAATTGTACAAATGCTCCGATACTAAGATGTTAAAAAGGACCTTATTACTGTGTTAAATTGTAACTGAATGCTTACCTAAAGCACACTGTACATAATATTAGGAATACAAACATAGATCTTTTTTAAGGAGAAAATATCTGTACTAATGCATTATAGTATATTTTATAAACGCAAAACATATGGGGTTATAGAATATTAGCAATTGTATACTGTGTGTGACGCGCCCCCTGGGACATATTCCTTTTTGAGGGGAATACCCGGCACCGGATCAGATGGGGGGGTTGTAGTCTCCGAGCGGCTGTGACCCGGCCCCGTGCCCAGGGCGTCAAGCTCAGTGTTATGTGGCAGTCCTACAGATGTTATTAAGAGTTCTTTTGTGTCGACTACGCCACCCGTTGTGATGCGGTCACTGTGGCCGCCGCTGCAGCAGGGTCCGCTGAGGCTGATGGTGGGTGCGCAGCTTGGTGGGATAACCCCCAACGGGAGGGGTATAGCCTCAGAGGGGACAGGTGCAGAGGATGGGGGTTGTGGTGGTGTAGTGCAGACGGCAGTGAAGACAGAGTCGGGTTGTGCAGTTAAGGGTGTTTACTTACTGCAGATGTTGTACTGGTCACTCCAGCTGCTAGTGACCACCCGAGCCGTGCTGCGTCCACCAGGTCCTGGATCCAGCCAACCCCGAAACAAGTCCGGAGCGTGGCCCTGAGCTCTCCCTCTGTCCTTTCTTCAGCCGTCCCCACCAGTGATCCACCTAGGTCCAGCTCCCTCGGGCCTTCTGTTGGGACACCCTTGGCCCTGGGTTACCTGACCCTTCATGTGGTGTGCCTTCGGGGTGGATGTGATGGGTGACCGTGGCAGACACTGCCCACGGTCTCCGGTCTCTGGCTGGGGATTGTTTTTACCCCCACCAGTTTGGGTTCCGGTACCCTTTTGCTGACTCCTCACCCGATGCTCTAATTTGGGTTCTTGGGTCCCTTCAGTCTTCCCCCTCTGGGTCTTTCTCTGCTCCACTCTCTCTCTCTCCAGGGCTGCTGTTTCCTTCTCTCTGCCGATTTGTTCTCTGCATCAGACAGGCTCCTCTCCAACTGACTTGTTCTCTACAACTGACCCTGATTCTAGTTGGTGCCCACCTTATATATCCCTCTATGTGTGAGCCCAGGTGACCAGCACCCAATGAGCTCCTATCTTTACCCAGGCTGCTCCCCCTATCTGCCCCTACACTACATGGGATGTACCACCCCCCTCCCACTCCAGCCAGGAACAGACTCGGTCGTACCTGCACATTTCTAAGTGGGAGTACCGTCGGTCTGCTCCTCGGAAATGGGATGTGTGTAGTGCATGCAGCCTACCGAGCTCAGTTCCACACTCCATCCTTGCCCGGGAGTGGAATATCACACCTCTGGGTTGAGGTGCAATACTCCTGTAGCAGCCGAATCCTCAGGGTGCTACATGTGCACAATTATTAGGCAATTTCTATTTTTAATCATTAATCTTAAAGAAGTTGTCCACTACTTTTACATTGATGCCCTATCCATAGGATCGGCTGGGGTCCCGCACGCAGCACCCCCGCCAATCAGCTGTTATCGGTGCTGGCGGCGGCGGCCGCAGGCCAGAAGTTCTCCCCTGCGGGACTCCGCCGTCGAGTGGTTGTGGCCGCCGCGGTGTACTGCACATCCGCCTCCTTTTCAAATGAATAGGAGGCGGATCTGCAGTACATCGCAGCGGCCACTACCACTTGATGGTGGAGCCCCCGCAGGTGAGAACTTCCAGCTGGCAGCCGCCACCCCCGGCAACGATAACAGCTATGGATAGGGCATCAATGTAAAAGTGTTGGACAACCCCTTTAATTTTGAACAACTACAGTGCTGTCGGCCAACCCAAAAGGTTAGTAAACCTGAAACCTGAATATTTAAGAAAGTAAAAGTGAGGTTTTGTCTTAGGAGAATATCTATGTGTCCAGAATTATTGGACAACTATTAATGTGCAGAAGTATTATGCAACTACATGAAAAAATTAAATTTTCCCATCTAAATTGTTTATTTTCATCAGTTACATTGAGAATAATAAATATCAACTCAAAATCTACAAAAATATATTTCTGACATTTCAAAAAAAAATATTAGTGACCTTTTAAGAAGGGCCCACAAGTTCTCAATAGGATTTAGGACAGGTAAGGAAGGGGCCATGTTATTATTCTTTCGTCTTTAAAGGGGCTGTTCTATTAAGAAAGTTCATTTTAACTAATAGATTTTGGAATACAAATAATTGACACACTTAAATCTGCTAAATTTTTTCCCTTTACTGAGATAATCTTATAAATGTGCCCCTGCTGTGTACTGTGTAATGGCTGTGTCTGACTGTGCAGGAACATGGTCTGATCATACCACATCTCCTGGGCAGTGGAGGATTCAATAGAGTATACAGACATTACAGCAGGGGATCACAGCTGCTGCTTTCTCTGAGGTAAAACATTTCACTGCCTATTTTTAAGCAATGTTTTACCTTACAGAAAGAATCAGCTGAAATCCCAGGCTGTCCTATACTTATCCTCTCTTTTGCTTCCTCCCCTGCCCTGGAGATGTGATATGATCAGACCATGTTCCTGTACAGCCAGACACAGCCATTACACAGGACACAGCATGGGCACATTTATAAGATTATCACAGGACAAGAACATTTTTTTAACAAAACCAATTGTGGAACTTATTTTCTAAAAAGATCTATTAATTAAAATGTGATTTGTTCATTGGACAACCGCTAACCACTTACCAACATTTGTAGTACTGGTACGGCATAGGCCAGTTCTGTGACTTTGATGCAGGCTTAGAAGCTGGGTCTGCATCTCTACCAGCAGATGATGGCTGAGTTATTTTCTCCCCGCAGCGTTCGGCTATGTTCAGGTGCCAGGCTGGTTAGTAATGCTATTAACCAGCAGATTAACCCCATATCTGCAGGTTAATAGCATTTTTTCTGGTGACAGGTTCCCTTTAAAGGATTTTTTCATTTCTACAGGTTTTTTGCTTGTTTTATGCTGTGTACAGTTTTTATTTGTTTCAAAGAGTTCTTAGCCACCAGAACACCACGAAGGACTTCCAGCAATCAGCTGTAATCGGTAGGTCAATCGGTCAGAAAGTATTCAATTTCCTTGAATTAAGGGCAAGATAACCTATACACAGTGCCAATTGAAATCAATAGGCTGTAAATGCAATACATGGGCATGACAGGTTCTCTTTGCAACTGCTCTTAGCTTTGGCTCATAGATGAAAGTCCTGAATGATGGTCCTCCCCTCTATTTCATAAAAAAAAGTCTTTGAAAATGTGTTTTCTAAATTCAATAAATAGTAAGAAATTACACTTGGGGTTATTTAGTTAGGAAAAACGAAGGCTTAAGGGTGATCTTATTACTATGTACAAGTATACGAGGGGACAGTACAAAGACCTTTCTACTGATCTTTTTGCTCTGAGGCCTGAGACGGGGACAAGGAGGCATCTTCTACGTCTGGAGGAAAGAAGGTTTAATCACTCAAATTTAAGAAGGGCCTGGATCTTGAAAAGTATAATATTACAGGTTATATATACTAGATTCCTTGATAGGGCGTTGATCCAGGGAACTAGTCTGATTGCCGTATGTCGAGCCAGGAAGGATTTTTTTCCCCAATGTGGAGCTTAGTGTTGCCACATGGTTTTTTTATTGCCTTCCTCTGGATCAACATGTTAGGCTATGGGTTGAACTAGATGGACTTAGTCTTCCTTCAACCTTAAAAACTATGTTACTATGTTACTATGTAATTTGAGCTGCAGGTTCATTTCATGTTATTCCATTTTTCAGAACTTAGCCAACAGTATTGGGTTCATTTGATTCTTAGTTGTAAATTGTGCTAATACATCTTTTTTTTGTAATGCTCGACTCTAGTTTTGACCATTTGGCTTCATTTTGACTGGGCTTATTCATCAATTATTTACACCCATTGTATTGTTTGTATATTAAATAATTGTTACCAATCTTCAAGTTGAACTTGAAACCCTTTAAACATGTTGTTTGTACCACTGACCTGAAAGGTTGATCTTCTGCCTACCTGCGACAATTTTAGTTGTTTGCCACCTTTTACATTAGCTAATTTGGTGTGCTTGTCAATACTAACTGACAACATAAGTTTATTTTATACTTGTGTTAAAAAAGTTGGCCACAACTTTTTATTATGCCCCCAATGTATCCCCCCGGGGCCCATAAGTATATTTGTAAATACCTTCTGTTGCAGGTTCTGTCTGTGAGCGGCGCTATCACTGGCCGCCCACAGGCAACACGTGACCCTGTGCTGACGTCATGACAAGTGAGGCGTGACTCAGCGCTGGGGTCCCTGCGGTGGCTGCTGGGTTGTGGGCGCGGTTTCCCTGTGCATCACACCCAGCATCCACCGTGCGCTTTCCTGATGAATGGGGAGAGGGAAAGCGAGCGGTGGATGCTGGGTATGATGCACAGGGATAACCTCACCCACAACCCAGCAGCCACCATGGAACTCGGAAGAGGGACCCTCGGCTGCAGCCTGGACTTGTCGTGACGTCAGCGGATGTCAGCGCCAGCCGGGGGTCACGTGATGCCTGTGAGCGGCAACCGATAGCGCCACTCACAGGCAGTTACTGCAACAGAAGGTATTTACAAAAACACTAATGGGTCCCGGGGGGATATATTAGGGAGGGGATAATAAGTAGTGGACAACCCCTTTAATTTTCTGTGTGAACAAAAAAAACTCAGGACAATCACCATGTCAGTCAGCAAATAATATGCAAACGTTATGTATCCTATAGGTGCAGATCAAACCCCACAATACTACATATTATTCTCTGTCAAATGTCTTTATTTATTGAGCAGTCATGCACATACATAACTTAATTACTCAAAATAGACAGAAAAAAATCAAGAAATGAGCTAGGAATGTGACATATGATGGAGTCAGAGGGGAGTACTGGATCATGCTCATCCAGTGATTGGCACTTGGCTCAACCAGCTCTACCTTCACCTACTGTATTCTCACCCATCCCTTGTAGATTGTGAGCCATCACGGGCAGGGTCCTCGCTTCTCCTGTACCAGTTGCCATCGTGTTTTTGTTCAAGATTACTGTAATTGTTTTTGCAATGTATACCCCTACATTAGATCAAAACTGGATTATCATGTATCACAGGCTCCATAAGAAATTTGAGATATATACTGTGTATATACATGTATATATATATATATATATATATATATATATACACTGTGTGCAGAATTATTAGGCAAGTTGTATTTTAGAGGATTATTTTTGTTATTGATCAACAACTATGTTCTCAATCAACCCAAAAGACTCATAAATATCCAAGCTTAATATTTTTGGAAGTTGGAGTGAGGTTTTTTTTAGATTTGGCTATCTTAGGAGGATTTCTGTTTGTGCAGGTAACTATTACTGTGCCGAATTATTAGGCAACTTAATAGAAACCAAATATAATCCCATCTCACTCGATTATTTTCACCAAGTAAACCAATATCAGTGCACAGAATGTAGAAATAAACATTTCTGACATGCAAAAACAAAAAACAAAAAAATTAGTGATCAGTATAGCCACCTTTCTTTGTGATGACACTCAACAGCCTTCCATCCATAGATTCTGTCAGTTGCTTGATCTGTTTTTGATCAACATTGCGTGCAGCAGCCACCACAGCCTCCGCGACACTGTTCCGAGAGGTGTACTGTTTTCCCTCCCTGTAGATCTCACATTTTATGATGGACCACAGGTTCTCTATGGGGTTCAGATCAGGTGAACAAGGGGGCCATGTCATTATTTTTTCTTCTTTTAGACCCTTACTGGCCAGCCACGCTGTGGAGTAGTTGGATGCATGTGATGGAGCATTGTCCTGCATGAAAATCATGTTTTTCTTGAACGATACCGACTTCTTCCTGTACCACTGCTTGAAGAAGTTGTCTTCCAGAAACTGGCAGTAGGTCTGGGAGTTGAGCTTCACTCCATCCTCAACCCGAAAAGGTCCCACAAGTTCATCTTTGATGATACCAGCCTATACCAGTACCCCACCTCCACCTTGCTGGCATCTGAGTCTGAGTGGAGCTCTCTGCCCTTTACTGATCCAGCCTCTGGCCCATCCATCTGGCCCATCAAGAGTCACTCTCATTTCATCAGTCCATAAAACCTTTGAAAAATCAGTCTTAAGATATTTCTTGGCCCATTCTTGACATTTTATCTTATGTTTTTTGTTCAAAGGTGGTCGTTTTTCAGCCTTCCTTACCTTGGCCATGTCCCTGAGTATCGCAAACCTTGTGCTTTTTGATACTCCAGTAACGTTGCAGCTCTGAAATATGGTAAAACTGGTGGCGAATGGCATCTTGGTAGCTTCATGCTTCATTTTCATCAATTCATGGGCAGTTATTTTGCACCTTTTTTGGCCAACATGCTTCTTGCGACCCTGTTGGCTATTTGCCATGAAATGCTTGATTGTTCGGTGATCATGCTTCAAAAGTTTGGAAATTTAAAGACTGCTGCATCCCTCTGCAAGACATCTCACAATTTTGGACTTTTCAGAGCACATCAAATCTCTCTTCTGACCCATTTTGCCAAAGGAAAGGAAGTTGCCTAATAATTAAGCACACCTTATATAGGGTGTTGATGCCATTAGTCAACACCCCTCCTCATTACAGAGATGAACATCACCAGATTTACTTAATTGGTAGTTGGCTCTCAAGCCTATGCAGCTTCGAGTAGGACAACATGTATAAAAAGTATCGTGTGATCAAAATACTCATTTGCCTAATAATTCGGCACACAGTATATATGTATATACTGTATAAGGGAGAATAAGTATTTGATCCACTGCCGGTTTTGCAAACCAGAAAATCACATTGTATGATTTTTACATAATTAAATTGCATTTTATTGCATGAAACAAGTATTTGATCACCTACTAACCAGCAAGAAATCTGGCTCTCACAGACCTGTTAGTTTTTCTTTAAGAAGCCCTCCTACTCTGCACTTGGTACCTGTATTAATTGCACCTGTTTGAACCCGTTACTTGTATAAAAGACACCTGTCTACACACTCAATCAATCACGCTCCAACCTCTCTACCATGGCCAAGACCAAAGAGCTGTCTGAGGATGCCAGGGACAAAATTGTAGACCTGCACAAGGCTTAGATGCACTATAGGGCAATAGGCAATGAGCTTGTTGAGAATGCAACAACTATTGGTACAATTATTAGAAAATGGAAGAAACAGAAGATGACTGTCAATCTTCCTCGGTCTGGGGCTCCATATAAGATCTCGCCTCATGGGATAAAGATGATTCTGAGAAAGGTCAGGAATCAGCGAAGAACTACACAGGGGGACCTGGTTAATGACCTGAAGAGAGCTGGGAACACAGTCTGAAACATTACCATTAGTACCACACTACTCCGTTATGGATTTTAAATCCTGCAAGGCATGCATGGTCCCTCTGCTCATGCCACCACATGTCCAGGCCCACTTGAAGTTTGCCAATGATTATCTAGTGATCCAGAGGAGGCATGTAAGAAATTCATGTGGTCAGATGAGACCAAGTTAAAAATTTTTGGTATCAACTCGACGCACCGTGTTTGGAAGAAGAAGGATGAGTACAACTCCAAGGACACTGTCCCATCTGTCAAGCATAGTGGGGGAAACATCATACTTTGGGGATGCTTTTCTGCAAAGGAGACAGGATGACTGCACCATATTGAAGGGAAGATGGATGGGGTCATGTATCGCTAGAATTTGCCCGTCACCCTCCTTCCCTCAGTAAGAGCATTGAAGATGGGTTGTGGATGAGTCTTCCAGCATGACAATGACCCGAAACACATAGCCAAGGCAACTAAGGAGTGACTCCGTAAGAAGCATTTCAAGGTCCTGGAGTGGTCTAGCCAATATCCAGACAAAAACCCAATAGAAAATCTTTGGAGGGAGCTTAAACTAAGTGTTGCCCAGTGACAGCCCCAAAACCTGAAAGATCTCGAGAAGATCTGTATGGAGGAGTGGGCCAAAATCCCTGCTGCAGTGTGTGCAAACTTGGTCCAGAACTACAGGAAATGTCTGACCTCTGTTATTGCAAACAAAGGTTTCTGCACCAAATATTAAGCTCTGTTTTTCTACTGTATCAAATACTTATTTCTTGCAATAAAATGCTAATTAATTATGTAAAAATCATATAATGTGATTTTCTAGATTTTTTTTAGATTTTGTCCCTCACAGTTAAAGTGTACCTATGGTAAAAATTACTGACCTCTCCATTCTTTGTGGGTGGGAAAACTTTCAAAATCGGCAGTGTATGAAACACTTATTTTCCCCACTGTATATATATCTATAATATAACCGGGTATGCGTGTCTCTGTCTTAAGCCTTTATAGGCTGCGCAAGCGCGACACGCCTGCGCAGTCTGGCTCCTGACAGACGCACTCATGGAGCCATTACAGGTAAGAGGAGTGAGTATGGCGCCGGAGATCATGGTATGCCTAGACACTGAACGCATACCGCGATCTCCGGCGCCATACTTACTTACCCGACCAGGAAGAGCATTGCCGCGGCGCCTCTCTTCGCCGGAGACTGGAGCAGGAGTGAAGGCGTTGGAATCAGCGAATGCGTATAGCGCTATCTGGCGCCGTTTTGCAGTGAAGACACATTTGCAGTGTGTCTTCAGCAAAATGGCGCTGGAAAGTGCGGTATGGGCACGCGCGTACTCCGGTGCCACACTCCTCCCCCGGCCTCTGGCAGAACAGGACACCGCAGCGCTTGAGCACAGGGAAGAAAGGTGAGTATAAGTGTTTCTTTTTTTTTTTTGTATGTGTGCAGCGTGAAAGGGATTGGGGGTATGCATACCAGGATTGGGGTATGAGAGGGCCACACATACTGGGATTGGGGGATGAGGGGTACCATGCATACCAGGATTGGGGGGTGAGGAGTATCATGCATACCAGGATTGGAAGGATGAGGGGACCATGCATACCAGAATTGAGGGGTGAGGGGTACCATGCATACCAGAATTGGGGGATGAGGGGACCATGCATACCAGGATTGGGGGTGAGGCGACCATGCATACCAGGATTGGGGGATGAGGGGACCATGCGTGCCAGGATTGGGGAATGAGGGGTACCATACATACCAGGATTGGGGGTGAGGGGACCATGCATACCAGGATTGGGAGGTGAGGGGGCCACACATACCAGGATTGGGGGATGAGGGGTACCATACATACCAGGATTGAGGGGTGAGGGGTACCATGCATACCAGGATTGGGGGGTGAGGGGTGCCATGCATCCCAGGATGGGGGGATGATGGGACCATGCATACCAGGATTGGGGGTGAGGTGACCACACATACCAGGATTGGGGGATGAGGGGTACCACGCATACCAGGATTGGGGGATGAGGGGTACCACGCATACCAGGATTGGGGGATGAGGGGTACCATGCATACCGGGATTGGGGGATGAGGGGTACCACGCATACCAGGATTGGGGGATGAGGGGTACCATGCTTACCAGGATTGGGGGATGAGGGGTACCAAGCATACCAGGATTGGGGGATGAGGGGTACAATGCATACCAGGATAGGGATGAGGGGGCCATACATACCTGGATTGGGGGATGGAATGAGGGGTGCCATGCATACCAGGATTGGAATGAGGGGTGCCATGTATATCAAATTTAGGATGAGGGGTGCCATGCATACCAGGATGAGAGATGGGGTCCCATGCATACCAGGATGAGAGATGGGGTCCCATACATACGAGGATTGGGATGAGGGGTGCCATGTACCAGGCTTGAAATGAGTGGTGCCATGCATACCAGGATTGGGGATGAGGGGTGCCATGCATACCAGGATTGGGGATGAGGGGTGCCATGCATACCAGAATTGGGGGTGAGGGGTGCCATGCATACCAGGATGGGAGGTGAGGGGTGCCATGCATACCTGGATAAGGATGAGGCATTTCATGCATACCAGGATAGGGATGAGGGGTGCCATGCATTCCAGGATTAGTGGTGAGAGGTGCCATGCATGCCAGGATTGGGGGTGAGGGGTACCATGCATACTATGATTGGGGGTGAGGGGTGCCATGAATACCAGGATTGGGGGTGAGGGGTGCCATGCATACCAGGATAGGGATGAGGCGTGCCATGCATACTAGGATAGGGATGAGGGCGGCACATAACAGGATGGGGGAACAGGATGGGGGCAGCACAAATACCAGGATGGGGGCACCACAAATAGCAGCATGGGAGACCATATACTAATAAAAATGCTCACCACTCGGGCGTAGAACGGGCTCAATAGCTAGTGTATATATACACTGTGTTCCAAATTATTATGCAAAAAGTGTTTAGGAGTGATAAGGTAAGAATTTTTTTGTTTGTCAGTTAAACTCATTGATGGTGATGTGTGTCAGGGCTCTTTATATCACTGTAAGCAATTGCAGACACCTGTGCTAGATAGTTTGGAAGGTTTGTCCAGTGAAAGGCAAGACTACTTAAGAAGGCTGTCCCACATTATTAAGCAGCCTACATTTTCTGCCAAAATGGGAAAGAAAAAGGATGTGTCGGCTGCTGAGAAGCAACAAATTGTGGAGTGTTTAGGTCAAGGCATGACTACAATCAACATTGCCAAGACACTTCATCGTGATCATCGCACAATCAAGAAGTATGTAGCTGATTCACAGCACACACGTGTGCGTGCTGATAAGGGAAAATTGAGGACTTTTTCCTACAAGCAATTACGTCAGGTTAAAAGAGCAGCAGCAAAAAAGCCTTGTCATAGCAGCAGACAAGTTTTTGAAGCTGCTGGTGCCTCCAACGTCCCCCGAGCAACAAGATACAGGGTCCTTCAGAGGTTTGCAGCTGTGCGTAAGCCATCCTGTCGACCTCCTATATCCACTGCACGTAAGCAGAAACAGCTCCAGTGGACCAAACAATACATGAAGACTGACTTCAAAACTGTTTTGTTCACCGATGAGTGCCATGCAACGCTGAAGGTCCAGATGGATGGAGAGGAGGATGGCTGGTTGATGGACAACCCATGCAAACACGGCTACGGCGCCAACAAGGAGGAGGTGGAGTAATGTTTTGGGCTGCAATCATGGGGAGAGAAATTGTCGGCCCCCTTAGGATCCCTGAAGGGGTAAAGATGAACTCCATAATGTATGTTGAGTTTCTAAAACTGCACTTCCTGCCATGGTTCAAGAAGAAGAACCGTGCATTCCGCAGCAAGATCATTTTCATGCATGATAATGCACCGTCTCATGCTGCATAAATAAATAAAGGATTTATTTAAAAAAAAATTGGCGTGGGATCCCCCATAATTTTATTCTCTAGCGGAGGTTAAGCAGACGGCTGGGGCAGATGTTTGAAGCCTGGGAAGTGGGTAATACCCACGGAGCTTCCCAGACTACTAATATCAGCCCCCAGCTGAAAACCTAGCCTTTACTAGCTATTAAAATGGGGGACCCCCCAAAAAAATGACGTGGGGTACCCCCTATTTAATAGCTAGCAAAGGCTAGGCAGACAGCTGGGGGCTGATATTAATAGCCCAGGAAGGGTGCCATGAATATTGGCCCCCTCCCAGGCTAGAAACACCAGCCGTCAGCCGCCCCAGAAATGGTGCATCCATAGGATGCGCCAACTCTGACACTTAGCCTCGCTCTTCCACGCTGCCCTGGTGCGGTGGCAGGGGGTAATAGGGTTGGGGTTCATGTCAGCGCCAGCTGCCATGAAGCCCAGGTTAGTAATGATTACTAACCTACAAAGTGTTAAAAAGAAAAAACACACTACACCCAGAAAAAAATTATTTATTTGAAATAAAACACACAATTTTATTTAATTCTTAGTTTACTAAAAAAAAATAGTTACCTGTCCACGTTCCTGCGCTGATCTCCCATGCACAGCTGTCACATCTGGAGATGGTGACAGCTGTGCATGGCTGCTGTAAGCTCACACTGCCGGGAACACGTCCGCTCCCGGCAGCGGGAACCACTGACTGAGGTCACCGGAGTGCATTCAGGCAGCGCAGCTCCGGAGACCTCCTTTACGGCACTGCTGTACCGTGGGAATTTCTCAGAATACAGCAGGGCCGTAAAGGAGCTAATCGGAGCAGCGCTGCCTGAACTCCGGCGAACCCGCTTATGCAATGACGGGGCTGCTTTACGGCCCCATCATTCTAGCGGCGGCAGCGGTTCAGAGCGGTCACATTCTATGTGGCTGCTCTAAACTGGAGATCATCGTGGGACACTCGTGGACTACTACGGAGGGGTAAGAATAAGGTTGTGGTTTATTATTTTATATTTTATTACAGGAGATCGATGGCTTCGGGGAATAGGGTGTCTAGGTGAGTATAGGTGTAGTTTTTTATTTTTTACTTTATTTTAGGTGGTGATCGGCGGGGACAGGTAATGTATGAACTAATTTATTGTAGGCAACCACTGGCCACCAATGACATGTATTTAAAATTTATTGGGGACACAGTAGGGCAATTTAAATAGCAGGATCAGGCTGATGGGAACTACTGCTCCCATCGAGCTGATCCTGCTGGCACGAGTGGACGGGGGACAGACATAGGCCGATGGGAGTAGTAGTGTCACATTGGCCTATGTCTGCCTGCACGCACACACCCGCAGACATCGCACAGACACAGCACACACTCGCAGACATCGCACAGACACCGCACACACCCGCAGACATCGCACAGACACCGCACACACTCGCAGACATCGCACAGACACCGCACACACTCGCAGACATCGCACAGACACCGCAGACATCGCACAGACACCGCGCACACCAGCACACACCCGCACACATCGCACAGACACCGCACACACCCGCAGACATCGCACACACCCGCAGACATCGCACAGACACCCCGCACACACTCGCAGACACACGCACAGACACCCCGCACACACTCGCAGACACACGCACAGACACCCACACACACCAATCATGACGGGCTGATCGTCTGGGAGGTGAGGCTGACCTGTGCGGCCGTGGGAAAGTTCATGTGAGTTCATGCAATGCAGTCAAGCATGAACTCACGTGAACCCTCTGAGGGCACCGCGGCTACTTCAAATGAACAGCTGATCAGCATCACCTGATACCTCAGCTGTTCATTTGAAATAACCGGCGGGAAAGCGCAGCACAGAACGGGAAAGCCGGCGGTGAAGTCTTTTCACTGCCGGCTTCCCCGCCCGGGTCCTTCGCTCCCCGCTCCTTGGTGCTGCGCTCCCCGCCCGGTCCTAACTTACGATCGGGATGGGAGGTGGCGAGGGGAGCAGAGGATCGGGGTGGGAGGCTGCGGGGAAGCAGTATGGGGCTGTGTGATTGTTTAAAAGCCGGCGGCTTTTTACCGCCCGCCGGCTTTTAAACGATCAGGAGAATTCTCCCACGCTGGGATGGCATTCTGATGACAGGCTGGATCTCAGCTGAGCGCTGCCATCCAGCTTGTCATACTTCAGAGACATTGCAGAGCGCAGGCATTATGGGAACTTCCGATTCCGGTATTCGATATTGTAAAAGTATCGGAATTAAGTATCGGAATTCCGATACCGCGAATATCGGCCGATACCCGATATTTCAGTATCGGAATGCTCAACACTAGTTAAGGAACATCCTTTCCAGGGAAAAGACTTGTGTATAAGTTAAAATAAATGACCAAAAACAAAAATACTCCTCCACACCTTCGGCTATGTTCACAAGTAGCATTTTTTATGCGTTTTTGCACTTTTGTATTGCTTTCAACTATGACAAATGCATTCACCGTGAAATGTCATTTTAACATTTTACAACCTTATCTGGCCATGTGCTGTGTGACACATGCATAAAGTGCTGAAAAGACAAGGGAACAGCATGGGGAAGACCCCTGGAAGCATCTCTGACTCCCAGGTCACTGTCTAAAAGTGTGCCCATCATAAGTGATCCTTACCGCATCAGAAGATGCAGACTTGCAACTATCCCCATGCAAGTTCTAGTCCCAGGGCAGTGTTCAATTGTACCTCCCCCATTCCTTGCAATGCAAGCGCAAGAATGCAGCCTGCCACCCACCCACCCCCAGGCTGCAATACCATACTGCTTGCTTGCACTTTAAATTGGGCCTTTTAGGCATGTGGAGGCGGAATCTGGCCACCACGCCATGGCTGTGTCGGCGGCCTGGTATCCATACTCAGTCCCCAGCCGCCTGGTGGCCGGGTGTCCCCGCTTGCTCCCCAGCCTCCAGGGGGTGGCTGGGTGTCCATACTCGGTCCCCAGCCACCCCTATTTGTCCCGGTAACCTTTCCCACACTTTTCTTAGCCTGGCCTGCTTTAGGGCAGCATTGGCCAAGCCCACCGGACTATCAGACTCCTCCGGTGGGCCCTGGCTTCTCCATCAGGGGAGTTGAGAGTGCCAAGGTGAGGAGGATGATGAGGATGATAGAAGTTAGCATCTGCTTTGTTTTGTTGTAATGCAAGCGCATGTATGTAGTAGCGGCTAGGCCTGAGGTGGTCAGCGTTTTGGCGCATATCCTACCTCCTCCGAGGATTGCTGGATGTTTTCCAGCTACTATCCAAGTTCTATGACTCCCGTTAAAACAAAGCTTCAGGTGATAAATGATGGATATGGTAGTGGCAAAGGAGAAAGAGCAGGAGGAACAGGGACCATTCACATCAATATCAGGCCAGTCAACCAGATATGTCTTGTAGGATATATTTCTGTAACAAAAGGAGCGGTTCGGCTACACAGTTATAGGGCATACAGTGAGTGCAATGCCTACCAAAAATTTCGAGCCACTCCAATGCCCCTTGGAAATGACATGGAGGTCAGAGGGCGTTAAGTAAACCTTTTTTTCCATTTATAGCAACTGGGTCTCCCGTGCACTGTTGGCCTAAGCAGTGAATGGAAGGCTTTCCAAAAATTATGAGGAACTGAAATGCCCCTTACAAGAGCCATGTGTGGCACCCCAGGGCTCTGGTCACCACAGTAATAGAGATATTACGTCGGAGAGCAAGTGGGAGGTTTCCTGGTCAGGATCCCTTAAACATGCAACATCCTCCTGCCCCAATCCTGGGAGGGGAGAATTCTGCCGTTATAAACTGGATCTGGGGCGGGGTTGAGTGAGTCAGAGAACAGTCAGAGTCAGAGTGAGAGCAAGGGAAAGTAACAGCAAGGAGCTCTGTAGGAACTAGGAGCTAAAGACCAGGGGCTGGAAGCTGAGCAGAGCTCTCCCTGGCAGAAGACAATAGGAACCGGACACAGGAGTCCGAAGCTGTGAGGACTTATATATCCAGCAGCAGAAACCAGCCGGCAGGGGATTTCAGGTCCTCTGGCCATAGAAGCCCAGAGGCTCAGTCACAAGCAAGGGACCAGCACCGCCGTCGTGGGGCGGAGGCTAACAGAAGGCCCCAAGTCACCAGCCATACGGGTGAGCACTACACGGTACACTCAGGGACGTGGGCTACTTCTACCCGCTTACAGCAAGGTAGCCAGGAAGAGTGCAGACAGACGGGGAGGCCTACAACTCCACCTGGCCAGGGGAACTTCTGCTTGCTCACAGACTGACCAGGCCTCTTATGCTAGCCAGTACTCCCGGGAGGGTCTACCTTATAATCATCAGTAAAGACCCTGAACTGCATTGCAAAGACTCTGAGTCATTCCTGCTGCGCTCGTGCACCATCACCCCCATCATCCACACTCACTGCCCTGAGGCTATACTCCTCCCGAGGGGAGTAATCCCATTCTATGCTGCGCACACAACACCAGCCTCAGCGGTCTGCCTCGCAGCGGTGGTACTCCCTGACCTCAATCCACGGGTGGCGCAGTCGGACAATTAACCTCAAAACCTAAGAAAGACTGCCACTGGTTTGACCAGCCTGAGCCACGGGACCGGGTCACCGCCACGGAGACTACAGACCCCAGAGACCCGGCACCGTGTATCGCACACACGTGTACACACGGCCCAGGGGGCGCGTCACATGCAGTACAGCATATTACAAACATAAGTCCCATTATTGGGGAGTGGGTGTCCCATGGTATTTGCTTATGCTTTCCAAGCAAAAGTTGCCAAAAATTAGGACGGAGCAACTTGCAATGCCCCTTACAAGAGCCATGCAGTACAGCATATTACAAACATAAGTCCCATTATTGGGGAGTGGGTGTCCCATAGTATTTGCTTATGCTTTCCCAGCAAAAGCTGGCAAAAATTAGGACGGAGCAACTTGCAATGCCCCTTACAAGAGCCATGCAGTACAGCATATTACAAACATAAGTCCCATTATTGGGGAGTGGGTGTCCCATAGTATTTGCTTATGCTTTCCAAGCAAAAGCTGCCAAAAATTAGGACGGAGCAACTTGCAATGCCCCTTACAAGAGCCATGCAGTACAGCATATTACAAACATAAGTCCCATTATTGGGGAGTAGGTGTCCCATAGTATTTGCTTATGCTTTCCCAGCAAAAGCTGCCAAAAATTAGGACGGAGCAACTTGCAATGCCCCTTACAAGAGCCATGCAGTACAGCATATTACAAACATAAGTCCCATTATTGGGGAGTGGGTGTCCCATAGTATTTGCTTATGCTTTCCCAGCAAAAGCTGCCAAAAATTAGGACTGAGCAACTTGCAATGCCCCTTACAAGAGCCATGCAGTACAGCATATTACAAACATAAGTCCCATTATTCCGGAGTGGGTGTCCCATGGTATTTGCTTATGCTTTCCAAGCAAAAGCTGCCAAAAATTAGGATGGAGCAACTTGCAATGCCACTTACAAGAGCCATGCAGTACAGCATATTACAAACATAAGTCCCATTATTGGGGAGTGGGTGTCCCATGGTATTTGCAAGCAAAAGCTGCCAAAAATTAGGACGGAGCAACTTGCAATGCCCCTTACAAGAGGCATGCAGTACAGCATATTACAAACATAAGTCCCATTATTGGGGAGTGGGTGTCCTTTAGTATTTGCTTAAAGCCTTGCAAGCAAAAGCTGCCAAAAATAAGGACGGAGGAACTTGCAATGCTGGCACCCTGGTGGTATAGTGGTGGTGGAGGCTGAGGATAAGGAGAAGAAGATTAAACAGCCGAAACAAGGAAGCGTATACCCATGTGTGGGTGTGAAGTGGTGCATGTGAATACACCTCCCGAAATAACACAGTAGATTTGACTTTATGTTACTCTGCTGTCATTTGGTGGTGATGAGAAGTCTGGCCCAATCCAGCCCTTGTTCATTTTGATAAGGGTCAGCTTGTCAGCATTGTCAGTTGACAGGCGAGTGCGCTTATCAGTTATAATTCCCCCAGCGGCACTAAAACCACGCTCCGATAACACGCTAGCGGCAGGACAGGCCAGGACCTCCATGGCGTACAGAGCGAGTTCATTCCAAGTGTCCAGCTTGGATACCCAATAATTAAAAGGCACAGATGAATCACGGAGGACGCTGGTACGATCGGCAAGGTACTCCCTCACCATCTTTTGAAACTTTCCACTCTTTGTGAGAGTACCCCACGCCTCAGGGCCTGTAAGCTGGGCGGGTGTCAGAAAACTGTCCCAGAACGTTGACAGTGTTCCCCTGCCTCTGCTGGATTGGAGATGCATCTCTCTCGCCTGTTCGCCTTGGTTGGGCAACGAACTGTGACCTCTGCCGCTAGCGTGTTCAGATGGGAATTTTTTTAAGAGTTCTGCAGCAAGGGCCTTCTGGTATTGCCCCATTTTTGTAGACCTCTCCACCTCAGGAATAAGAGAGTGAAAGTTCTCCTTGTAGCGGGGGTCTACAAGTGTCACCAACCAGTAATGACTGTCACCCAACATTTTGACAACGCGAGGATCACGGTTAAGGCAGCATAACATAAAGTCAGCCATGCATGTCAGACTGGTAACGGGCAAGATTTCCGTGTCCTCACCAAGATGACGACTGACCATGCTCTCCTCCTCCTCTTCCTCCTCCCCCCTGTCCTCAGGCCACCCACGCTGAACCGACGGTATGACACTTGTACAGGTACTACCGTCTACAACGCATGATAGCAGCTCCTGTTCTTCCTCCTCCTCCTCCTCTCCCTCATTGTCCCCCAATGCACGTTGGGATGAGATGAGGCTGGGCTGTGTCTAATCGCTCACTACGGCTTCTTGATCCATCTCATCATACTCTGGCTGCAATGCCTCCTCTTTAATTCTCTGCAGAGAGCGTTGCAAAAGACAGACAAGTGGGATGCTGACACTAATGATGGCGTCATCGCCACTCACCATCTTGGTGGCCTCCTCAAAGTTTGTCAGGATGGTACATATGTCAGACATCCAGGTCCACTCCTGAGGTCTTATGTGTGGAGTCTGACCTGAATATCAACGGCCTTGTTGCAGCTGGTACTCCACAACTGCTCTCTTCTGCTCACAAATCCTTTGCAACATGTGGAGGGTAGAGTTCCAACGTGTGGGGACATCACACACCAGTCGGTGTGCCGGAAGCTGCAAACGCTGCGGCAACACAGCAAGGGCGGCGGAAGCTGTAGCCGATTTGCGAAAATGAGCTGACAGGCGGCGTACTTTCACAAGCAGATCTGGCAGCTCGGGGTATGATTTAAGAAACCGCTGAACCACGAGGTTAAGCACATGAGCCAGGCGTGGTACGTGTGTGATCTCACCTCGCCCCAGAGCCGCCACCAGGTTACGGCCATTGTCACACACGACCATGCCGGGATGTAGGTTCAGCGGTCTCAGCCACAGATCTGCCTGCTCTTTCACAGCTGTCCACAACTCACAAGCAGTATGAGGTTTATCACCTAAGCTTATGAGTTTCAGCACAGCCTGTTGCCGCTTGGCGGAGGCAGTACTGCAATGCTTCCAGCTTGTAACTGATGTGGTGATATCTGAGATGGACTCTGAACATGAGGAAAAGGAGGAGGAGGAGGATGCGCAGGAGCTGTACACTGTAGGGGCAATTCTGACTGACATAGGGCCCGCAATCCTCGTTGTGGGGAGGATGTGTTCCGTCCCAAGGTCCGACTGGGTCCCGGCTTCCACTATGTTTACCCAGTGTGCCGTCAGAGAGATGTACCGTCCCTGGCCACAAGCACTTGTCCACGTGTCCGTTGTCAGGTGGACTCTCCCAGTAACTGCGTTGTTGAGGGCACGGCAGATGCTTTGGGACATGTGCTTGTGTAGTGCGGGGATGGCACACCGGGCAAAATAGTGTCGGCTGGGGACCGAGTACCGAGGGACGGCCACCGCCATAAGATTCTTTAAGATTCTTAAGTCTTTAAAAAAATTCCAGACTCTGGAAGAACTACCGCTTGTGCTGGCAACGTCCCTCGTGTTGGTGTTACGGGGAACGGTTGCCTGCCTTCTGTCTGCGGCCACCACACTGCTTCTTCCTGCCTGTTGGGATACTCTGCCTCCCTCCCCCTGTGTGCTGCTGGCCTCACTCTGCATGTCCTCCTTCCACGTTGGGTCAGTTACTAGATCATCCACCACCTCCTCCTCTTCCACTTGCGCACCACGATCCTCCTCCTCACTTCCTGGCAATTGTGTCTCGTCATCGTCCACCTCTTGTGACAGATTGCCAACGTCAACTTCCTGTGGCCGTGGCTGTTCAAATATTTGGGCATCGCAACATGGGATCTCCTCTTCCACCACTTCAAGCGTATCAGGCGAGGGGCCCAAATATGGAAATGGACCAGTGAACAGCTCTTCAGAGTGTCCAAGTGTGGGATCACTTGCTATCTGACGACACTCGGCATGGTGGGAGGAAGGAGCATCAGGGTGAGGAGGAGTATGCGGTCGAGACTCACGGCTACTAAGAGTTGACCGTGTGGAAGACAGACCGGAGGTGGTGGTGCCCAGGTAACTGGAAGTATTGTCTGGTATCCAATTAATAACCTGTTCACACTGATCAGTTCTCAATACTGGTGTTGTTCTGTGCTTCCCTAGTAATTCGGTCAAGAAGTGGGAGGGAGAAGATGTGGCTGTTGGTTGTGGCACATTTTCACCTTGGCCACGGCCCCGTCCTCTGCACGAACCATCACCAGAACGTCCACTTCCACGTCCCTTGCCACGCGCCTTGCCGATTGTAAATGAAGTATAATAGCTTACACTTGCACTATCAATGGAAAAAGGGTAATAAAGAGTAGATTAGAACCGTGGAAGAGGAAAATCACAGTTATTGTTTACTGGGGTATACCACACTTTTTTAAATAGAGATATTTGTGGCTGAACAGTGAGCGACACACTCAAACTGCTTTTTTTTTAGATACCAAAGGCCCAAAACTGAATAGTACAGCGATTTGACCCGTGGAACTGCGAAACCACACTGGGATGTCGGGCCTACACAAGACTATTTTCAACAGATATATTTTTGTGTCACAACAGTCAGGAGACACTACTGTTTTTCTTTATGGAAAAAACTACCAAAACCTGAATAATAGAGATTTTTTACCGTGGAACAGCAAAACCACAATTATAATTTACTGGTGTATACCAGGCTTTTTAAAATATATATATATTTGCGGCTGAACAGTGAGTGACACACTCAAACTGTTTTTTTTAGATACAAATGGCCCAAAAGTGGATAATACAGAGGTTTGTACCGTGGAACTGCAAAACCACACTTGTATTTCTCGGGTCTACACCAGACTATTTTCAACAGATATATTTGTGTCTGAAAAATCAGGGAGACACTATTTTTTTTACAGCAAAAAATGCAAAAAGCAGAATAATAGAGATTTTTTACCGTGGAACAGCAAAAGCACACTTCTGTCTCTCTGGCCTACACCAGACTATTTTCAACAGATATATTTGTGTCTGAAAAATCAGGGAGACACTTATTATTTTTATACAGCAAAAAATGCCAAAAACAGGATAATAGAGATGTTTTACCGTGGAACATCAAAACCACAGTAATAATTTACTGGTGTATACCAGGCTTTTTAAAATATATATATATTTGCGGCTGAACAGTGAGCGACACACTCAAACTGTTTTTTTTTAGATACAAATGGCCCATAGAACTGCAAAACCACACTTCTATTTCTCTGGCCTACACCAGACTATTTTCAACAGATATATTTGTGTCTGAAAAATCAGAGGCACACTTTTTTTTTGGGGGGGGGGGCACCAAAAGGTTAATAAGATGGGTATTTGTACACTGTGAAGGAGAAAAAAAAAAAAAGAGGATTTAGATTAAAAAAAAGGATTTTTCCTGGCCCCCGGGACCTGGAGCTAAGTCCAGCAATTTCAGCAACAGGAGCAGCACACAGGACTGTAATGCAGCGTTTGCTGGTATAACCACTGCGTCTCCTATACAGCCTGCCTGCCTTCCTGCCTGATATACCTGGGATGGAAATTAGTCCTGAGAAGGACTGTTTGTTTGATCTGGCAGCCTTTACAGACCCTACACTAACTATTTTACAGGATATATCTCTCCCTAAATCAGCAGTGCTGTCCCTACACTGTCTGATCCGGAGCGACTGTGTCCAAGATGGCGGCGCCCGGTTTTAAATACTCGAGGTGACGCTGTGCAGCCAGCCAATCAGTGTAATGCCCACAAACAACATGGCTGCGGCATTACAGTGACTGGCTGGCAATCCCTGCATGTTCATTGGCTCTGTAAAGAGCGCCAAACATGCAGGGCGGAGACCCGAGCTCCCGCCCGAGTAACCCGGAAATGCTCGGTGTTTGCCGAACATCCCGAGAAGCGTGATGCTCGGGCGAGTACCGAGCAGTGTCGAGCATGTTCGCTCCACACTAATCCTAATATATTCTAACAATATCCCAGCACCAGCAAATTGTTACATCCTTCCACACAAATTAAATAGAATTGAAGGAGTTAACACATGCCAGATGAACCCATCTATTGTGTTATGATTCCTTTTGGAATTATCACTGTAAATATTGAAGACATGAAATTTAAATGAATGAACAAAAGATAATATGAATATATAAAAATACAGATTACAAGTATGTTTGTGCTATAAAGATACAATGAGAGCTGATCCAGTCTGAGATTAAAAATAAAATAAAACAACCATACTGTATGTCACAGTTATATAAAGGCTGCTTTCCTCTCGTAAATAAAACACATAACTGAAAGATGCTTCTTCTGAATAAAGTACCATATATTTTCTGGGTAGACATCAATCTATTAGAAAATGTCATCTCTCTTATGTACAGTGACAGATAATGTCATAATTCAATTTTCAAGATTAATGAAATGAAGAGAATAAATAATTGTATCAAAAATTGTAAATCAGGCATTACATCATCAGACTGTTTTGCAATCAAATAGCAATATAGAGGGAGTAGATATGATTCAGAATGTAAAGATAATCCAAAGTTTATTTAAATGCATAAATGACAAACATATATTCAACTAAAAATGTCATACAGGTCAGAGAGAGTAATAAGTGGAATTCCACCAAAATTTAGGTGCGTAACATAGATACTATAGAGAAGCAACCAAACGTACTGCCCTGTCAACATACCATATTTTGCGAATTATAAAACGCACGGGATTATTAGACGCACACAAAATTTTGGGGAGGAATAGAGGAAAAAAATATTTTTAATAAAATGGTGGTGCGTCTTATAATACGCTTTTAAGGTAGAGTAGGTATTGGGGACAGCAGCGGTGGAGTGTCTAACCAGGTGGCAGGGTCGCTGCTGCAGAAAGCTGGTGGTGGCAGAGGCATGAGATGCTAAGGGCTCTAGGCTGGTAGGAGGTGATGTTCGGCAGAGGTAGGAGTTGGGCGATGCTGCTGGTCCCAGGCAAGTAAGAGATGGTGTTCTGCGCTGCAGGGGCTTAGCCGACATTTTGTGAAAGCCCGGAGCCAACGCACTTCCCATGCTTTTTAATGCAGTGGATTCAAGGAAAATGACCGCGCAGTTGAGATCTTGGCAGCCGAAATCTCGAGAGACAAGATATTGATGCTGAGATTTCAGTCTGTGCAGGCACCGTCTTCGGCAGAAGCACATTGTCTACTGAGGAAAAGGACGCTGTCCAATATAAAGCCCCAAGAGATCAAAAGTGTTAGTCCTTATAAATACCTTTAGCCATAACAATGAACAATGCTGGGGAGAAAAGCACCTTGACGCGTGTTTCACCACCGCCTTCGATTTCGTCAGAAGGATCTGTGCTTCTCTGCCCAGAACTGTATGAAATTATTAGTTTACTATATATTTGTAATTTATATATGTAAGTATTTAAATTTTGGATTCATTTTACATTCTGGATCATGTCTACTCCATCTATAATGCTGTAGCTGTATATGTTCTCTTGTAGTAGGGGATTTATAATACAGTTTAGTACAAGGAGAAGTACCATACAAAATTTAGTGGGCCTTTACTATCTCCATTAGGGCTTATAACCAATGCTCACTTTAACCCCATAGGGCCAATTTTTTTAAATCTGACATGTGTCAATTTATGTAGTAATAACTCTGGAATGCTTCAACATATCCCATTGATTTTGAGATTGTTTTTTCGTGACACATTATACTGTATGATAATGTTAAATTTAAGTTGATACGTTTTGCAATTATTTACAAAAATATCAGAAATTTGACAATTTTTTTTAAAAATTAGCAATTTTCAAACTTTGAAAATATGTATATCCCTTTTAAACTAGATAGTCATACCACACAAAAACAAAGGGCATTTCCCTCATATCTGCTTTACATCACCATAATTTCTACAATGTTGTTTTATTTTGCTATGATTTTGGAAGGTTTAAAGATGTGGCAGTAATTTTTCATTTAAGAAACGCTACCCCTTAGACCTCAGTCCAGAGCCTCCCACCTAGCCAAATCAGTTCTCATATTTTGCACTGATCAGGGCCAACAGCCCGAAACACCGTGTCTGCAAATTGAGATTCTGATTTGGCTTTTATCCTAAGTCATATTGCACGACTCTTTAAAGGGTTGATTGTGACTTGTAGGATCGCTACTTCCAATAGGTGGCGCTATAGAGTACAAGTCCTCTTTTTCTCCGAAGAGGCAATTTGCATATTAAATTTCCTAGAGGAGCATTGCATGGCGAATAAGCCTCCTTACCTTGACATGTCAGAACTGGTGTTTCACTCTCCATAAGGAGAAACGCTACCCCTTAGACCTCAGTCCAGAGCCTGTCACCTAGCTAAATCAGTTCTCATACTTTGCACTGACGAGGGCCAACAGCCCGAAACACCGTGTCTGCAAATTGAGACTCTGATTTGGCTTTTATCCTAAGTTATATTGCACAACTCGATAAACGGTTGATTGTGTCTTGTAGGAGCGCTACTTCCAATAGGTGGCACTATAGAGTACAAGTCCTCTTTTTCTCCGAAGAGTCAATTTGCATATTAAATTTCCCAGAAGAGCATTGCATGGTGAATAAGCCTCCTTACCTTGACATGCCAAAACAGGTGTGTCACTCTCCATAAGGAGAAACGCTACCCCTTAGACCTCAGTCCAGAGCCTCTCACCTAGCCAAATCAGTTCTCATACTTTGCACTGATGAGGGCCAACAGCCCGAAACACTGTGTCTGCAAATTGAGATTCCGATTTGGCTTTTATCCTAATTCATATTGCACGACTCGTTAAAGGGTTGATTGTGACTTGTATGATCGCTACTTCCAATAGGTGGCGCTATAGAATACAATTCCTCTTTTTCTCCGAAGAGAAATTTCCCAGAGGAGCATTGCATGGCGAATAAGCCTCCTTACCTTGACATGCCAGAACTCGTGTGTCACTCTCCATAAGGAGAAACGCTACCCCTTAGACCTCATTTTTTCAAGGAAATTCACAAAACTTATTTTTATAGGGAACTGTTCAGTTTTAAAGTGACTTTGGGGACCCTATATATTGGAAACCCCAAAAGTGATACAATTTTAAAAACCGCACCCCTCAATGTATTCAAAATTGCTTTTACGTAGTTAATTAACCCTTCAAGTGCTTTTCAGGAATTAATGCAAAGTGGCATGACAGGAGTGAAAAAGTTTCTTTTACCACCTACATTTTTATAACTTCTGAACAGGCCGCTATAGCTGGCAGACTCCAAGGCTGTTATTTGGCCGTGATCTACCATGGCAAACATCAGGACCACATGATCAAGATCTCAGGGTCTCAATGGGGTTAAGGAGGAAGCCCCCACGCTCTGTTAACCATCTACATACCATAGTCACTATTGACTGCAACATTTAAGGGGTTAAATGACCATGGTCAGTGCCAACAGTGCCAACCAGTGCCAGCACTGATCGTAGCTAATGCAGCAAGTTGTCAGCTATTGTGCACAGCTGACTGCTACAGGATTGTCACCCGTCAGGGGGATGCTAGTCTCTTAAATCACAGGTCAGTAAAAATATGTATCGGTAATAACTAACCCATATAGCTCAAATGGGCTAGTCAGATACTAGTTATTTTCCAGATCCGATAAATAAAACTTAGTGCACATGCGATTCCAGTACTTTTTTGCAGATCAGATTTGGCCATTCAAGTCTATGGAAGTCATCCATGTGCTCTCCATTTTCTCTATTTATTTTTTATTGTTGGTGCATAATTAGAAATGGTCATTTGAATGTAGTCTTAGTGTTGTCTACCAACCTATTCAGAGCTCCCCGGTTATTTTCATTTTTATGGATAAAAAAAAAAAAATATTAATGAAAGAGGTCAGAGGTGAATGACCAGGATGGTGGGAAGGTGACAGCATATTAAAGGAGCCCTCACAATGTTTTTTGTTAGCTAAACTTACGTGTGTGTAATATAGCGTGTAAGAGTGTAAGTATGAATTAACATACTTACAAATCAGCATATTCCATGGTTTCCGGTACTGCACTTACATTACATTAGATACACATTTACATAGATCAAATACACAGTCCAAAATGCTACAATGAGTGCATGACACTTCACTCAATTTAATGCATCACAACCCAAGGGTAGATATATATCCCTAAGGTAAGAAGAGAATTATGCAAAAAGATTTAGATTAAAAGTTAGATTTTTATTGAAGACAAATATTAAAATACTGAATAACAGGGATTGCCTCATGGAGAGGGATACATGAGTAGTCTCGAGAACCGAGAATGATGTGAGGGTCAAGTACCAAAATTCATAGTATAAAGTAAGTAAAGTGCATAAGTGATGATAATAAAGGATTAGTATCCCCAAACACCAATAGAAGTATAAACAACACAGTATTGTTAGATAACATTACCTTATTAAATAGTGTTACTGCATATAGGGTTCCAGGCAGAGTGTCCCTCCACAACAACATGCGTTTCGACTTGCTTCATCCGGGGATACTCCTGACTGAAGTAAGATTTCTGATGTAGGGAATGCCACAGCTCATCATGAATTAGGTGAACTATGACACCGTGCCCCTATCCTGCCCCAGCTCTGCCTATTTTAGCTGAGATGGGAGAAACTGCCATTAAAGTTTCAAATTGTTTGCGCAACTCGTAGTTGCACCAGTATTTTACATCTTTTCAATACAATTTACTTATCAATTTTGGCAAAAATTGCTTTATTGAATCGGAGCCTGTGCATTGGGGTATTCAATCAGTTGTGAGGGCAAGTTCTATATAGTATTAGAAAGTTATACCTTATAAAGTGGCCACTAAATACTACGTACAGTATATGTTCCTTTGTAGGAGTACATTAACGCAAACATTGCATATATATTTTGTCACTTGGGCTTTCAGTAATTCTTTGATTATAATTAGTGTTGAGCGAACATGCTCGACACTGCTCGGTACTCGCCCGAGCATCACGCTACTCGGGATGTTCGGCGAGCACCGAGCATTTCCGGGTTACTCGGGCGGGAGCTCGGGTCTCCGCCCTGCATGTGGCGCACTTTACAGAGCCAATGAACATGCAGGGATTGCCAGCCAGTCACTGTAATGCCGCAGCCATGTTGTTTGTGGGCATTACAGTGATTGGCTGGCCGCAGAGCGCCACCTCGAGTATTTAAAACCGGGCGCCGCCAACTTGGACACAGCCGCTCCGGATCAGACAGTGTAGGGACAGCGCTGCTGATTTAGGGAGAGATATATCCTGTAAAATAGTTAGTGTAGGGTCTGTAAAGGCTGCCAGATCAAACAAACAGTCCTTCTCAGGACTAAAATCCATCCCAGGTATATCAGGCAGGCAGGCAGGCTGCATAGGAGACGCAGTGGTTATACCAGCAAACGCTGCATTAGAGTCCTGTGTGCTGCTCCTGTTGCTGAAATTGCTGGACTTAGCTCCAGGTCCCGGGGGCAAGGAAAAATCCTTTTTTTTAATCTAAATCCTCTTTTTTTTTTCCTCCTTCACAATGTACAAATACCCATCTTATTAACCTTTTGGTGTCCCCCCCCCCCCAAAAAAAAAAAGTGTGCCTCTGATTTTTCAGACACAAATATATCTGTTGAAAATAGTCTGGTGTAGGCCAGAGAAATAGAAGTGTGGTTTTGCAGTTCTATGGGCCATTTGTATCTAAAAAAAACAGTTTGAGTGTGTCGCTCACTGTTCAGCCGCAAATATATATATTTAAAAAAGTCTGGTATACACCAGTAAATTATTACTGTGGTTTTGCTGTTCCACGGTAAAACATCTCTATTATCCTGTTTTTGGCATTTTTTGCTGTATAAAAATAATAATAGTGTCTCCCTGATTTTTCAGACACAAATATATCTGTTGAAAATAGTCTGGTGTAGGCCAGAGAGACAGAAGTGTGCTTTTGCTGTTCCACGGTAAAAAATCTCTATTATCCTGCTTTTTGCATTTTTTGCTGTAAAAAAAAAAATAAAAGTGTCTCCCTGATTTTTCAGACACAAATATATCTGTTGAAAATAGTCTGGTGTAGGCCCGAGAAATGCAAGTGTGGTTTTGCAGTTCCACGGTACAAACCTCTGTATTATCCACTTTTGGGCCATTTGTATCTAAAAAAAACAGTTTGAGTGTGTCGCTCACTGTTCAGCCGCAAATATATATATATTTTAAAAAGCCTGGTATACACCAGTAAATTATAACTGTGGTTTTGCTGTTCCACAGTAAAAAATCTCTATTATCCTGCTTTTGGCATTTTTTGACGTAAAAAATAAATAGTGTCTCCTGATTGTTCAGACACAAATATATCTGTTGAAAATAGTCTGGTGTAGGCCCGAGAAATACAAGTGTGGTTTTGCAATTCCACGGTTCAAACCTCTGTATTATCCACTTTTGGGCCATTTGTATCTAAAAAAAACAGTTTGAGTGTGTCGCTCACTGTTCAGCCGCAAATATATACATATTCAAAAAAGTCTGGTATACACCAGTAAATTATAACTGTGGTTTTGCTGTTCCACGGTAAAACATCTCTATTATCCTGCTTTTGGCATTTTTTGCTGTAAAAAATAAATAGTGTCTCCTGATTGTTCAGACACAAATATATCTGTTGAAAATAGTCTGGTGTAGGCCCGACATCCCAGTGTGGTTTCGCAGTTCCACGGGTCAAATCGCTGTACTATCCAGTTTTGGGCCTTTGGTATCTAAAAAAAAAGCAGTTTGAGTGTGTCGCTCACTGTTCAGCCGCAAATATCTCTATTTAAAAAAGTGTGGTATACCCCAGTAAACAATAACTGTGGTTTTGCCATCCCACGGTAAACAATCTCTATTATTCAGGTTTTGGTAGTTTTTTCCGTAAAGAAAAACAGTATTGTCTCCTGACTGTTGTGACACAAAAATATATCTGTTGAAAATAGTCTTGTGTAGGCCCGACATCCCAGTGTGGTTTCGCAGTTCCACGGGTCAAATCGCTGTTCTATCCAGTTCTGGGCCTTTGGTATCTAAAAAAAAGCAGTTTGAGTGTGTCGCTCACTGTTCAGCCGCAAATATCTCTATTTAAAAAAGTGTGGTATACCCCAGTAAACAATAACTGTGGTTTTCCTCTTCCACGGTTCTAATCTACTCTTTATTACCCTTTTTCCATTGATAGTGCAAGTTTAAGCTATTTTACTTCATTTACAATGGGCAAGGCGCATGGCAAGGGACGTGGAAGTGGACGTTCTGGTGATGGTTCGTGCAGAGGACGGGGCCGTGGCCAAGGTGAAAATGTGCCACAACCAACAGCCACATCTTCTCCCTCCCACTTCTTGACCGAATTACTAGGGAAGCACAGAACAACACCAGTATTGAGAACTGATCAGTGTGAACAGGTTATTAATTGGATAGCAGACAATACTTCCAGTTTCCTGGGCACCACCACCTCCGGTCTGTCTTCCACACGGTTAACTCTTAGTAGCCGTGAGTCTCGACCGCATACTCCTCCTCACCCTGATGCTCCTTCCTCCCACCATGCCGAGTGTCGTCAGACAGCAAGTGATCCCACACTTGGACACTCTGAAGAGCTGTTCACTGGTCCATTTCCATATTTGGGCCCCTCGCCTGATACGCTTGAAGTGGTGGAAGAGGAGATCCCATGTTGCCAAATATTTGAACAGCCACGGCCACAGGAAGTCGACATTGGCAATCTATCACAAGAGGTGGACGATGACGAGACACAATTGCCAGGAAGTGAGGAGGAGGATCGTGGTGCGCAAGTGGAAGAGGAGGAGGTGGTGGATGATCTAGTAACTGACCCAACGTGGAAGGAGGACATGCAGAATGAGGCCAGCAGCACACAGGGGGAGGGAGGCAGAGTACCCCAACAGGCAGGAAGAAGCAGTGTGGTGGCTGCAGACAGAAGGCAGGCAACCGTTCCCCGTAACACCAACACGAGGGACGTTGCCAGTACAAGTGGTAGGTCTTCCAGAGTCTGGAATTTTTTTAAAGACTCTGCTGATAACCCCAAAAAGGCCATATGTTCCACCTGCCATGCCAGCATCAGCAGGGGTGACAAAACTACCAGCCTGACCACGACCAGCATGATCAGGCACATGGCAGCAAAGCACCCGACTTTGTGGGGCGAAACCCAGGGTCCACGACCAGTGTCAGCGGATGTCACCACTGCTTCTTCCACTGTTGTGCGTGCAATAGAACCCCCTGTTGTGCGTGCAAGGCAATCCCCTGTCCATACTGCATGTAAAGATGCCCCCTCCTCCCAGTCTTCACTTGTTATGGCAGTTTCTCAAGAAACAGCCTCAACGTCCACGTCCACGTCCCACCGCAGCGTTCAATTGTCCATATCCCAGACCTTTGAACGAAAGCGGAAATTCGCAGCTAACGCCCCACAGTCCTAAATTCGCACATTTCACGACTGCTTGCATTGGAAATCCTGCCTTTTAGGCTGGTGGAGACGGAATCCTTCCGCAATCTTATGGCGGTGGCCGTCCCTCGGCACTCGGTCCCCAGCCGACACTATTTTGCCCGGTGTGCCATCCCCGCACTACACAAGCACGTGTCCCAAAGCATCTGCCGTGCCCTCAACAACGCAGTTACTGGGAGAGTCCACCTGACAACGGACACGTGGACAAGTGCTTGTGGCCAGGGACGGTACATCTCTCTGACGGCACACTGGGTAAACATAGTGGAAGCCGGGTCCCAGTCGGACCTTGGGACGGAACACATCCTCCCCACAACGAGGATTGCGGGCCCTATGTCAGTCAGAGTTGCCCCCACAGTGTACAGCTCCTGTGCATCCTCCTCCTCCTCCTCCTCCTCATGTTCAGCCTCCATTTCAGATATCACCACATCAGTTACAAGCTGGAAGCATTGCAGTACTGCCTCCGCCAAGCGGCAACAGGCTGTGCTGAAACTCATAAGCTTAGGTGATAAACCTCACACTGCTTGTGAGTTGTGGACAGCTGTGAAAGAGCAGGCAGATCTGTGGCTGAGACCGCTGAACCTACATCCCGGCATGGGCGTGTGTGACAATGGCCGTAACCTGGTGGCGGCTCTGAGGCGAGGTGAGATCGCACACGTACCATGCCTGGCTCATGTGCTTAACCTCGTGGTTCAGCGGTTTCTTAAATCGTACCCCGGGTTGCCAGATCTGCTCGTGAAAGTACGCCGCCTGTCAGCTCATTTTCGCAAGTCGGCTACAGCTTCCGCCGCCCTTGCTGTGTTGCAGCTTCCGGCACACCGACTGGTGTGTGATGTCCCCACACGTTTGAACTCTACCCTCCACATGTTGCAAAGGATTTGTGAGCAGAAGAGAGCAGTTGTGGAGTACCAGCTGCAACAAGGCTGTCGATATTCAGATCAGACTCCACACATAAGACCTCAGGAGTGGACCTGGATGTCTGACATATGTACCATCCTGACAAACTTTGAGGAGGCCACCAAGATGGTGAGTGGCAATGACGCCATCATTAGTGTCAGCATCCCACTTGTCTGTCTTTTGCAATGCTCTCTGCAGAGAATTAAAGAGGAGGCATTGCAGCCAGAGTATGATGAGATGGATCAAGAAGCCGTAGCGGGCGATTACACATAGCCCAGCCTCATCTCATCCCAACGTGCATTGGGGGACAATGAGGGAGAGGAGGAGGAGGAGGAGGAGGAGGAGGAGGAGGAGCTGCTATCATGCGTTGTAGACGGTAGTACCTGTGCAAGTGTCATACCATCGGTTCAGCGTGGGTGGCCTGAGGACAGGGGGGAAGAGGAAGAGGAGGAGGAGGAGGAGGAGAGCATGGTCAGTCGTCATCTTGGTGAGGACACGGAAATCTTGCCCGCTACCAGTCTGGCACGCATGGCTGACTTTATGTAACGCTGCCTTAACCGTGACCCTCACTTTGTCAAAATGTTGGGTGACAGTCATTACTGGTTGTTGACACTTGTAGACCCCCGCTACAAGGAGAACTTTCACTCACTTATTCCTGAGGTGGAGAGGTCTACAAAAATGGGGCAATACCAGAAGGCCCTTGCTGCAGAACTCTTAAAAAAATTCCCATCTGAACACGCTAGCGGCAGAGGTCACAGTTCGTTGCCCAACCAAGGCGTACAGACGAGAGAAATGCAACTCCAATCCAGCAGAGGCAGGGGAACACTGTCAACGTTCTGGGACAGTTTTCTGACACCCGCCCAGCTTACAGGCCCTGAGGCGCGGGGTACTCTCACAAGGAGTGGAAAGTTTGAAAAGATGGTGAGGGAGTACCTTGCCGATCGTACCAGCGTCCTCCGTGATTCCTCTGTGCCTTTTAATTATTGGGTATCCAAGCTGGACACTTGGAATGAACTCGCTCTGTACGCCTTGGAGGTCCTGGCCTGCCCTGCCGCTAGCGTGTTATCGGAGCGTGGTTTTAGTGCCGCTGGGGGAATTATAACTGATAAGCGCACTCGCCTGTCAACTGACAATGCTGACAAGCTGACCCATATCAAAATGAACAAGGGCTGGATTGGGCCAGTCTTCTCATCACCACCAAATGACAGCAGAGTAACATAAAGTCAAATCCACTGTGTAATTTCTGGAGGTGTATTCACATGCACAGCTTCACACCCACACATGGGTATACGCTTCCTCGTTTCGGCTGTTTAATCTTCTTCTCCTTATCCTCAGCCTCCACCACCACTATACCACCAGGGTGCCAGCATTGCAAGTTTCTCCGTCCTAATTTTTGGCAGCTTTTGCTGGGAAAGCATAAGCAAATACCATGGGACACCCACTCCCCAATAATGGGACTTATGTTTGTAATATGCTGTACTGCATGGCTCTTGTAAGGGGCATTGCAAGTTGCTCCGTCCTAATTTTTGGCAGCTTTTGCTGGGAAAGCATAAGCAAATACTATGGGACACCCACTCCCCAATAATGGGACTTATGTTTGTAATATGCTGTACTGCATGGCTCTTGTAAGGGGCATTGCAAGTTGCTCCGTCCTAATTTTTGGCAGCTTTTGCTGGGAAAGCATAAGCAAATACCATGGGACACCCACTCCCCAATAATGGGACTTATGTTTGTAATATGCTGTACTGCATGGCTCTTGTAAGGGGCATTGCAAGTTGCTCCGTCCTAATTTTTGGCAGCTTTTGCTGGGAAAGCATAAGCAAATACTATGGGACACCCACTCCCCAATAATGGGACTTATGTTTGTAATATGCTGTACTGCATGGCTCTTGTAAGGGGCATTGCAAGTTGCTCCGTCCTAATTTTTGGCAGCTTTTGCTGGGAAAGCATAAGCAAATACCATGGGACACCCACTCCCCAATAATGTGACTTATGTTTGTAATATGCTGTACTGCATGGCTCTTGTAAGGGGCATTGCAAGTTGCTCTGTCCTAATTTTTGCCAGCTTTTGCTTGCAAGGCATAAGCAAATACTATGGGACACCCACTCCCCAATAATGGGACTTATGTTTGTAATATGCTGCACTGCATGGCTCTTGTAAGGGGCATTGCAAGTTGCTCCGTCCTAATTTTTGGCAGCTTTTCTTGCAAGGCATAAGCAAATACTATGGGACACCCACTCCCCAATAATGGGACTTATGTTTGTAATATGCTGTACTGCATGTGACGCGCCCCCTGGGCCGTGTGTACACGTGTGTGGGATACCCGGTGCCGGGTCTCTGGTGTCTGTAGTCTCTGTGGTGGTGACCCGGTCCCGTGGCTCAGGCTGGTCAAACCAGTGGCAGTCTTTCTTAGGTTTTGAGGTTAATTGTCCGACTGCGCCACCCGTGGATTGCGGTCAGTGAGTACCACCGCTGCGAGGCAGACCGCTCAGGCTGGTGTTGTGTGCGCAGCATAGAATGGGATAACTCCCCTCGGGAGGAGTATAGCCTCAGGGCAGTGAGTGTGGATGATGGGGGTGATGGTGCACGAGTGCAGCAGGAACGACTCAGAGTCTTTGCAGTGCAGTTCAGGGTCTTTACTGATGATTATAAGGTAGACCCTCCCGGGAGTACTGGCTAGCATAAGAGGCCTGGTCAGTCTGTGAGCAAGCAGGAGTTCCCCTGGCCAGGTGGAGTTGTAGGCCCCCCCGTCTGTCTGCACTCTTCCTGGCTACCTTGCTGTAAGCGGGTAGAAGTAGCCCACGTCCCTGAGTGTACCGTGTAGTGCTCACCCGTATGGCTGGTGACTTGGGGCCTTCTGTTAGCCTCCGCTCCACGACGGCGGTGCTGGTCCCTTGCTTGTGACTGAGCCTCCGGGCCTCTATGGCCAGAGGACCTGAAATCCCCTGCTGGCTGGTTTCTGCTGCTGGATATGTAAGTCCTCACAGCTTCGGACTCCTGTGTCCGGTTCCTATTGTCTTCTGCCAGGGCGAGCTCTGCTCAGCTTCCAGCCCCTGGTCTTTAGCTCCTACAGAGCTCCTTGCTATTACTTTCCCTTGCTCTCACTCTGACTCTGACTGTTCTCTGACTCACTCAACCCCACCCCAGATCCTGTTTATAAGGGCAGAATTCTCCCCTCCCAGGACGGGGGCAGGAGGATGTTGCATGTTTAAGGGATCCTGACCAGGAAACCTCCCACTTGCTCTCCGACATAATATCTCTATTACTGTGGTGACCAGACCCCTGGGGTGCCACACATGGCTCTTGTAAGGGGCATTGCAGTTCCTCATAATTTTTGGAAAGTCTTCCATTCACTGCTTAGGCCAACAGTGCACGGGAGACCCAGTTGCTATAAATCGAAAAAAAGGTTTACTTAACGCCCTCTGACCTCCATGTCATTTCCAAGGGGCATTGGAGTGGCTCGAAATTTTTGGTAGGCATTGCACTCACTGTATGCCCTATAACTGTGTAGCCGAACCGCTCCTTTTGTTACAGAAACATATCCTACAAGACATATCTGGTTGACTGGCCTGATATTGATGTGAATGGTCCCTGTTCCTCCTGCTCTTTCTCCTTTGCCACCACCTCATCCATCATTTATCACCTGAAGCTTTGTTTTAACGGGAGTCATAGAACTGGGATAGTAGCAGGAAAACATCCAGCAATCCTCAGAGGAGGTAGGATATGCGTCAAAACGCGGACCACCTCAGGCCTAGCCGCTACTACATACATGCGCTTGCATTCCAAGAAAACAAAGCAGATGCTAACTTCTATCATCATCATCATGCTCCTCACCTAGGCACTCTCAACTCCCCTGATGGAGAAGCCAGGGCGGCTGGGGACCGAGTATGGACACCAGGCCGTCACCTGGCGGCTGGGGACTGAGCGTGGACACCTGGCCGCCGGGCGGCTGGGGACAGAATATGGATACCTCGCTGCCGAAGCGGCCATGAGGTAGTGGCCAGCTTCGGCCTCCTTAAAACTAAAAGGCCCCATTTCAAGTGAAAGCTAGCAGTATGGTATTGCAGCCTGCGGGTGGGTGGGTGGTTGGCTGCATATTTTCGCTTGCATTGCAAGGAATGGGGGAGGTACAATTGAACACTGCCCTGGGACAAGGACTTGCACGGGGATAGTTGCAAGTCTGCATCTTCTGATGCGGCAAGGATCACTTCAGATGGGCACTCTTTTAGACAGTGACCTGGGGGTCAGAGATGCTTCCAGGGGTCTTCCCCATGCTGATCCCTTGTCTTTTCAGCACTGTATGCATGTGTCACACAGCACATGGCCAGATAAGGTTGTAAAATGTTAAAATGACATTTCCCGGTGAACGCATTTGTCATGGTTGAAAGCAATACAAAAGTGCAAAAACGCATGAAAAATGCTACTTGTGAACATAGCCCAAGGTGTGGAGGAGTATTTTTGTTTTTGGTTATTTATTTTACCTTATACACAAGTTTATACCCTGGAAAGGAAATTCCTTAACATATTTCACAGGAAAACCGTTTCAGTTTCGTTTTTGAACGTTTTATTGTGAGCCCGCAAAAGTGGCTTAATACCTCTGACCACGTTGTTGACAGCAGTGACCTGGGGGTCAGAAATGCTTCCAGGGGCGATCCCCATGCTGCCCCCATGTCTTTTGAGCACTGTCACTATCGTTTTGGGCACTTTTTAGGCTTTCTACAGACTGCCGGGGGTGCTGCCACAAAAATGCTCGGGTCTCTCATAGACTAACATTGGGCTCGTTGCTCGGGTCGAGCACCCGAGTATCACGGTAAGCTCGGCCCAAGCTTCGAGCACCCGAGCATTTTAGTGATCGCTCAACACTATCAGTCGTCATCTTGGTGAGGACACGGAAGTCTTGCCCGTTACCAGTCTGGCACCCATGGCTGACTTTATGTTACGCTGCCTTAACCGTGACCCTCGCATTGTCAAAATGTTGGGTGACAGTCATTACTGGTTGATGACACTTTTAGACCCCCTCTACAAGGAGAACTTTCACTCTCTTATTCCTGAGTTGGAGAGGTCTACAAAAATGGGGCAGTACCAGAAGGCCCTTGCTGCAGAACTATTAAAAAAATTCCCATCTGAACACGGTAGCGGCAGAGGTCACAGTTCGCTGCCCAACTAAGGCATACAAGCGAGAGAGACGCAACTCCAATCCAGCAGAGGCAGGGGAACACTGTCAATGTTCTAGGACCGTTTTCTGAGACCTGCCCAGCTTACAGGCCCTGAGGCGCAGGGTACTCTCACAAGGAGTGGAAAGTTTCAAAAGATGGTGAGGGAGTACCAGCGTCCTCCGTGATTCGTCTGTGCCTTTTAATTATTGGGTATCCAAGCTGGACACTTGGAATGAGCTCACTCTGTATGCCTTGGAGGTCCTGGCCTGCCCTGCCGCTAGCGTGTTATCGGAGCGTGTTTTTAGTGCCGCTGGGGGAATTATAACTGATAAGCGCACTCGCCTGTCAACTGACAATGCTGACAAGCTGACCTTTATCAAAATGAACAAGGGCTGGATTGGGCCAGACTTCTCATCACCACCAAATGACAGCAGAGTAACATAAAGTCAAATCCACTGTGTTATTTCGGGAGGTGTATTCCCATGCATCGCTTCACACCCACACATGGGTATACGCTTCCTCATTTCGGCTGTTTTTTGCTCTTCTCCTTATCCTCAGACTCCACGACCACTATACCACCAGGGTGACCGTGGTCCATGTTGCCAGCATTGCAAGTTCCTCTGTCCTAATTTTTGGCAGCTTTTGCTTGGAAGGCATAGGCAAAGACTATGGGAGACCCACTCCCCAATAATGGGAATAATGTTTTTAATATGCTGTACTGCATGGCTCTTGTAAGGGACATTGCAAGTTCCCCCTTCCTAATTTTTGGCAGCTTTTGCTTGGAAGGCATAGGAAAAGACTATGGGAGACCCACTCCCCAATAATGGGAATAATGTTTTTAATATGCTGTACTGCATGGCTCTTGTAAGGTGCATTAAAATCGTCTTGTTAAGCTACTGTGACCTCCACGTCTCTTCCAAGGGTCGTTAATATTGTCTTTTTATTCCACTGCGACCTCCACCACTCTTCCAAGGGGCATTAAAAGCGTCTTGTTAAGCTACTATGACCTCCACGTCTCTTCCACAGGGCGTTGATATTGTCTTTTTATTCCACTGTAACCTCCACCACTCTTCCAAGGGGCATTGATTTTGTCTTTTTATTCCACTGCGACCTCCGCCACTCTTCCAAGGGGAATTAAAAGCGTCTTGTTAAGCTACTGTGACCTCCACGTCTCTTCCATGGGGCATTGATATTGTCTTTTTATTCCACGGTAACCTCCACCACTCTTCCAAGGGGCATTAAAACTGTCTTGTTAAACCACTCTGAACTCCACGTCTCTTCCAAGGGGCATTAAAAGCATCTTGTTATGCTACTGTGACCTCCACATCTCTTCCAAGGGGCATTAAAACTGTCTTGTTAAACCACTCTGAACTCCACAGCTCTTCCAAGGGGCATTGACATGTTGTTTTTAATTACCTCTAACCTCCACGACTCTTGCAACGGGCATTGCATTTCCTCCTAATTTTTGTCAGCTTTTGCTTTTCAATGCATAGGCGAACACTAAGGGAGACCCACTCCCCAATAATGGGTAGAAGGTTTTTAATACGCTGTAATCCACGTCTGTTTCCAGGGGCATTGCAGTGCCTAATAATTTTTGGAAAGCCTTCCATTCCCTGCTTAGGCCAACAGTGTACAGGAGACCCAGTTGCTATAATTGGAAAAAGCGGTTTAGTTAAGGCCCTCTGACCTCCATGTCACTTCCAAGGGACATTGGAGTGCCTCGAAATTTTTGGTAGGCATTGCATTCACTGTATGCCATATAACTGTGTAGCTGAACCGCTCCTTTTGGTACAGAAACATATCCTACAAGACATGTGTGGTTGACTGGCCTGATATTGATGTGAATGGTCCCTGTTCCTCCTGCTCTTTCTCCTTTGCCACCACCTCATCCATCATTCATCACCTGAAGCTTTGTTTTAACGGGAGTCATAGAACTGGGATAGTAGCAGGAAAACATCCAGCAATCCTCGAAGGAGATAGAATATGCGCCAAAACGCTGACCACCTCAGGCCTAGCTTCTACTACATACATGCGCTTGCATTCCAAGGAACAGAAAGCTAAGAAGGTGGATGGCCTCATGATCATGAATAATTTACTCGTTGTGTAGGAGGCCGACCACTGCTGCTGTCTACCTTCTGAACTTTGTGTTGAAGCCTGATTGACCCAGGACCCGCAATCCTCTATGTCTGGAGGACATGTTGCATCCCAGTGTCCAACTGTGTCCCGGCTTACACAATATTAACCCAGTGTGAAAGCTTCAGTGAGATGGACCATTACTGGGCACATTCACTTGTCCACGTGTTTGTGGTTAGGCTGTCCTTCCCACTAAATGCACTGGGGAGGGCACAGGTAATGTTTTGGTATGCGCTTGTGTATAAGGCGCACCGGGACAAATAGGGGCGGCTGGGGACCGTTTATGGACACCCGGCCACCCCCACGCGGCTGGGGACTGTGTGTGGGCACCCGGCCGCGGGGCGGCTGGGGACTGAGTATGGACACCCGGCCGCCCCCTGGCGGCTGGGGACCAAGCGTGGACACCCGGCCGCCGGGCGACTGGGGACTGAGTATGAATACCAGGCTACCGACGCAGCCATGACGTGGTGGCCAGATTCCACCTCCACATGCCTAAAAGGCCCAATTTCAAGTGCAAGCAAGCTAGCAGTATGGTATTGCAGCCTGGGGGTGGGTGGGTGGCAGGCTGCATACTTGCGCTTGTATTGCAAGTTATGGGGGAGGTACAATTGAACACTGCCCTGGGACAAGGACTTGCACGGGGATAGTTGCAAGTCTGCATCTTCTGATGCGGCAAGGATCACTTCTGATGGGCACACTTTTAGGCAGTGACCTGGGTGTCAGAGATGCTTCCAGGGGTCTTCCCCATGCTGTTCCCATGTCTTTTTAGCACTGTATGCATGTGTCACACAGCACATGGCCAGATAAGGTTGTAAAATGTTAAAATGACATTTCCCGGTGAATGCATTTGTCACGGTTGAAAGCAATACAAACGTGCAAAAACGCATAAAAAATGCTACTTGTGAACATAGCCCAAGGTGTGGAGGAGTATTTTTGTTTTTGGTTATTTATTTTACCTTATACACAAGTCTTTACCCTGGAAAGGATGTTCCTTAACCCCTTTCCGACCTGGTCAGTAATAGTACGCACCAGGTCGGGAAGGCCGGTTCAGCGGGGGCTCCGGCGGTGAGCCCGCACTGAAGCGAGCACATGTCATCTGATTATTGGAATCGCAATCCACCCGCGGCTGTTAACATGTTAAATCTCTGACAGTGGCATTTAACTCGCGCTTCCGGGAGTCCTAAGCCCCGCCCATCAGTGACCCCGTCACGTGATCGCGGGTCACCAATGGGTGGGCATGACAACTCAGGGTCTGCAGCAGACGCCTGTGGTTGTCATGTCTCAATTGCTATGAGCGCCACCTAGTGGTCAGCGCTCATAGCAAGTGAGCATTTCTCCTGCATACAAGCGATCTGCTCATTGCTTGTATGCAGTAGAAGCAATCAGACAACTGCTGCTTCTAGTCTCCTCTGGAGACTATAGAAGCAAGCAGAAAGTGTAAAAAAAAAGTTTTTAAAAAAATAAAAAAAATAAAAAATATATAAAAGTTTAAGTCACCCCCCTTTCGCCCCATTCAAAATAAAATATATATATATAAAAAAAAAAAACACATACACATATTTGGTATCGCCGCGTTCAGAATCGCCCAATCTATCAATATAAAAGAAGAATTAATACAATCAGTAAACGGCGTAACGAGAAAAACATTTTAAACGCCAGAATTAAGTTTTTTTGGTCGCTACAACTTTGCAATAAAATGCAATAACGGGCGATCGAAACATCGGATCTACCCCAAAATGGTATCAATAAAAACGTCAGCCCGGCACGCAAAAAATAAGCCCTCACCTGGCCCCAGATCCCGAAAAATGGAGAAGCTAAGGGTCTCGGAAAATGGCGTCTTTTTTTTTGTTTTTTTTAGCAAGCTTTGGATTTTTTTTTCACCACTTAAATAAAAAAGAACCTATACATGTTTGGTGTCTATGAACTCGTATCGACCTGGAAAATAATGATTGCAGGTCAGTTTTAGCAATCTGTGAACGTGGTAAAAAAAGGACCCAAAAAACAACTGTGGAATTGCATTTTTTTTTGCAGTTTCACTGCACTTGGAATTTTTTTCCCATTTTCCAGCACACGATATGGTAAAACCAGTGATGGTGTTTAAAAGTACAACTCGTCCCGCAAAAAATAAGCCCTCACATGGCCATATTGAACGAAAATTAAAAAAGTTCTGGCTCTGGGAAGAAGGGGAGCAAAAAAGGAAAACACAAAAACAGAAAGACCCATGGTCGTTAAGGGGTTAACATATTTCACAGGAAAGCACTTTCACTTTCGTTTTTGAACGTTTTATTGTGAGCCTGTAAAAGTGGCTTAATACCTCTGACCACGTTGTTGACAGCAGTGACCTGGGGGTCAGAAATGCTTCCAGGGGCGATCCCCATGCTGTCCCCATGTCATTTGAGCACTGTCACTATCGTTTTGGGCACTTTTTAGGCTTTCTACAGACTGCCTGGGGAACCGCCGCAAAATTGTTCGGGTCTCCCATAGACTAACATTGGGCTCGTTGCTCGGGTCGAGCACCCAAGTATCACAGTGAGCTCGGCCCGAGCTTCGAGCACCCGAGCATTTTAGTGCTCGCTCAACACTAATTATAATCATACACCTCATAGTTTTTCCTTGTGTCTCACAATCCAGAACATAAACTGTTAAAAGATTAATCTAATTTGAATTCAGAAGTGTCCAGATAGATAAACATCTGCATGTCTCCAGCAAAGAAGCCAGCTGGGAAATTTGCATCATCTCTCTCTTTTTATTGCATTGACAGGTGTGATAAGTAAGTTTTTACACTGTTACCAGATTGCTCCAGGTTACCAATGCTTTTTAATAAGTACATCATGTGCTTATGACTCTCAGGTTGTGAAACAAGCCTGCATGACACTTCACACAAATGGGGATAAAGTAGATGTAAAACTCTGTATTGGCAATAAATTTTGACCAGAATGTTCTGGAATGATAAAAAAGAGGATAAAGTTTTAGCCATAGAAAGGAAATATATATGAATTGCAATTAACAGCTTCTGCTAAACATAAGTAGAACCATAACTCATACACCGCCTGCTTCCTCATTACAGAAGAAGTGACATCACTGATTTACTCGCGTGAGTGCCTCCCAGTGTAGGGAACATTACATGTCATGTAATGGGAGAGCAGAGGAGGGTTATTTATGGCTTTCAATTATGGTGCAGGAGGATATCTAACAATGGTTCAGTGAACTTCGCTTTAAGCTGCTCAGTACCATAACTCAACAACTATTCACTGTTATATAGAGTCAGACAAGATATATTTAAAAAGGTTCTTTGTAACGGGGAGGGATGGATGTGTAAATGTGCTACAATTGCCAGGTAACTTTTAGCTCATTGTCGCTATATTTTTTTTTATTTGCTATGTTTTCTTTTATTTATGGCTTATCCATTAATACATTCACTATCCAGTTTGGCATAGATTTTAGGTTTGACAATTAAGGAAATTAACATGAAGAAGCAAGTGCTTTTTTGTAACCACTGCCAGGTCCATCAATATGTGAAAAATAGATTCAATATGACAAAGCACAATCTGTATATAAATATGTTATATTATATTATATGACAATGTAACAAGACTTTAACCTTTTACCTTATTCTTACGTTTATTGATTATAATTATAGTAGTTGCAAATTGCCTCTTAAGAGAGGAAGAGGACTAGAACTCTAATGCCAACTACAGGAAGTAGCAATCCAAAACTCAATATCGGCTCTCCAACGAGCCTTGCCACATGACTTAGGCTCCCTGAGGAGCATTGCGGCTTAAAAGTCTCCTCACCTTGACATGCTTAACATGTCATTCTCCACAAGGTAAAATGTTACCCCTTGGATCCAAATATAGTAGTTGAAACATGAATCATAGTGACGTAATTGAGAACAAATTGATTTAGAATGAACGCCCAGTATGTAATTTTTTCAGTGGTCATCGGCTGTATTGTTAGGCCAGAACTACAATCAGTGGCCCATATTTAGGGTTCTGTTACATTTGCGCCCAATGCACTAGTTCTGCATCTAAATAATTGCTAATTGATGGGTTGAACCCATTTCTGCAACAGGAATCCACAAGAAATGGTATAAACTAGCCATTTGTGATAAATCTGTGTGTGGCACATGTGTCTTGGCTGCAAATAAGTAAAAGTATGTCAACTAAGACTGGGGTTTTTTGTAATGGTACAGAAGGTAATTTAAGTGATTATTGGTGCATGTGTCATAATAAACTTGGTATATTTTTATCTGTCTGACTAAGGAAATTAAATCAAGGCCTGTGAAGAGCAAACAAATTGTGGCACAATTTGTGTTGTTTCTCAATAATTTACATATCGAATCTATGCTTAATTACTTCTCTTTTTACAAGTTGGCAAACATAAGAAAATATCAGAAGTTTGATCATTCGTCTCTTTATGCATCGATCTGCCCCCATCTTCATTGCTCAGAGACTATTAAAAAGAAATAGCTACTAATAAGAGATGAGCGGATCACTTCTCCAACCCCATTCTATGCTCAGGCCAGTAGTCTCTGGCCATAGACAGGAGATTCACGAATTTCCCAAACTCTTGAGTTCCACAGTGTGAAGTTCTCACTCAGTTTATGAATATCCCAGCCCGGGTAATCATAAGCCGAGTGAGAAATCCCGGAAGGTAAAGAAATTCGCACAGCTCCTGTCCACTTCCAAACAACACTGACCTGGAGCTTGGAACGGAGTTGTGTGAAGCAATCCGTGGTGTGGGGTGCATGCACGTGTCCTCTTCAGCAAAGTGTCCTATTCGACAAGTGTCTCTGACAGTCATTTCAATGGCAGTCATTCAGGGCAGGAGTCAGGTAACCCACACTTTGTACTCTTTGCTATCTATGTATTTTATTCCTGCGTCCTTATTTCTATGTGCTTTTTTCATCCGCACTCACCGCCCCATCCCCCCTCCATAACCACTCATCCACATCTGCCCCTCTTTCCTTCCCTCTCCTATGTACAGCTCCCATGCTCTCTTGAACTTCCTGAAAAATCTCACTCTGTCCCATCCAAAGGTACTGCACAAGAAACCATGTCACAAATCCAAAAACTATCTGCTCTTTCTCTTTTTACTGCTACTACTCATTTCAGGGGATATCTCTCCTAACCCCGGACCACCCTCCACCAACCTCAACCTCTCCCCCACCTCACATCGAAACCCTGCTAACCTAATTAACATCAGCTGTACTCCTTCATCTCCCTCCTTCAACTGCGCACTGTGGAATCCACGGTCTGTATGCAACAAGCTTCCTTTCCTGCACAATTACTTTCTGTCCAACTCTCTCAATCTGCTGGCCCTCACTGAAACCTGGATCCAAGACTCTGACACTGTCTCCCCTGCCACTATTTCTCTTGGCGGCTTGCATTTTTCCCATTCCCCGAGACCTGCGAACAGACTTGGTGGTGGAGTCGGCTTACTCCTGTCCCCACAATGCACCTTCCAGGTCATCCCCCCAGTACCATCACTCTCATTCCCTTCTTTTGAGGTACACACCATCAGGCTCTTCCATCCCCTCTCCCTCAGAGTAGCGGTCGTATACCGTCCCCCAGGCTCACCCACCCAGTTCCTTGACCACTTTTCTGCCTGGCTGCCGCACTTCATGTCCTCAGATTTACCAACCCTTATCCTGGGAGACTTCAACATCCCCATAAACAGCCCCAGCTCCTCATCCACATCCCAGCTTCTATCTTTAACCACTTCTCTCGGCCTCTCACAGCTTTCAACCTCTGAGACACACAAAGATGGAAACACTCTTGATCTGGTCTTTGTCCGGCTTAGTTCAATCCCCCACCTAAATAACTCCCCTCTTTCCCTCTCTGATCAAAACATTCTCTCCTTCACGCTCACAAATCCTCGCCCGCCCCAGCACACTCCTACCTATCACACATTCAGAAATCTACAAGCCATTAACCCTCATACACTTACAGACTCCCTTCACTCATCACTGTCCCCAATCTCCTCCTTTTCCTGTCCTGATCTGGCTGTAAACCACTACAATGACACTCTCAGAAGCATGCTGGACCAATTAGCGCCCCTCACCCTCAGAACCTCTAAACACAGAGTAAAACAGCCCTGGCTCACACCGCAAACCCGATTTCTCCAGTGATGCTCTAGAAGTGCCGAACGCCTATGGAGGAAAACTCGGACACCAGAAAACTTTATCCACTACAAATTTAGGTTAAAAACATATAACTCTGCCCTTCACCTCGCCAAACAGATCTAGTTTACCACCCTGATCTCCTCACTATCCAACAACCCCAAAAAAATCTTCGATACCTTTCACTCCCTCCTCAGTCCTAAAGCCCAGGCCCCCACCACGGACATTTGTGCTGAGGACCTGGCCTCCTACTTCACAGAGAAAATAGACACCATCCGTCAAAAAATCAGCTCCAAGCCACAAAGTGGCTCCCATCCCCCCCACATCCCCTCTGGATCCCTCTCCACATTTGACCCAGTCACAGAAGACAAAGTCTCCAGGCTCCTCTCTTCTTCTCATCCCACCACATGCACCACTGACCCCATCCCCTCACATCTACTCCAGTCTCTTTCTTCAGTCGTCACTACTCACCTAACTAAAATCTTCAACCTCTCCCTCTCTTCTGGTATCTTCCCCTCCTCCTTCAAACACTCCATCATCACTCCATTATTAAAAAAGCCCTCTCTTGACCCTTCCTGCACAAGCAACTACAGACCAGTCTCCAATCTTCCCTTCATCTTTAAACTCTTGGAGCGCCTGATCTACTCCCGCCTTACCAGCTACCTCTCCACTCACTCTCTTCTAGACCCATCACAGTCCGGCTTCCGCCCTCTACATTCTACAGAAACTGCACTAATCAAAGTAACCAATGACCTTCTGACAGCAAAACTTAATGGTGACCACTCTTTGCTCATTCTTCTTGACCTCTCTGCAGCCTTTGACACCGTTGACCACCACCTCCTACTCTCTATGCTCCACTCAATCGGCATAAAGGACACTGCTCTCTCCTGGCTCTCCTCCTACCTATCTGACCGCTCTTTCAGTATAACATTCGCTGGCTCCACTTCTTCCCCTCTTCCTCTCACTATTGGGGTTCCTCAGGGTTCAGTCCTTGGCCCTCTTCTCTTCTTTCTCTACACAGCCCCAATTGGACAGACAATCAGCAAATTTGGTTTGCAGTATCATCTTTATGCTGATGACACACAACTATACACCTGATCCCCTGCCCTTACCCCCGCTGTACTACAGAACACCAGTGACTGTCTGGCCGCAGTTTCTAAAATCATGTCTGCTCTCTATCTGAAACTCAACCTCTCAAATATTGAACTTCTTCTGTTCCCGCCGTCTACTCACCTCTCCAAATCTGACATCTCTCTCTTCGTGTGTGGCACCACAATAATACCGAGCAAGCAGGCGCGTTGCCTGGGCGTTGTGTTTGACACCAATCTCTCCTTCACCTTCCACATACAATCTCTTGCCCGCTCTTGTCGCTTGCACATGAAGAACATCTCTTGAATCCGCCCCTTTCTCACGTTGGAAACAACAAAAACCCTCACTGTTGCCCTGATCCACTCCCGCCTTGACTACTGTAACTCTCTCTTAATTGGCCTCCCCCTCACTCGACTTTCCCCCCTCCAGTCCATCCTTAATGCTGTAGCCAGGGTCATCTATCTGGCTAATTGTTACTCAGACGCTTCCGCTCTGTGCCAGTCATTGCACTGGCTGCCCATGAATTATAGGATCCAATTTAAATTGCTTGTTCTCACCCACAAAGCTCTCCACAGTGTGGCACCCCCCTACATCTCTTCCCTCATCTCTGTTTATCGGCCTACCCGTTTTCTACGCTTTGCAAGCGACTTTCGACTAACATCCGCACTAATCCATACCTCCCACTCCCGGCTTCAAGACTTCTCCCGAGCTGCACCTATTCTTTGGAATGCTCTACCCCAAGAAATTAGGATGAACCACAACTTACACAGTTTTAGGCGCTCCCTAAAAACACATCTGTTTAGGGCGGCCTATCACGTTCCCTAATCAAAGTCCTTTTATATTCTTATAGCCCATCCCTTATTTCTCCAAACATAAGTCTCCACCGAACCCAAAAGCACTACCGATACTGGCTGGTGATGAGCTCATGCAGCCTTTATCTATCCCTCATCCCCTCAAGATGGCTGGACCATCCTTGCAAATAAGCCATTGTACTTTGTGTCACCCCCACCTCATTGTAGATTGTAAGCTCTTAGGAGCAGGATCGTCATTATTTTTGCTGCAATTATTGTATTATCTTTAGCTATGTTACTTATGACTGTTGTACATGAACCTGTGAATTGTTAAGCGCTGCGGAATATCTTGGCGCTATATAAATAAAGATTATTATTATTATTATTATGTCTAATACCAATGATACTACCAACTAATAGGTTATTATGGTCACCCTGATTGCTACCCCCTTTTCTGTCTTTTTTCTTTCCCTTATAGTCTTTTTATTGTCTTTGGTTATTAGATTTTATGCTTACAGAGAGTACTTAAATATGATCAATGCGTATGTCATGCACATTTTGTAAATAATTTATGATGCGTGTTCAAATCCAATAAAAATAATGTCCTAAAAATAAGATACAATTAAATCTGTCCAAACTAGTAACTAAAATGAGAATGATAGGGAAACTGAAAATTAAAAGATCAATAGATCATTGTTCTTCTGTTATCCATCTTCAGTATAGATGCATATATGTATTTTTTTAAAAACACTGACATAAAAGAAGGACATATTAATATATTTTTTTTCTATCTCTGTTTTTTATACGGTGTATTTACTTTGGAAGGAACATAATAGGGCAAATTACAGTCATTCGGCTTTCATAAATGTAATTACATGTAATTTAATGAATCTAATTACTTAATGCACTGAGAATGAATATTTAAAGAAAGTTTATATTTATATAAATCAGCAAGAATGTTAGTGAAGGGGTCTAAAAAAATAAATGTAATCTTTGCTTGAAATGTGATTATCCTTTTGTATGGGTCTAGCCTTTGTAATTTGGCTTAATAGCATGAGATCATTGTACTCTGTCTAAATGTGCAAATGACTCATTTCATAAAACAAAAGAGTTATAGGGAGATTCTGTTTTAAGTTCCACTATGCTTTGATGTGCTGTTTGTTGTCTGCAGTGGTTGAGTATCAGTACAGTGTTAGCTATCCATAGAGATATCATACCCTTTTTACAATTTATCTGAGTAGATTACAGATGCAAACTTTCAAAACTGCTTAGGTCTTTTCTTCAGGCTTGTATCTCAAAATTTTGCATCTGTGGAAAAGATAAAATAGAACTAAGATTCCCAACTAAATTCTGCCATGTTACAAGAGTATAGATGTTGGAAAAAGGATGCAGCACTCAAAGTTTGTTGCCAAAAGGTTACGGTAATTAGCCCAACTTACAACATTTTCTGTACCATATTAGCCGTTCTCAAGCATAACAAAGTATTGTCTGTGCAAAAGATTTAGGCAGGTATGTAAAAAATTATGCAAAGCAAAAATGCTTTTAAAAATAGAAGTGTGAATAGTTTATTTTTATCAATTAACAAAATGCAAAAAAGGAAGTCTAAATCAAATCAAAACTTGATGAGAAAACCCTTTGCCTTCCAGTGAGATTCAAGGCATCAGTTCTTTTAAGAATACTTACACATAGTTTTTGAAGGAGCTCAGCAGGGAGGTTGCTCCAAACATCTTGAAGAACTAACCACAGATCTTCTGTGGATCTAGGCTTGGCAAATCCTTTTGTCTCTTCAAGTAATTTGACAAATGCAAAAATCTCACAGTTTCCAAAGATATAACTTTTTTGTCACTCTCTTTCCAACATCTTCCTATCTCTTCCTACCATCCAAAATTTTCATTTATTTTTACCCCCAGAAACTTTATAGCACTATCCAACCTTTTAAGGATAGTATATATTGAGGCTTATGTAAATACATCACATAGGATACACTGAGGCTGATATATATACAGATCATATGAGAAACATTGAAATTGCTTTATATTCACCACATGGCTCCATCTAAGCAACTTACTCAGAACCTGGAGATAGAACATTACAGGATGCAGCCAGCCTGGTGCCTGCAGGAGCTGTTTCAAATAATTGTGAGCTGAAGAGCAGAGGGCACTAACCCTGAATATCAAGAAGATCCTTCTAACTCTGAGACCTAGCCCAGCAGTGTGCACAAGGTGAACATTGTGGCAAAGTGAATGCTGAGAGTGTGTGCGCGTGCACACATATGCGCACACAGTGTCACTATGAGAAAAAATTAAAGGACCCACGGCCATAAAACCAGGGTCATCGGCCCACTATTTAGCTTACTGCTGCAACCCATGGGGAATCTGTCCATTGAGACAGAGGCCTATTCAGGGTCTGAAATATATATACAGTACAGACCAAAAGTTTGGACACACCTTCTCATTTAAAGATTTTTCTGTATTTTCATGACTATGAAAATTGTACATTCACACTGAAGGCATCAAAACTATGAATTAACACATGTGGAATTATATACTTAACAAAAAAGTGTGAAACAACTGAAAATATGTCTTATATTCTAGGTTCTTCAAAGTAGCCACCTTTTGTTTTGATGACTGCTTTGCACACTCTTGGCATTCTCTTGATGAGCTTCAGAGGTCTGTACTGTATATATATATATACGTATATATATATACAGTACAGACCAAAAGTTTGGACACACCTTCTCATTTAAAGATTTTTCTGTATTTTCATGACTATGAAAATTGTACATTCACACTGAAGGCATCAAAACTATGAATTAACACATGTGGAATTATATACTTAACAAAAGAGTGTGAAACAACTGAAAATGTGTCATATTCTAGGTTCTTCAAAGTAGCCACCTTTTGCTTTGATGACTGCTTTGCACACTCTTGGCATTCTCTTGATGAGCTTCAAGAGGTAGTCACCGGAAATGGTCTTCCAACAATCTTGAAGGAGTTCCCAGAGATGCTTAGCACTTGTTGGCCCTTTTGCCTTCACTCTGCGGTCCTGCTCACCCCAAACCATCTCGATTGGGTTCAGGTCTGGTGAATGTGGATCCCAGGTCATCTGGCGTAGCACCCCATCAATCTCCTTCTTGGTCAAATAGCCCTTACACAGCCGGGAGGTGTGTTTGGGGTCATTGTCCTGTTGAAAAATAAATGATGGTCCAACTAAACGCAAACCGGATGGAATAGCATGCCGCTGCAAGATGCTGTGGTAGTCATGCTGGTTCAGTATGCCTTCAATTTTGAATAAATCCCCAACAGTGTCACCAGCAAAGCACCCCCACACCATCACACCTCCTCCTTCCTGCTTCACAGTGGGAACCAGGCATGTAGAGTCCAACCGTTCACCTTTTCTGCGTCACACAAAGACACGGTGGTTGGAACCAAAGATCTAAAATTTGGACTCATCAGACCAAAGCACAAATTTCCACTGGTCTAATGTCCATTCCTTGTGTTCTTTAGCCCAAACAAGTCTCTTCTGCTTGTTGCCTTTCCTTAGCAGTGGTTTCCTAGCAACTATTTTACCATGAAATCCTGCTGCACAAAGTCTCCTCTTAACAGTTGTTGAAGAGATGTGTCTGCTGCTAGAACTCTGTGTGGCATTGACCTGGTCTCTAATCTGAGCTGCTGTTAACCTGCGATTTCCGAGGCTGGTGACTCGGATAAACTTATCCTCAGAAGCAGAGGTGACTCTTGGTCTTCCTTTCCTGGGGCGGTCCTCATGTGAGCCAGTTTCTTTGTAGCGCTTGATGGTTTTTGCAAATGCACTTGGGGACACTTTCAAAGTTTTCCCAATTTTTCAGACTGACTGACCTTCATTTCTTAAAGTAATGATGGCCACTCATTTTTCTTTACTTAGCTGCTTTTTTCTTGCCATAATACAAATTCTAACAGTCTATTCAGTAGGACTATCAGCTGTGTATCCACAAGACTTCTGCACAACAAAACTGATGGTCCCAACCCCATTTATAAGGCAAGGAATCCCACTTATTAAACCTGACAGGGCACACCTGTGAAGTGAAAACCATTTCCAGTGACTACCTCTTGAAGCTCATCAAGAGAATGCCAAGAGTGTGCAAAGCAGTCAGCAAAGCAAAGGGTGGCTACTTTGAAGAACCTAGAATATAAGACATATTTTCAGTTGTTTCACACTTTTTTGTTAAGTATATAATTCCACATGTGTTATTTCATAGTTTTGATGCCTTCAGTGTGAATGTACAATTTTCATAGTCATGAAAATACAGAAAAATCTTTAAATGAGAAGATGTGTCCAAACTTTTGGTCTGCACTGTATACACTGCTCAAAAAAATAAAGGGAACACTTAAACAACAGAATATGACTCCAAGTAAACCAAACTTATGCGAAATCAAACTGTCCACTTAGGAAGCAAAACTGATTGACAATCAATTTCACATGTTGTGCAAATGGAATAGACAATAGATGGAAATTATTGGCAATTATCAAGACCCACTCAATAAAGGAGTGGTTCTGCAGTTAGGGACCACAGACCACATTTCAGTACCAATGCTTTCTGGCTGATGTTTTGGTCACTTTTGAATGTTGGTTGTGCTTTCAACCTCATGGTAGCTTGAGATGGACTCTACAACCCACAGAAGTTGCTCAAGTAGTGCAGCTCATCCAGGATGGCACATTAATGCGAGCTGTGGCAAGAAGGTTTTCTGTGTCTGTCAGCGTTGTGTCCAGAGGCTGGTGGCGCTACCAGGAGACATGCCAGTACACCAGGAGATGTGGAGGGGGCGGTAGGAGGGCAACAACCCAGGAGCAGGACAGCTACCTCCACCTTTGTGCAAGGAAGAACAGGAGGAGCACTGCCAGAGCCCTGCAAAATGACTTCCAGCAGCTCAACACCGTGCAGGACGCTTGGCATTTGCCACAGAACACCAGGATTGGCAAAGTCGCCACTGGCGCCCTGTGCTCTTCACAGATTAAAGCAGGTTCACACTGAGCACACGTGACAGACGTGACAGAGTCTGGAGAAGCCGTGGAGAGTGATCTGCTGCCTGCAACATCCTTTAGCATGACCCATTTGGCAGTGGGTCAGTAATGGTGTCTGGTGGCATTTCTATGGAGGGCCCCACAGCCCTCCATGTGCTCGCCAGAGGTAGCCTGACTGCCATTAGGTACCGAGATGAGATCCTCAGACACCTTGTGAGACCATATGCTAATGCAGTTGGCCCTGGGTTCTTCCTAATGCAGGACAATGCCAGACCTCATGTGGCTGGAGTGTGTCAGCAGTTCCTGCAAGATGAAGGCATTGAAGGTATGGACTGGCCCACCCGTTCCCCAGACCTGAATCCGATTGAGCACATCTGGGACATCATGTCTCGCTCCATCCACCAACATCACGTTGCACCGCAGACTGTCCAGGAGTTGGCGGATGCTTTAGTTCATGTCTGGGAGGAGATCCCACAGAAGACCATCTGCAACCTCATCAGGAGCATGTCCAGGCGTTGTAGGGAGGTCATACAGGCACGTGGAAGCCACACACAATACTGAGCTTCATTTTGACTTGTTTTAATGACATTATATCAAAGTTGGATCAGCCTGTAATGTGTTTTTCCACTTTAATTTTGGGGGTGACTCCAAATCCAGGCCTCCATTGGTTAATAAATTTGATTTCCATTGATGATTTTTGTATGATTTTGTTGTCAGCACATTCAACTTTGTACAGAAGAAAGTATTCAATGAGAATATTTCATTCATTCAGATCTAGGATGTGTTATTTGAGTGTTCCCTTTATTTTTTTGAGCAGTGTATATATATATGTATATATACATACATACATACACATTATAAATATTGGGATTGCCAAACGCATATTTGGAGCAGAAGGTGAGACACGACTCCATCAGGTAGCCATGGATCACTCAGCGAAACCAACTCCAGCAAAAACATTTGAAAAATAGGAGAAAATGGAGAAAGTAATAGTTTAAAAGTCAAAAAGTTTATTCAGCATAATTAAAAATAGTGAGACAGACAGAAATTGAAAAAGGTCCACCACAAGTCATCAGCCCCATGTGCAATAATATGACACATAGATAGCATTTGCAAGTAGTAGTATGGTAAGTAGCCCCCCGGTGGGACCCATATACAATTTATTGCAACCTGCCCACATGGTGGAAAAATGTAAAAAAGGGTAGACCAGCAGAGGAGAACCTTACCAAGATGGGGTTGAAGGCTAAGGCAGATCAGGAGGCAGTGATGGAACAGATAAGTTTGACGCGTGTTTCGCGTGTTCTCAGTAACGATTTCTCAAGGGTGAGATGTTTTTAGCGTCCAGCATAGTACCTTTAAATAGCCCAGGTGTATGGTCACGTGTTCGGTCCCGTGACCGGAAATCTGTCACAGGGCTGTTCAAGTGACCAGAAAGGAAGTGTTCGAGCGGCGTGGGCGCAGTGGGTTCGCCGCGTCACAGGCGCGCCGAGTCATCAAGTCAACCACGCATGCTCGGGAGCGGTGGGCTCCAGGTCATGCGCAGAAAACATGGAGATGGCCGGATGCGTGAGGGGCATCGAGCAGCACACCACGCATGTGCACCACACTCCCAGTGGGATACAATGACGCACCACTCGAACACTCCCTCTCTGGTCAGGTGAACGGCCTCCATGATGGATACTACTTGCATATGCTATCTGTGTGTCATGTTATTACACATGGGGCTGATGGCTTGTGATGGACCTTTCTTTTCTTTTTATGTCCGTCTCACTATTTTTATTTATGCTGAATAAACATTTTGACTTTTATACCATTACTTGCTTCATTTTCTCCTATTTTTCAAATATATATACACATACACACAAATACATACACACATATGTAACTTATTAAATAATTTATATTACTTTTGTTCAGATTATATTAACCACTTCGCACCAGAGCCTGTTTTTGCCTTCGTGACCGGGCCAATTTTTTTCAATTCTGACCACTCTCACTTTATGAAGCAATTACTCTGGAACGCTTCAACGGATCCCCCTGATTCTGAGACTGTTTTTTCGTGACATATTGTACTTCATGATAGTGGTAAAATTTCTTTGATATCACTTGCGTTTATTTGTGAAAAAATTGTAAATTTGGTGAAAATTTTGAAAATTTTGCAATTTTCAAACTTTGAATTTTCATGCCCTTAAGTCAGAGAGATACGTCACACAAAATAGTTAATAAATAACATTTCCCACATGTCTACTTTACATCAGCACAATTTTGGAACCAAAATTTTTTTTTGTTAGGGAGCTATAAGGGTTAAAAGTTGACCAGCGATTTCTCATTTTTCCAACAAAATTTACAAAAACATTTTTTTAGGGACCACATCATATTTGAAGTCACTTTGAGGGGTCTTTATGACAGAAAATACCCAAAAGTGACACCATTCTAAAAACTGCACCCCTCAAGGTGCTCAAAACCACATTCAAGAACTTTATTAACCCTTCAGGTGCTTCACAAGAATTTTTGGAATGTGGAAGAAAAAAATTAACATTTAACTTTTTTCACAAAAATGTTAATTTAGACCCAATTTTTTTTATTTTCACAGGGGTAACAGGAAAAAATGGACCCCAAAATTTTTTGTGCAATTTTTCTTGAGCGCGCTGATACCCCATATGTGAGGGAAAACCACTGTTTGGGCGCACTGCAGGGTTCGGAAGGGAAGGAGCGCCATTAGACTTTTTGAATGTAAAATTTGTCTGAATAATTAGCAAACACCATGTTGCGTTTGGAGAGCCCCTGATGTTCCTAAACAGTGGAAACCCCCCACAAGTGACACCATTTTGGAAACTAGACCCCTTAGGGAACATATCTAGATGTGTGGTGAGCACCTTGAACCCCAAGGTGCTTCACAGAAGTTTATAATATTGAGCTGTAAAAATAAAATTTTCACATTTTTCCCACAAAAACGTTTTTCATCCCTTCATTTTGCATTATCATAAGTGTAATAGGATAAATTGCACCATGAAATTTGTTGTGCAATTTCTCCTGAACGCGCCGATACCCCATATGTGGGGGAAAACCACTGTTTGGGCGCACGGAAGGGTTTGGAAGGGAAGGAGCGCCATTTGACTTTTTGAATGTAAAATTTGTCTGAATAATTAGCAGACGCCATGTTGCGGTTGGAGAGCCCCTGATGTTCCTAAACAGTGGAAACCCCCCACAAGTGACACCATTTTGGAAACTAGACCCCGTAGGGAACTTATCTAGATGTGTGGTGAGCACCTTGAACCCCAAAGTGCTTCACAGAAGTTTATAATAATCAGCTGTAAAAATAAAATTTTCACATTTTTCCCACAAAAACGTTTTTCATCCCTTAATTTTGCATTATCATAAGGGTAATAGGATAAATTGCACCATGAAATTTGTTGTGCAATTTCTCCTGAACACGCCGATACCCCATATGTGGGGGAAAACCACTGTTTAGGCGCACGGCAGGGTTTGGAAGGGAAGGAGCGCCATTTGACTTTTTGAATGTAAAATTTGTCTGAATAATTAGCAGACGCCATGTTGCGTTTGGAGAGCCCCTGATGTTCCTAAACAGTGGAAACACCCCACAAGTGACACCATTTTGGAAACTAGACCCCTTAGGGAACTTATCTAGATGTGTGGTGAGCACCTTGAACCCCAAGGTGCTTCACAGAAGTTTATAATAATCAGCTGTAAAAATAAAATTTTCACGTTTCCCGCAAAAACTTTTTTCATCCCTTAATTTTGCATTATCATAAGGGTAATAGGAAAAATTGCACCATGAAATTTGTTGCGCAATTTCTCCTGAACATGCCGATACCCCATATGTGGAGGCAAACCACTGTTTGGGCGCACGGCAGGGCTCGGAAGGGAAGGAGCGCCATTTGACTTTTTGAATGTAAAATTTGTTTGAATAATTAGCGGACGCCATGTTGCATTTGGGGAGCCCCTGATGTGCCTAAACAGTGGAAACCCCCCACAAGTGACACCATTTTGGAAACTAGACCCCTTAGGGAACTTATCTAGATGTGTGGTGAGCACCTTGCACCCCCAGCTGCTTCACAGAAGTTTATAATATTGAGCCATAAAAATAAAATTTTCACATTTTTCCCACAAAAAATGTTTTTCATTCCCTAATTTTGCTTTATCATAAGGGTAACAGGATAAATTGCACCATGAAATTTGTTGTGCAATTTCTCCTGAACACGCCGATACCCCATATGTGGGGGAAAACCACTGCTTTGGTGTACGGCAGGGTTCAGAAGAGAAAGGAGCGCTATGCTGGCTGGGATAGGCAGCAGACACCATGTCACATTTGAAGAGTCGCTGACATGCCGAAACAGCAGAAACCCCCACAAGTGACCCCATTTTGTAAACTACACCTCTCAAGGAATTCATCTAGGGAAGTAGTGAGTATTTTTTAATTTTTAAATTTATACCATTGGGCAGTGAAAAAAGCATAATTATATTTTTACCACAAAAAAATGTTTTACCCTCAGATTTTACATTTTCACACAGGGCAATGGGTAAAAATGGTGCCGAAATGTGTCACACAATTTCTTCTAAAAGTGGCGATACCCCATATGTGGCTGTATCGTACCGCTCAGCCATATGGTGAGATCTGGGGGGACGGAGTGCTATTTGACAATTGGAGAACAAATTAATGTAGAATAGGCATTTGGATTTGGGAGCACAACATTTTCTGAATTTCTTTTGGGGGGCAAGGGCCATTTCGCTTTTCCAGAGCCTTTCTGCTACCAGTAACTTGAAAGTCCCTTATATTTTTAACAGATGACGGACCTGAGTGGGGACTAGCTTTTTTTGAGGACTGAGTTGAAGCTTTTATTGGGAACATTTTACGTAACATTTATCCGGCGCTCTAGGCTGAGCACTTACATCGGGGTTTCCATCTAAATTTCCAAGTGATGTAATTCAGATGAAACCCCTGCGGGATCCATTCACTGTAATGAGGACTCCATCTGGCCTCTGTTTAGCGGTGTCCTTTTTTTCAGAAGTGCACAAAACTGTGGCCAACCGCACTTTTATGCACGCCTAAAACAAATGACACCGTGGGATCACAGGCCAGACGGCGTCCACAGTGGCCTATATCTGCCTCATTACAGGGAATCTTCCGTCATGGGTTCCGGCTGAATCACATATTTCAGAGATTTACACGGAAACTCTGGCGTAAGTGCTCAGCGCAGAGCGCAGGATAAATGTGAGCAGAGCCTTACTGCGATCTTTGGGAGACATAATAAACAAATCAGTAGCAGGTGAAGAATTGGTTTTATTTCTTTTTTTACGCCGTTCCTCGTGTGATATAACTGATTAGATTACTTTATTCTTCGGGTCGGTGCGATTACAGAGATACCAGATTTATATCGGGTTTTTATGACTGACAGCTGTCACACACTAAGAGACGCTTTTTTTTGCAAAATCTAGTTTTTGCATCGCCATATTTTGAGAGCTATAATTTTTCCATATTTCGGCCGACAGAGTCATGTGACAGCTTGTTTTTTGCGGGACGAGTTGACATTTTTATTGGTACCATTTTTGGGTACGTGACATTTTTTGATCGCTTTCTATTCCGTTTTTTGGGAGGTAAAATTAACAAAAACCAACAATTCAGGAATTGTTTTTTGAGTTTTTTTTTATGCCATTCTGCGTGTGGTAAAAGTGATCAGGCAGCGTTATTCTTCGGGTCAGTACGTTTACAGCGATATTACACTTACTGTATATTTTTTTATGTTTTCGCGCTTTTACACAATAAAACAATTTTATAGAAAAAATATTTTTTTTGCATTGCTTTATTTTGAGAGGTATAACGTTTTTATTTTTCGGCTGATGGAGCTGTATGGCGGCTTGTTTTTTGCGGAACAAGATGACGTTTTCAGTGGTACCATTTTTATTTCCATTTTGCTTTTTGATCGCATTTTTTTCCACTTTTTGTTTGGCGATATGAGGAAAAAGCATAGTTTTTTGCTCCGTTTTTTATTTATTTTTATTACGGTGTGCACAGAAGGAGTTAATTAGTGTGACAGTTTTATAGCTCGGGTTGTTTCAGACGCGGCAATACCAAATATGTGTACTTTTTTTATTTTTGCATAAATATATGGATTTATCGGTTTAATATTTTATTTATTTATTTTTATTTATTTTGTATTTTTTTTTAACAGTTTCAAAACATTTTTTTTTACTTTTTTTTACATTTTTACTTAGTCCCTGTATGGGACATTAATTATTATTTTTCTGATCCCTGATCTCATGTAATGTAATAGACATATATTACATTATATGAGATCTTCGCTGACTTTCACAGTCAGTCTCCTGCCTGGCATCAGCTGCAGGCTGAAGCCAGGCAGGAAGGACACCATATATGGCAGATCTGGAGGCGGTCATGTGACCTCCAGCTGCCATAGCAACCCAAGGTCCCGAAAGGAATCAAGGGGTCGTCGGAGAGGTAAGTGGACGACCCCCTCTCCTCCTGCTGTCTTCTATATGCCGCGATCACTATAGATCGCGGCATATAGAAGACAGCAAAGGGTTAACATCACTGGGACCTGATCCAATCAGGTCCCGATGATGTTCCCTGTCAGAGCTATCGCTCTGCACCGCTCCCGCAGCGCTTGCAAGACCCTGGGGGTCCTGATCGCTGCGGGACCACCCACCGTTTTTAAACGTCCGCGCTGCACAGAGCCCAGGCAGCGCGGACGTTTATCTACAGTGGGTGGTCGGGAAGCGGTTAAACAACACTAACACTAACTAAGCAGCATTGATATTGGAATGTACAAGCTATAATGTAAATGTAGATTAAAATATAAATTTTCTTGCATAGTATGACAAGCGTAAATTTATTTTAAACATTATATGAAATTATGAAATATACAGCAATTTTTCACTCAAACTGAAAATGATTTATAATCCACAAGTTATGTTTGCTCCCCTGTAAGGCAAGAAATTGATAGTCTTAAAGGATTAAGATATCAAATAGTCTTCATGTATTTAATAGAATAATAAGATTTTTTGTTCAAACAATTGAAACAAATCTTGGGTTTATATTAAATATATAGATGTATATCACACACAAAGGCTGACATAGAGCCTGTAGTAACGTTTTCCTCTCTGAAATTTCTTGTGTAGTATACAATTAAACAGTTGTAAAAATGCTATATTGCAATTTTTTTTTAATTTTACAAGACCATAGAATGAGAACAAAAGGTTCTAGCGTGCTTATAATTAAATTACCACTTTGTTTCAATTCTCTTATGAGAATAGGCCTCATTTATCTAAAAAGGCTCAAATTTTTTATGCGCAACTTCTCATCAGAAGGAGTCTGGTATCAGTATGACATGATTGCCTTGGTGGTTGTAACCAGGTACCAACGTCATGGTGCCGTGATGTCAAGGTAACAGCACACTATGTTCATATCACCCTGTCATATTACAGCTTGTGTAATCACAGGGTCAGTCATTCGGGAGATCTGGCACATAAACAGCACCACCCCATTTTGGCCAGGCTAACCATTCAGCAAATTAAATATGCTAAATGATAAATAAAATGAAAGATATTGCACATGTAAACAATAGAATGATTGGTTAAATTATTGTGCAGTGTGAGCCATATTATCATTTACCATATAACGCCGTTGACCTCATGCGCAACTGTGCAACCAATTCTGGGCCCTATGACACTCGGAAGTCCTGCACAGTCTGACAGGACCAAAGATTCAAACATGAGTGAAGGTGGACAGAAGATTCAGCAAAGACGGGACAGATGATGGTGAGTAGAAGAGGGGCCGGAGATATGAGTGGAGGGTGAGTTAAACCATTTTTTTTTTATTTTTTCACGTATTACGTTTTACATATTATGATTTTGGCATAAACGGTCCAATCACATGACAAATGAGCATTTTGCTTGTTTGCTGGGTGCTTGCCAACATGTTTACACCTAGAAACACTCATCTGAGGTGGCAGTATTTTTAAATGCGGATGGCACATACACACAGTGTATGTTACACCCACCCCTACACACACATAAATGTACACACACATTGAGAGTGTAGAGAAAATACCAGGCTCTCTTTCTTAGATCAACCATATTTCTGCAGGGTAATTAATTTTTTGTCATGTGATGTCATCAACGATCCTTCTACACTTATAACTTTGGAAGCTAATAATGCAGGACTGGCATTATCAGTGCAGTTTCTCCATTTCTGGTTCATGAAAGTAGGCAGCTACAAACTTACCAGCCTACTGAACCTGCAGCTCTGTGCAATTGAACCGCTTGCTTACTTAACTCTAGTCATGATTATCTCACTAGATCATTGTCAGACCTAGCATTTTTGGATGCATGTAATGTTAAATGTATGTATATGACCAATGTACAGTAGAATAGATTATCATCAGGGCTCACCAATTTGAGTTAGATTTGCTAATTGTCTTAAGATAAGTATCTCATGTTTGTGGAAAGCTGTATCTTGTAATCTACAAACGGTTTGCAATGCATTCTACTAGTGTCCATGTTGTTAAAGGGAATCTGTCAGTTCATTTTTGCTACCTCATCTGAGAGCAGCATAATGTAGGTAAAGAGAAGCTGAATACAACTATGTATCACTTAGATTACAGGGTGCTGCAGTTCTGACACAATCCGAGCTTTTAGATTTAGGCTATGTGCACACGATGCAGAAATGCTCAGGATTTTTTCCTGAGCGTTTCTGCATCTCTCTGGCAGAAAAAAACGCATGCGGATTGTACATGCGTTTTCCGGCCAGGGACATGCGGAAATGAAGCGGTCCCACTGACATTTCCGCATGCGGATTGACAAGCGCTTCCCAAGCGATTAGCATCACTTGGAAAGTGCTTGTGACAACTAGGTCACACTATATAAATCCATGCAAACAGCATATATAGTGTGACCCGAGAGAGTGGTAAAAATAAAAAATAAATGTACTGTATACTTACCTTCCGATGGCCCCCGGTGTCCCGGTCACTCCGTTCTCCCGGCTGCCGGCAACAGTGAATTGAAAGACCTGCCGACGTCAGCGTCACGTGACCCGTCACATGACTCTGACGTCAGCGCAGGTCCTTCAACTCACTGCAAAGTGCCGGGAACCAAGCAGGAGCGCTGCGCGGGCCGACAGAAGGTAAGTATACATTTATTTTTTATTTTATTCTTGTTTTTACAGCTTTTAATGGTACCTGGGTGTGGAGGAGAGTCTCATCTTCTCCACACCCGGGTACCTTCCGCACATTAGAACGCGCCAATAGCGCAAGTACAAATGCAGTCTTGCGGAATTGGCTAGTTCTAATGCAAGTCAATGGCGGCGAAAACGCAGCGTTTCCGCAAAATTAATGGACATGCTGCGGATTTTTGAGCGCAGCTTAAACGCTGCGGAAAAATCCACAGCATGGGCACAGCACATGCGGATTTCCATTGGGGAACATTGCTTCCCTTCTACCATGCGTTTTTAATGCGTTTACGCGGCGTTCCGCAGCTGCAAAAGCGCCGCGGAAACGCATTAAAAACGCATCGTGTGCACACAGCCTTAGAATCAGAGCTGAGAAAGCTAACCTCACCCACACCAGGCTCTCTGTGTGCAAAGTCCATAGAAAGTGAGGTACTTATCACAGGCAGGGACATTGCCGGACTAGTCCAGCAATGTTAATCTCTTAGCGATAAATCCTTTACAGTTAGTAAACAAAAGCACGCAAATGACACATCCATGAATTCTGTGTTTCAGCCGCTATCTCCTGCTGTCTTCAGATTACATTACAAAAACCTGCTGATAGATTCCCTTTAAAGGGATAATTCTGTAAATAGCATTTTTAATTTGCTTTAAGTAACTGCCTAAAGTATTACTATAGATTCAAGAAAAGTCTGAGCTAATGTTTTGCAGGATCTTGCATTATCTTTCTATTTTTACTTTAGACATCCATTCTTCATATCTCTTTATTGCTTTATGAATAGGGTGTAAAATGACATTTCTTTCTACTCCTTACTGTCAACATAAATGACACCAAATTCATAAATGGAAAACTGACAAAGTGATGGAATGATGAATATCCAGATGGTAATACATAGCAATCACTGTGCCGAGAAGAAAGCCTAATAAATGCAATTTAATATCATTTGCAGAGTTTGCTGATAATATTTATGTTCCTGATCTGTCAGAGCAAGTATTTTCTTTACATCTTCTTTAGAAAATGGCAGTGCAGTCATTGTTAAGAAGAAAGAGCAGAAAAGATTTGTTACTTAAGCTCTGCACAATTTTCCTAATGTCACTAATCTTTGCATAATGGACGCCTTAAGCCCCATTTATATTGTATCTGTTGAGTATGTCTAAAGTGCATAGTTTATATGATAGCATTAAAAAAATCAAGCAAACATATACTGTAATGTATACTGTCATGTACCTATTGACATACATACATAACATACATTTGACAGGTTAAAGTAAAGAGCATGTCTTCCGTTTTTCATCCACGTTTAACAGGTCCCCATAGACTTTAATATGCAAATTGCCTCTTCAGAGAAAAAGAGGACTTGTACTCTATAGCGCCACCTATTGGAAGCAGCAATGCTTACAAGTCACAATCAACCCTTTAACGAGTCATGCAATATGACTTAGGATAAAAGCCAAATCAGAATCTCAATTTGTAGACATGGTGTTTTGGGCTGTTGGCCCTCATCAGTGCAAAGCATGAGAACTCATTTGGCTAGGTGAGAGGCTCTGGACTGAGGTCTAAGGGGTAACGTTTCTCCTTATGGAGTGACACACCAGTTCTGGCACGTCAAGGTAAGGAGGCTTATTCGCCATGCAATGCTCCTCTGGGAAATTTAATATGCAAATTGCCTCTTCAGAGAAAAAGAGGACTTGTACTCCATAGCGCCACGGATTGAAAGCAGCAATCCTACAAGTCACAATCAATGCATTTACATATTAAATTTCCCAGAGGAGCATTGCACGGCGAATAAGCCTCCTTACCTTGACGTGCCAGAGCTGGTGTGTTACTCTCCAAAAGGAGAAACATTACCCCATAGACTTTAATAGACATTATTGGCCATGTCTGATGTGCAAAATAGATAAGAATAGGACATGCCCATGGATTGGACACACTTATCCATTTTTAAAATGAATGTGTGTATGGGTCAATGCAGTTCTATGGGTCAGTGTATTATCTGTTTAAAAAATAGTGCAGTGAAGTGAGTATTGATCGATTGCTCTCAGTGGGAAAAACAAGATAATCTTGTAGTTATGATACCTTGTAATGGCTAATAAAAATAAAAGAAATGATGGTACAAGGCAAGCTTTCGGGAAACTTAGGTCCCTTCCTCAGGCATGATATGGCAAAGTATGTGAAGAAACACAAATATATGCGCACAAAGAAAGAAAAAAAACAGAAAAAAAAAGAAAGAAAAAAGGGGAAAGAAAAAAACAAGGAAAAGCAGATGCATGGCATAATAAATAGATGACATGGATAAGCAAGGAGCAGAACTGTAGAGTATATAGGATGGCAGACAAACAAGCACAAATAGGTAGCACTGTTAAAGCAGATGTAGATGTGCAGATGCATGCATGAAAATTAACTGTGTAGGAAACTGGTATATTCCCCTATATTATTTTACTTATGTTACTCACCTCTGGTATGCTGCTATCCACTCCCCACTTTTTTATGACCCGTTTGTTTACTTTGACTGCAATATCCTACATCTAGCTCAGTTTCATTAACTGATTAAGAAGATGTGTTCGGGCCTCTCCCTACTATTTCACACCTTAATGCATTTGTTTGCAAATATATTGTGAGTTACTTATTTGCATAGACATAGTATGCTTGTGAAACTTTCAAGTACAGCATCTAAGTGTATTGCAATAAATTAGACCGAAATTGAACCAGAGGGGAAATGAAGGCAATTGGATACTTAGTCATAGTAAACAATGTTTTGATTTGTCTTCACTCTTGCCCCCATAGTCCTTCACTTTTTGCTAATCCCCCTAATCCCTACACCTTGTAATGATCTGGTTATCTCTCCCTCCATGCTCCCCATCCATCTCAATGCCTCCTCAGATCTGTTCCTCAACATACAATCCTGTGTCTCCAAACACAGACAGCCACCTCATGCCCTCTCTTGCTCCCACCTACTAACACTTTCTCTGCTCCTCCTCACTGCCGGTGATATCTCTTCAAATCCTGGTCCTCTTCACTACATCCCCACAGTCACTTCTACCACCCATCCACAATTCATCACAAATTTGCACAACCTTTCTAACCTCACACCCATTTGCTCAGCCCTCGCTTCCTCAGTCCCATTAACAGGAGATTTATGGAACGCTTACTCTGTCTGCAACAAACTTTCATTCTTCCGTGATCTTTTTATTACTAACAAACTTTACTTCTGTGGCATCACTGAAACTTGGCTCACCTTCTCTCTCACAGCCTCTCCAGCTGCACTTTCTTATGGTGGATTGCACCTCACTCACACTCCCGCCCCAGCAATAAGCATGGTGGAGGAGTTGGTTTTCTCCTTTACCCAATTCCACTACCACCCTCCGTTACTCTCCCTTCTTTTGAAGTGCACTCTGTGTGCATGTACTCACCCTCCAACCTCCAACTGGTTGTCATTTACCACCCCCAGGGGCAGCCACTACTTTTTTGACCACTTCACCACCTGGCTTCTTCATTTCCATTCCGCTGACATCCCCACTATCATCATGGGTGACTTCAACATCCCCATCGACACTTCCCACTCAACTGTCTCTAAACTTCTATCTCTCACATCCTCCTTTGGCCTCGCTCAATGGTCTTCCACAGACACTCACAAAGATGGCAACACACTGGACCTCATTTCCACCTGCTTCTGCTCTCTATATAAACTCTATAACTCACCTCTCCCTCTGTCTGACCACAACCTACTCACATTCTCTTCCCTCTCCTCTCCAGGTGCACAAGCCCCACTCCATAAACTTGCACACCCTTGCAGAATTTTCAAACACCTTGATTTACATTTACTTTCTGAGTCCCTTCTCCCTTTTGCACACATAGGTTCCTTTTACAATGCAGATGCTTCTGCCACTTTATTTAACACTATGACAGCTACAGCTCTCAAATTGGTTGCCCCCCCTCACACATACCAAACTTCTCACAATCAACAGGCAACCCTAACACACAAGCCTGACTAAAGAACTGAGGCAAGCTTTCTGGGTTGATGAGTGGAGATGGAAAAGATTCCACTCCAATGAGCACTTCATAACATTCAAACAGTCCCTCGTCACTTTCAAGTCTACACTCACTTCACAAAAAAAACCGACTTCTCACCTCTCATATCCTCCCTGTCTCAAATTCCTAAACAGCTATTCAATACTTTCAATTCTCTCCTCCGTCACCCAGCACCTCCTCCCTCCTCTCTCATTTCAGCTGAAGACTTATTCTTTAAGCGGAAGATCGATAACATCAGAGAAACCTTTGGCCTACAGCCCCCACAGCTTCTCCCTCATAACTACTCAGCCTTCCTCCTCCAAAACCAGATTATCCACCATTACAGAAGATTAACTTTCTTCTCTACTCTCAAGATCACATCTCACCACCTGTGCACTCGACCCGATGCCATCCCACCTCATCCCAAACCTCGCCACAGTCTTCCTCCCAACCCTAAACCATCTCTTCAACCTATCACTAACAACTGGTGTTTTCCCCTCATGCTTCAAACATGCCTCGATCACACACCATCCTAAATAAAGCCCTTCCTTGACCCATCCTCTATGTCTAGCTATTATCCTATATCACTTCTCCCCTATGCCTCAAAACTACTGGAACAACATGTCCATCTTGGACTGTCCTCCCACCTCTCCTCCTTCTCCCTCTTTGACAGCTTACAATCTGGCTTCTGGCCACATGACTTCACTGAAACTGCCCTGACTAAAGTCGCCAATGACCTACTAGCCGCCAAATCTAAGCGACACTACTCTGTCCTCCTCCTCCTCCTTGACCTGTCCCCTGCTTTTGACACAGCAGACCATTCCCTCTTACTACAGCTTCTCTTATCTCTTGGCATCAGAGACTTGGCTCTATTTTGGATCTCTTCAACCTAACAGACCGGACATCCCGCATCTCCCCCTCACACACCACCTCCTCATCTCATCCCCTATCTGACGGTGTCCCCCAAGGTTCAGTTCTAGGACCCCTGCTCTTTTCCATCTACAGTTTCTGCCTGGGACAGCTCATAGAGTCCCAAGGCTTTCAGTATCGTCTCTATGCTAATGACACACAGATCTACTTCTCTGGGCCCAATATCACCTCCTTACGATCCAAAATCCCAAAATGTCTGTCCGCTATCTCATCTTTCTTCTCTGCTAAATTTCTAAAACTTAACATGGATGAAACAGAATTCATCTTTCCCCCATTAAACTCAAAAACCCCAACAGACGTTTCCATTAAAGTATTTGGCTGCTCACTCTCCCCAGTCCTGCAAGCTCACTGCCTCTGGGTAACCCTGGACTCTAATCTCGCCTTTAAACCACATATCCAAACCCTTTTCCACTTCCTGCCGATTCCAACTCAAAAATATGTCCCAGATCTGTACATTGCTTAATCAACAATCTGCAAAAACCTTAGTGCATTACTGCATCATCTCCTGTCTCGACTACTGCAACCTCCTGCTCTGTGGTCTCCCTTCCAACACTCTCACCGGCCTAAAATCTATCCTAAACTCTGCTGCCCAACTAATCCACCTGTCCCCCACTATTCCCCAGCATCTCCCCTCTGTCAATCCCTGTAATGGCTCCCTGTTGCCTAGAGATTCCAGTTCAAAACCCTAACCATGCATACAAAGCCATCCCTAACTTTTCTCCTTCATACATCTGTGACCAAGTTTCCCGGTACTTACCTGCACGCAATCCCCGATCCTCAAAAGATCTCCTTCTCTACTCTCCTCTTTTCTCCTCTTCCCATATTCGCATACAATATTTTTCCTGTGCATCCCCCCTACTCTGGTACGCTCTACAGCAAGATATCAGACACTCGCCTACTGAGGAAACCTTCAAACGGAACATAAAGATCCACTTCTTCCGACAAGCCTTCAACCTGCAGTAACCCTTGTTGCACCATAACGTTGCACGACCAGCTCTATCCTTACTTTTTGTATCATCATCCATCCTTTGTAGACTGTGAGCCCTCATGTGCAGGGTCCTTTCTCCTCCTGTACCAGTCAGTGACTTGTATTGTTTCAAATTATTGTAATTGTTTTTATTATGTATACCCCTTTTCACATGTAAAGCGTCATGAAATAAATGACACTATAATAATAAATAATAATAGTAATAATATTCCAGCCGGGAAGAAGTCACAGGAATGCAGTCTGCTGTCTTCTAGCCAGGGGACTGGTCAAACACAGGAGTAACCGAGGAATATATGCAGTCTGTTATCTTACAGTAGGGCAATGGATAATAGCAGTGATGTAATGTAAAAGTTAATGCAAGTTGTGAACAGGGCTGAGAACAGTTGTGAGGAATTGGTTACTTGCATGTTGAAACTTTGATATGGACAAGATCTGGTATGCTTGACTTAACTTGGAAATAATGGCAGTAGCAGCAGGAAGTCGGGAGTAGAAGTGGATGATTAGACACCTGTCTCAGACAAGTGAAGTAGATGAAGTCTCCTGACAAACTTAAGGCAAATTTGGATGTTGGTACTTAATACAAAAACAACTAAGCTCTGCCAAAGCTTGCTGTAAAAGGCCTAGGGTGATGATGTCAAAGGAGTTTGCTGGGTTAACAGAAAAACCAAACTACTTTGGATTGACTTCTGCAAAGGAAGTCAGCTATAAGAGTAGAGTGATTCTGCAACAATAATGATAAGGTTTTTTATTCATAACATGCTTCAACGCCATACCATCATCTTCATCAAGTATATCAAGTTCATCACCAGAACCACAATCAGTACATGAATACATCACCAGAACCACCATTAGATTAATACAGCACCAAGCTTAATACAGCGATCAATTGAAATGTTAAATCAGCCCCATATACAATTGTTTTGAATGAACCTACAATTCCCAGTATGTCCTTTACAATAGTATGGAGATGCAGGGAGTTGTTATTAGTCATCATCAGAGTGCAGATCATATAGGAACGATAGTATCGATGAGACGTAGTTAGTATCACTAATAAACATCTACATCCAGGTAAATTCTAGGTGACAACTTCACTGATTGGAGTAGTTCTCCTTATTTTCTTCTTCATATGGTCCAGACGCCATGATGACTTTTCACATCCACAACTTGTCTCTGCAGACTTCCATCTTCTCCAGTTTTCTGAAGCACACCGCGATACTGTTCTCTTAAAAATAACAGCATGAATATAATGCTACTGAATACAAATATTTCCCCTACACTGAGTCCCCGAATAATTGCTCCTCACTGCGCTGACTGCACAAAATATGACCCCCATACTGTCCCTTTCATTGTATATGGCCTGCACACTGCCTTCTCCTTTCCATATTAATGCCCCTCTTCACAGTCCTCTCACACTGTGTCTAACCTATACTTCCCAGTCTCTGTACTGTGCCTTCTCCTCACACTTCCCCTCCTCAACATACTGTCCACTCCTTGCTGTGCCCTCACACTGTCTCCCCATGCTACCCCTTCTCTATTTTGACCCCAATACTTCCCAGTCGCTATACTATGAACCTGCATACTTTTCTCATCCCATACTGTCTGCTCACACTATTCCCCTCAATACTATCCTACATTTCTCTCCTGTCTCCTCACACATTACCTACTCTCTCCTCACACATTCTCTTCACAAGTCCCCCCACACTCACCATATGTGTTCTCATCCCCTCCTGCTCCCCAAACTGTCTCTCCCACTCCCTATACTGTGTCCTCACACATTTCCCTCATATATTGTCACAACTTGACGGCCTGCTCAGTGCCTGCTCAGAGAATCCCCCCCCCGCGCCCACGGCTGCAACAGAGGCAAATGCCTCGTCTGTCTGACTTTAGTTGCTGCCTTGCTATATCTTTTTTAGATCAAAAGCTAGATAGTAGTAAGGAGGAATGTAAAATAACAGTGCACAGTATTTCATAATTTTTTCTGGCAAGAATAATTATGTTTGTGCCAAGCAGTCCATCACTGTCGACACTCCTGCATATTCAGCACTTCTTTTCACTTTTCACTAACCTATTTTTATAAAAATAATTAATTTAATATTATTAAGAATAATTCAATAACCTTTTGGCTAGTTGGCAAATGGCCATTCTCAAATATATTAATAACATAGCTCAGCCCTATAGACTTTTAAAATTGTTAAAAATAGCATAGCAATATTGCTTTATGATAGCAAACTCTGCACATAATTGTATCTAATATTATAAGTTTAAATGTAAACATATAAACATAGGTATACAGTGGGTACGGAAAGTATTCAGACCCATTTAAATTTTTCACTCTTTGTTTCATTGTAACCATTTGGTAAATTCTAAAAAGTTCATTTTTTTTCTCATTAAAGTACACTCTGCACCCCATCTTGACTTAAAAAAACAGAAATGTAGATTTTTTTGCAAATTTATGAAAAAAAGAAAAACTGAAATATCACATGGTCATAAGTATTCAGACCCTTTTCTCGGTATTGAGTAGAAGCACCCTTTTGAGCTAGTACAGCCATGAATCTCCTTGAGATTGATGCAACAAGTTTTTCACACCTGGATTTGGGGATCCTCTGCCATTCTTCCTTGCAGATCCTCTCCAGTTCCGTCAGGTTGGATGGTGAACGTAAGTGGACAGCCATTTTCAGGTCTCTCCAGAGATGCTCAATTGGGTTTACGTCAGGGCTCTGGCTGGACCAGTCAAGAATGGTCACAGAGTTGTTCTGAAGCTACTTCTTTGTTATTTTAGCTGTGTGCTTAGGGTCATTGTCTTGTTGGAAGGTGAACTTTCGGCCAAGTCTGAGCTCCAGAGCACTCTGAAAGAGGATTTCATCCAGGATATCTCTGTACTTGGCCGCATTCATGTTTCCTTAAATTGCAACCAGTCCTTGCAGCTGAAAAACACCCCCATAGCATGATGCTGCCACCACTATGTTTCACTGCTGGAATTGTATTGGGCAGGTGATGAGCAGTGCCTGATTTTCTCCACACATACTGCTTAGAATTATCACGAAAACGTTCTAACTTCGTCTCATCAGACCAGAGAATCTTATTTCTCATAGTCTGGGAGTCCTTCATGTGTTTTTGAGCAAACTCTATGCGGGCTTTCATATGTCTTGCACTGAGGAGAGGCTTCTGTCGGGTCACTTTGCCATAAAGGCCTGACTGGTGGAGGGCTGCAGTGAGAGTTGACTTTGTGGAACTTTCTCCCATATCCCTACTGCATCTCTGGAGCTCAGCCATAGTGATCTTGGGGTTCTTCTTTACCTCTCTCACCAAGGCTCTTCTCCCATGATTGCTCAGTTTGGCTGGATGGTCAGGTCTAGGAAGACTTCTGGTGGTCCCAAACTTCTTCCATTTAAGGATTATGGAGGCCACTGTGCTCTTAGAAACCTTGAGTACTGCAGAAATTCTTTTGTAACCTTAACCAGATCTGTGCCTTGCCACAATTCTGTCTCTGAGCTCCTTGAGCAGTGCCTTTGAGCTCATGATTCTCATTTGGTCTGACATGCAGTGTGAGCTGTGAGGTTTTATATAGACAGGTGTGTGCCTTTCCAAATCAAGTCTTATCAGTTTAATTAAACACAGCTGGACTCCAATGAAGGAGTAGAACCATCTCAAGGAGGATAACAAGGAAATGGACAGCATGTGATTTAAATATGAGTGTCTGAGCAAAGGGTCTGAATACTTATGACCATGTGATATTTCAGTTTTTCTTTTTTAATAAATTTGCAAAAATTTCTACATTTCTGTTTTTTTTTCAGTCAAGATGGGGTGCAGAGTGTACTTTAATGAGAAAAAAATAACTTTTTAGAATTTACCAAATGGCTGCAATGAAACAAAGTCAAAAATTTAAAGGGGTCTGTATACTTTCCGTGCCCATTGAATGTTACATTTGCAGTTAATTACACAAGTTACATGCAAAGATGATCGAATCTACGGGTATTTAAATTCAGGAGATTTTCTGAAATTCAGCTGGAACATTTGATTTGCCTCAAATGAAATCAAAAGTGCCCTATTTGCCATGTAAAGACAGTTATTATGTTCTGAGGCCTATTCAGACCCAAAGTATGATAAATGGAGAGTCAGAAAAGGGTTTAAGATTGTAAAATACTATATTCACTCATATAATAAATATAATATACCCCCAACCTGTAGCTGCCACAGCTAATTGCCCGGTCTGCTAACTAAGCTGCACGGATGTCATTGACATTTATGAAATGCATTGCGCCCCACATGACTGGGCCACCATGCAATCCATAAACGTCAATGACGAGCATGCGCCCCAGTTAGCTCGGGATGTGCCGAAGGCCTAGAAATCAATGCTGGAAGACCATAGGGACCAAGCAAAGGGCCAAGCAGGGAATTGTTGCAATAGCAGACATGTGAGAGGCGAGATGAATATATTGTATACAGTACAGACCAAAAGTTTGGACACACCTTCTCATTTAAAGATTTTTCTGTATTTTCATGACTATGAAAATTGTACATTCACACTGAAGGCATCAAAACTATGAATTAACACATGTGGAATTATATACTTAACAAAAAAGTGTGAAACAACTGAAAATATGTCTTATATTCTAGGTTCTTCAAAGTAACCACCTTTTGCTTTGATGACTGCTTTGCACACTCTTGGCATTCTCTTGATGAGCTTCAAGAGGTAGTAACTGGAAATGGTCTTCCAACAATCTTGAAGGAGTTCCCAGAGATGCTTAGCACTTGTTGGCCCTTTTGCCTTCACTCTGCGGTTCAGCTCACCCCAAACCATCTCGATTGGGTTCAGGTCTGGTGACTGTGGAGGCCAGGTCATCTGACGTAGCACCCCATCACTCTCCTTCTTGGTCAAATAGCCCTTACACAGCCTGGAGGTGTGTTTGGGGTTATTGTCCTGTTGAAAAATAAATGATGGTCCAACTAAACGTAAACCGGATGGAATAGCATGCCGCTGCAAGATGCTGTGGTAACCATGCTGGTTCAGTATGCCTTCAATTTTGAATAAATCCCCAACAGTGTCACCAGCAAAGCACCCCCACACCATCACACCTCCTCCTCCATGCTTCACAATGGGAACCAGGCATGTTGAGTCCATCCGTTCACCTTTTCTGCGTCGCACAAAAACACGGTGGTTAGAACCAAAAATCTCAAATTTGGACTCATCAGACCAAAGCACAGATTTCCACTGGTCTATTGTCCATTCCTTGTGTTCTTTAGCCCAAACAAGTCTCTTCTGCTCGTTGCCTGTCCTTAGCAGTGGTTTCCTAGCAGCTATTTTACCATGAAGCCCTGCTGCACAAAATCTCCTCTTAATAGTTGTAGAAATGTGTCTGCTGCTAGAACTCTGTGTGGCATTGACCTGGTCTCTAATCTGAGCTGCTGTTAACCTGCGATTTCTGAGGCTGGTGACTCGGATAAACAGATCTTCAGAAGCGGAGGTGACTCTTAGTCTTCCTTTCCTGGGGCGGTCCTCATGTGAGCCAGTTTCTTTGTAGCGCTTGATGGTTTTTGCAACTGCACTTGGGGACACATTCAAAGTTTGTCCAATTTTTCAGACTGACTGACCTTCATTTCTTAAAGTAATGATGGCCACTCGTTTTTATTTACTTAGCTGCTTTTTTCTTGCCATAACACAAATTGTAACAGTCTATTCATTAGGACTATAAGCTGTGCATCCACCTGACTTCTGCACAGCACAACTGATGGTCTCAACCCCATTTATAAGGCAAGAAATCCCACTTATTAAACCTGACAGGGCACACCTGTGAAGTGAAAACCATTTCCGGTGACTACCTCTTGAAGCTCATCAAGAGAATGCCAAGAGTGTGCAAAGCAGTCATCAAAGCAAAAGGTGGCTACTTTGAAGAACCTAGAATATAAGACATATTTTCAGCTGTTTCACACTTTTTTGTTAAGTATATAATTCCACATATGTTAATTCATAGTTTTGATGCCTTCAGTGTGAATGTACAATTTTCAAAGTAGTGAAAATAAAGAAAAATCTTTAAATGAGAAGGTGTGTCCAAACTTTTGGTCTGTACTGTAGAACAAGGCAAAAGATTTCTTATATTACATGAGCAATATCTATTTGAAATTCCACAATAGCTCAGAAACCTTTTGGTCTGTACTGTATATATATTATATAATATTGTTATTTAATTATTTTGAGCCTCTTCCTGGCCCTTAAAAGGCCAGACACCATGCTCTTAGATTTGAGAGAATCTAATCGCAAAAAAATGACCAGAAGTCACATTGTTTGTTAAATTCGTAGTGAATTTGGTTTTCTTCAAATCGATTTGCTCATCTCTTCTTACATGTGTAAACAATTGTCATAATATGATATCTAGAGAGTTGCAAATATAATATTTTATGTATTTTGTAGTGGCTCTGATTTGTAGAATGAATTGAGGCCTATTTCTATCCAAAAGTGTTTTCTAAAACTTAGATATTGATGTTATATTCCTAAAATATTTCACCAATGAGTAATTGCTAGGAATCTTGACACATTTTACCAATACAGTACTAGACACAAGTACAATATTCAAGAAAAAGGAACAGTGTCTTATGCAACAAATGTATTTTTTTGTTCCTAGGACAAACTATGCAGTCAGTTCGGCACAGACTAGACTGATATGAAGAAAGAATCATATATACAGTATGTCACATTTGTGCACCATGATACTGCACCTTATTGTCAGAATCCTCTTAAAATAGTGCTCTAGATCTACATTGGTACTAGCAGTAGCCACTGGCGTGCCGCAGGCCACGCCACTGCTATGGGGCCCATGAGCAGGTGGGCCCCGAAGCAGCAGGGGAACGAGGAGTATAGGTGAGTATTGGGGAGAGGGAGGTTGCAGCAGTGGAGGAGCGGTGCACACGCAGTATCCGCTGCTGCATCTCCACGTGTGCCCGCTGCTAAAGGGACATGAATATTCCCTCTTCTCCACTCCCATGGGCGTGGAGAAGATTGAATATTCATTCTCTTTAGTAGCGGGCACGGAGGAGCCGCGGATTTTGCTGACGGTGCCCGCTACTAAAGAGAATGCATATTCATTTGTCTCCAAGCCCATAGTCCCGGCGTGGAGAGGGTGAATATGCCAGACTCAGCAGCAGCTCACATCAGCGTCTGAGAGCGCACGCTACTCAAATGCCGACATGAGCTGCTGGCAGACAGGATGCAGCAGCGATGGAGCAGAGGTGAGGAAGGATGGTGAGTATAAGTGTTTATTTTTTTATGTGTAAAGTGATTGGGACACACATACCAGGATTGGGGGATGAGGGGGGCCACACATACCAGAATTGGGGGATGGGGAGACCACACATACCAGGATTTGGGGATGGGGAGGCCACACATACCAGAATTGGGTGATGGGGGGGCCACACATAGCAGGATTAGGGGATGAGGGGGCCACACATACCAGGATTGGGGGATGAAGGGGCCACACATACCAGGATTGGGGGATGAGGGGGTCCACACATACCTGGATTGAGGTATGAGGAGGTCATGCACATCAGGATTGGGGGATAAGGGGGCCCACACATACCAGGATTGGGGGATGAGGGGGCCCACACATACCAGGATTGGGGGATGAAGGGGCCACACATACCAGGATTGGGGGATGATGGGGACCACGCATACCAGGATTGGGGGATGAGGGGGTCCACACATACCAGGATTGGGGGATGAGGGGGCCACGCATACCAGGATTGTGGGGATGAGGGGGTCATACATACCAGGATTGGGGGGCTGAGGGGGTCATGCATACCAGGATTGGGGGATGAGGGGGCTATGCATACCAGGATTGGGGTATGAGGAAGCCATGCATACTAGGACTGGGGGATGAAGGTTGCTATGCATACCAGGATTGGGGGATGAAGGGTGCCATATGTACCAGGATTGGGGGATGAGGGGTGCCATACGTACCAGGATGGGGAAATTTACCAGTAGCTGCTGCATTTCCCACCCTAGGCTTATACTTGAGTCAATACGTTTTCCCAGTTTTTTTATGTAAAATTAGGGGCCTTGGCTTATACTCGGGTCGACTTATTTAAAATATACAGTATTTTAAAATCAGTGAGTACGTGGTGCCCATAATACTGCAGGACTGTGGGGTGCATTATACTATATGGGTGCTGCATTTTACCCTATGGTGTGTGTAATATATTGTATGGAGGACTATGGGGAGTTCATTATATTCTATGGAGGGCCATGGGAAGTTCATTATACTATATGGAGGATTATGGGGGCGCATTATACTATATGGAGGATTATGGGGGGTGCATTACACTTTATGGAGGATTATGGGTGGTGTATTATACTATATGGAAGATGTGGGGACATTATAATATTTTGAGGGCTATGTGGGGGGCCATTATACTGTATGAAAGCAATTATACAGTGTGAAGGTTTGTGTGGGGTCCATCATACTGTTTGGAGGGCTGTGTGGAGACCATTATACTGTATGAAAGCAATTATACAGTGCGAAGGTTTGTGTGGGGGCCATCATACTGTTTGGAGAGCTAGTGCGGGCCATTATACTGTGTGGAGGGCTAGTGCAGGCCATTATACTGTATGGAGGGCTGTGCCGGAGTCACAGTTGGGGGATTGTACTGTGTTAGGGTCACCATACTTTGCCTTGGGAGGTGAAGTGGGGTACAATAGGGTCATTATACTGTGCATGTGGAGGCTAATGTGGAGGAATGCGCTATAGGGGTATCATACTGTGTTTGGGTGGCACTTTTATGGGCATCATACTTTATGGGGGCAATGAAAGAGGAATCTAGGACTTCAGCAGGAGGAAAATTACTATGTAAAGGTTGGAAAGTTGTGAGATCTGCTCTTCTGTGACACAGACAAATATTTGCTTATTTTGTTGTGGGGTGGGGCCCAATTAGAGCTTCTGCTATGGGGCCCCAAGATTTCTATGTACGCCCCTGGTAGTAGCTCATCTAAACCTTTTCTATTTGTATATATTCCCGGAGACCACCTCATTGTATACCATGTAAGTGTGGGGGCTCCGGGCTTTCTCAAAATATTGGCGGAGCTCAAGCACCGACGAACACCCGCAGTATCGCACATCCAAACACCCCCTCCTCCCGGTGTGGGGCATTACCCCACTCCTGCATCCGCCACCGCTGCCAGCAGTGACCCTGGGACCCTGATCCACCTCAGCCGGTAAGTTATATTTGTATTATGGGATGCACCCCTATTTTCCCACCAAATCTGGGGGAAAAAAGTGCGTTTTATAGAGCGAAAAATACGGTACATGGCACATTGGGTTACAGGTTTTACATTGGAGCCAAGGAGCTTCAAGATAAGTCTGTGTAGAAACTTAATTATACTACTAATTTATTCATTTATACATTCAGACACACGGACATGTATGAAATCATGTTATATCCAGGCAGTATTTGCTATTATTAGAGATAAGCAAATCTTTTGAAATTCAAATTTGCTAGCTTCAACAAATTTTTCCCAAAATTTTAATTCAAATTGAAATTAATGAAAAGCTTCTAACTCTTTTCAAATTCTTTAATGCATACACAGCCTTAGTAAAGTCAAAGTGATCTTAAAATAAAAGGTTATGGGTAAATGGATGGTAACAGTCTGTTTAATAATAAATTGTGCTGACTGACTTTTTCTGCTCAAGTGTAAAAATGGTCCAACAATTATCCCTTTTGTGGGCAGATGCCCGGCGTGCCTGTGTGTTTCACATGCAGTGTACATAGAAGATAAATGGTAGTCTAAGAATGATCCCTTTTTGGGGAGCAGCATCAGGCTTATTGTTTGGAAAGAATCAATGGCTATTTAAAAAGCCATCCAAAAATGATCCCTTCCTGGGGGCAGTCTCAGGTTTGTTATATTTACCCTGCGCAAGATAGAATTCCCAAGAGCAGTACAGTATATAACACAATGGAGAAGCAGGAGATGTGTGGCTGACTATTGGCAGCAGCAACAGCACAAAATAAAATACAATGGATTAGACAAGGAGATAATTGGCTGCCTTGAGACACGACTGGAAGCTTCAGCTGCAGCAGTTCAATGTAGACACATTGGACAGGCAAAATTTGTGTGACTGTATCGACAGTGGAACAACAGCAGCAATAGCACAACATATAATATGATGGAGAGGCAGGAGATGTCAGGCTGTGTTGGGAAAAAGGCACTGGCAGCCACAGCACAGCATAGAACACAATGCACAGGCACCTAGATGCTACAGCCAATCTAATGATTAGCATCAGCCATGGATGTATGAAAGTTTTCTCCACACTTGCAGAGATTAATTTGGACCGCCTGAGAGTGCTAAAGCCAATGGCTCTCTGAAGCTGGACAAGACAACAAGCTCATGTTGAACTGGACCAGTTTTTGCCACACGTTCTATCTGCTGACTCAGTAGAACATATAGTAAAAGCTCAGGGTATCTTTTGGAGAAAGAACATAGTCCAGGTACAACAAAGCTTGGCTGTTCAGGGGGTGCATTTCTGTCTGCTGTTAGTGGCTAATCCTACAGAAAAAAGTGAGCACCACCCAAAAATAGTCGGAGATCAACCCAATGCATATACCACAATATGAACAACACAACAAGAGAAAGATCTCCAAACACGGTATAAAGATATGCAAAACTGAGTATTACCAATACTTATCTATCATAATTGTTGGTTATCTATATAAACCGATTATTACTAATACCTAGTCATTATCAACGCCTGTTTGTAGGTTATGGGTAACATTTTGGCTTTATTGTTAAGCCAGTACAGTTTATCCTTTTTTGGGCTGTTTTTTAATTGTTTTTAGATGTCTTTGTTGTCTATATTGAACATATGTTAATAAAATTTCATATTTTCTTATTTTTGTCTTGAGATCGCCATCTTTGCATATCTTTCTCTTTTTGTGCTGTTAGTGGCTAACAGAACATCTGGTTCACTATGTCATATATACTATAATCGCTGCTGATTCAGCTACTTATTGTAGCTTTTATGATGGGGAGCATTGGGAGTGGAGAGAACTTTCTTGATTAGATATGTTGTCAGCAGGCATATTGACAGTGAAAGATTTGCCAAATCTCCCTATTTGCTTTCCAGAGAGGGTCTAAGGTTGTGTGCCCACAATGCATTTTTTAAGCGTTTCCGCAGTGGCAATTCTGATGCAGAAATGCTTAAAAAACGCTGGGTCTAAGGCCTGGCATGTTCCCCTATGATAATCCGCATGTACTGTGCACATGCTGCGGAAATTTCCGCTGCGGGTTATCATTGGGGAAAAACCGTAGCACTACCAATTATTTTGCGGAAGCGCTGCGTTTTCGCCGCCTTTGACTTTCATTGGAACGCTTGGATTCCGCATCACTGCATCTGTACATGCGGAATCCATGTGTTTCAATGTGCGGATGGTACCCAGGTCGGGAGGAGAGGAGACTCTCCTCCAGACCCGGGTACCATAGAACCTGTAAAAATAAAGAATAAAATAAAAAATAAATATTATACTTACCTTCTGATGGCCCTCGGTGTGCTTGTCTTCGCTTGCCGGCAGATCGCGGTAGACTAAAGGACCTGCGCTGACGTCATTTAATCATGTGACGGCAGGTCCTTCAGTGTACCGTGAGCTACCGGCAAGCCAGGACGGATCGAATAAAGACTCCGGGCAGGGCCAGCTTCAGCATCCGGCGCACCCGGGTAAGTGCCGTGGCCCTGAGCAGGTGGGGGGGCCCACTCGCCATCGGGCACCCCGCTGCACTATGGGACTCGTGAGCAGAGGACAGCGGTGCCAGCACCCGCTCCCCCCCGCCCGCTGGGGCATTATAAGGGACAGGGGTGGGGTGGTGTGACATCCTGCATGGGGCATTATAAGGGAGGGGGGTGGGGTGGTGTGACATCCTGTATGGGGCATTATAAGGGAGGGGGGTGGGGTGGGGTGACATCCTGCATGGGGCATTATAAGGGGGGGTGTGGTGTGACATCCTGCATGGGGCATTATAAGGCAGGGGGGGTGGGTTGGTGTGACATCCTGCATGGGGCACTATAAGGCAGGGGGTGGGGTGGGGTGACATCCTGCATGTGGCATTATAAGGGAGGGGGGTGGGGTTGTGTGACATCCTGCATGGGGCATTATAAGCGAGGAGGAGTGTGACATCCTGCGTGGGGCATTATAAGGGAGGGGGTGGTGTGACATCCTGCATGAGGCATTATAAGGGAGGGGGGGTGGAGTGGTGTGACATCCTGCATGGGGCATTATAAGGGAGGGGATGGTGTGACATCCTGCATGGGGCATTATAAGGGAGGGGGGTGGGGTGGTGTGACATCCTGCATGAGGCATTATAAGCGAGGGGGAGTATGACATCCTGCATGGGGCATTATAAGGGAGGGGGGTGGGGTGGTGTGACATCCTGCATGAGGCATTATAAGGGAGGGGGGGTGGAGTGGTGTGAGATCCTGCATGGGGCATTATAAGGGAGGGGGAGGTGTGACATCCTGCAAGGGGCATTATAAGGGAGAGGGGTGGGGTGGTGTGACACCTGCATGAGGCATTATAAGGGAGGGGGGTGGAGTGGTGTGACATCCTGCATAGGGCATTATAAGGGAGGGGGTGGTGTGACATCCTGCATGGGGTGTAACATCCTGCATGGGGCATTATAAGCAAGGGGGGTGTGTGACATCCTGCATGGGGCATTATAAGCGAGAGGGTGTGTGTGACATCCTGCATGGGGCATTATAAGGGAGGGGGGTGTGTGACATCCTGCATGGGACATTGTATGGGGGTGTGACATCCTGCATGGGGCATTATATGCGAGGGGGGGTGACATCCTGGATGGGGCATTATAAGGGAGGGGGGGTGACATCCTGCATGGGGCATTATAAGGGAGAGGGGTGGGGTGGTGTGACATCCTGCATGAGGCATTATAAGGGAGGGGGGTGGAGTGGTGTGACATCCTGCATGGGGCATTATAAGGGAGGGGGTGGTGTGACATCCTGCATGGGGTGTAACATCCTGCATGGGGCATTATAAGCAAGGGGGGTGTGTGACATCCTGCATGGGGCATTATAAGCGAGAGGATGTGTGTGACATCCTGCATGGGGCATTATAAAGAAAGGGGGGTGTGACATCCTGCATGGGGCATTATAAGGGAGGGGGGTGTGTGACATCCTGCATGGGACATTGTATGGGGGTGTGACATCCTGCATGGGGCATTATATGCGAGGGGGGGTGACATCCTGGATGGGGCATTATAAGGGAGGGGGGGTGACATTCTGCATGGGGCATTATAAGGGAGAGTGACATCCTACATGGGGCATTATATGGGGGAATAGCCTGCATGGGGCATGATATGGGGGGAACAGCCTGCATGGGGCATTATGTGGGAGGAACAGCCTGCGTGGGGCATTATGTGGGGGGAACAGCCTGCATGAGGCATTATGTGGGGGGAACAGCCTGCATGAGGCATTATGTGGGGGGAACAGCCTGCATAAGGCATTATGTGGGGGCACAGCCTGCATGGAGCATTATATGGGGCCAGTATCCTGTATGGAGCGTTATATGGGGGCCAGTATAATGTATGGAGTGTTATAATGGGGCCAGTATCCTGTATGGAGTGTTATATGGGGGCCAGTATACTGTATGGAGCGATTCGTCGGTTTCTGAGCTATTGTGGAATTTAAAATAGATATTGCTCATGTAATGTAAGAAATCTTTTGCCTTGTTCTACAGTACAGACCAAAAGTTTGGACACACCTTCTCATTTAAAGATTTTTCTGTATTTTCATGACTTTGAAAATTGTACATTCACACTGAAGGCATCAAAACTATGAATTAACACATGTGGAATTATATACTTAAAAAAGTGTGAAACAGCTGAAAATATGTCTTATATTCTAGGTTCTTCAAAGTAGCCACCTTTTGCTTTGATGACTGCTTTGCACACTCTTGGCATTCTCTTGATGAGCTTCAAGAGGTAGTCACCGGAAATAGTTTTCACTTCACAGGTGTGCCCTGTCAAGTTTAATAAGTGGGATTTCTTGCCTTATAAATGGGGTTGAGACCATCAGTTGTGCTGTGCAGAAGTCAGGTGGATGTGACGCGCCCCTGGGCCTGTGTCGCGCTGCGTTGCGCATGCGGGAGCTTACCCGGAGCCGGATCTCTTGAGGGTTGTAGTCTCGTGGCGGTGATCCGGTCCGTGCCCAGGGAGTCAGACTAAGTGGCGCTGTATTAGCGGTAGATGTTGGACGACTACGCCACCCGTTGAGTACAGCTAAGGAGCTGCTGCTGCAGGGCAGACCGCTGAGGCCGGTGGTAGGATTGTGCAGCGTGATAGTATAACCCCCAACGGGAGGGGTATGGCCTCAGGGCAGCCGACGTGGATGATGGGGGTAGCAGGAACCACTCAGAGACGGTACGGTGTAGTTCAGGGTCTTTACTGGTGACAACGATAGACCCTCCCGGAGTACTGGCTAGCGATTGGGGCCTGGTCAGTCCTTGAGCAGATGGGATCTCCCCTGGCCAGGCGGAGTTGTAGGCCTCCCAAAACTAACGATACTCTTCTGGCTACCTTGCTAGAAGCGGGTATAAGTAGCCCACGTCCCTGAGTGTACCGTGTGGTGCTCACCCGTATGGCAGGTGACTCGGGGCCTTCGGGTTTCTGCGCCAGAGGACCTGCAATCCCCTGCCGGTCAGTTTCTGCTGCTGGATAGGAGTTAGTCCCCACAGCCTCGGACTCCGGGTCCGGTGATAACTTCTCAGTCAGGGCGAGCTCTGCAGCTGCCAGCCCCTGACTCCTTGTAACACTGCTCCCACAGAGCTCCTGTTGTTTCTTCCTATATTTGCTTCTTTTCTCTGCTTCTTCTCTACTCACTCACCCTGCCTCAGCCCTAGGTTTATATAGGGGAAGTTCTTCCCCTCCCAGGACTGGGCAGGAGGTGTGGCATGCATAGGATCCCTGACCAAGAGACCTCCCACCTGCTCTCAGACATAACATTGCTGTTACTGTGGAAAACCAGACCCCTGGGGTGCCACATTCCCCCCTAGTGAAATTTAGTACTCCGGGACTAAACATATTTTAGAAAAACATAACAAGATATAACAATAACAATAAAGAAACACATAAAGGTGGTCACGGCATGTCCGTAACCGGGTGCAGTCTTTGAAGAAAGCAAGGTGTCCATTTCACCAAAACAGGGAGACATAACCAGGTAGGGGTCTGTCCTGCCCCGAGTCCTTAACAGTCTTTAGTCCGTCCTGGGTTACGCTCCAACTATGTACAAAGGATTCCCGGTAAATCCACCAAGGACTCCTAAAAATAACTAGAAACACATAATTATACACAAGCAACAATAAACAGGTAACCACAAATAAAACAATTTATACACTTCAAATCCTCCAACGTGCGGGTAACTGGCCCCTAGTGGCCCTAGTGGACCTACGGAGCTGACTGTCTGGCCCTGAACTACAGGGTGTAGGAGCTGTTAAGGGTAAACTGGGCAGCGGTCTACGGGCCCTTTGGCTCACTAGGGATATGGCAGGCTCACTGCAAGCAGAGGGTTGATCCTCCTGGTCTGCCGGTGTGGGGTCTTCTGCCTCCTGGACCGGCTGTTCTTCCAGCTCTACCTGTTGCTCCGTAGGTGCTTGGGATGCTGGTTGGAGGAAGGTGAGTACGGGTACCACAACTGCACCATTGACTTGAGTCCAAGACTGAGGGAAGTCTCCGAGCACAGTATTAACCATGTCTTTCCTTTCCTCTACGGGTCGAGGGTCTTCTTGTTCCTCTTCAGGGTTCCGTAGCTGTTCGGGACACTTCTTCAGGTGATCCCGGGATACAATGGTTGTGGTTTCCCCTCCGTCTTTACTGATGGTACAGACCTTTGGGTTGTCGTGGCTTGAGGGCAGTACGGTGTACGGGTCCTTCTCCCACTGGTCGTCCAACTTGTGGAGCCGTCTTTTTCTCTTCAAGACCTGCTCTCCGGGTACCAGGGGAACAGCGGGAGCATACTGGTTGTAAGTTTTCTCTTGTCTTTCCCTAGCCTGACAGAGACTTCGCTCCACGCTCTCCTGTACTCTCCGGTACTGCTGCTGCCTCTCTGTGTCCCAGTCTGCTTCTGGTGAAGTGTCCTCAGGTGTCAGGACTCCCATTTCCAGGTCAACAGGTAACTTACCAGGTCTCGCCCTCATTAGGTAAGCCGGGGTACAGTTGGTGGAACCTACCGGGATGTGGTTGTATAGGTCCACCAGATCGGGCAGCTTCTCAGGCCACAGACTGCGTTCTTCCAGGGGCAACGTTTTCAGAAGATCCATTACCACCTGGTTCATTTTCTCACAAAGTCCATTAGTTTGCGGATGATAGGGTGTCGTCCTTATCTTCCGGCAGCCATACAGAGTGCAGAATTCTTGGAAGACCTCCGCTTCAAAGGCAGGTCCCTGGTCTGTCAACACTTGGTCCGGGTACCCGTGTGGACGGCAGAAATGCTGCTGGAAGGCTCTCGCTGCTGTTCGAGCTGTTAAGTCCTTGACGGGGACGACAACCAAGAACCGGGAGTAGTGATCCACGATGGTTAGTGCGTAGACGTAGCCACTTCTGCTTGGGGTCAGTTTTACATGATCCAAGGCTACCAGTTCCAACGGCTGCCGGGTGACGATGGACTGCAGGGGAGTCTTCTGGCTGGCACGGTCCTTCCTTCTTAGGTTGCACGGGCCACAGTCTCTGCACCACCTCTCGATGGTTCCCCTCATGCCTACCCAGTGGAACCGCTCGCGCAGCAGGAACTCCAGCTTCTTCCATCCGAAGTGTCCAGCCCCGTCGTGGTATGCCTCCATCACCATGGCTGCGTCTCTTCGTGGCACCACTACTTGCCAGATTAGTTCATGCGTCCGGGAGTTAACCATTCTGCGGCACAACTTCCCCTTATAAAGGAACAGTCGACTCTTCTCAGCCCACAGTTGCTTGGCTTCCTCCGGAGCGTCTGGGTCAAGGCGAGCCTCTGGCCGAGTCAGCATCTCCTTCACCAGTCGGACGGCAGGGTCACTGTCTTGCGTTTCCTCCCAGTTGTAGTGAGGCAAGGGGTTAAACGTAGCGGCTTGCTTACTCCTTACCCGGTGGGAATACTGGATAGTCCCATGCCGGTGGAACGCAGGGAGTTCGACTTCTTCCAGTCCCTCTGGATCTTCTCCTACGTCCGGTAGGTTTGGCATCCTGGACAGGGCGTCCGCGTTGGTATTGGAGCGTCCTGCCCGGTATTTGATTGTGAACTCGTAGTTGGACAGACGGGTCATCCATCTCTGCTCTAGGGCACCGAGTCTTGCTGTGTCCAGGTGTGTCAACGGGTTGTTATCCGTGTACACGACGAACCGGGAAGAAGCGAGGTAGTGCTTAAAGCGTTCGGTGACTGCCCACACCACTGCCAGGAACTCTAGCTTAAATGAGCTGTAATTCTCAGGGTTTCTCTCGGTGGGTCGCAGTTTTCGGCTGGCGTAAGCGATTACTCGTTCTTTCCCCTGCTGGATCTGGGACAGCACGGCTCCTAGCCCGATGTTACTTGCGTCGGTGTAGAGGATAAAGGGCTGGCTGTAATCCGGGTACGCCAGGATTTCATCCCCCGTGAGGGCCATCTTCAGCTGGCGGAAGGACTCCTCTTCCAACTTCTCCCATCTGAAGGGCGGCTTCTGGTTCTTGGCCTTCCGGGACTGGCCTATCAGGAGGTCCTGCATAGGAGCTGCCTTTTTGGTGAAACCAGGGATGAACCTGCGGTAGTAGCCTACCAACCCGAGGAACTGCCGCACTTCCTTTACACTGGAGGGACTTGGCCATTCCTTAATTGCGGTGATCTTATCAGGGTCGGGAGCCACTCCGTCAGCGCTCACCACGTGTCCCAGGTACTGCACCTTTGGTTTCAGGAGGTGACACTTGGAGGGTTTCACCTTTAGGCCGTAGCTTGCCAGAGCTTCGAACACTTCCGCCAGGTGTTTCAGGTGGTCCTCATAAGTCTTAGAATATACGATGACATCGTCCAAGTACAACAGGACCGTCTCGAAGTTTCTATGGCCCAGACAGCACTCCATTAATTGTTGGAAGGTTCCTGGTGCGTTGCAGAGTCCGAACGGCATGCAGGTAAACTCGCTAAGTCCCATCGGGGTGGTGAATGCGGTCTTCTCCCGGTCCGCCTCTGCTACAGGAACCTGCCAGTACCCACTAGTGAGACACAAGGTAGAGAAGAAGTTAGCAGATCTTAAAGCAGCCAAAGACTCCTCTATCCTTGGTAAGGGGTACGCATCCTTGTGTGTGATACGGTTGATTTTCCGGTAATCTACACACATCCTCATGGTGTTGTCTTTCTTTTTGACTAAGACTAGTGGAGCTGCCCAGGGGCTACAGCTATCCCTGATCACCCCAGCCTCCTTCATGTCTCTAAGCATCCCCTTGGCGTGTTGGTAGTGTGCAGGGGGTACGGGTCGATACCTCTCTTTTATGGGAGGATGGTCTCCCGTGGGGATGTGGTGTTCTACCCCCTTGACTCGCCCGAAGTCTAACGGGTGTTTACTAAACACTCTCTCGTACTCTTGAACCACCCGATAGACTCCCTGTTTCTGATGTGAGGGAGTGGAGTCAGTACCCAAATGTAGTTGCTGACACCAGTCCTCCATTGTTTTCTTAGAGCCGTTACCTTCCTCCGGGTGAGATGGAGGCAAGGGTTCCACAGATTGTATAGCATTTTGGTTAATGGTATATAATTTGGCTAGCGTGGCATACCGGGGCAGGTACACTTCCCTCTTCCCGATATTGATTATGCGAACGGGCACCCTCCCATGGCGTACATTAACCACCCCCCGTGCTGTCAAGATGGTGGGCCTACTGTCTGAGTAAACTGGTTCTACCATTGCCTGGTAATCTCTACCTCTCAGACCAATAGCTGCCCGGCACCAAATCATCATTTCACTTTTTGGGGGCATGGCAATAGGGAAAGGGTCACACATTCTCACGCTACCAATCTCACCGCCAGAGAGTTCCACCTGTTGCCGTCGCATCAGTGCCCGGATCTCTTTTTGGAGCACTCGCTGCTCGCCGGAGCTGGTGTTCTTGGCAACCTGCTGTAAAAGGAAAATCACCTCTGCAAGACAATTTTCAATTACATTAGTTCCTAGAGTTATCTTTGGGTGACTCTCGTGTTTGTCAATGTCTACAATGATCAGTCCCTGTGCTGCCAGTTCAACTCTACCAATTTTAATGGTCACCTCTTTAAATCCGATCTGTGGCACGGGCTGACCATTGCTGGCGATGATACTCAAGTCGTCGTCAGGGTAGCGGGTAATATCCGAGTCATTCCAGTACTGCTTGAAGAGCACGTACGGGATGGTGGTGACCTGTGACCCGGTGTCCAGTAGGGCACTCATAGGAATGCCATCCAGTACCACAGGCAAGACTGGACGTCCTCCCACATATTTGTCGCGCCAGTTTGATGGGCCTGATGATCTTTTTCCTAGGGGTCGGCCCTCTACCCTAGGTTGTGCCAGTTTAAAGGACAGTACCTTGCCATATGTCCGGGTTGATTACAGCGGCGGCAGATGGGTCATCCGTCCTCGTTGTATCGGTCGCTGGGTCTTCCTCTGGCCGGTGGGGTCCTCCTTGGTCGACGCCACGGGATGTCCTCCGGTCCGGATGCCAGCTGGATCTTCCCTGGAGTGGAAACCTGTAAAGACTGCACAGTTCGGGTTAGCGCAGCAACGCTTTTAGCTAGCTCTTGGACCTGATGGTGCAGGTCTGGAGCCGAGTCATTGTTCAAAGCCTGCACATCAGCTCCCACAGGCCCTGCCGACAAGGGCGCCGCCTCCTGGTGGTAGGTGGTAGTGGGGCGTCTGTGGGTCACAACGCCACCTGGTGCCGGTTCTCGGAGCACCCGGATGGCTCTGTCCTTGAACTGTGCAAATCCCAGATGAGGGTCTTGTAAGGCCATTGCCCGCAACTGGGTTCGGTGGGCATTGCAATATAAACCCTCTATAAATTGTTCAGTTAACAGCCTGTCCTCGTCTCCCACGCCGTCAGGGTCGGTCTGCTTAATGGCTCTCAGGGCCTCTTGTAGGTTCAGGGCATAGTCCCTTATACTCTCATGTGCCCGCTGTTTGCACCCGTAGAATCTAAGCTTGATCTCGGCTGAGGTGCGGGTATCAAAGGTGTCCCTCAGCCGGGTTAGTATCCCTGCGACAGTCCTCCCCCCAGGTGGCCAGGACTTTAACTCCCTTTGGGCTGCCCCGGTAAATTGGGCCACCAGGATGCTTACTTTTTGCTCTTCTGTGAGGGGGTACACCTGGAAGAGGCTATCCAGTTTTTCTCTAAAGTCCTGCAGGGTATGTGACTCCCCTGAGTACTGGGGTAGCCAGGCTGCCCCCGGGATATAGGGCATGGTGAAAGGCATGACCGCAACAGCGGTGGCGCTGGCGGGGGTTGGAGCGGTGAAGCTCTCCTCCGTATCCGACATCCTTCTCCCCCCTAGTGGACCGTGGCCTACCTTGCGATGATCCTCTTCCGTAGGCCGCGGCTCCGCAGTGGATCGTCAGGGTTGAGGACCTTCCGTCGCGCTCCTGTGACGTCGGCGTCTGCTGGGCTCCTTCCAGGACCTTACGCAACGTCCGGACGTGAGGCGGGGCTTCAGTTCTCGCGCGTTTTTGGAGTCCACGCCCCTCTTCTTCCCGCGCGGCGTCCTCAAGATGGCGTCCAATGGCGGGAAAACTCCACGGATGGCGGGAAGAAGGCCGAAGATGGCGCCGGATGGCGGGAAAACTCCACCGATGGCGGGAAGAAAGCGGAAGATGGCGCCGGATGGCGGGAATCTTCACCACGGGTAAGTTTTCACAGTCTTTTTCAGGCACGCAGTACCCGGTGGTTGCGGGCATGAAATCCTGCCGACTACGCCAAAAGTTGACGCGCCCCTGGGCCTGTGTCGCGCTGCGTTGCGCATGCGGGAGCTTACCCGGAGCCGGATCTCTTGAGGGTTGTAGTCTCGTGGCGGTGATCCGGTCCGTGCCCAGGGAGTCAGACTAAGTGGCGCTGTATTAGCGGTAGATGTTGGATGACTACGCCACCTGTTGAGTACAGCTAAGGAGCTGCTGCTGCAGGGCAGACCGCTGAGGCCGGTGGTAGGATTGTGCAGCGTGATAGTATAACCCCCAACGGGAGGGGTATGGCCTCAGGGCAGCCGACGTGGATGATGGGGGTAGCAGGAACCACTCAGAGACGGTACGGTGTAGTTCAGGGTCTTTACTGGTGACAACGATAGACCCTCCCGGAGTACTGGCTAGCGATTGGGGCCTGGTCAGTCCTTGAGCAGATGGGATCTCCCCTGGCCAGGCGGAGTTGTAGGCCTCCCAAAACTAACGATACTCTTCTGGCTACCTTGCTAGAAGCGGGTATAAGTAGCCCACGTCCCTGAGTGTACCGTGTGGTGCTCACCCGTATGGCAGGTGACTCGGGCCCTTTGGGTTTCTGGGCCAGAGGACCTGCAATCCCCTGCCGGTCGGTTTCTGCTGCTGGATAGGAGTTAGTCCCCACAGCCTCGGACTCCGGGTCCGGTGATAACTTCTCAGTCAGGGCGAGCTCTGCAGCTGCCAGCCCCTGACTCCTTGTAACACTGCTCCCACAGAGCTCCTGTTGTTTCTTCCTATATTTGCTTCTTTTCTATGCTTCTTCTCTACTCACTCACCCTGCCTCAGCCCTAGGTTTATATAGGGGAAGTTCTTCCCCTCCCAGGACTGGGCAGGAGGTGTGGCATGCATAGGATCCCTGACCAAGAGACCTCCCACCTGCTCTCAGACATAACATTGCTGTTACTGTGGAAAACCAGACCCCTGGGGTGCCACAGATGCACAGCTTATAGTCCTAATGAATGGACTGTTACAATTTGTGTTATGGCAAGAAAAAAGCAGCTAAGTAAAGAAAAACGAGTGGCCATCATTACTTTAAGAAAGGAAGGTCAGTCAGTCTGAAAAATTGGGCAAACTTTGAATGTGTCCCCAAGTGCAGTTGCAAAAACCATCAAGCGCTACAAAGAAACTGGCTCACTTGAGGACCGCCCCAGGAAAGGAAGACAAAGAGTCACCTCCGCTTCTGAAGATCTGTTTATCCGAGTCACCAGCCTCAGAAATCGCAGGTTAACAGCAGCTCAGATTAGAGACCAGGTCAATGCCACACAGAGTTCTAGCAGCAGACACATTTCTACAACTATTAAGAGGAGACTTTGTGCAGCAGGGCTTCATGGTAAAATAGCTGCTAGGAAACCACTGCTAAGGACAGGCAACAAGCAGAAGAGACTTGTTTAGGATAAAGAACACAAGGAATGGACATTAGACCAGTGGAAATCTGTGCTTTGGTCTGATGAGTCCAAATTTGAGATGCAGAAAAGGTGAACGGATGGACTCTACATGCCTGGTTCCCACCGTGAAGCATGGAGGAGGTGGTATGATGGTGTGGGGGTGCTTTGCTGGTGACACTATTTGGGATTTATTGAAGGCATACTGAACCAGCATGGCTACCATAGCATCTTGTAACGGCATGCTATTCCATCCGGTTTGCTTTTAATTGGACCATCATTTATTTTTCAACAGGACAATGACCCTCAAACACACCTCCAGGCTGTGTAAGGGCTATTTGACCAAGAAAGAGAGTGATGGGGTGCTACGCCAGATGACCTGGCCTCCACAGTCACCAGACCTGAACCCAATCGAGATGGTTTGGGGTGAGCTGGACCCCAGAGTGAAGGCAAAAGGGCCAACAAGTGCTAAGCATCTCTGGGAACTCCTTCAAGATTGTTGGAAGACCATTTCCGGGGACTACCTCTTGAAGCTCATCAAGAGAATGCCAAGAGTGTGCAAAGCAGTCATCAAAGGAAAAGGTGGCTACTTTGAAGAACCTAGAATATAAGACATATTTTCAATTGTTTCACAATTTTTTGTTAAGTATATAATGCCACATGTGTTAATTCATAGTTTTGATGCCTTCAGTGTGAATGTACAATTTTCAAAGTCATGAAAATACAGAAAAATCTTTAAATGAGACGGTGTGTCCAAACTTTTGGTCTGTACTGTATATATATATTTCTCTGTGGTATCTGTGCATCATGAATTGTGGTATGTGTTAAAGGGGCCCACTGAGATTCTTTCGCCCAGGGCCCACAAACACCTGCAGCCGGCCCTGACTCCGGGGGCCATCAGAAGGTAAGTATATATTTATTTTTTTATTTTTTAACATTCTTTCGGTCACACTATATAAATCCATGCGGGTTGCATGGATTTATATAGTGTGACCAAGTTTTCAAGCACTTTCCAAGTGATGCTAAAATCGCTTGGAAAGCGCTTGACAACCCGCATGCGGAAATGCATGTGAAGAACGCTTCACATCCGCATGTACCTGGCAGGAAAAATGCATGTACAATCCGCATGCGGTTTTTCTGCCAGGGAGATGCAGAAACGCTCAGGAAAAAATCCGGAGCATTTCTGCATTGTGGGCACATAGCCTAAAAGCATAGCTATCCAACAGTAATTCTGTAGCTTGATGCTAATGATATGCTTATCAGTCCACAAGCAAAAGAGCATGCAAATTGCCAAGCTTGCAGGCATGACCAAGCACCCCATTAGCCGTTAAGCTATCATATGTGCAACGGTTGGTATCCCTTTCTGCAAGACATAGAAATCTATCAGTGAGGCTAAGCCCTTTGCCATCATTTTCTGAAAGGCAGTGAATACTACTAAGTGAAACAGAAAGAACTGCATCACCAGCAACTTGATCATATGAGAACTGAATTGGCACACAGGCAGATGACTGGGTACAAATTGTTGTTTTCTGTCCACACAAATCAGGTATGGCTCTATGTTGATGTTATGGAGAAGATGGAGGAACAGTTACTGGAATATGAGAAGAAGTAGATGATGATTATGATGATTTATTATGATGGCCAGTCAATACATGAGGATGTGGCCTGGCTTACAGAAAAACAAACATGATCAAGGGGTAAGAGGACAGTGTCAACCTTTCTTATAATTCTTACCATATTGCTTTTCTCATATGAACAGGTGATCTCCCTTCATGTGCTGATAGAGGGACATAGTTGCTTGTGTATTTGTGCTCGGATGTCCACGACTTATTTTTCTCCTGCAGAGCCTGCATACTGCAAAAGATTTGTCATCTAGTCACATGGAAATTAATTCCCACAATTGATACCAGATTCCTATGTCTAGATTTGTTCTGACTCAGAGTACCACTATCATCTCTATTGCCACTACCCGTGCTACGACCACAGCGGCTAATAGTGCTATTACTACTACTGCTGCGACCATAGCGAACAAGAAATGCTATGTACACATAGAAAAAAACAACAGTGGTAACAGCAATATTGTTGTGACATGTACATACAACAATCTTGACTAATAAAAAAAAAATGGTTTGTGTCACGCACACTTTGTGTGTTAAAAAGTCACAAAGTTAAATGTCTGCATTTTTTTTACTTCTGTTTTGTATTTTTTTAACACAATTGCCTCTCCTCCCAAAAAGGACTGAACAGCATCAGGCCACAGTATTGGTATGACATGAATGTTCGTGAAGCTTTACTAATAAAAGGGACATCAGGTACACTTTGAGAGGTACACAGTTATGCAGTTAAATATTTGTATTTTAATTACTTCTCATTTGTATTTTAAACACTTACTTCCCGAAAAGGATTCAACAAGAAATTCTAATTGTATGGCATTCAAAAAAAACATCACTGGTAACAGGCCACAGAACTGGTTTGACATCTATGTACATTCAATTAGTCTAATAAAATCAGTAGGTTGTGACAAGCACACTTTGTGAGGCAGTTGTTTTTTTCAGCAATATATGTAGCATAAAAAAAGAAGTGTATTGAAATGCAGCAGCAACAGCACAATAATCATTTTGATCAATCACTGACAGTTCTCTCTTACTACTAATTAAATCTCTATATTGTTCTCTTTTCTAAACACACTATATTTTTTTTCTCTATGGCGCTACAACACACATTATCTGTATTATTTCTTCACTGTTGTATAGTTCCCTATCTCTTTGGTTAAGGCTGGGAGTACACAAGATGACCATGACCGTTAAAAGATCAAGGATTGGCCACATGCAATCTAATAAGTGGCTGTTTAATAGTCTGTTTAGACTGACTGACTGCACTTACATGTGTACGGAACTATGGCTGTAATGGTCTTCTTGTGCTCATAGAATATCATTGTTCTTGGGGGAATTGGATGGTTCGCCCCCAGCAATTCGCCCCCGAGTACATTTCGCCCCCGCACATTTCGGCCCCAGCATTTGGCCCCCAGGATGTTTTGCCCCCGCACATTTCACCCCCGCACATATCGCCCCCAGTCCGCCCCGGTCCGAGGGCGAAACGTGCGGGGGCGAAATGTGCGGGGGTGAATCTTCCTGGGGGCAAAATGATAGGGGCAAAATGTGCAGGGGCGAAAAGTACCTGGGGGCGAACAGATGGGGGCGAACTGCTGGGGGCAAATTGCTGGGGGCGAACTGCTGGAGACGAAAATTCCTATAACCATTCTAGGAGCACAAGTCCTGCTTACACAGGACAATGGGCTGGAAAGAAAGATGATTTTGAACCCAAGCAATAAAGATTATCGCTCTCAATAACCAGCATTTTGGTCATTTGTCTTCTAATTTTTTGGCCTGTTTAGATGGCCCTATTGGTGGGAACAAGTGTTCCTTGGAGTGCTGGATCCCAATTATCATCCTGTCGAAAAACAACATAATCTGTGAGCTGTCATGTTGTCTCATTATTCTAATGGTTGGCTGTGTTATACCATGTCAGACATTATGGGTATGTCTGCTCATGATCTTGTGAGCATGAAGCAAATCACAAAATTGTTTGAATTTGCCAGCTTTAATAAATTCCTAAAAATTCATTTGCTACAAATCTATATGCTCCTTTCAAGGTGTTATAATAGTTCTTGTCAAATGTTAATTTTAATATTCCATTATTTCCTGTGGAATTGAATACATATCAAGATACAGTAGGTCAATGTTTCTTGCTTCTCTAGAAGTCATAGTGATTTTGAAAATGATATATTAGGCATGTGAATTTGATCCTTTTATATTTTCTTTGAAAATACTAATTACATGTTCCAAACCATTCCCAGAACTATTACAATCAGCTGGATGCACACTATAAAAATAATTGTTAGTGAAAATCAGATTTTGGGTAATTGAACGTTGTGTAGAAATTCTTGTTTTGTGCTACTGGTATTTAATATACAAGGTATAAAAATAATTTTTAGTACCCTGAAGGATATTTAAAATTGTTTGTAGAGTTGTAGTGAATATATAGTGCTGCATATTTTTAGTGACTGTTTACTAGTGTTGAGCCACCCCCGTAGTGTTCGAGTTCGGTTCGGTTCGTCGAACACCCGTGTGTTCGCTGAACTGTTCGTCGAACTGTTCGTCGAACACCTTCGAACACCGTTAAAACCAATGGCAGGCAAACAAAAACACATAGAAACACATAGAAAACACCTTCAAAGGTGTCCAAAAGCTGACAAACTGCTCAGAAGACACAACTAACACATGGAAAAGTGACAAGTACATATAGTCATGCGAAAAGAAAAGAGGTGGAGGAGTAAAAGGAGGGGGAGACACAGATATAGGCATGTCATGCCCTTCTAAAATCCAAAAAGTGAGAAGCCGAGACGGCCAGTCCGCTCCTGCCCGTGCCACCTCCGTGTCGCCGGGTTTGTGCCAGAGCCGCGGTGAACCCTGACGGCCAGCCCCCCTCTCCCAATACTGGTGCCTGTCCGCTGGTGGGTCGAGAGAGCCCCCCTGTGGTGGAGGCAGCTCTAAGCTTTTTAATTTAAATTGTCCCTCTAATTTGAATGAATACACTTTAAATCCATTTACAAGGATCTATTGGAGGGCAAGTCTCATGCCAGCAGCCGCGTAATTCCAGCTCCAGTAGCGTCCACTAAAGCTGCTGCAGTTAAAAAGCTTTTATAAGGATCGAGCTCGGCTGTCCACCGCAAGGCATCCTAGTGCCAGTCCCAGCCCCTATGCCTTGGGGTGCCTCCTGATGCTCTTCACTAAGTATCCCGTGGTCCCGAAGCATTTCCTTTGAAAAAATTAAGTGTCCAAACTACAGGTGGTGTAGCTTGCTTAACAGCCGGGATAATCCGCTGACTAGCAGACACTGCTACTAGGCACAAAGTATTTCCTGGGCTAGATGCAGTTAAAAATTTGTAAGTAGATACTCTCGTTGGATGCTGAGAAAGCATTCCATAGAGTCTCCTGGCACGCCATATATGATTCTCTTAAAAAGCTTGGGGTAGGGGTCTAGGGGACCCTTTTATAGCCAAAATCACGGCCCTGTATCACAATACGTCACCTAGGCTGAAGATAAATGGAACTGTAGCACCGAGGGCTCGGTTGCTACAGACGTATTGCACCTCACCCAGAGGTGTGATATCTCACTCTCAGATAAGGATGGAGTGTGGATCAGGACCCGACACCTGCATGCATTACACCACATTGCCGTGGGGCAGGGCGACCAATATGCCCCTGAGATGGGCACGACAGTCCCTGTCCCTGGCTGGAGTGGGGGGAGGGAACACTGAGGAAGGGGAACCCTGCAGTGCAGGAGCAGGGAGGAAGCAGTTCCTGGGTGCATTGAGAAGGGAGTATAAAAGGTTGGCACCATCTTAGTTCAGTGCAGAGAAGTCTGAGCAGAAGTGGCAGGGAGCAGGGGCTCTGCATGAGCTCTGCTCCGGAGGCGGGCCTAGTAACAGAGGCCCAGGCCTGCAAGAGGGAGAAGGAAGGAAGAGGAGCGGAGAAGGCTCCAGGAACGAGGAATGAAGGGATCCCAGGGGTGCGGACGGGCGAGTCGCCACCGCACGCCCGAATCCACCTGCGTGGAGGGGTCAGGCCAAAGGGGGAGACCGGTCCCCGAACAAGTGGAGGCAGGAAACGACCCTCAGCTAGAAACCGGAGACTCTGACATTTTATGTGGCGCAGCCCCTTGCTCCAACCGCTAGGAAGGCACCACATAGGGTCAGGGAAACTGGCGCCAAGTTTACCAAGAGGAGGCCCGAGGCAGCCGGACAGAAGTGTTGGTAAGAAAGGCCAGACAAAGGACACACAAAGGGGGTCCTGTGAAGCGCTCCAAAGTTATCTGGGAGTTGTCTGAGCCCCTCACCTGGTGAGCACAGTACGACGTGGGCAGCCGTTACCTGCAGACGTGGTCTGGATAATAAGAACTGTGAGTAAAGGCCCTGAACTGCATCACTGACTCCGTGTCGTTACTGCTGCTGCCCTGCACCATCACCCCCATCCTCCGCATACACTGCCCTGAGGCTATACTCCTCCCGTGGGGAGTTATGCTACGCTCTGCTGCACCCACAACACCAGCCTTAGCGGTCTGCCCTGTAGCGGCGGTTCACTCTGACCGCAATCCACGGGTGGCGTAGTCGGACATTTAAACATCAAAACCACATAAATATTTCCGCCACTGGTTTGACCGCCCTGAGCCACGGAACCGGATCGCCGCCACGAAGACTACAACCACCAGCATCCACCAAAAAGGGTCCGGCTCCGGGTGTCCCAAGGCCCAGGGGGTGCGTCAGAACATTTTCATCACCTTTCACAATCACCAATGGGACAAGGCAGGGATGTCCTCTGTCCCCTCTCTTATACATCCTAGTGACGGAGCACCTGCTCTCATCAATTCGCCATAACCCCAATATTAGGTGGATTGAGGTGGGAGGCACCGAGTACAAGTGCTCTCTATTTGCTGATGATGTCCTAGTATATATCACTCAATCACATATATCCATCCCTGCTGTTATGGCTGAAATAGATCACTTTGTTACATGGTAAAATTTTAAAATCAATGCAGCGAAGTCTGAGGCCCTCGATGTCTCCCTCCCTAAATCCATATAGGATTCCATCCAGTCCAACTTTCCCTTTGCCTGGCCCTCACAGGGTATCAAATACTTAGGAATTCCTATTCATAGAGACCTCTCCCATCTATGTTATCTTAATTTTGGGCCCTTTATTGAACAATTCCATACAGACCACGGTTGGCAAGTTAGAACTGTAAGATTCACTACGTGAACCACTGGTGTTTTGTGGAAAAGCACATGTACACCGCGTTCCAAATTATTATGCAAAAAGTGTTTAGGAGTGATAAGGGAAGAATTTGTTTGTTTGTCAGTTAAACTCATTGATGGTGATGTGTGTCAGGGCTCTTTATATCACTGTAAGCAATTGCAGACACCTGTGCTAATTAGTTTGGCAGGTGTGTCCAATGAAAGGCAAGACTACTTAAGAAGGCTCTCTCACATTATTAAGCAGCCTACATTTTCTGCCAAAATGGGAAAGAAAAAGGATGTGTCGGCTGCTGAGAAGCAACAAATTGTGGAGTGTTTAGGTCAAGGCATGACTACAATCAACATTGTGCGATGATCAGGATGAAGTGTCTTGGCAATCAAGAAGTATGTAGCTGATTCACAGTACACACGTGTGCGTGCTGATAAGGGCAAATTGAGGACTCTTTCCTACAGGCAATTACGTCAGGTTGAAAGAGCAGCGGCAAAAAAGCCTTGTCATAGCAGCAGACAAGTTTTTGAAGCTGCTTGTGCCTCCAACGTCCCCCGAACAACAAGATGCAGGGTCCTTCAGAGGTTTGCAGCTGTGCATACGCCATCCTGTCGACCTCCTCTATCCACTTCACACAAGCAGAAACGGCTCCAGTGGGCCAAACATTACATGAAGACTGATTTCAAAACTGTTTTGTTCACGGATGAGTGCCGTGCAGCGCTCGATGGTCCAGATGAATGGAGTGGAGGATGGCTGGTTGATGGACACCCCACGCAAACACGGCTACAGCGCCAACAAGGAGGAGGTGGAGTAATGTTTTGGGCTGGAATCATGGGGAGAGAGATTGTCGGCCCCTTTAGGATCCCTGAAGGCGCTAAAGATGAACTCCATAATGTATGTGGATTTTCTCAAACAGCACTTCCTGCCATGGTTCAAGAAGAAGAACCGTGTATTTCACAGCAAGATCATTTTTCTGCATGATAATGCACCATCTCATGCTGCACATAAAACATCTGCATCTCTGGCTGATATGGGCATAAAAGGGGACAAACTTATGGTGTGACCCCCATGCTCCCCTGACCTCTACCCCATTCAGAACCTTTGGAGCATCATTAAAAGGAGTGTCTATGATGGCGGGAGGCAGTTCACATCTAAGCAACAGCTCTGGGAGGGTATTCTGTCCTCATGCAAAACAATTGAAGCAGAAACCATCCAAAACCTGACAAATTCAATGGACGAGAGAGTTCAGAAGCTCCTTTCGAACAAGGGGTCCTATGTGAAAATGTAACATCACCTAGAATAAAGTTTTGAGTTGAAAACTGTTTGATTTCAGTTTCTAACAACCTGCTAATGCTTATAATTTCAAAAATGACCATTTTTTTGGTCTTTATTAAAATGAAAAGGTTGATCGAAAAGTTTGGGGGATCTAAGAGTGTGGCAACCCAGTAGTCATGATTACTTCGAATTCTGACAATATGAGGGTCATGCTGCAGGTAGTGCAGCAAGAAGGCACTTATGTGTCTTGCGCATCTCGGAGCCCCAAAATTATTTTCCGGGCTAGATGCAGCTAAAAATTATTTTTAATTTTAAATCTGGTGAAGCTTATTATAGATGGCCTAATAGGATCAGTGCTGCACACTGCTACAAAGCCCAAATTATTTTCCAGTCAAGATACAGATAAACATGATTAGTAATTTGAAAGCTTAAAACGGTTGGTAGGGTGATTTTAACCAATCATCAAGCTTTTACTCTCCCCAGGATGACACAGGGGTAGAAAAGTCGTTTCGGATCCATGATTTGTTCATCTTTATGAACGTGAGTCTGTCTACATTATCAGTGGAGAGCCGCGTGCGCTTATCTGTCAGCACACCACCAGCAGCGTTGAACACACGTTCAGACAGAACGCTGGCTGCGGGGCATGACAAGATCTCCAAGGCGTAAGTGGCTAGCTCCGGCCATTTATCCAGATTGGAAGCCCAAAAAGAGCAAGGGTCCAGTGACACAGTCGTGGCTTCAATGTTTACTTGGAGATATTCCTGTACCATCGTCTCTAGGCGTTGACTATGTGTCAGACTTCTTGTCTCCTGTGGCCTTGCAAAGGATGGGCTAAAAAAGTGGTGAAATAATTTCGCAAAATTGATGTTACCAGCAGATACTGTGGTTCTGTTACGGTTTGAGTGCTGAACACTTGACGGTCCCACGGTTGGCAAGTTGGAACTGTGAGATTCACTACGTGCACCACTGGTATTTTGTGGAAAAGCACATGTAAGATTCTGCAACAGTCTCTGCTGATACTCCTGCATGCGTGCATCCCTTTCTATGGCAGGAATAATTTCTGCAAATTTACTTTTGTACCGGGGATCTAACAGTGTGGCAACCCAGTAGTCAGGATTATTTCTAATTCTCACAATTCGAGGGTCATGTTGCAGGTAGTGCAGCAAGAAGGCACTCATGTGTGTTGCGCATCCAGGAGCACCAAGTCCCTGTTGTGTTGGTGGCGAGGTAACAATCATGCTTCCTTCCTCTGTCCTCTCCCCCCAACCTCGCACAACAGAAATGTGATCAAGGTCTCCCTCATCTGATGAGTCTTCCATCAGTTCGTCCTCCACTTCTTCCTGGGCTCCTGCACCTTCCTCACTAGTTTGGCTGCTACCATGCGCCCTGGTAAAATCATCTCCCCCACCCTCACATGCCTGCCGCCCTGGTGCTGCCGACCGTCTGGACCTTGCAGATGTTAGCCCTTCCGCATACAACTCCTCCTCCTCTACTTCCTCCACCTCCTCTTGTGCCACCACCTGACTCCGAATTCTGTTTAACATGTGCTCCAGCATGTAAATCACCGGAATAGTCATGCTGATAATGGCATCGTCAGCACTAAACATCTTCGTCGCCATTTCAAAACTGTGCAGAAGGGTGCATAGGTCCCTGATCTGAGACCACTCCTCCAGCGTGATTTGCCCCACCTCTGAATCTCGTTGGCCCAGGCTATACGTCAGAACGTATTGCACCAGGGCTTGTCGGTGCTGCCACAGTCGCTGCAACATGTGCAGAGTTGAATTCCACCGGGTAGGCACATCGCATTTTAGCCGGTGAAGTGGCAGGCAAAACGACTTCTGTAGAGATGTAAGTCGCTGAGCTGCGGGATGCGAACGGCGGAAGTGAGCACACAGCGACCGTGCCCTCTGCAGAAGGCCATCTAGTCTGGGATAGTGGGCTAAAAATTGCTGGACAACCAGGTTCAACACGTGAGCCATACAAGGCACGTGTGTGACATTGCCCCGGCGAAGGGCCGCACCCAGGTTTGCAGCATTGTCGCACACGGCCTTCCCTGGTTTCAGGTCCAGTGGAGACAACCATTCATGAAATTGGTTCTCCAGAGCTGACCACAACTCCTCAGCTGTGTGACTCACATTTCCCAGACATTTCAATGTAAAAACCGCCTGATGACGTTGAGCCCTACTGCCAGCATAGTAAGGAGGTGTGCAGGATCCCTTCTGCGCAGTTAGAAAGCTTGTGGCATGACCAGACAGGCTTTGGGTGCAGGTGGAAGACCGAGAGGAGGTTGAGGAGGCAGAAGCAGTGGAGGAAAAATGACATAAAGAGGATTGACGCACAACTCGTGGGGACGGCAAGACTTGGACAGCAGCCCCTTGTCCTGCTGTCACCATAGTTACCCAGTGCCCAGTCAGCGACATGTAACGCCCCTGTCCATGCCTACTCGTCCAAGTGTCTGTGGTGAAATGCACCCTGTCACACACAGAGTTTCTCAAAGAAGCGGTGATGTTGTGTGCGACATGCTGGTGGAGCGCAGGCACACCTTTCTTTGAGAAGTAGTGCCGACTGGGCATCTGGTACTGGGGCACTGCGACGGACATAAGGTCTCGAAAATCCTCTGTGTCCACCAGGCGGAAAGGCAGCATTTCTGTAGCCAAGAGCTTGCAGATGGTGAAATTCAACCTCTTAGCTTTCTCATGGCTAGGAGGAAATGGTCTTTTACTTGTCCACATCTGAGGGACAGAGGGCTGGCTATTGTGCTTAGACGGGGTTGATAAGGGTGTCCCCGGCAAACTACCGGTCTGTGAGGAAGATGCAGGCGGACATGTTAGGTTGCCTTGATCCAAAGGTGGTGCTATCGATGTCGGACAGCGCTCAAGACCAGCTGGTGTTACCACCTCCAAAGAAAATGATGACCTGCCAATCACGCTGGCTGTTGCGGGTAAAGAGGTGGCAGGTCTGCGCCCCAAAACAGGTGTGACTGCTGTCCCCCCAGTCACAGAGGATGAAGAGGCCGCGGATGCACAAGATATGGCAGACGGTGGTTGGCCCGGCCGGCTAGACCGCATTGTAGCACACTGAGCTTCCCACTGCAACTTATGCTTCATGTACATGTGCCGGTTCATGCATGAAGTACTCAAACTATGTATTTTTTGGCCTCTACTTAGCTTTTGCTGACAAATGTTACAGATAACACGAGTTGGGTCATCTTTATCGATCTGAAAAAATGCCCAGGCTATGCAAGGCTTAGCACCCATGCGACCTGAAGAGCCACCACGACTTGTGGTGAGAGGCAGAGTTGTGTTTGAGGATGCAGTTGTTGACGTGCTTCCAGTACTACGTCTCTGTCCAGGAAGGCGCAACCTGACCTCGTCGTCACTAGCATCTTCCTCCACCTCCTCTGCTGACCTCATCTCTTGGCTGACTGTGGGTTGACAGTAAGTGGGATCTCCGACCTCATCATCATCACCCTGTGCGTTATCACACCCGTCGTCCTCAGAGCCAACCTGTTCCTGCCCTGACAAAAAACTAAAGTTGTCGCTCCAATCAGGTATTTGAGTCTTATCATCGTCTTCCTCATTGTCTCCACCAACAGGAGTTACAGTTTGGGAATGAGGGTCTACATTATGGTCAGAACCTTCTGCGTCTGGTCCTGGATCCGACTCATAAAGATTCTGGGCATCAGTGCAGATCATTTCCTCGTCTGGATTCACAGAAGCGCTGGAGTCGACCTCTGATTCCCAGGCTATAGTATGAGTAAACAGCTCTGCAGACTCAACCATCTGTTCTACCTCATACTCAGACGGGCAGCTGGAGATTTGGGAGCTGTGAGGAAGCAAGTGCGATTTGGGTGACACCTTTGAGGACTGGAGTATTTGTGATGTTGAAGTTGATGTGGAGGAGAGCCCACTTAAAGGAGCACTTGATATCCGTTGAAGCACCTGCTGTTTTTGTGCCTCATCTGGAATTTGTAGCGATTGGCGTGGCCGTAAGAAAGGGATCTTATCACATTGTCCGCTAAAAGAAGTAGACATTTTAGTTTGGCTGGAAGATGGTCTTTCTTCTGCACCTACCCCACGGACACAACCTTTTTTCCCCTTCCCAACACGCCTATTCCCCTTTCCACCAGCAGCAGGCCTTTTTCCACTCATTTTGGTGGTTAACTAATTCACAACTCTGGAGTTGTTTGCACAAAAAAACAATGGATGGTAACCGAGCAGAGCTGAGTGGCCAAACTGTGGTATTAGGCCAAAACTATTGGCTGGGTTAGATGCAGAAAAAAATTATTTTTAATTTGCAACCTGATGGAGGTCAGTATAGATGGACTAATAGACCAAGTCCCACACACCGCTAGAAGCCCAAATATTTTTTCAGAGCTAGATGCAGAAATTTTTTTTATTCAATTTGCAACCTGATGGAGGTCAGTATAGATGGACTAATAGACCAAGTCCCACACACTGCTAGAAGCCCAAATATTTTTTCAGAGCTAGATGCAGAAAAAAATTATTTTTAATTTGCAACCTGATGGAGGTCAGTATAGATGGACTAATAGACCAAGTCCCACACACCGCTAGAAGCCCAAATATTTTTTCAGAGCTAGATGCAGAAAAAAATTATTTTTAATTTGCAACCTGATGGAGGTCAGTATAGATGGACTAATAGACCAAGTCCCACACACCGCTAGAAGCCCAAATATTTTTTCAGAGCTAGATGCAGAAAAAAATTATATTCAATTTGCAACCTGCTGGAGGTCAGTATAGAAGGACTAATAGAACAAGTCCCACACACTGCTAGAAGCCCAAATATTTTTTCAGAGCTAAATGAAGAAAAAAATTATTTTTAATTTGCAACCTGATGGAGGTCAGTATAGATAGACTAATAGACCAAGTCCCACACACTGCTAGAAGCCCAAATATTTTTTCAGAGCTAGATGCAGAAAAAAATTATTTTTAATTTGCAACCTGATGGAGGTCAGTATAGATGGACTAATAGACCAAGTCCCACACACTGCTAGAAGCCCAAATATTTTTTCAGAGCTAGATGCAGAAAAAAATTATTTTTAATTTGCAACCTGATGGAGGTCAGTATAGATGGACTAATAGACCAAGTCCCACACACCGCTAGAAGCCCAAATATTTTTTCAGAGCTAGATGTAGAAAAAAATTATATTCAATTTGCAACCTGCTGGACGTCTGTATAGAAGGACTAATAGAACAAGTCCCACACACTGCTAGAAGCCCAAATATTTTTTCAGAGCTAAATGAAGAAAAAAATTATTTTTAATTTGCAACCTGATGGAGGTCAGTATAGATGGACTAATAGACCAAGTCCCACACACTGCTAGAAGCCCAAATATTTTTTCAGAGCTAGATGCAGAAAAAAATTATATTCAGTTTGCAACCTGATGGAGGTCAGTATAGATGGACTAATAGAATGATGCTATGCCCAAAAGATTTTACTTCACTAGGTGCAGTAAAAAAATTGGTATTCTATACACAGGTGGTATATCTTGCAACACAGATAGGCTACTCCACTGACTAACACACTCTGCAATAGGCCAAAAAGGATTAGCTTTGCTAGATTCAGCCAAATGCTGTGAAAAAAACTTGCACAGCACTGGCACAGACCTGCCTGGCAAAAACTGATAGGAACTGATGTAACCTAGTCCTGAAAAGGACTCCAATTACAATTAGTCTTTACTCCCACAATCTATCTATTTAAGAGCACAGACCTGCCTGATAAAAGTCGTAGGAAATGCTGTAACCTAGTCCTTAAAAGGACTGCAATCACAACTATTCCCTACTCCCAAGCTATCTGTATATTTGTGCGAAAATTGGCTTGAAATTAACAAGGTATAGCGCACACAGCAACAGCGGTGCCGTCTAACACGCAGCTGCAGCAGTGAGAAAATGGTGGCGGCGGGGAAAATGGCTTGGTCTTATAGGGCAAGGACATGTGACATACACTGCCAATCACACATGCCCTTGCTTGTGTGAAAAAAAGCACTTCGCTCCGTGTGTGCGCTGCTGATAGGCTGACAGATTGCACCTCCCCACTGCAAATGCGGGAAAGAGAAAAAAAAATGGAGATCTTCATTGTTCCTGCAGAGATCCATCCCCTGCCCCTCCCCCCTGCCCCGCTGTACACTCAAACTGCGTATTAACATTAATTTTCATCATTACTGAGAAAAAATCCAGTTATGATTTTGGTGCACGAACAGTTATCGAACATAACCTCGAACAGCCGAATTTTTTCTCAAATTGTTCGTGTTCGCCGACCGGCTCGAACACCGCCCAAAACAGCTCGAATTTGAGATTGGCGAACAGTTCGAGTAGAACAACGCTCATCTCTACTGTTTACCCACTACTAGGTATGATTGAAAATAATGGTTGATGATTTTAAATCAATGCACTGTGAATAACTATCAGAAAAAAATGGATACATTTTGATTTACTGGCCCATGCATGTCTGCAGATTAAAGAACATTGGGTGTCATATTGTGTAGTTTTTGAATAAAATTCTTCAGCACATAGCAGAATTTGCTCTCTATATAAATATGAATATATCAAGTTTTAATGAGTCTATGATGTAAAGCCACCTGTAACAGGCAAGTTGTTGGAACCACTGGGCCATGGTTCGAGGAGAGCCCAGAGGGGAGTAAATGTAAAGGACATATTAATATTCATGCTATCCAAGTGTAAAGGACATATTGATATTCGTGCTAGAGCAACTCCATTTTGTCTGCTTGTTTCAAAATCATGTTATTATCACTCCTTGCATAACATACTTCTTTCTTTCTCTTCCCATGGAACTTTCCCACACTAACTTTTTATCTCAAGAACATTTTGTCAGACACTCCACTCCTGTTATCTAACTAGTCTAGGCCAGGATTAACCTTGTACATTTCCACCATGCACCGAACTAACGATAATATGACCATATGTGTATTTCCGTAATAATTGTACTAACATTGGTTCAAGCCTGTAGTACGGCTGTAGATGATTGGACATTAATAGACTCAAAACAATATAAAATGCTAAGCAAAATAAACGGGATCAGAGATTCTTTGAATCCTCCCAATACAGAGCACGCATTGCCTCCGTTTGGTTTTCTGTAGATTGCGCAATCAACATAATAATTTGACACTCACTTGGTCAACCGTGAAGGGTTATGGCCCTCCCTTAACAGCTGGTGCCATGACTCGGATCCCTAACCAGGGACGCCCCTCCACCTCTGGATATCCACAAAGAGAGACTTGCTTTCAGCCTCCCCCACTGGAATTGGGACTGATCATCCCCCACAAAAAGACACGGTAAGTGCACAAGTTCTTTACTAGTGTTACTGACCATTTGGCGTGGTTTCCATGTGGTGTGTGGTTGTTTGCAGTATCTCCGGACGTCCTGGTTGGATATAGTCAAAGGTGAGACTATAAGGGGTGTAGTCCCATTGGGGATCTGATATTATTTACTTTTAAAACAGTATCATCTCGGATTGACAAGTGAATATTGTGTGAATCTTTCTCAACTTCTGAAAAAGGTCCTTAGGAGACTGGACACTGTTAATTTCAGTCGCAGCAGGTGATCGAAGATTGGGTAGGGCACGCACGTAGATATACGTAGATATACATATATCGAGTGTCCGGAGCGCTGCAAAGCTGCAAAAGCGCTCCTCCTTTCATTAGCCATCTGTACGATTTCCACGACGGGAGGGGTGAATTAAAAAAAAAAAAAAAAGTCAGTGGAATAGCTGGGAGGTCCGGCCGGACTCGTGCTGTGCACAAATTAAGGATTTTTTTTTGTCAGTTGTAGTGATTAATCAATGTTTCCATGGAGCAGAAAGAATTTGTCTCCCCTGGAGGAGGAGAGAGAGAGACAGGAGGTGAGAGAGAGAGAGAGTCAGGAGGGAAGAGAGAGAGACAGGAGGGAGAGGATGTGATGAATATCATGATCGGTCGAGAAGAGAAAAGATCATTTAAGAATGCACTAAAAGCGTTTAAGGTGTTAAATTTTCCCGTGGAGGGGAGGCTTCAGCTTGCATTGTGGGATGAAGGCATCCAGCAGAAAAGGAGTAGATTAGTTGACTGTGGATTGTTGGAAGACGCTGAAAAGTTCAGGAAAGTTGCACATGAGATTTGTGGTGAGGGGTACAGTACAGACCAAAAGTTTGGACACACCTTCTCATTTAAAGATTTTTCTGTTTTTTCATGACTTTGAAAATTGTACATTCACACTGAAGGCATCAAAACTATGAATTAACACATGTGGAATTATATAGTTAACAAAAAAGTGTGAAACAACTGAAAATATGTCTTATATTCTAGGTTCTTCAAAGTAGCCACCTTTTGCTTTGATGACTGCTTTGCATACTCTTGGCATTCTCTTGATGAACTTCAAGAGGTAGTCACTGGAAATGGTTTTCACTTCACAGGTGTGCCCTGTCAGGTTTAATAAGTGGGATTTCTTGCCTTATAAATGGGGTTGGGACCATCAGTAGTGTTGTGAAGAAGTCTGGTGGATACACAGCTGATAGTCCTACTGAATAGACTGTTAGAATTTGTATAATGGCAAGAAAAAAGCAGCTAAGTAAAGAAAAACGAGTGGCCATCATTACTTTAAGAAATGAAGGTAAGTCAGTGCGAAAAATTGGGAAAACTTTGAAAGTGTCCCCAACTGCAGTTGCAAAAACCATCAAGCGCTGCAAAGAAACTGGCTCACATGATAACCGCCCCAGGAAAGGAAGACCAAGAGTCACCTCTGCTTCTGAGGATAAGTTTATCCGAGTCACCAGCCTCAGAAATTGCAGGTTAACAGCAGCTCAGATTAGAGACCAGGTCAATGCCACACAGAGTTCTAGCAGCAGGCACATCTCTTCAACAACTGTTAAGAGGAGACTTTGTGCAGCAGGCCTTCATGGTAAAATAGCTGCTAGGAAACCACTGCTAAGGACAGGCAACAAGCAGAAGAGATTTGTTTGGGCTAAAGAACACAAGGAATGGACATTAGACCAGTGGAAATCTGTGCTTTGGTCTGATAAGTGCAAATTTGAGACCTTTTGGTTCCAACCACCGTGTCTTTGTGCGACGCAGAAAAGGTGAATGGATGGACTCTACATGCCTGGTTCCCACCGTGAAGCATGGAGGAGGAGGTGTGATGGTGTGGGGGTGCTTTTCTGGTGACACTGTTGGGGATTTATTCAAAATTGAAGGCATACTGAACCTGCATGGCTACCACAGCATCTTGCAGCGCCATGCTATTCCATCCGGTTTGCGTTTAGTTGGACCATCATTTATTTTTCAATAGGACAATGACCCCAAACACACCTCCAGGCTGTGTAAGGGCTATTTGACCAAGAAGGAGAGTGATGGGGTGCTACGCCAGATGACCTGGCTCCCACAGTCACCAGACCTGAACCCAATCGAGATGGTTTGGGGTGAGCTGGACTGCAGAGTGAAGGCAAAAGGGCCAACAAGTGCTAAGCATCTCTGGGAACTCCTTCAAGATTGTTGGAAGACCATTTCCGGTGACTACCTCTTGAAGCTCATCAAGAGAATGCCAAGAGTGTGCAAAGCAGTCATCAAAGCAAAAGGTGGCTACTTTGAAGAACCTAGAATATAAGACATATTTTCAGTTGTTTCAGACTTTTTTGTTAAGTATATAATTCCACATGTGTTAATTCATAGTTTTGATGCCTTCAGTGTGAATGTGCAATTTACATAGTCATGAAAATACAGAAATATCTTTAAATGAGAAGGTGTGTCCAAACTTTTGGTCTGTACTGTATGTTGAAATAGAGGAGGAGACGAAGCCTAGTTGTTTTAATTATTTTTATGTAAATAAGGGAGAATTATCTAGCACTGTAACAGGAGTGACTGTGACTGTTTAGTGTTACAAAATGCATCTGATGTGAAAAAAGGCTGCGCTGAGTTTATTGAAAGAAGGAAAAAGTTATGTACAGAAACTTAAACGGTTAACTAAAACATGCAAGCTCCAAGATAAGGGCCGGTTAATTATGAAGAAGAAAAAGGGCAAGTTAGAAGATAAAGGATTGCTGCAAATAGCTTTGGCTTGGTAGGAACAGCAGAGAATTTGCAGGAAAAAAAAAGGGGTGGATGGAGGAAGAAAATTCAGACAATAAGGGAAAGATGCTATGTTATGTGTATTACAAAGATACTGCTTTCCGATAATGGCGGCGTAATGAATTGTTGGGAATGTTCTAATTGTGGTCAGCAGAATCCATTGTCAGCAGATTATTGTGTTGCATGTCACGTACCCCGTCCAGGGTCCAGAAGGCCCACCCCTCGCTACTACCCAAGCCACTCCTAGTGCCCCATCCTCATCTGTTATACCTAAGTCCGCCCAAAGTTCCAACCCTTCCTGCAGCGGCCATGTTGCTAAACCCATTGCATCACCTCCGGTCACTGACCAGATGTCCCTTTGGTGGCGGCCATCTTGGCGCACCCCTCCTGTAGTGTGCTTCCTTCTGGTGGCGGCCATCTTGGCACACCCGGAATACAGGGAGCAATACACACTACACCCGGAATGTGTATGAGGAAGATCATCATGATCAGTGTGTGACAGAGCATTAAACGCCAATACGTATGAGAGTGGGGTTGACTTCTGTCAAGCCCTTAAAATATGGGCTCAGGGTAAGTTGGCTAATCAATCCACTACCCTCAACAGCACATATTTATGTCCACTTTGACACTAGTGCTAAAATATGGTGATGTAAACTAATTTTCTAGATGGTCATATATCCTTAAGTCTCTAATAGATGCACATACACGTCGTCTGGTTTACAGTAATTGATTTAGCAAACGTTTTTGTTTTTTTTTTTATTAGTATTCCACTACACAAAGACTGTCAGTTTCTGTTTGCATTTACATATCAGGGCAGGCAAATGACTTGGACGGTGATGCCGCAGAGTTCACAGAATGGCCCTAATCAGTTTGCAAAGAACATGTCTAGCTGTCTGCTGCCGTGGCAGCTGGACAACTCTGAGATAGTAATTTTACAATACGTGGATGATCTTCTTTTGTGTGCCCCCATGGAGCAAGTGTCCATCAGGGCCAGTGTTAGCCTCCTCAAGCATCTAGCAAAACTGAATTGTCGAGTCTCAGCCGCGAAACTTCAGTTTTGCCTCGGTCAAGTGGTCTTCTTAGGCCACTGCCTTACTCAGGGTGCCAGACATCTCACAGAAGAAAGGAAGACGGTCATCTACCTACTACCATTCCCAAAAGATCCCATAGAGCTGCAACGGTTCCTCGGACAATGTATGACGCGCCCCCTGGGCCTGTGCTGTGCAGGGGGATACCTGGAGCCGGATCGCTGGGGGTTGTAGTCTCAATGTGGCGGTGACCCGGTCCGTGCCCAGGGCGGTCAAACCAGTGGCAGTCTATTGGTATTGTAATTGTCCGACTACGCCACCCGTGGATTGCGGTCAGTGGGGACCTCCGCTGCGCTGCCGACTGCTGAGGCAGATGTTGTTTGAGCAGCCGAGTATCGGATAACTCCCCACGGGAGAAGTATTGCCTCAGGGCAGCTAATGTGGATGATGGGAGTGATGGTGTGAGTGTCCCAGTACTGATGGTGCTGGTGCGGCGATGAAACACAGAGACTTGTAATTGCAGTTTCCAAAGCTTTACTCACGGTTGTTATTTTGGTCACTTGTGCACATGAGGGACCGCCTGAGCCGTGCTGCGTTCACCAGGTAGGGGACTCGACCAACTCCCAGGCAATTCCAGAGCGTGGCACAGGGCTCCCTTCTTTTCCTTACTCTGACCATCCCCACCAGTGACCCACCTTTGTCCAGCTTCCTCGGGCCTTCTATTGGCGAAACCTATCTCCGATTTCCCCGACCCTATATGGTATGCTTTCCTGGTGGATGTAGTGAGGGGTCGCACCAAGATGTGGTCACAACCTCCGGTCTTTGGCTGAGGAATCTGTTGCCTCCACCAATTTGGGTTCCGGTACCCTGCTCTGCCAACCCGTCACGCGGAATCTCCTGGGTCCTTAGGGTTCCCTCTGTCCTTGTGTCTCTGGGCCTTTCTTGATGTTCTTGTTCCTTTCTTACTTTCCTTTCTGTTCCTTCTTCTCTCTCTCTCTCTCTCTCTCAGGCCCCGGCCTCCTGACAAGGCCTGCCTGGGGAGCAGAGCCCATGCAGCAGCTCTGCTCCTTGTCACTCCTCCTCAGACTGAACACTGTTCTAAGATGGTGCCCACCTTTTATACCTCCCTCTAGCACCCGAGCCCAGGTGACTAGCAACCAATGGGCTCCTACCTATGCCCAGAGACCCACCCCTATCTGCTCCTACACCACTGGGTATTCCACCCCCCGCCCCACTCCAGCCAGGGACAGATGCTGTCGTGCCTGCACTTCTGTCTAGTGGGAGCACCGTTGAGCTGTCCCTCGGAAATGGGGTGTGTGTGGTGCATGCAGCCTACCGAGTCCTGGTCCACACTCAATCCTTACCTGGGAGTGGAATATCACACCTCTGGTTTGAGGTGCAATACCCCTGTAGCAGCCGAGCCCTCGGGGTGCTACAATGTACATATTGCAGACAATGGATCCCAGATGCCTCACGTCTGATGCAGCCCTTATATGATGCATTAAAAGAAGACACTCTGGCTGATGTAAACAACAAGGACCACCAAGAACTGCTACAGCAAGCCTTTGAACAACTAAAGTCAAGGATAATGTCAGCCCCTGCCCTTGGAAATCCATACTATGCTCAACCTTTCCATTTGTATTTCTTTGAGACGGGAGGGCATGCAGCCGGAGTACTCATGCAGAGACACTGTACAAAGCAGCGCCCAGTCGGGTATTACTCAGCACATCTGGACCCGGTAGCCAGGGTCTCCCCCAGCTGTCTACGAGTGGTTCATGCCACAGAGCAACCTAAACATCTGTCTACACAGAGACACCTGTGGCTGCAGTGTTCGTTGATTTTGCCAGAAAATGTGAAATTACACCGGTGCACCACAATAAACCCAGCCACCCTGCTACCACCACCTGAAGGAGAGGGGAAAGAGGCTCCACCGCATGATTGTCTGGAACAAATTACTGCGGAGTCAACTCCACTTGTTCTAGTGGGGGAAGTACCCTTGGATGACCCAGAACTTACGTTATATATGGATGGATCCAGATATGTTGACACCTCTGGCAGGTTTCATACTGGATATGCTGTCACAACTGAAGATACATTGGTAGAGGCTGCAGCCTTACCCCCCAGTATGTCAGCACAGGAAGCCGAGCTCAAAGCTCTGATTGCTGCTTGTCAACAGACCGAAGGAAAACGTGTGAATATATTTACTGACTTGAGATACGCATTTGGGATTGCACATGATTTTGGGGAAATCTGGGCAAGAAGAGGCTTCGTCATGACTGCAGGTTCTCCAGTGAAAAATGCTGAAAGCGTCAGACAATTGATGGAAGCGGTGCAACTGCCAAGACAGTTGGCTGTCGCAAAGGTAAAAGCTCATACCCGACCAAATGCCCCTGAAGCAAGAGGTAATGCATTTGCTGATCTCCATGCTAAGCGAGCAGCTCTTCTTCCGACATCCATGTCCATGGCTGTTACGCGGCAACAGGCCAAACAGCTAAATTCCGTGCCAACCCAGGATCAACCTGCAGAAGAGCATCAACCGGTCCCTCCAATCACAAAGCTGCGCTCCACATAGCAAAAAGTCTCTAAAGAAGAACGCCAGTCGTGGAAGGAGGCGGGTGCTAAGTTGATAGATGGGCTATGGAAGAAGGAACAACTGTATTGCTTGCCTCGACTCCTGTATCCAGCCGTTGCGGCCTGGGCCCATGGACCGGTACATCAAGGGAAGAATCAAGCTTTGCTACTGGTACAGAAACTCTATTGGGCTCCAGGAATTTCCACCATGTTGAGTGCACAGAACAAAGGTTGCACAATATGCCAAACCTGCAACCCAGGTAGATTACAGAATGTACTGACAAAACACCTTGCCAAACCAGAGTATCCTTTCCAATGATTGCAAGTTGATCACATCACTCTCCCTAAAGCAGGACGATATTAATACTGCTTAGTGGTAGTGGATATGTTTTCCAGTTGGCCAGAAGCATTCGCCGTTCCAAACATGACTGCCAAGACTACCGCCAAGAAGCTGATCTCTGAAGTTGTTTGCCGGTATGGAGTCCTAGAAGTTATCGAAAGTGATCAAGGACCAGCCTTTTCCTCATGTGTATATCAAGAAATACTTACCATGATCGAATCAACAGTGGCATTACATACTCCTTACCATCCACAGTCAAGTGGCAAGGTGGAGAGATTGAATGGCACACTGAAAGAGCAATTAACCAAAATGATGCAGGAGACTACGGCCCAGTGGCCTGAGCTCCTTCCCATTGCACTATATCACATACGCACCACACCCATAGGGAAACACAAACTGTCACACTATGAGATACAATTTGGGTCACAACCAGCCATAGCTAGATTTACCCCACAACAATTATCAGAAGAAACAGATTATGTTGTGCAATATGTGATTCAGCTTGCCAAAGCCTTAACTAACACCCATGCGTTAGTATCATCTTCTATTCCAGATCCAGCTGATGCAGAAGGTTGTCATACCCTCAAGCCTGGAGATTATGTGTATGTGAAGAAGCTTGTTCGGAAACTTGGACTAGAACCATTGTACGACGGACCATACCAAGTGCTCCTGACAACCGCAACAGCAGTAAAACATGAATTTTCTGAATATAAATCTAGTGATCCAACATGTGGCAATCCGGATGTTGGATATTGTAGCCCCCTGGGACTAATGCCTTCATGGTATATATTATCAAATAACACCATTTTTATCGATTTGGTACATAACTTAGTATTACAGCACTCTGTTTTATGGGACCTGCCATCAGCCACATATTGGGTCTGAGGGAATAATGCGTATAAATGGCTCCCAGTCGGAATAGGGGGGGCTTGTACGTTGGCCCGGCTAACTCCAGCCACTTATCTTATTCCCCATAGTAAAGTAGATATGAGAGCCATCCCTCTTCATACCATTTATAAACGTGCCAAAGAAAACACCCCACGCCCATCAGGAAGACCTCATTTAGTATAAATGAGTATATCCAATAAGATAGCCAGTACTGTCTTCCTCTACCCTATAGTAACACAAATGTGGGACAAATTAGTGGAAGTCACTGATTACTTAGATGACCAGATTTGGAGTGTATTGGAAGTAATTAATACTACTGTTGCAGTGCAGAATCAACTTATTATAGTGGCTAATCAAAATACTTTAGTGCTGGACTATTTGACAGCAGCTCAAGGAGGGATGTGTCAAGTTATAGGCTCAGCCTGTTGTCACTATATTGACCCCGACTCTACCATACGGTTAAAGACTAAAATGGAAGACATTAGAAAACTCAGGGAAGAGTATAACAAACATAATGAATTGACCAAAGACAGTTGGTGGTCTGATACGTTCTCCTTTTTAAATCCTGCTAATTGGTTTAAAGGGATTGGTGGATGAATTGCTGGAATATTACAAGGAGTGTTGCATATTTTACTGCTTGCATCTTGTTAATGCATGTCTGACTAAAACTAGTCTTTTATTGTATCCCATTTTGCATGAGGAAAGCCTGCCAGTCATCAGAGAGCAAGGAGGACGCTGTCAACCGACATCCAGTGCTACTATACACGGACCTCCCAGATGTAACCAGCATTGAGGACCTGGATGACAAGGGAATGATGACCTTTACCCGCATGCCCCAACCAACCTCACGTCTGAAGATCTGAGCTTTATGATTATGTCAGCAAACAAGGGGGGATGGACATGCCGCGACAGCCTCAATTGGTAACAAGGGCACTAATTGGGTGAAGACCAATGTCCCTCAGGCTCAAAACATGACCCTGGGAAAGCACCTCTATTGTTGATAATAACATAATTTTTAGGGGGAATGTAAAGGACATATTGATACTCATGCTAGAGCAACTCCATTTTGTCTGCTTGTTACAAAATCACGTTATTTATCACTCCTTGCATAACATACTTCTTTCTTTCTCTTCCCATGGAACTTTCCCACACTAACTTTTTATCTCAAGAACATTTTGTCAGACACCCCGCTCCTGTTATCTAACTAGTCTAGGCCAGGATTGACCTTGTACATTTCCATCATGCACCGAACTAACGATAATATGACCATTTGTGTATTTCCGTAATAATTGTACTAACATTGGTTCAAGCCTGTAGTACGGCTGTAGATGATTGGACATTAATAGACTCAAAACAATATAAAATGCTAAGCAAAATAAACGGGATCAGAGATTCTTTGAATCCTCCCAATACAGAGCACGCATTGCCTACGTTTGGTTTTCTGTGGATTGTGCAATCAACATAATAATTTGACACTCACTTGGACAACCGTGAAGGGTTATTGCCCTCACTTAACAACTAGGGACCTCACCAAGTCCGACCTTGGGTGTGCGGTGGCTTGACGACTCTGTGAAACGAGGAGGGACAAGGAAGGTGGACCAGGTGCTACTCCGGGACTGACCTCGGGTGAATGACAGCTAGGTCCCAAAGGACAGGAGGCAGGCACAGGCAGGCATGGCTGATGGCCATCAGGCTGGCACAGCTGATGGACAGGCAGGCTGGCACGGCCGATGGACAGGCAGGCGGGCACGACTGGTAGACCGGCCGGTAGGCACAGCTGGTAGTCAGCATGGCCAAAAAAAGAAATAGGGGGGGAGATCTATCAAATATAGAAAACCCGTACACCCAAAATGGGACTAATTGCAATCAAAGAAAACCCCAAAGACGAAGAGGGATTAGGTAAAAGAAATGTCTTTTATTCAAGCAAGATATTAATATCAAAACTTTACAAAACACAAAAAAATAAGTAACAAGATATCAGTGGGAGAGGTACAGCTAAAAGGTTGACAGGATAAGATAGTATAAATCCTGCAAACATACATGCAGAACCCCAAATATAGTGGCAGTAAATATATAATTAGGCTGTATGTAAACATTAAGCCAAGGGATATATAACAAAATAGCCAGGACTATATACCATGGCTACAAGTGGATGTACTTAATAGTATCTATGAGAGGGCATAAATACAATCCTATATGACAAAAAAGGCCCGGAATGAATGTCCATAATGAGTAGCAAGGATATATGTATATATATCTATAATCACAAATGCTGAGTACACACACATATCCATGCCATAAGTTGGCACCGGATCAATGAATAGTAAACCAGAAGTTGCACAGTGCATAAAGTGCGGGTGCATAGGTGTGAACCACATATAAGGGTCCAATACAATTTTCCCGTTGTCCTAATAGACATAGCACAAGAGACAATCCTCCTGTCAGCAGGTTATAATCTCAAAAATGGCCAGCAATAAGACAGCACCTATCTAGAAAGACCTCCGGATTGTATGTAGACATTAGTGTTGAGCGAGTATGTTCTATTAACCCTTTCGCCGAGTATGCTCGGGCTGAGCTCCGAGTATTTATAGCTGCTCGATGATATGGTTGAATCGCTCCCGTGTGCATGATTTGTAACTGTTTGATAGTTTTATTACATGTGAGGAATGTCTATTTCTTACACATTCCTCACATGTAATAAAGCTGTCAAACAGTTGCAAATCATGCACATGGGAGCGACTCAACCATATCACCGAGCAGATATAAATTCTCAGAGCTCGGCCCGAGCATACTTGGACAGAACATACTCACTCAACACTAGTAGACATCCACTAGTTTGAGTCAAAGTAGAGTCGGGGAAGCGTGGAAAGCAGTGCCGGGGATGCACAAAAGCCTGTGTGATCCGAGGAGGGAAAAGGAAGGTGACCAGGTGCTACTCCTGGACTGACCAAGGGACAGGATACAGGCACAGGCAGGCATAGCTGATGGACAGTCAGGCTGGCACGGCCGATGGACAGGCAGGCTGGCACGGCTGATGGACAGGCAGTCGAGCACGGCTGGTAAACAGGCAGGTGGGCACAGCTGGTAGACAGGCAGAGGAGCACGGCTGGTAGACCGGCAGGTGGGCACGGCTGATAGGCTGGCAGGCACGGCTGATAGACAGGCAAGTTTATGGAAATAGAAGCACTGGGACCTGAGATCTAAAAAGAGTGTTAGGAAACAAACTTACAACGTTGCACAGGCACCTCCATGTTGGAGGGGGTGCCTTAAATAGTCAATATTCTCCGGCCACTGGCTGGGGACACTTTAGGATGGTGCACAGCCCCTTTAAGAGGCGGGGAGCGTGCGTGCCCCAAGCACAGTGCCTGGGGTTCTGCGCTTTGCTCGTACCCCAAGCAAAGTCACTGAGAGATGAAGAAGGAGGAGCCGGCGGCCGTAGGGCGGTGAGAGATTTGGCATCTCTGGGGCGAGGGAGGCAGAAGTCAGAGGCACCGATGTTACAGTCCCCCCCTTTATGCCCCCTTTTTTTCAAGCCCGCAAGAAAACTCTCCACCATGAGGAGAGGTGCATGGATGTACTCCCTGGGATCCCAGGACCTCTCCTCAGGACCGAACCCCTTCCAATCTACAAGAAAACATTTTTTTACTAATACCCTCTTGGTGTCCAGAATGTTCTCTACTTCGAACACATCTTCAGTGCAGACAGGAGCTGGAATGGTACCAGGGTCTTTGAAGAAAGCACTGAGGATAACAGGTTTGAGAAGAGACACATGAAAGGAATTGGGGATTCGTAAGGAGGCCGGGAGCTTGAGCTTGTAGACTACCGGATTAATTTGTTTCAACATCTTGATGGGACCGATGAAGTGAGGACCCAGTTTATACGAAGGTACCTTAAGACAGCAAAACTTGAATGACAGCCAGACCGTATCCCTGGGATCGAACAAAGGCAAATCCAGGTGTCTCTTGTCTGTGTGTCTTTTCATCCGCTCGGATGACTTTAATAAGGAAGACTTGGTGTCCCTCTAGATTTCAGAAAACCCCTTGACGAGGGAATCAGTCGCAAGAATATCAGAGGTGGTCGACACCGGGAACGGGATTTGAGGATGTTAACCGTAGAACACAAAGAGTGGAGATTTGGCCGAAGATTCGCTAACATAGTTATTATAAGAGAATTTGGCCCAATGCTGGAGTTCAGACAATGCACTGTGGTGAGCATTGACTAAGTGCTGAAGAAAATTTGTCAGGATCTGATTGACCCGCTCCACTTGGCCATTGGACTGAGGATGGTAAGCAGATGAGAAATCCAAAGACGCAGTAGCTTGCATGTGGCCCTCCAAAAACCATAAAGTAAACTGGACGCCTTTATCTGAGACAATGCGGAGCAGTAGACCACTGAGGTGAAAAATATGCTGGGTAAATTTTTCTGCGAGTACTGGCACAGATGGAAGGCTGGGGTGAAATGAGCCATCTTGGAGAAATGATCCACAGGCACCCAGATGACAGTACCCCCAGCTGACGCAGGAAGATCCGTGATAAAATCAATGTCGATATACTGCCAGGGAGCTGATGGCATGGGCAAGGGAAGTAACTAACCAGCAGAAAGTTGTTTGGGAGTCTTGCTTTGTGGACATAAAGGGCAGGCAAAGACGAATGCCGTGACATCTTTGTGCAGGGTCGGCCACCAATAGTGATGGGAAGTGAGGAGAAGCGTATTCTTCTGTCCGGCATGGCCTGCCAGTTTAGATGAGTGCCCCCAGAGAAGAACCTGCTTCCTCTCTGACTCAGCCACATTTGACTTACTGGAGAGAAGATGAAACAAATCCAACAGGGCAATCATAATCATTTTGGAAGGCTCAATAATATGTTGAGGCTCCTCCTCTTGATTGGAAGACAGGAAGGATTTCGATAATACATCTGCCTTGATTCTCTTTTCCGCTGGCCGTCAATGGAGAGCAAAGTTGAAGCGTGAGAAGAACAATGACCATCCAGCCTGTTGAGGGTTAAGAACGTCAGAACGAAGACCAATAGCATAAGGGGAGGGGTCCCTAAAAGAACTAAGGACTGGAACAAAAATGGGACATCTCCTAAACAGAGAAGTTGTTGCAGAACACAAAAAGACAAACTGACAAAAAGGTACTAGAGGTCACAGAAGGACCAAGCGTACTGACAGAGATAGGCAACGAAGCACCTGGCTAGAGAAACAGGCAAACAACACTGAAGTCTAGCACAGCCAGAAGGGCGGAGCTGGAATATAAAGTCAGATGGTCACGTGACCGCAAAACACAAGATGGAAAAAACAAACAGGAGGGTCCTAACAGTACCCCCTCTTTTATGAGGATCCTCCGGATCCTCCAGGCCCAGGCCTATCCGGAAACCTCCTGTGGAAAGCTCTAACAAGCCTAGGAGCAGAGACATCATCCGCCCTTACCCAGGAGTTATCTTCGGGACCGAAACCCTTCCAGGAGACAAGATACTGTAATCTCCCTCTATGCCATCTAGAATTCAAGATACGAGAAATTTCATATTCGCCGTCTTCCACCAGAGGAGGAACTGTGACAGTGGAATCCCTATCGGATACATCAGCCTTTTTCAACAAGGAAACATGAAACACAGGATTAATTTTCCAGGAAGTAGGGACATCCAACCTAACCGCAGACAGGTTGACAACCTGAAGCACTTTAAATGGACCCACAAACTTAGGACCCAGTTTTTTAGAGGGAATCCTCAACCGCAGGTTCTTTGAGAACAACCAAACCATGTCACCCACTGAAAACAAAACCTCCTTATGTTTCCTGTCAAAATACTTCTTGGACTTCTTGTTAGCCTCTTGAAGGTTGCAATGTACATTAGTCCAAACTCTCTCCAAATCACCGGAAAAATTCTCCTCCTCCGGCACCGCCGACCCCAATTTGGAGAATGAACCAAAAGATTGATGTCTCCCAGTACAACAAAAAAAGGAGCACACCCAGCAGAGGAGGATGTATGATTGTTAAGAGCAAATTCTGCGAGAGGCAGAAACTCAGACCACACCAGTTGATTGTCCGCTTCAAAACAACGCAAAAACTGTTCAACATCCTGGTTCATTCTTTCAGTCTGTCCATTAGACTCAGGATGATACCCAGACGAATATGACAAATGGACTCCCAACCTGTCACAAAAAGCACGCCAAAAGCAAGCCACAAACTGAGGTCCTCGATCAGAAACAATATCCGTGGGAACGCCATGAAGCTTGACAATCTCCTTAACAAACGCCTTAGCGAGTGTCTTGGCGCAGGGCAACTTAATGAATGGCACCAAATGACACATCTTACTAAAATGGTCCACGACCACCCAGATGACAGTAAAACCCCCGAACGCAGGAAGATCAGTAATAAAATCCATTGTGAGATGCGTCCAAGGTGCAATAGGAACCTCCAGAGGGCAAAGCAACCCCGCAGCAGGAGTATGTGAAGCCTTTGACCTAGCACACACCGTACATTGACGCTCCCACTTGATGACTTCCTTCTGCCACCAGGCCACCAAAAACTGCGACTGATAAGTCTCTTAGTCTCCAAAATTCCTGGATGACTTGCCAACTGAGATTCATGACTAGTGTTGAGCCACCCCCGTAGTGTTCGAGTTCAGTTCGGTTCGTCGAACACCCGTGTGTTCGCCGAACTGTTCGTCGAACTGTTCGTCGAACACCTTCGAACACCGTTAAAACCAATGGCAGGCAAACAAAAACACATAGAAACACATAGAAAACACCTTCAAAGGTGTCCAAAAGCTGACAAACTGCTCAGAAGACATAACTAACACATGGAAAAGTGACAAGTACATATATTCATGCGAAAATAAAAGAGGTGGAGGAGTAAAAGGAGGGGGAGACACAGATATAGGCATGTCATGCCCTTCTAAAATCCAAAAAGTGAGAAGCCGACACGGCCAGTCCGCTCCTGCCCGTGCCACCTCCGTGTCGCCGGGTTTGTGCCAGAGCCGCGGTGAACCCTGATGGCCAGCCCCCCTCTCCCAATACTGGTGCCTGTCTGCTGGTGGGTCGAGCGAGCCCCCCTGTGGTGGAGGCAGCTCTAAGCTTTTTAATTTAAATTGTCTCTCTAATTTGAATGAATACACTTTAAATCCATTTACAAGGATCTATTGGAGGGCAAGTCTCATGCCAGCAGCCGCGTAATTCCAGCTCCAGTAGCGTCCACTAAAGCTGCTGCAGTTTAAAAGCTTTTATAAGGATCGAGCTCGGCTGTCCACCGCAAGGCATCCTACTGCCAGTCCCAGCCCCTATGCCTTGGGGTGCCTCCTGATGCTCTTCACTGAGTATCCCGTGGTCCCGAAGCATTTCCTTTGAAAAAATTAAGTGTCCAAACTACAGGTGGTGTAGCTTGCTTAACAGCCGGGATAATCCGCTGACTAGCAGACCCTGCTACTAGGCACAAAGTATTTCCTGGGCTAGATGCAGTTAAAAATTTGTAATTAGATACTCTCGTTGGATGCTGAGAAAGCATTCCATAGAGTCTCCTGGCACGCCATATATGATTCTCTTAAAAAGCTTGGGGTAGGGGTCTAGGGGACCCTTTTATAGCCAAAATCACGGCCCTGTATCGCAATACGTCACCTAGGCTGAAGATAAATGGAACTGTAGCACCCTGAGGGCTCGGTTGCTACAGAGGTATTGCACCTCACCCAGAGGTGTGATATCTCACTCTCAGGTAAGGATGTAGTGTGGATCAGGACCCGACACCTGCATGCATTACACCACATTGCCGTGGGGCAGGGCGACCAATATGCCCCTGAGATGGGCACGACAGTCCCTGTCCCTGGCTGGAGTGGGGGGAGGGAACACTGAGGAAGGGGAACCCTGTAGTGCAGGAGCAGGGAGGAAGCAGTTCCTGGGTGCATTGAGAAGGGAGTATAAAAGGTGGGCACCATCTTAGTTCAGTGCAGAGAAGTCTGAGCAGAAGTGGCAGGGAGCAGGGGCTCTGCATGAGCTCTGCTCCGGAGGCGGGCCTAGTAACAGAGGCCCAGGCCTGGAAGAGGGAGAAGGAAGGAAGAGGAGCGGAGAAGGCTCCAGGAACGAGGAACGAAGGGATCTCAGGGGTGCGGACGTGCGAGTCGCCACCGCACGCCAGAATCCACCTGCGTGGAGGGGTCAGGGCAAAGGGGGAGACCGGTCCCCGAAACTAGTGGAGGCAGGAAACGACCCTCAGCTAGAAACAGGAGGCTGTGACATTTTATGTGGCGCAGCCCCTCGCTACACCCGCTAGGAAGGCACCACATAGGGTCAGGGAAACTGGCGCCAAGTTTACCAAGAGGAGGCCCGAGGCAGCCGGACAGAAGGGTTGGTAAGAAAGGCCAGACAAAGGACACACAAAGGGGGTCCTGTGAAGCGCTCCAAAGTTATCTGGGAGTTGTCTGAGCCCCTCACCTGGTGAGCACAGTACGACGTGGGCAGCCGTTACCTGCAGACATGGTCTGGATAATAAGAACTGTGAGTAAAGGCCCTGGACTGCATCACTGACTCCGTGTCATTACTGCTGCTGCCCTGCACCATCACCCCCATCCTCCGCATACACTGCCCTGACGCTATACTCCTCCCGTGGGGAGTTATGCTACGCTCTGCTGCACCCACAACACCAGCCTCAGCGGTCTGCCCTGGAGCGGCGGTTCACTCTGACCGCAATCCACGGGTGGCGTAGTCGGACATTTAAACATCAAAACCACATAAATAGTTCCGCCACTGGTTTGACCGCCCTGAGCCACGGAACCGGGTTGCCGCCACGGAAACTACAACCACCAGCATCCACCAAAAAGGGTCCGGCTCCGGGTGTCCCAAGGCCCAGGGGGCGCGTCAGAACATTTTCATCACCTTTCACAATCACCAATGGGACAAGGCAGGGATGTTCTCTGTCCCCTCTCTTATACATCCTAGTGATGGAGCACCTGCTCTCATCAATTCGCCATAACCCCAATATTAGGTGGATTGAGGAGGGAGGCACCGAGTACAAGTGCTCTCTATTTGCTGATGATGTCCTAGTATATATCACTAAATCACATATATCCATCCATGCTGTTATGGCTGAAATAGATCACTTTGTTACATGGTCAAATTTTAAAATCAATGCAGCGAAGTCTGAGGCCCTCGATGTCTCCCTCCCCAAATCCATATAGGATTCCATCCAGTCCAACTTTCCCTTTGCCTGGCCCTCACAGGGTATCAAATACTTAGGAATTCCTATTCATAGAGACCTCTCCCATCTATGTTATCTTAATTTTGGGCCCTTTATTGAACAACTCCATACAGACCACGGTTGGCAAGTTAGAACTGTAAGATTCACTACGTGAACCACTGGTGTTTTGTGGAAAAGCACATGTACACTGTGTTCCAAATTATTATGCAAAAAGTGTTTAGGAGTGATAAGGGAAGAATTTGTTTGTTTGTCAGTTAAACTCATTGATGGTGATGTGTGTCAGGGCTCTTTATATCACTGTAAGCAATTGCAGACACCAGTGCTAATTAGTTTGTCAGGTGTGTCCAATGAAAGGCAAGACTACTTAAGAAGGCTCTCTCACATTATTCAGCAGCCTACATTTTCTGCCAAAATGGGAAAGAAAAAGGATGTGTCGGCTGCTGAGAAGCAACAAATTGTGGAGTGTTTAGGTCAAGGCATGACTACAATCAACATTGTGCGATGATCAGGATGAAGTGTCTTGGCAATCAGGAAGTATGTAGCTGATTCACAGTACACACGTGTGCGTGCTGATAAGGGCAAATTGAGGACTCTTTCCTACAGGCAATTACGTCAGGTTGAAAGAGCAGCGGCAAAAAAGCCTTGTCATAGCAGCAGACAAGTTTTTGAAGCTGCTTGTGCCTCCAACGTCCCCCGAACAACAAGATGCAGGGTCCTTCAGAGGTTTGCAGCTGTGCATACGCCATCCTGTCGACCTCCTCTATCCACTTCACACAAGCAGAAATGGCTCCAGTGGGCCAAACATTACATGAAGACTGATTTCAAAACTGTTTTGTTCACGGATGAGTGCCGTGCAGCGCTCGATGGTCCAGATGGATGGAGTGGAGGATGGCTGGTTGATGGACACCCCATGCAAACACGGCTACAGCGCCAACAAGGAGGAGGTGGAGTAATGTTTTGGGCTGGAATCATGGGGAGAGAGATTGTCGGCCCCTTTAGGATCCCTGAAGGCGCTAAAGATGAACTCCATAATGTATGTGGATTTTCTCAAACAGCACTTCCTGCCATGGTTCAAGAAGAAGAACCGTGTATTTCACAGCAAGATCATTTTTCTGCATGATAATGCACCATCTCATGCTGCACATAAAACATCTGCATCTCTGGCTGATATGGGCATAAAAGGGGACAAACTTATGGTGTGACCCCCATGCTCCCCTGACCTCTACCCCATTCAGAACCTTTGGAGCATCATTAAAAGGAGTGTCTATGATGGCGGGAGGCAGTTCACATCTAAGCAACAGCTCTGGGAGGGTATTCTGTCCTCATGCAAAACAATTGAAGCAGAAACCATCCAAAACCTGACAAATTCAATGGACGAGAGAGTTCAGAAGCTCCTTTCGAACAAGGGGTCCTATGTGAAAATGTAACATCACCTAGAATAAAGTTTTGAGTTGAAAACTGTTTGATTTCAGTTTCTAACAACCTGCTAATGCTTATAATTTCAAAAATGACCATTTTTTTGGTCTTTATTAAAATGAAAAGGTTGATCGAAAAGTTTGGGGGATCTAAGAGTGTGGCAACCCAGTAGTCATGATTACTTCGAATTCTGACAATATGAGGGTCATGCTGCAGGTAGTGCAGCAAGAAGGCACTTATGTGTCTTGCGCATCTCGGAGCCCCAAAATTATTTTCCGGGCTAGATGCAGCTAAAAATTATTTTTAATTTTAAATCTGGTGGAGCTTATTATAGATGGCCTAATAGGATCAGTGCTGCACACTGCTACAAAGCCCAAATTATTTTCCAGTCAAGATACAGATAAACATGATTAGTAATTTGAAAGCTTAAAATGGTTGGTAGGGTGATTTTAAACAATCATCAAGCTTTTACTCTCCCCAGGATGACACAGGGGTAGAAAAGTCATTTCGGATCCATGATTTGTTCATCTTTATGAACGTGAGTCTGTCTACATTATCAGTGGAGAGCCGCGTGCGCTTATCTGTCAGCACACCACCAGCAGCGCTGAACACACGTTCAGACAGAACGCTGGCTGCGGGGCATGACAAGATCTCCAAGGCGTAAGTGGCTAGCTCCGGCCATTTATCCAGATTGGAAGCGAAAAAAGAGCAAGGGTCCAGTGACACAGTCGTGGCTTCAATGTTTACTTGGAGATACTCCTGTACCATCGTCTCTAGGCGTTGACTATGTGTCAGACTTCTTGTCTCCTGTGGCCTTGCAAAGGATGGGCTAAAAAAGTGGTGAAATGATTCCGCAAAATTGATGTTACCACCAGATACTGTGGTTCTGTTACGGTTTGAGTGCTGAACACTTGACGGTCCCACGGTTGGCAAGTTGGAACTGTGAGATTCACTACGTGCACCACTGGTATTTTGTGGAAAAGCACATGTAAGATTCTGCAACAGTCTCTGCTGATACTCCTGCATGCGTGCATCCCTTTCTATGGCAGGAATAATTTCTGCAAATTTACTTTTGTACCGGGGATCTAACAGTGTGGCAACCCAGTAGTCAGGATTATTTCTAATTCTCACAATTCGAGGGTCATGTTGCAGGTAGTGCAGCAAGAAGGCACTCATGTGTGTTGCGCATCCAGGAGCACCAAGTCCCTGTTGTGTTGGTGGCGAGGTAACAATCATGCTTCCTTCCTCTGTCCTCTCCCCCCAACCTCGCACAACAGAAATGTGATCAAGGTCTCCCTCATCTGATGAGTCTTCCATCAGTTCGTCCTCCACCTCTTCCTGGGCTCCTGCACCTTCCTCACTAGTTTGGCTGCTACCATGCGCCCTGGTAAAACCATCTCCCCCACCCTCACATGCCTGCCGCCTTGGTGCTGCCGACCGTCTGGACCTTGCAGATGTTAGCCCTTCCGCATACAACTCCTCCTCCTCTACTTCCTCCACCTCCTCTTGTGCCACCACCTGACTCCGAATTCTGTTTAACATGTGCTCCAGCATGTAAATCACCGGAATAGTCATGCTGATAATGGCATCGTCAGCACTAAACATCTTCGTCGCCATTTCAAAACTGTGCAGAAGGGTGCATAGGTCCCTGATCTGAGACCACTCCTCCAGCGTGATTTGCCCCACCTCTGAATCTCGTTGGCCCAGGCTATACGTCAGAACGTATTGCACCAGGGCTTGTCGGTGCTGCCACAGTCGCTGCAACATGTGCAGAGTTGAATTCCACCGGGTAGGCACATCGCATTTTAGCCGGTGAAGTGGCAGGCCCAACGACTTCTGTAGAGATGTAAGTCGCTGAGCTGCGGGATGCGAATGGCGGAAGTGAGCACACAGCGACCGTGCCCTCTGCAGAAGGCCATCTAGTCTGGGATAGTGGGCTAAAAATTGCTGGACAACCAGGTTCAACACGTGAGCCATACAAGGCACGTGTGTGACATTGCCCCGGCGAAGGGCCGCACCCAGGTTTGCAGCATTGTCGCACACGGCCTTCCCTGGTTTCAGGTCCAGTGGAGACAACCATTCATGAAATTGGTTCTCCAGAGCTGACCACAACTCCTCAGCTGTGTGACTCACATTTCCCAGACATTTCAATGTAAAAACCGCCTGATGACGTTGAGCCCTACTGCCAGCATAGTAAGGAGGTGTGCAGGATCCCTTCTGCGCAGTTAGAAAGCTTGTGGCATGACCAGACAGGCTTTGGGTGCAGGTGGAAGACCGAGAGGAGGTTGAGGAGGCAGAAGCAGTGGAGGAACTTTGACATAAAGAGGATTGACGCACAACTCGTGGGGACGGCAAGACTTGGACAGCAGCCCCTTGTCCTGCTGTCACCATAGTTACCCAGTGCCCAGTCAGCGACATGTAACGCCCCTGTCCATGCCTACTCGTCCAAGTGTCTGTGGTGAAATGCACCCTGTCACACACAGAGTTTCTCAAAGAAGTGGTGATGTTGTGTGCGACATGCTGGTGGAGCGCAGGCACACCTTTCTTTGAGAAGTAGTGCCGACTGGGCATCTGGTACTGGGGCACTGCGACGGACATAAGGTCTCGAAAATCCTCTGTGTCCACCAGGCGGAAAGGCAGCATTTCTGTAGCCAAGAGCTTGCAGATGGTGAAATTCAACCTCTTAGCTTTCTCATGGCTAGGAGGAAATGGTCTTTTACTTGTCCACATCTGAGGGACCGAGGGCTGGCTATTGTGCTTAGACGGGGTTGATAAGGGTGTCCCCGGCAAACTGCCGGTCTGTGAGGAAGATGCAGGCGGACATGTTAGGTTGCCTTGATCCAAAGGTGGTGCTATCGATGTCGGACAGCGCTCAACACCAGCTGCTGTTACCACCTCCAAAGAAAATGATGACCTGCCAATCACGCTGGCTGTTGCGGGTAAAGAGGTGGCAGGTCTGCGCCCCAAAACAGGTGTAACTGCTGTCCCCCCAGTCACAGAGGATGAAGAGGCCGCGGATGCACAAGATATGGCAGACGGTGGTTGGCCCGGCCGGCTAGGCCGCATTGTAGCACACTGAGCTTCCCACTGCAACTTATGCTTCATGTCCATGTGCCGGTTCATGCATGAAGTACTCAAACTATGTATTTTTTGGCCTCTACTTAGCTTTTGCTGACAAATGTTACAGATAACACGAGTTGGGTCATCTTTATCGATCTGAAAAAATGCCCAGCCTATGCTAGGCTTAGCACCCATGCGACCTGAAGAGCCACCACGACTTGTGGTGAGAGGCAGAGTTGTGTTTGAGGATGCAGTTGTTGACGTGCTTCCAGTACTACGTCTCTGTCCAGGAAGGCGCCACCTGACCTCGTCATCACTAGCATCTTCCTCCACCTCCTCTGCTGACCTCATCTCTTGGCTGACTGTGGGTTGACAGTAAGTGGGATCTCCAACCTCATCATCATCACCCTGTGTGTTATCACACCCGTCGTCCTCAGAGCCAACCTGTTCCTGCCCTGACAAAAAACTAAAGTTGTCGCTCCAATCAGGTATTTGAGTCTTATCATCGTCTTCCTCATTGTCTCCACCAACAGGAGTTACAGTTTGGGAATGAGGGTCTACATTATGGTCAGAACCTTCTGCGTCTGGTCCTGGATCCGACTCATAAAGATTCTGGGCATCAGTGCAGATCATTTCCTCGTCTGGATTCACAGAAGCGCTGGAGTCGACCTCTGATTCCCAGGCTATAGTATGAGTAAACAGCTCTGCAGACTCAACCATCTGTTCTACCTCATTCTCAGACGGGCAGCTGGAGATTTGGGAGCTGTGAGGAAGCAAGTGCGATTTGGGTGACACCTTTGAGGACTGGAGTATTTGTGATGTTGAAGTTGATGTGGAGGAGAGCCCACTTAAAGGAGCACTTGATATCCGTTGAAGCACCTGCTGTTTTTGTGCCTCATCTGGAATTTGTAGCGATTGGCGTGGCCGTAAGAAAGGGATCTTATCACATTGTCCGCTAAAAGAAGTAGACATTTTAGTTTGGCTGGAAGATGGTCTTTCTTCTGCAGATGTTACTGTTGCTTTAACACCTACCCCACGGACACAACCTTTTTTCCCCTTCCCAACACGCCTATTCCCCTTTCCACCAGCAGCAGGCCTTTTTCCACTCATTTTGGTGGTTAACTAATTCACAACTCTGGAGTTGTTTGCACAAAAAAACAATGGATGTTAACCGAGCAGAGCTGAGTGGCCAAACTGTGGTATTAGGCCAAAACTATTGGCTGGGTTAGATGCAGAAAAAAATATATTCAGTTTGCAACTTGATGGAGGTCAGTATAGATGGACTAATAGAGAAAGTCCGACACACTGCTACAAGGCCAAATATTTTTTCAGAGGTAGATGCAGAAAAAAATTATATTCAGTTTGCAACCTGATGGAGGTCTGTATAGATGGATTAATAGAACAAGACCCACACACAGCTAGAAGCCCAATATTTTTTCAGAGGTAGATGCAGAAAAAAATATATTCAGTTTGCAACCTGATGGAGGTCAGTATAGATGGACTAATACAACAAGTCCCACACACAGCTAGAAGCCCAAATATTTTTTCAGAGGTACTGTAGATGCAGATAAAAATTATTTTTAATTTGCAACCTGATGGAGGTCAGTATAGATGGACTAATACAACAAGTCCCACACACAGCTAGAAGCCCAAATATTTTTTCAGAGGTACTGTAGATGCAGATACAAATTATTTTTAATTTGCAACCTGATGGAGGTCAGTATAGATGGACTAATACAACAAGTCCCACACACAGCTAGAAGCCCAAATATTTTTTCAGAGGTAGATGCAGAAAAAAATATATTCAGTTTGCAACCTGATGGAGGTCAGTATAGATGGACTAATACAACAAGTCCCACACACAGCTAGAAGCCCAAATATTTTTTCAGAGGTACTGTAGATGCAGATACAAATTATTTTTAATTTGCAACCTGATGGAGGTCAGTATAGATGGACTAATACAACAAGTCCCACACACAGCTAGAAGCCCAAATATTTTTTCAGAGGTACTGTAGATGCAGATATAAATTATTTTTAATTTGCAACCTGATGGAGGTCAGTATAGATGGACTAATAGAGAAAGTCCGACACACTGCTAGAAGGCCAAATATTTTTTCAGAGCTAGATGCAGAAAAAAATTATATTCAGTTTGCAACCTGATGGAGGTCAGTATAGATGGATTAATAGAACAAGACCCACACACAGCTAGAAGTCCAATATTTTTTCAGAGGTAGATGCAGAAAAAAATATATTCAGTTTGCAACCTGATGGAGGTCAGTATAGATGGACTAATACAACAAGTCCCACACACAGCTAGAAGCCCAAATATTTTTTCAGAGGTACTGTAGATGCAGATAAAAATTATTTTTAATTTGCAACCTGATGGAGGTCAGTATAGATGGACTAATACAACAAGTCCCACACACAGCTAGAAGCCCAAATATTTTTTCAGAGGTACTGTAGATGCAGATACAAATTATTTTAAATTTGCAACCTGATGGAGGTCAGTATAGATGGACTAATACAACAAGTCCCACACACAGCTAGAAGCCCAAATATTTTTTCAGAGGTAGATGCAGAAAAAAATATATTCAGTTTGCAACCTGATGGAGGTCAGTATAGATGGACTAATACAACAAGTCCCACACACAGCTAGAAGCCCAAATATTTTTTCAGAGGTACTGTAGATGCAGATACAAATTATTTTTAATTTGCAACCTGATGGAGGTCAGTATAGATGGACTAATACAACAAGTCCCACACACAGCTAGAAGCCCAAATATTTTTTCAGAGGTACTGTAGATGCAGATAAAAAATTATTTTTAATTTGCAACCTGTTGGAGGTCAGTATAGATGGACTAATAGAGAAAGTCCGACACACTGCTAGAAGGCCAAATATTTTTTCAGAGCTAGATGCAGAAAAAAATTATATTCAGTTTGCAACCTGATGGAGGTCAGTATAGATGGATTAATAGAACAAGACCCACACACAGCTAGAAGCCCAAATATTTTTTCAGAGGTAGATGCAGAAAAAAATATATTCAGTTTGCAACCTGATGGAGGTCAGTATAGATGGACTAATACAACAAGTCCCACACACAGCTAGAAGCCCAAATATTTTTTCAGAGGTACTGTAGATGCAGATAAAAATTAGTTTTAATTTGCAACCTGATGGAGGTCAGTATAGATGGACTAATAGAATGATGCTATGCCCAAAAGATTTTACTTCACTAGGTGCAGTAAAAAAATTGGTATTCTATACACAGGTGGTATATCTTGCAGCACAGATAGGCTACTCCACTGACTAACACACTCTGCAATAGGCCAAAAAGGATTAGCTTTGCTAGATTCAGCCAAATGCTGTGAAAAAAACTTGCACAGCACTGGCACAGACCTGCCTGGCAAAAACTGATAGGAACTGATGTAACCTAGTCCTGAAAAGGACTCCAATTACAATTAGTCTTTACTCCCACAACCTATCTATTTAAGAGCACAGACCTCCCTGATAAAAGTCGTAGGAAATGCTGTAACCTAGTCCTTAAAAGGACTGCAATCACAACTATTCCCTACTCCCAAGCTATCTGTATATTTGTGCGAAAATTGGCTTGAAATTAACAAGGTATAGCGCACACAGCAACAGCGGTGCCGTCTAACACGCAGCTGCAGCAGTGAGAAAATGGTGGCGACGGGGAAAATGGCTTGGTCTTATAGGGCAAGGACATGTGACATACACTGCCAATGACACATGCCCTTGCTTGTGTGAAAAAAAGCACTTCGCTCCGTGTGTGCGCTGCTGATAGGCTGACAGATTGCACCTCCCCACTGCAAATGCGGGAAAGAGAAAAAAAAATGGAGATCTTCATTGTTCCTGCAGAGATCCATCCCCTGCCCCTCCCCCCACCCCGCTGTACACTCAAACTGCGTATTAACATTAATTTTCATCATTACTGAGAAAAAATCCAGTTATGATTTTGGTGCACGAACAGTTATCGAACATAACCTCGAACAGCCGAATTTTTATCAAATTGTTCGTGTTCGCCGAACGGCTCGAACACCGCCCAAAACAGCTCGAATTTGAGATTGGCGAACAGTTCGAGTAGAACAACGCTCATCTCTATTCATGACACTCCACAAACAAATCTCTCCTAAATGTTCTAGGCACGAACAACCTCCCATGGGGAGTATTAGATGGAGCATCATCTTGAGCATTCAAAATCCCATTCTCCAAAACGGAGTCCAATACCGCCACCACAACTCCTTTCTGTAAAATGCTCTCCTCCTCCTCGGCACCGACCGTAGGAGAGAAGCTGCAAGATAAAGCATCGACTTTAACATTCTTAGTACCAGGGACATAGGTAATAGAAAAATGAAACCGAGAAAAAAAAAGTGCCCACCTAGCTTGACGGGCATTTAAGCACTTGGCAGCATCCAGATAGATCAAATTCTTATGATCTGTGAAAACCTGAATAGGAAATCTAGCGCCTTCCAAAAAATGACACCAATGTTCAAACGTGAGTTTAATAGCCAGCAACTCCCGATTTCCAACATCATAATTCAGTTCGGTTTCCGAAAATTTTTTCAAAAAGAAGGCACAAGTATGTACTCCATCCTTGTTCTCCTGAGACAAAATTGCTCCGACCCCACCGATGAAGCATCGACCTCAACCAAAAAAGGCTTGGTCTCATCAGGCTGCATAAGGATAGGGGCAGAACTGAACCTCTCTTTGAGATACTTAAAAGCTTCAATGGCCTCAGTAGTCCACTGGACCGTATTCGCACCTTTCCTGGTGAGATCGGTTAGAGGCTTAACAATTACAGAAAAAATCTAAATGAATTTCCTGTAATAATTGGCAAAACCCCAAAATCTCAGTATAGATTTCAAACAAATAGGCCTAGGCCATTCCTGCACAGCCTAAACCTTCACCGGGTCCATCTCAAAACCCTCGATGGAGACAATGTAGCCCAAAAAACAAATTTTCTGCACAGCGAACTCACATTTCTCCAGCTTAGCAAAGAGTGAATTATCACTCAATAACTGCAAAACTTCACGTACACTCTGCCAATGGGACTCTAGATCTGGTGAATAAATCAAAATGTCATCCAAATACACAACCACATTCTTACCAATCAAAGGTCTCAGGATGTCATTAATAAGATTCTGAAAAAATACAGTTAAGACCAAAAGGCATCAACAGATTCTGAAAATGACCTACCGGAGTGTTAAAAGCAGTTTTCCATTCATCACCCTCCTTCACTCGTAACAAATTGTATGCCTCCCGGAGATCAATTTTAGAGAACCACTTGGCCCCCACCAACAGGTTAAACAAGTCAGGAATTAACGGCAATGGGAAGGAATTGCGTACGGTAATCTTATTAATTTCACGAAAATCCAGACATGGAAGTAAACCCCCGTCCTTTTTTTTAACAAAGAAAAATCCAACTGCCACAGGCGACTTAGAAGGTCTAATGTGACCAGCAGCCAGGCTAGTCTGTATGTACTCCTCCAAGGCCTTTCTTTCAGGGATAGTCAGATTAAACAAGCGACTCTTGGGAAGAGTAGCTCCCTGAACATAATCAATGGCAAAATCATAATCCCTATGAGGAGGTAAAACTTGCGACACCTCCTCCGAAAAACCCACCAAAAATCTTGAATAGGTACCGGTAATTCCCCTTTTTCCACAGCTACAATGCGACCATTACAACATTTATCATAGTACTTCGGACTCCAAAACGTAATCACATTAGTAGACCAGTCCAGTAAAGGATTGTGCAGTTTTAGCCAAGGCAAACCTAGAACAACCGGAGAGGGTAAATTATCTAATACAACTAATTCCAAAATTTCTTGGTGAACTCCATTGATATTGAGGGGAAATTCAGCAACCTTGTGAGTAATACATTTCAAGGGAGTGTTATCAATTGCAATCACAGAAATAGGTGATGACAAAGGTTTGGATCTCAATTTAAGTTTTTCCAAAAACCCTTTAGCAATCACATTAAGTGTTGAACCACAATCCACAAACACCTGAAATTCAATCAAATTTTCCTGCAAAGTAGTACTCCCTGAAAGAAATACTCCTGCAGAGCGTAAACAAGCAATACGGGCGTACATGAACTTTTTTTTTTCTTTACTTAAATGAAGCTCACAATAGTTAATCAAATGGTCAGCTTAACCACAATAAAGACACAATCCCTCAGCAAACCTCCGGTCTCTTTCCTGAGAGGAGAGCGACTTCGCCCCAACCTCCATCGGTTCTCCGCCATCAGAGCAGATTTTCTGGGGACTAGGACCTGGCATTACAGGAGTCTTTACCTCATTCTGCCTAAATCTCAGCCTCCTATCTACAGGAACAGCTAATTGCATGGCATCCTGCAGAGTCTCAGGTGCGGGAATGCAATTAGCAAATCCTTAACCCTTTCACTCAGACCAGCAAGAAATAGACATTTCAGAGCAGGATCATTCCATTTGACTTCTGAAGCCCATCTTCTAAAGTGTGTGCAATAATTTTCAAACGCCTGAGTTCTGCCTCAGCAGATGAGATTCGATCAGGATCGTCATATAATAGACCCATAGCCGAAAAAAATTCTTCTACAGACCTAAAGAAAGGATCATTAGGTTGGAGAGAAAAGGCCCACCCCTGTGGTTATTTGCGCAAAAGTGACATAATAAAACCAATGCACTGTGATTCATTCCCAGAGGACCTTGGTCTCAAACGAAAATATAACAAACAAGCAATTTTAAAGGAAAAAAAATCTTGCTGTTTACCATAAAAAACATCAGGCAGTCCTACCTTGGGTTCCACAAAATGTGCTACAGTACAGCTACTCACTTGTTGCTGGAGCTCGGCCACCTCCAGAGACAATCCCTGCAAGTGTTGAGCCAAAACTTGGATGGAAGCCATACTGATCCCCGAATTTCTTTCATTTCGTTTTTTTTTTGGGCTGAGCTTACTGTTATGATCTGCAACATGTACTAAGGAAAGAAGGGGGATAGCTGTCCCTACAGTAAGACTAAGCTGAATCCCTACGATGTAGCAGGCTGCCTGTTACTAGTGAACAGACCTGACTTAGTCCTCGACTAGTCAGAACGAAGACCTATAGCATAAGGGGAGGGGTCCCTAAAAGAACTATGGACTGGAACAAAAATAGGACACCTCCTAAACAGTTGTTGCAGAACACAAAAAGACAAACTGACAAAAAGGTACTAGAGGTCCCAGAAGGACCAAGCGAACTGACAGAGATAGGCACCGAAGCATCTGACTAGAGAAGCAGTCAAACAACACTGAAGTCCAGCACAGCCAGAAGGGCGGAGCTGGAATATACACTGTGTTCCAAATTATTATGCAAATAATATTTTCTCAGATTTTCCCAAATGACCTATATGAATTGCAGTCATTGTAATTTTCCAGTCAAATAACTATTAGAGTACAATTGAAAGGTTTTTGCACAAACTGCTTTGATAACAGTATATTTTTAAAAAAATAAAAAACTCAAACTGCACTCAAAATGCATGTTCCAAATTATTATGCACAGCAGAGTTTTCAACCTTTTCATTTTAATAAAGAACAAAAAAATGGTCATTTTTGAAATTATAAGCATTAGCAGGTTATTACAAACTGAAATCAAACAGTTTTCAACTCAAAACTTTATTCTAGGTGATGTTACATTTGCACATAGGACCCCTTGTTCGAAAGGAGCTTCTGAACTCTCTCGTCCATTGAATTTGTCAGGTTTTGGATGGTTTCTGCTTCAATTGTTTTGCATGAGGACAGAATACCCTCCCAGAGCTGTTGCTTAGATGTGAACTGCCTCCCGCCATCATAGACACTCCTTTTGATAATGCTCCAGAGGTTCTCAATGGGGTTGAGGTCAGGGGAGCATGGGTGCCACACCATAAGTTTGTCCCCTTTTATGCCCATAGCAGCCAGAGATGCAGATGTGTTATGTGCAGCATGAGATGGGGCATTATACCTCTGGTGGGTGGCAGCTGACCCCGAAGGGACAGGAGGAAGGCATGTCTGATGGACAGGCAGGCTAGCACGGCTGTCGGACAGGCAGGCTGGCATGGCTGATGGACAGGCAGGCACAGCTGGTAGACAGACAGGCGGGCACGGCTGGTAGACAGGCAGGCGGACACGGCTGATAGACAGGCAGGTGGGCACATCTGGTAAACAGGCAGGCACGGCTGATAGACAGGCAAGCGGGTGGGCACGTCTGATAGACAGGGAGGTATATGGAAATACAAGCACTGGGACCTGAGAACTAACAAGAGTGTTAGGAAACAAACTTACAATGTTTTGCCCAGGCACCTCCATGTTGGAGGAGATGCCTTAAATAGTCAGTGTCCTCCAGCCATTGGCCGGGGATACTTTAGGATAGAGTGGGTGCACGCTTTTAAGAGGCGGGGAGCATGCGCACATGCCCTAAGCACAGTGCCTGGGGATATGCGCGCCATGCGCATACCCCAGGCAGCATCACAGAAAGAAGAGGAGGAAGGAGCGGGACAATCTGGCCGGCAGCTGCGCTTTGAGAGAGTCGGCGATCCTGCTGGGGGAAGGAGTATTACATCACTGATAAATGACACATCATTAAAAGGAGCAACGTACAATATTATTTGTTTGTTACTACATATTTTTACTCTACTTTATCTACAATATCAGTGGGACTTTTCAATTATTATTAATATTCTTCAATTATTTCCCAAAATTTTTCATCTAGACTTACCCAAAATCCCTTGTTTTGCAGTTTGTTAGAAACAGAAAAGATAAAACATAAATGACTATCTTATAATATACAGTGGGTATGGAAAGTATTTAGACCCCTTTAAATTTTTCACTCTTTTTTTCATTGCAGCCATTTGGTAAATTCTAAAATGTTCATTTTTTTTTCTCATTAATGTACACTCTGCACCCCATCTTGCCTAAAAAAACAGAAAGGAAGAAATATTTGCAAATTTATTAAAAAAGAAAAACTGAAATATCACATGGTCATAAGTATTCAGACCCTTTGCTCAGACACTCATATTTAAGTCCATTTCCTTGTGATCCTCCTTGAGATGGTTCTACTCCTTCATTGGAGTCCAGCTGTGTTTAATTAAACTGATAGGACTTGATTTGGAAAGGCACACACCTGTCTATATAAAACTTCACAGCTCACAGTTCATTTCAGACCAAATGAGAATCATGAGCTCAAAGGAACTGCCCAAGGAGCTCAGAGACAGAATTGTGGCAAGGCACAGATCTGGCCAAGGTTACAAAAGAATTTCTGCAGTACTCAAGGTTTCTAAGAGCACAGTGGCCTCCATAATCCTTAAATGGAAGAAGTTTGGGACCACCAGAAGTCTTGGTAGACCTGGCCATCCAACCAAACTGAGCAACAAGATCACTGTGGCTGAGCTCCAGAGATGCAGTAGGGAGATGGGAGAAAGTTCCACAAAGTCAACTATCACTGCAGCCCTCCATCAGTCGGGCGTTTATGGCAGAGTGGCCTGATAGAAGCCTCTCCTCAGTGCAAGACATATGAAAGCCCGCATAGAGTTTGCTCAAAAACACATGATGGACTCCCAGACTATGAGAAATAAGATTCTCTGGTCTGATGAGATGAAGATAGAACTTTTTGGTGATAATTCTAAGCAGTATGTGTGGAGAAAACAGGCACTGCTCATCACCTGCCCAATACGATCCCAACAGTGAAACATGGTGGTGGCAGCATCATGCCATGGGGGTGTTTTTCAGGTGCAGGGACAGGATGACTGGTTGCAATTTAAGGAAACATGAATGCGGCCAAGTTCAGAGATTTCCTGGATGAAAACCTTTTCCAGAGTGCTCTGGACCTCAGACCTGGCCGAAGGTTCATCTTTCAACAAGACAATAACCCTAAGCACACAGCTAAAATAACAAAGGAGTGGCCTCAGAACAACTCTGTGACCATTCTTGACTGTCCCAGCCAGAGCCCTGACCTAAACCTATTTGATCATCTTTGGAGAAACCTGAAAATGGCTGTCAACCAACGTTCACCATCCAACCTGGCGGAACTGGAGAGGATCTGCAAGGAAGAATGGCAGAGGATCCCCAAATCCAGGTGTGAAAAACTTCTTGCATCATTCCCAAGAAGACTCATGGAATCATAGAATCATAGAATCATAGAATGGTAGAGTTGGAAGGGACCTCCTGGGTCATCTGGTCCAACCCCCTGCTCAAAGCAGGATTCACTAGATCATCTCAGACAGATGTCTGTCCAGCCTGTTTGAAGACGTCCATTGAAGGGGAACTCACCACCTCTCGTGGCAGCCTGTTCCACTCATTAATCACCCTAACTGTCAAAAAGTTTTTTCTAAAATCTAATCCGTGTCTCCTCCCATTTAGTTTCATCCCATTGCTTCTAGTCTTTCCTTGTGCAAATGAGAATAAAGATGATCCTTCTACAATGTGACAGCCCTTGACATATTTGTAGACAGCTATTAAGTCTCCTCTCAGTCTTCTTTTTTGCAAGCTAAACATTCCCAAATCCTGCAACCGTTCCTCATAGGACATGGTTTGCAGACCAGTCACCATTCTGGTCGCTCTTCTCTGAACTTGCTCCAGTTTGTCTATGTCTTTTTTAAAATGTGGTGCCCAAAACTGTACACAGTATTCCAGATGAGGTCTGACCAAAGAGGAGTAAAGACCGATAATGACTTCACGTGATCTAGACTGTTAATACATCCCAGAATTGTATTTGCCTTTTTTGCTGCTGCATCACACTGTTGACTCATGTTCAGTCTATGATCTATTAGTATACCTAAGTCTTTTTCACATGTACTGTTGCTTAGCTCTATTCCTCCCATTCTGTATATGCTTTTTTCATTTTTATTGCCCAGATGTAGTACTTTGCATTTTTCCCTGTTAAAAACCATTCTGTTGGTTGCTGCCCACTGCTCCAGTTTATTTAGGTCTTTTTGAATCCTCTCTCTCTCTTCTCTAGTATTAGCTATCCCTCCTAGCTTTGTGTCATCAGCAAATTTAATCAGCTTACCCTCAATTCCTTCATCTAAATCATTGATAAAGATGTTGAACAATACTGGTCCCAGGACGGAGCCCTGTGGTACCCCACTTGAGACATTCATCCAGCTGAATGTGAAGCCATTTACAACCACCCTTTGAGTCCGATCACTAAGCCAGTTATGAATCCACCTAACAGTTGCCTGGTCCATTGCATACTTGGTCATTTTTTCAATAAGGATGGTGTGAGATACTTTGTCAAATGCTTTGCTGAAGTCAAGATATACTATATCTACAGCATTTCCCTGATCCACCCAGTCAGTGATTCTGTCATAGAAGGAAATTAAGTTAGTCTGACATGACTTGTTAGTTACAAACCCATGCTGACTCTGGTTAATCACTTCATTCTTATCCATGTACTTACATACATGTTGTTTAATAATTTGTTCAAAGATCTTTCCTGGTATAGAAGTCAGACTCACCGGCCTATAGTTCCCTGGGTCCACCTTCTTCCCCTTTTTGAAGATAGGAACAACATTTGCTCTTCTCCAGTCTTCTGGGACTTCTCCTGTTCTCCAAGAATTTTCAAAGATTAAGGAGAGTGGTTCTAAAATTTCTTCTACGATCTCCTTCAGTACTCTGGGGTGTAATTCATTTGGACCTGGAGACTTGAACTCATTTATGTTAGCTAAATATTCCCTCACAATCTTTCTGTTTACAGATAACTTGGATTCCTCTATTCCTTTAAAAGGACAGTGAAGATCAGTTGATGTTACATTTTCTTTCTGAGAGAAAACAGATGCAAAATAGGAATTAAATAGTTCGGCCTTCTCAACATCCTCTCTTACCATTTCTCCATTTTCATCCTGTAAAAATCCTATAGCATCTTTGACTTTTCTTTTACTTTTGACATACCCCCAAAATCCTTTTTTATTGCTTTTGACATCTCTTGCAAGCCTTAATTCATTGTCAGCTTTAGCTAACCTGATACGTGCCCTGCAGGATCTGCAGACTGCATTATAATCTTCTTTAGATATGCCTCCCTCTTTCCATTTAATAAACATTTCTTTCTTTCTTTTTAGCATGTGTTTAAGTTCTGTGTTCATCCATCCTGGCTTCCTTAAATGCTTCCCATTCTTCCTACTTTTCGGGATTGTTAACGATTGTGCTTTGAGAATCTCATTTTTAAAAATTTCCCATCCTTCCTGGACATTTTTGTCCATAAGGACATCCAGCCATTGGATCCCTCCTATTCTCTTTCTGAGTCTCTTAAAATCTGCCTTTCTAAAATCTAACCTTGAAGTTTGAGTCTTCACATGTCTTCCTCCTCTAGTTATCCAAAATTCTATAATAGCATGATCGCTGCCTCCTAGGGTCCCAGCCACCTTTACCTCCTCAACCATTTCCTCCCTGTTTATAAGGATTAGATCCAAAGTAGCAGATCCCCTTGTTTTCTCCCCTACCTTTTGGAAGATAAAGTTGTCAGCAAGAGAGGATAAGAATTTGCTTGACCTGTTAGTTTTACTTGAGAGAGATTCCCAACAAATGTCTGGATAGTTGAAATCTCCCATGACCACTACGTCATATTTTTTGGAGAACTTGGTCATTTGATACATAAAGAGTTCATCCATATCTTCAGCTTGCCCAGGTGGCCTGTAGTAAATGCCTACAATGGTGTCCTTTCCGTTGTTCTCTCCTTGTATTCTTACCCAAACAGTTTCCACAGAACTCCCAGTCTCTGAAGCTTCAATCTCTGTGCAGATATACGCTTTTCTAACATACAATGCAACACCTCCTCCTCGTTTATCAAGTCTGTTTCTTGCAAATAAGTTGTATCCTTTTAGCCTTTTATTCCAATCATGTGTATCGTCCCACCAAGTTTCAGTGATTCCAATGACATCATATTCCTTTTCCTGCATTAGTAGTTCCAATTCTCCTTGTTTGTTGCCCATGCTTTGTGCATTTGTATAAAAACATTTTAGTTTGTGATTGGTTTCTCTTCCTCCCATATTTTTATTATTTAAATTGTTTTGTCTTTGTTCTTCTTTTCCACTTCCAGTAGCAGAGATCTCAATAGTATTTGTCAGCTGTATGGCTTTTTCTGGCCTTTTGCTTCCCTTCCCACATTGTTCTAGTTTAAAGCTCTTCTGATGAGTGTAGCAAGGCGACTTCCAAATACATGTTTTCCAGTCTTCGTAAGGTGCACCCCATCTCTAGCAAGTAGTCCATCGTATAGGTAATTCATTCCGTGATCCAGAAATCCAAATCCTTGTTGACGGCACCATCGACGTAGCCAGTTGTTCACCTGTAGAATCTTATTCCACCTCATTGTTCCATGGCCATCCACTGGGAGGATGGATGAGAAGACCACCTGCGCTCCCAATTCTTTCACTTTCTTGCCTAAGTCTTCAAAGTCACTGCAGATGGTTTCCAGGTCCTTTCTTGCAGTGTCATTTGTCCCCACATGTATTAGCAGGAATGGGTAGTGATCTGTAGATCTGAAGAGTCTTGATATTCTGTCAGACACATCTTTAATTTTTGCTCCTGGAAGACAGCACATTTCTCTTGAGGTTATGTCTGGTCTGCAGATAGCGGCCTCTGTTCCTCTTAACAGGGAATCCCCCATAACCACCACTCTCCGTTTTTTCTTCACAACATTCTTCTTTCTCCATCCAGGAGGATTCTGAGGGCTTACAAGGTTATTCATTGCTGGCAAAGTCTTATTTTGCTGTATTTCTTCATGGTTCTCCTGCGTGAGAGCCTGGTACTGGTTCCTGAGCAGTATGGGTGCTGACTGCCTCTCGATCCTCCTGCTTCTGTGGGTCACATGCTTCCATTCCTCGGTTTCGTCAGGTGCAGTTCGAATTTCTTCTCTTTCTGAATCATGAAGAGATAATTCTGCTCTGTCTAAGAACTCTTCGCCTTCCTTAATGATTTTCAAGGTAGTTAACCTCTCTTCTAGATTTCGCAACTTTTCCTCCAACAGGGACACAAGCTTGCATTTCTGGCATGTGAAGTTTGGCTTTTCCACTGGCAAGTCTATGAACATGTAGCAGGATATGCAGCTCACCAAATGGCTGTACTAGTTCAAAATGGCTGTTCATGGCTGTACTAGTTCAAAAGGGTGCTTCTACTCAATACTGAGCAAAGGGTCTGAAGACTTATGACCATGTGATATTTCAGTTTTTCTTTTTTATCAAATTTGCAAAAATTTCTACATTTCTGTTTTTTCTCAGTCAAGATGGGGTGCAAAGTGTACATTAATGAGAAAAAAAAATAACTTTTTAAATTTACCAAATGGCTGCAATGGAACAAAAAGTGAAAAATTTAAAGGTGTCTGAATACTTTCTGTACCCACTGTATAAGGGCTCCAGTCTAAAAAAATTGGATGGGACAACAAATATTGGGTCACATTTTATAGTCTACTGGGCTACTTTCAATCACACATGGCTCTTCAGAGTAGGACAGGTGTTGGAGATTCTCTCATTGTATTGCCTGAAAATGAGACCAAACAGTGTTTGCCTTGACAAACCTAACTATGAACTGCACTAAGAACAACATCAGCAATGAAATTCATTATACAATTATATAAGGAATATGTTGGTGTTTAGAGGAATGAAAAACAATAGTAGACATATGGTTTTCTTAAGCACACCTATTGCTCTATGACATCTTTTGTTACCTGACTATTGTGTTGATGAAGATCCGTACCAGTCACCTGACTATTGTGCCCAATCACAGGCCTCAGTGGTCAGGTGACAGAAGAATGGAACATCATCAGTTCAGCTGCTGACCAAGAATATTGGAGAGACCTTGTCACTTGCTCAAAAAAATTTAATCAAGCACCTTGTAAAAATCCCTGAGCTCCCTTGATTCTGCTACTCTTTTCCATTTTGTGTTGCATCACTCTGTTGCAGATATATTCACATTTATTGGTTTTGGAGAGCAATATATGAAATATCTGTTTGAGGTTCAACTAAGGGTTTGTTTAGAGTCTTCTCTGGGGTATGTGCTTTCACCCCTACCTCCCAGACTCTGTCAACCACAGCTCAGCAGCTGATCTAGCAGTCTGGCAGTCTCAGACACTGCCAAGCTATGATTGACAGTATTTGGAAGGGAGGGGTGAAAGCACATGCCCCCAGAGAAGACTGAAGTAAAGTTGAACTGCAAGCAGAAATTTCACATAGTGCGGGCTAAAAAGCAACAAATGTGAATATGTCTGCAATGGAGCGACAAACGACAAAATGAAAAAAAGCGGCATCATCAGGGGAGATTTTTTTTACAAGTGACAGAGCTTTTTTATAGTATATGGAGCTACAAGGATTCAACCCTTTAATTCTGCTGTACTGTTCCGGTCTATTTGACCCCAAAAAAAGTTTGTGCAGCTGCAGATTATTTATTATGAGGATCTGCAAATTGTGATTAGGCAAGTTTGTTTATGGATAGGTGTTGTTATTATGAGTATTTTTTTTTTTTTAACTCTTTCTGTATGAAATAATAATTGTTACATATGTACTGTTTGGGTCAAAATGACCCGATAGTGTTTTATACAGATCTCCTGCCATATATTCAGTCACATAAACTATTTATAGTATCATTGTGGATTATTTATTGCATCTACTATTGTTTATCAATTTTTCCAGTTCCTGTCGATACATTTGCAAGTTACTGCAGATGGATGGGCTTTGAGTACAGGTCTATGCAAGTGTTTCGCTGAAGTATATAAGCTCTTTTTGTTGCTACACTGGTTAGTGTTTGTTGCAATTGTATTATTATTATTATTATTGTTGCTTATTCAAATAGTGCTATTTTATTCCACAACGTTGATTTAACCCTGTGAAAGTGGTGGCTGTTCATTATTTGGATGGTTGGATAAAAATGTGGCAAAGACGTCCATTGAGTGAAGCTGAATTGTACAAACTTGCCAACACCTCAGATTCTGAAGAAGATATCCAACTTGAGAAAGTGTATGAAGATAAGGACCACATAAGTGGCGGGAAATGTAAGTACGAGAATTCTGATTCTGAAGTTGAATCTGATGAGGCTCGATACCCAGACAACTAGTCCAATGCAACAATTCAGTCTAAAATCAAAAATGTCATTTGGAACTTGTAGCCTTCTGCCCAGGAGGGAAAATTGTCCACTGTTAACATTAGATAATTCTCTAATATCTAGCCGCTATTAGAGAAGTTTGGAATAAATGGATAGAGTTTCTTCCAAAATTATACAATATTGGTGAAAATGTCACTGTAGATGAACAACTTGTGGCATTCCAAGATGCACGTTCAAACAATATATGCTGAGTAAGCCAGCAAAGTATGGCATCAAGATATGGACACTTTGTGACCGCAGCAGTTCATACATTCCAATCGCTCAGGTATAGTGATGAGTGAGCATGCTCGCTACTGCTCTGTGCTCGCCCGAGCATCTCACTGCTCGAGATGCTCGGCGCTCGCCGGGTATTTCCGGGTTGCTTGGGCGTGAACTCGGGTCCCCTCCCTGCATGTTTGGCGCTCTTTAGAGAGCCAATTAACATGCAGGGATTGCCTGCCATGCACTGTAATGCCGTAGCCATGTTGGTTGTGGGCATTACAGTGATTGGCTGGCCGCACAGCGTCATCAGGTCTATGTCAGACCTGGGGCCACCATGGTCGTCACAGTCACTCTGGATCAGACAGTGTAGGGAGAGCTGCTGCTGTGTCAGGGAGAGATTTGATTGTGTATTAGGTAGTGTAGGGAGAAAAACCGTACATTACACATATCCATCTTAACAAACAGTCCTTCTGAGGACTAATCCATCTGCAGAGATATCAGGCAGGCAGGGTGTATAGGCAGGCAGTGTATCTAGCAGACTGCAGTGCATATAGCACATTCCAATTCTGCCTACTGCTGCTGTTAGATATTTCTATACAAAGGCCCAGATCACAGGGGCCAGGAATACTTTTCTTTGGATCTTAATCCTCATTATTTGCTTAAAAAGCGATCCAGAGAACACCATTTTTTCTGCGCCATTTGCTTGTTGGCACTGCAGAATACAGCCAGGTCCTTTCCATATTAGAGCGCTAGAAATCCAGCTATTTAAAACTGTGTTTTCTTCGTCAAACAGATCACATATACGTTGTCAGAAAATACTGCCATTTCTGGCCTCCATTAAAAATTTCCTTCAGTGTGTCAGAGAAGCAATTCACACCAGTTTGCTGTTCAAACTACTTACCTACAGGCCAGATATTTAAAACTCTGTTTTCTCCGTCAAACGGATCACATATACGTTGTCAGAAAATACTGCCATTTCTGGCCTCCATTAAAAATTTCCTTTAGTGTGTCATTGAAGCAATTCTCCGCAGTTCGCTGTTCAAACTATTTACCTACAGGCCAGGTATTAAAACTCTGTTTTCTCCATCAAACGGATCACATATACGTTGTCAGAAAATACTGCCATTTCTGGCCTCCATTAAAAATTTCCTTTAGTGTGTCATTGAAGCAATTCACCGCAGTTTGCTGTTCAAACTACTTACCTACTGGCCAGGTATTTAAAACTCTGTTTTCTCTATCACGCGGATCACATATAAGTTCGCTCCAAACTCATTCATTTGTATTGAGTGTGGAAGATACTGTCCTCCATTTAAAATGGGCAAGGCACGTGGCAAGGGATGGGGAACTGGACGTGATGGTAATGGTGCATGCAGAGGCCGAGGAAAAGGCCGTGGGCAAGCCGAAATTGTGCCACAACAAACACCCACATCTTCTCGCCTGACCTTCCTGTCCCAATTTCTAGGGGACCGCAGCACACCACTATTGAACCCAGAGCAGTGTCAAAAGGTTGTTGGTTGGATAGCGGATAATGCTTCCAGTCACTTAGCCACCACCACCACCACCCTGTCTTCCACATGGTCGAGTCTCAGTAGCTGTGAGTCTGGACCGCATATTCCTCACCCTGATCCTCCTTCCTCCCACCATGGCGAGTACCCAGAGACAACTGATCCCACACTTGGACACTCTGAAGAGCTGTTCACTTTTCCATTTATAGATTCGGGCCTCTCGCCCGGTCCACTTGAAGCGGGGCAAGAGGAGATCGCGTGTAGCGATGCCGAAATATTTGAGCTGCCACGGTAATACGAAGGCGACGGTGGGAAAATGTCACAAAAGGTGGACGATGATGAGACACGATTGCCAGAAAGTCCGGAGGAGGACCAGTGTGCGGAAGTGGAAGACGAGGTGGTGGATGATATAGTAACTGACCCAACCTGGCAGGAGGACATGCAGAGCGAGGACAGCAGCACACAGGGGGAGGGAGGCAGAGCACCCCAACAGGGAGGAAGAAGCAGTGTGGTGGTCGCAGACAGAAGGCAGGCAACTGTTCCCTGTAACACCAACACGAAGGAAGTTGCCAGTACAACTGTTAGGTCTTCCCGAGCCTGGTTGTTTTTTAAAGTCTCTGCCGATAACCCCAAAAAGGCCATTTGCACCACCAGCAAGGTCAGCATCAGCAGGGGTGGCAAAACGACCAGCCTGACCACCACCAGCATGATCAGCCACATGGCAGCAAAGCACCCAACTTTGTGGGCCAAACCCCAGGGTCCAGGAACAGTGTCTGTGGGTGGCACCATTGCTTCTTCCGCTGTTGTGCATGCAAGCCAATCCCCTGTCCACAGTGCATGCGAAGACGCCTCCTACCCTGCACCTGTCGTTGCATACTCTCAAGTAGCAGCATCAGGAAGCACGTCCATGTCCTTGTCCCAGTGCAGCGTTCAGTTGTCCATACCCCAGTCCTTGGAACGCAAATATGCAGCAAACACCCCACAGGCCACACTACTAAATTCTCACATTTCACGACTGCTTGCGCTTGAAATGTTGCCTTTTAGGCTCGTGGAGACGGAAGCATTCCGCAACCTGATTGCGGCGGCCATCCCTCGGTACTCGGTCCCCAGCTGCCACTATTTCTCCAGTTGTGCTGTTCACGCATTACACAAGCACGTGTCCCAAAACATTAGCCGTGCTTTCAACAACGCAGTTACCGGGAAAGTCCACCTAACAACGGACACGTGGATAAGTGCTTGTGGGCAGGGACGGTACATCTCACTGACGGCTCACTGGGTTAACATAGTGGAAGCCGGGACCCAGTCGGATCTTGGGACGGAACACGTCCTCCCGACGCCAAGGGTTGCGGGCCCTAGGTCAAACAGGGTTGCCCCCACGGTATACAGCTCCTGCACCTCATCCTCCTCAGCCTCCTCCTCCTCTTCAGCCTCCATCTCCAAAATGACCACATCAGTCACAAGCTGGAAGCACTGCAGCACTGCCTCGGCGAAGCGGCAACAGGCTGTGCTGAAGCCAATATGCTTAGGTGAAAAACCGCACAATGTTGAAGAGTTGTGGACAGCTCTGAACAAGCAGGCAGATCTGTGGCTCACACTGCTGAGCCTACAGCCAGGCATGGTCGTGTGTGACAATGTCCAGAACCTGGTGGCAGCTCTGAGGCGAGGCGAGCCCACACAGGTACCATGCCTGGCCCATGTGCTTAACCTTGTGGTTCAGCGCTTTTTCAAATCCTACCCGGAGCTGCCGGATCTGCTTGTTAAAGTACGCCGCTAGTGTGACCATTTTAGAAAGTCAGCTACAGCTTCCGCCGCCCTCGCAGTGTTTCAGCAGCGTTTGCAGCTTCCGGCTCACAGACTGGTGTATGATGTCCCCACGTGTTGGAAGTCTACACTGCAGATGTTGGGAAGGATTTGTGAGCAGAAGAGGGCAGTTGTTGAGTACCAGCATCAACAAGGCCATCGGTATCCAGTTCAGACTCCACACATAAGACCTCAGGAGTGGACATGGATGTCAGACATATGTACCATCCTCCAAAAGTTTGAGGACTCCACCAAGATGGTGAGTGGCGATGACCCCATAATTAGCATCTCTATGCCTTGGAGGTCCTGGCCTGCCCTGCCGCCCGCGTTTTATCAGAGCAGGTTTTTAATGCCGCTGGTGGAATTATAACTGATAAGCTCATCCGCCTGTCAACTGAAAATACTGACAGTCTGACTCTTATAAAAATGAACAAGGGCTGGATTGGGCCAGACTTTTCAACACCACCGTATGATAGCAGCGAAACATAAACTCAAATCCAGTGTCTTTTCTTGGAAGGTGTATTCCCATGCACCTTTTCACACCCACACATGGGTATACGCTTCCTGATTGATATGATGATGCAACACCAACAAAATTTTTTTAAAGGGTGTTTATAATGCCCGTGAAAATTTTTTTTTATACAGTATGTTCATGTATACCCCCCAGGGGTAAATGTTTGTCAGCCCATACACTTAGTGCCTGGGCATTAGAAGTATAGAAGGCCCACCCATTTATAATGGGAACATTTTTTTCTGAGGTCCTCCACCACGTCTCTGCCTCCAAATTTTTGGCAGCCCTTCCATCCACTTCTTAGGCCAACACTATGGGAGACGCTCTCTGTGTGTCTTTAAATTTTTAGTGGGGTTTTTGCTAAAATTGGTCAGAATTTAAAGACACACAAAGAAGGGCCACAGTAACAAGTACGACATGTTCCCATTAGAAAGGAGAGGGTCTGCTATACAGTTATAGGGTATGCAGTGAGTCCAACGACTGACAATTTTAGGAAAAACCCCACTAAGTATTTGAAGACACACAGAGCAGGGCCTCAGTAAAAAGTACGACATGTTCCCATTAGAAACTGTATAGCAGACTCTCTCATTTCTAATGGGAACATGTCATACCTTGTTACTGTGGCCCTGCTCCGTGTGTCTTTAAATTCTTAGTGGGGCTTTTCCTAAAATTGGTCAGCCGTTGGACTCACTGCATACTATATAACTGTATAGCAGACCCTCTCCTATCTAATAGGAACAAGTCGTACTTGCCACTGTGGCCCTGCTCTGTGTGTCTTTAAATTTTTAGTGGGGTTTTTGCTAAAATTGGTCAGCTGTTGGACTCACTGCATATGTGGCGCCCCTGAGGGTTCAGTCGCCACAGAGGTACTGCACCTCACCCAGAGGTGTGGTGTCTCCCTTGTCTCAGGTAAGGTGGGAGTGCTGCACGGAACCCCAAAACACCTGCATCCAACACTACACTCCTCCAGGCCCGCTGGAGGGGCAACATGCAGAGTGCAGCTGCTGAGCCCTGACCCTGGCTGGAGTGGGAGGGAACCCAAAGGTAGGGGAACCAGTAGTGGGTGTGGGTGGAGGAATTAGTTAGAGGGAGCACTTTGGTGGGATTATAGATGGGGAAGCCATCTTGGGGTGGTGGTTCTGTGAAGTTAGGGAGCAGTTCAGAAGAACAGCTCGGGACAGTTCAGAAGAACAGTCCGGGAGCAGAGTCTCAGTAGGAGATCTGCTCCACAAGTAGGGCCAAGTCAGGAGGCCCAGGAGGGGAGCAGGGAGGAGGCTCCGTCCTAAGAAAGGATCCTAGGGGGTACGGCGCATGCAGGACGGCACCCGTACGCCCCGCATCTGTCAGAAGACAGAGGGATCGCTGCCGCATTGTAGTCCCCTGAGGGTCAAGCAAGTCTGTGTAACTCCGAAGGACATGAGGGACTTCAGAGTACCCGAACAGGACTGAGAGTGGGCAGCGCAGAGCAGGAGGGAGAAAGACCAGTGTGAAGACGAACAAAATAGGAACACGAGAAGGTGGGGTTCTGCCAGGTATTCCCAAGCTGTCTGAGGAAGGATTGAACCCCTGCCCGGTGAACGACGCGGGAGGCCTGCACCTGTCCAGTGCACCTGTGAACTGTCTGAAGAATTGTGAGTAAAATCTCGGATGACTGCACTGTACTGCCTCCGTCCATTCTTTCATCGGCACCATTGTTCCCCCTGCACTATAACGCCCAGCGCAACCCACGCTCTCACCCTTCACTGCCCTGAGGCCTGCTGCTCCTGTGGGGAGCCGTCCCATCACAAGCTGCCTTAACATCTGCCTCAGAGGACTGTTGCAGTGCTGGTGATCCTCACCAGACACCACAGGTGGCGTCACAAACTTTCTAAAAATAAAACCCCTTTTGCACTGACTGCCCTGGGTCACGGACGGGGCCGGCCACAGTGATATTCCCCGCCAACCGGCGTCCAGAGGCCCTGCTGCCGAGTACCCCATGGCCATGGGGGCGCGTCACATAGCCTACAACTGTATAGCAGAACCTCACCTTTCTAATGGGAACATGTCGTACGTGTTACTGTGGCCCTGTTCTGTGTGTCTTTAAATAATTTGTGGGTTTTTTCCTAAAATTGGTCAGCCGTTGGACTCACTGGATACCCTATGACTGTATAGCAGACCCTCTCCTTTCTAATGGGAACATGTCGTACGTGTTACAGTGGCCCTGCTCTGTGTGTCTTTAAATTCTTAGTGGGGTTTTTCCTAAAATTGGTCAGCCGTTGTACGCACTGCATACCCTATAACTGTATAGCAGACCCTCTCCTTTCTAATGGGAACATGTCGTACCTTGTTACTGTGGCCCTGCTCCATGTGTCTTTAAATTCTTAGTGGGGTTTTTCCCAAAATTGGTCAGCCGTTGGATTCACTGCATACCATATAACTGTATAGCAGACCCTCTCCTTTCTAATGGGAACATGTCGTACTTGCCACTGTGGCCCTGCTCTGTGTGTCTTTAAATTCTTAGTGGGGTTTTTCCTAAAATTGGTCAGCCGTTGGGCTCACTGCATACCCTTTAACTGTATAGCAGACCCTCTCCTTTCTAATGGGAACATGTCGTACTTGCCACTGTGGCCCTGCTCTGTGTGTCTTTAAATTCTTAGTGGGGTTTTTCCTAAAATGGGTCAGCCGTTGGACTCACTGCATATCCTATAACTGTATAGCAGACTCTCTCATTTCTAATGGGAACATGTCATACCTTGTTACTGTGGCCCTGCTCCTTGTGTCTTTAAATTCTTAGTGGGGTTTTTCCCAAAATTGGTCAGCCGTTGGATTCACTGCATACCATATAACTGTATAGCAGACCCTCTCCTTTCTAATGGGAACATGTCGTACTTGCCACTGTGGCCCTGCTCTGTGTGTCTTTAAATTCTTAGAGGGGTTTTTCCTAAAATTGGTCAGCCGTTGGACTCACTGCATACCCTATAACTGTATAGCAGACCCTCTCCTTTCTAATGGGAACATGTTGTACGTGTTACTATGGCCCTGCTCTGTGTGTCTTTAAATTCTTAGTGGGGTTTTTCCTAAAATTGGTCAGCCGTTGGACTCACTGCATACCCTATAACTGTATAGCAGACTCTCTCATTTCTAATGGGAACATCTCATACCTTGTTACTGTGGCCCTGCTCTCTGTGTCTTTAAATTCTTAGTGGGATTTTTCCTAAAATTGGTCAGCCGTTGGATTCACTGCATACCCTATAACTGTATAGCAGACCCTCTCCTTCTAATGGGAACATGTCGTACTTGCCACTGTGGCCCTGCTCTGTGTGTCTTTAAATTTTTAGTGGGGTTTTTCCTAAAATTGGTCAGCCGTTGGACTCACTGCATACCCTATAACTGTAAAGCAGACCCTCTCCTTTCTAATGGGAACATGTCGTACTTGCCACTGTGGCCCTGCTCTGTGTGTCTTTAAATTTTTAGTGGGATTTTTCCTAAAATTGGTCAGCCATTGGACTCATTGCATACCCTATAACTGTATAGCAGACCCTCTCCTTTCTAATGGGAACATGTCGAATGTGTTACTATGGCCCTGCTCTGTGTGTCTTCAAATAGTTATTGGGGCTTTTCCTAAAACTGGTCAGAAGTTGGACTCACTGCATACCCTATAACTGTATAGCAGACCATCTCCTTTCTAATGGAACATGTCGTACTTGTTACTGTGGCCCTGCTCTGTGTGTCTTTAAATTCTTAGTGGGGTTGTAACTAAAATTGTTCAGCCGTTGGACTCACTGCATACCCTATAACTGTATAGCAGACCCTCTCCTTTCTAATGGGAACATGTTGTACCTTGTTACTGTGGCCCTGCTCTCTGTTTCTTTAAATTCTTAGTGGGGTTTTTCCTAAAATTGGTCAGCCGTTGGATTCACTGCATACCCTATAACTGTATAGCAGACCCTCTCCTTCTAATGGGAACATGTCGTATTTGCCACTGTGTCCCTGCTATGTGTGTCTTTAAATTTTTAGTGGGGCTTTTCCTAAAATTGGTCAGCCTTTGGACTCATTGCATACCCTATAACTGTATATCAGACCCTCGCCTTTCAAATGGGAACATGTCGTACGTGTTACTATGGCCCTGCTCAGTGTGTCTTTAAATTCTTAGTGGGGTTTTTCCTAAAATTGGTCAGCCGTTGGACTTACTGCATACCCTATAACTGTATAGTGTGACGCCCTCCCTGAGCGGTGGGGTACTCGGTGCCAGGCCAATGTAGGACGGTGGTGCGGGGTGTCGTCGTGACCGTGACCCGGTCCGTGCCCAGGGCTGTCACCCAAAAAATGGGCTTTTTGATGAGTGGTTGTTTTTACTACGCCACCTGTGGTTCCTGGTGAAGGCCACCAGTGCTGCAACAGTCCTCTGAGGCTGATGTTCTAGCAGCTTGGTTGGTACTACTCCCCACAAGCGGAGTAGGCCTCAGGTCAGTGATTGAAGAACTGTGTGGAGGGATGGTGGGTGCAGTGCCGCGCGGGAATAACCAAGCGGAGATGATAAATGAAGTCATCCAGGTTTTACTCACTTCAGCGAAGTAGCAGCTGCAAAGCTTCTCTCTGCTTCTCGTGGCGCGCTGCGACCACCAGGAAGGGGGTTCAGCACTTCCCAGGTAGATCAGGAGCACCTGTCAAGACCCCGTCGGTGTGTTCCTCTCCTTCTCCCTCCCCTTCTCCTCCCACTTGTGTTCCTCCCTGGGATCCACTAAGCCGCCGGGCTTTTCCAACAGTGACGTGAAGTACACAGTCAGATATCGGGGGCCGGTCACCCCTCTTGCAGCAGGAATCCCTCTGGCTAGGCCAGAGTGAAGAATACAGGTGGCGACTCCGCTTCGTCCGTATCCCCCTGGGATCCTTTTGCCTGTGGAGCCTATCTCCTCTGCTCCCCTCCAAGGCCTTCTTAGAATGGGACCCTGACCGGGCAGAGACACTGGTTAACTCTGACCCGCTCTTCATCTCAAGGCCTGAGAACGAGGACCGTGAATCTTCAGCCAGCTACAGACTCTTGCTGGACCCTGACAGAAGACCACAATCAAAAGACCTTGAACTAAAGATGGCCAAATTTTATATATGATTCTATTAGTGCTCTGTTAAGTGTTTCCTCCACCCTCACCCACAACTTGGTTCCCCCTGTCTTTGGTTCCCCACCATCTCCTCTATCCCGGGCCAGGGCGGCACCCTGGTGCAATTTGGCCCCCTACAGGACAGGAGTGGTGTAGTGTTGAGTGTGAAGTGGGGTCCTGAGTGATGCTCCATTCTTACCTGGAAGAGGAGATACCCCACCTCTTACTGAGGTGCAGTACTCCTGTGGCAACTGAACCCTCAGGGGCGCCACATTCCCTCCTGGTGAAACACAGCACGTCCGCGGGCAGCAATAGAGCAAAGTATTGGTACAGACATTCAAAATTTTTAAATGCTTTTGTAAATGGTAACACAATCTTCCCTTTATGGGAATGTTTGGGCACTTTTAACGTTGCAAGATATATATAGTATAAATATATAAAACATTAAAGAGACATTATGCATATAGAAAATACTGTAAAAAGTACGGTAGAAAGTGCTAGTTCAGCAGCATGAGGGACCTGCCCAAAATCCTCAACGTAGGCCCTGGGGTGGCTGCAGGGCATGGAGATCCTGAGTTGGACCTCCAGTAGAGCCGCACCAGACAGGTTTTGCTTCTGAGGTCAGAGGTAGAAGTAGAAGTGGTTTTGCAGAAAACCAATAGGGGGCACCTAAATAGGTGCAAACTATTTACAATGTTAGTCTGTCTCCTGCTCAGCGTCCGCAGGAACAAATGTTTGTAGATAACCGGCTGCGGAAAGGAAAAAAGGAACATGTAAACAAAAATTCAGACAACAAGGAGGTGAATCCTCTGGGGCTGCTTAGCAGTGGTATCCCCACCAGGGAAAAGGCTCATTCTTGCCAACGGAGCCTGACCGGTCCTCTGTAGGTAGGTGCGTGGGAGCATCTTCCTTGAATACCCTGTGTACATCCAGGGCATACCACCCACGCTCCCCGTGGTGGCGGGTGTAAGACACAAGATCACCCGGTTAGAGGTTCCGGCCAGGGTGGCCCTGCTCCAGCCGTGGCTCGACGTTCCGCCGGTTGACAAAGATGTCCCGGCTGAACTGTGAGCTACGAATGAAGCCCCATCCTGCCTCCTGGTGGAAGCGCACGATAAGGCCTTCTTCCCGGGGGCTTGGACAGATGGCCTCCACCTGATGGGCCTGTGTTTTTGCAGCCTTGGTGCGCACCTCCAGGTGCTCGCAGCAGATCCTCCTCCCTTGCCGCTCCTTGTCGAGCTGGAGTAGCTCCTTATGGCAGAACTCCTCCCGCGTCCGCACTTCAGACTGGGTCTCCTGGGGGAAGCCCATCAGGTCGCCCCCCTGGTTGTCCCAGGCAAACTCTTCTGCCGCCGGGCAGGTGACCGGAGGTGCAGGGAGGGGCAATAGCGGGGGTCATTGCGGGCCCTCTATTGGTGCGGACAAGTCCGGGTTGGGGCAGGTGTACACCCAGGTAAGTGCAGGGTTCTCCGGATCGGGAGTCAGGAGGCATAGCAGGCCTCCGGGTGTGGCGGTGGCTTGGGCCTCGGCCTCCGGAGCCAAGAGTTGCTCCCAAACAACGGCGCCCAAGGAGAGGGGTGATGGCAGGAGATCTAGGAGGGCCTCGGTGCGTCCCGCGCTCGGGATAGGGGTTTCGTCCTTACCCGTTCTTGGGCTGCACAGGGCCTCCTGGGCTTCCTCCGCCTGGGCTGGGGCCTCTATGTTCAGGCGTGACGAGCTCTGGCGGCGGGCCTTGATCTTTCACAGCACCTCTACCCTCCATCCAGCGGCGGCCAGCCGTTGGGCCTCTTTGACCCTTGGGGTCAGATCCTGCGTTTCACCGGGGAGGAGCTCGGCCTCCCCCGTGGTCAGGTGTATTCCCTCCATGTTGAGGGAGGTAGCAGCTGGTAGGCCAGCGACGGAGGGCATCTCCTTGGCTGCGTCCATCTCTGCTGCTGGGTGCGGTCTGCTTCTCCTCCTCTTTTCGGGGTGGCTCCAGGGCGGCTAGCTGACGGGCACTCCTTGGGACCTCCCATCCATCTTGACGGACACTACTATGCGGACAGTCTCTGCTGTAGGGGGCGGTCGGCACTTTTGGTGCCATTGGGGAGCCAGGCCCACGATGGGAGGTCTTAGGTTGCTGTTGTTTTTGCACATAATGGCCTCCGTTCTTCTTGAACGGACCCCATGAGTGTGTAACGACAGTCTTTTGTGAAAGGCGCACAGTACCCGGCGGCAATGGGGATTGTCTTCTTCCGTTGCTGCGGGCACGCAATCCTGCCGACTACGCCAAGTTCTGAAGCCCTCCCTGAGTGGTGGGGTACTCGGTGACGGGCAAATGTAGGGGCGGTGGTGCGGGGTGTCATCGTGGCCGTGACCCGGTCCGTGCCCAGGGCTATCACACAAAAAATGGGCTTTTTGATGAGTGGTTGTTCGACTACGCCACCTGTGGTTCCTAGTGAAGGCCACCAGCGCTGCAACAGTCCTCTGAGGCTGATGTTCTAGCAGTTTGGTTGGTACTACTCCCCACAGGCGGAGTAGGCCTCAGGGCAGTGATTGAAGAACTGTGTGGAGGGATGGTGGGTGCAGTGCCGCGCGGGAATAACCAAGCGGAGACGGTAAATGAAGTTATCCAGGTTTTACTCACTTTAGTGAAGTAGCAGCTGCAAAGCTTCTCTCTGCTTCTCGTGGCGCGCTGCGGCCACCAGGAAGGGGGTTCAGCACTTCCCAGGTAGATCAGGAGCACCTGTCAAGACCCCGTCGGTGTGTTCCTCTCCTTCTCCCTCTCCTTCTCCTTCTCCTCCCGCTTGTGTTCCTCCATGGGATCCACTAAGCCGCCGGGCTTTTCCAACAGTGACGTGAAGTACACAGTCAGATATCGGGGGCCGGTCACCCCTCTTAAGCAGGAATCCCTCTGGCTAGGCCAGAGTGAAGAATACAGGTGGCGACTCCGCTGCATCCGCATCCCCCTGGGATCCTTTTGCCTGTGGAGCCTATCTCCTCTGCTCCCCTCCAAGGCCTTCTTAGAACGGGACCCTGACCGGGCAGAGACACTGGTTAACTCTGACCCGCTCCTCGTCTCAAGGCCTGAGAACGAGGACCGTGAATCTTCAGCCAGCTACAGACTCTTGCTGGACCCTGACAGAAGACCACAATCAAAAGACCTTGAACTAAAGATGGCCCTGTGCAGTGTGTCTTTACATTCTTATTGGGGTTTTTCCTAAAATTAGTCAGCCGTTGGACTCACTTCATACCCTATAACTGTATAGCAGACCCTCTCCTTTCTAGTGGGAACATGTCGTATTTGTTACTTTGGCCCTGCTTCGAGTGTCTTTAATCTCTTAGTGGGGTTTTTCCTAATATTGGTCAGCTGTTGGACTCACTGCATACCCTATAAATGTATAGCAGACCCTCTCCTTTCTAATGGGAACATGTGGTACTTGTTACTGTGGCCCTGCTCTGTGTGTCTTTAAATTCTTAGAGGGGTTTTTCCTAAAATTGGTCAGCTGTTGGACTCACTGCATACCCTATAACTGTATAGAAGACCCTCTACTTTCTAATGGGAACATGTCATACTTGTTACTGTAGCCCTGCTCTGTGTGTCTTTAAATTCTTAGTGCGGTTTTTCCTAAAATTGGTCAGACGCTGGACTCACTGCATACCCTATAACTGTATAGTAGACCTTCTCCTTTCTAATGGGAACATGTCGTACTTGTTACTGTGGCCCTGCTCTGTGTGTCTTTAAATTCTTAGTGGGGTTTTTCCTTAAATTGGTCAGCCGCTGGACTCACTGCATACCCTATAACTGTATAGCAGACCCTCTCCTTTCTAATGGGAACATGTCGTACCTTATTACTGTGGCCCAGCTCTATGTGTCTTTCAATTCTTAGTGGCGTTTTTCCCAAATTTTGGCAGCCCTTGCAGTCACAGCATGGGCATTACCACTATAGGAGACCCGCTCCTTTATAATGGGAACATTTTTTTTTACTGAGACCCTCCTCTATGTCTCTTCAAAGGGGTATTGGGTTGCGTCCAAATTTTTGGCAGCCCTTGCAGTCACTGGATACGGAATAACAGTATAGGAGACCCACTTGTTAATAATGGAAAGAACAAAGGATAGCCGGCTGATGGCTTTCTAACAACAGCTAGGGCCGACTGCTGGCATTTTAATAATAGTAAGGGCCGTCTGATGTCCCTGTAAAAATAGGCTTTATGACTTTCAGAGTCACTCCATCATAAATAAAATAGGATGTGTCTGATGACGTGTCACACACCACATTGCCAGATAAGGTTGTAAAATGTAAAATGACATTTCCTGGTGAATGCATTTGTCTTAAAAATAACGTAAAAAAACCAAAACAATGGGATCTTTCTTTAGTATAAAAAACAGCGTCACCAATTTAACCTCATTGTAATCACATTTTTCAGCTCATGCACCTCCTCCTCCATCTCCTAAATGATCACATCAGTCACAAGCTGACAGCACTGTAGCACTGCCTTGGCCAAGCGGCAACAGGCTGTGCTGAAGATAACTTGCTTAATGCTTAATTGACAAACTGCCCAGCACTACAGAGTTGTTGAAAGCTGTAACACAGCAACCTGATCTGTGGCTCTCACCGCTGAACATACCGCCAGGCATGGTCGTGTGTGACAATGGGCGGAACCTGGTGACGGAGAAATGACAGCCGGGGTAGATACGGTTTCCCTCTATGCCAGTCCTTTCACCGAGCTAAAAAATATTGCTGTGGTGAAATACAACTCCCACTGAGAAGCTGTTTCAGATTGAAAAACATTGTGCCCACCAGAGGATTTGATTCTGAGAGCTAACCTCTCTCACCCACTCAAGAGCCCCATAGCAGCTGCAAAGTTAGCGCTATCATGAACTCTCCTGAGGTAGAAGGCAAGGCACACCAGAGGATTCTCTGGTGGGACCGTCCAACCCTGCCGAGAAGCAGTACTAGCTAAGAAAAGTGTGTGGGAAGGTTTCCGGACACTCTATGGCTGCTTTTTTACTGAGGAAGAAACACACGCAAACACGGGGAGAACATACAAAATCCCTGCAGATGTTGTCCTTGCTGGTATTTGAAGCCAGGATTCCAGCGCTGCAAGGCTTCAGTACTAACCACTGATCCAATGTGCTGCCGTTCACGCTCTAATATCTAACAGGCTGGAGAAACTTGCACCTACTGGCACTCTATCTTCAGCTCCTTTGTGAGAAAATGTATTTGGGCAGCCACTCAGTCTACCAAATAAAATTCCTGAGAAGGAAATTGGGCATGGCTTCGCTACTGGTACAGGGGGCAGTGCTAATACCATGGCGTCGTACCATAGTTTGCTGGAAATTAGTGATGAGCGAGTATGTTCTGTTAACCCTTTTGGCGAGTATGCTCTGGCCGAGCACCGAGTAGTTACAGCTGCTCGGTGTTATGTTTGAATCACTCCCGTGTGCAAGATTTGCGACTGTTTGACAGCTTTAGTCTATTTCTTACATATTCCTCACATGTATTAAAGTCATCAAACAGTCGCAAATCATGGTGCTCGGCCCAAGCATACTCGCTGAACGGGTTAACAGAACATACTCGCTCATCACTACTGGAAATATTCCAGGCTGGTAGGAGGCAAGCAAATTCCCACAGAAAAGTACCAGCAGTAATTTTCAGGCCACATTTCAAGTGCAAGCAGCTCTAGAGGACTTCCTGGGAGAAATGACACGCTGGGTACATACGGTTTCCCTCTATGCTAGTCCTTTCACCAATACAACTCTTAGAAAAAAAAGTTGTGGACTGGCTCCATACCGTCCCTGACCACATTCACCTGTCCATGTGTTTGTGGTTAGGCGGTCCTTCCCAGTAAGTGCACTGGGGAGGGCACGGGTAATGTTGTGGGACCCGTGTTTGTAGAAGGCGGAGGCGATACCGGGAAATATAGTGGCGGCTGGGGACCGAGTATAGACACCCGGCCGCCGCCAGCATGAGATTGTGAAAAGCTTCCGCCTCCACGAGCTTAAAAGGCCATATTTCAAGTGCAAAGAGCTGCCCAGAAATCTGGCAGTTTAGTGTTGCGCCCTGTGGGTGGGTGGCTGGCTGCATACTTGCACTTGCATTCCAAGTAACAGAAAACTAAGCAGATGGTGGCCTCTATCATCATGGCCTCACTTCGGCACTATGAACTCTCCTGAAGGAGAAGCCAGGGCCCGCCGGAGGAGTCTCTGGTTCTCTGGTGAGCCCGTCCATCCCTGCCGAAAAGTAGCCCTGGTTAAGAAAAGTGTGGGGGAAGGTTCCCGGACTCTTTATGGCTGCTTTTTTAATGTGGATCGGCCATGCTTATGCATGTTATTTCTCAAACCGCATTACCTATCAGGCCATTGTCCAACTCTGTATTCAAGAAGTTAAATGCGCAAAGAAAAATGTGTGTGTGTGTCAAAGCACCATCGACAAGTGCGAGTTGATGTTGGACGGGCTGCCATTTCTTCTGCAACAAGCTCAATTACAGGACTTCCTGGGAGAAATGACACGCAGGGTACATACGGTTTCCCTCTATGCCAGTCCTTTCACTGAGCTAAATACAACTCTTAGCAAAAAAAGTTGTGGTCTGGCTCCGTACCGTCCCTGGCCACATTCACCTGTCCACGTGTTTGTGGTTAGGCGGTCCTTCCCAGTAAGTGCACTGGGGAGGGCACGGGTAATGTTGTGGGACCCGTGCTTGTGGAAGGCAGAGGCGATACCGGGAAATATAGTGGCAGCTGGGGACCGAGTATGGACACCCGGCCACCGCCGGCATGAGGCTGTGAAAAGCTTCCACCTCCACGAGCTTAAAAGGCCATATTTCAAGTGCAAAGAGCTGCCCAGAAATCGGGCAGTTTAGTGTTGCGGCCTGTGGGTGGGTGGGTGGCTGGCTGCATACTTGCACTTGCATTCCAAGTAACAGAAAACTAAGCAGATGGTGGCCTCTATCATCATCATGGCCTCACCTCGGCACTATGAACTCTCCTGAAGGAGAAGCCAGGGCCCGCCGGAGGAGTCTCTGGTTCTCTGGTGGGCCCGTCCAACCCTGCCGAAAAGCAGCCCTGGCTAAGAAAAGTGTGGGGGAAGGTTCCCAGGCACTCTATGGCTGCTTTTTTAATGTGGATCGGTCATGCTTATGCATGTTATTTCTCAAACCGCATTACAGATCAGGCCATTGTCCAACTCTGTATTCAAGAAATTAAATGCGCAAAGAAAGATGTGTGTGTGTGTCAAAGCACCATTGACAAGTATGAGTTGATGTTGGACGGGCTGCCATTGCTTCTACAACAAGCTCAATTACAGGACTTCCTGGGAGAAATGACATGCAGGGTACATACGGTTTCCTTCTATGCCAGTCCCTTCACCGAGCTAAATACAACTCTTAGCAAAAAAAGTTGTGGACTGGCTCAGTACCGTCCCTAGCCACATTCACCTGTTCATGAGTTTGTGGTTAGGCGGTCCTTCCCAGTAAGTGCACTGGGGAGGGCACGGATAATGTTGTGGGACCCGTGCTTGTGGAAGGCGGAGGCGATACCGGGAAATATAGCGTTGCTGGGGACCGAGTATGGACACACGGCCGCCGCCGGCATGAGGTTGTGAAAAGCTTCCGCCTCCATGAGCCTAAAAGGCCACATTTCAAGTGCAAGCAGCTGTCAAAAATTTGGCAGTATAGTATTGGAGCCTGTGGGTGGGTGGGTGGCTGCCTGCATACTTGCGCTTGCATTCCAAGGAATGGAGTAGGGACAACTGAACGCTGCAGTGGGACAAGGACATGGACGGTGATTGTTGCAAGTCTGCAACAACAGGTGCATGGCGGGAGGCATCTTTGCATGTGCCAAAGATCACTTATGATGGGCACACTTTTAGGCAGTGATCTGGGAGTCAGAGATGCTACCAGAGGTCTTCCCCATGCTGTTCCCATGTCTTTTCAGCACTGTATGCATGTGTCTGATGATGTGTCACACACCACATGGCCAGATAAGATTGTAAAATGTTAAAATGACATTTTCTGGTGAATGCATTTGTCTTGGTTGAAAGCAATTCAAAAGTGCAAAAACGCATTAAAAACGCTACGTGTGAACATAGCCCAAGTTGTGGAGGAATATTTTTGTTTTTGGTTATTTATTTTGCCTTATATACAAGTCATTACCCTGGAAAGGATGTTCCTTAACATATTTCCCAGGAAAATCCATTTTGGTTTCGTTTTTGTATGTTTTATTGTGAGTCCATAAAAGTGGTGTAATACTCTGACCACGCTGCTGACAGCAGTGATCTGGGAGTCAGAGATGCTTCCAGGGTTCTTCCCCATGCTGTTTCCATGTCATTTGACCACTGTTCCCACCGATTTGGGCAATTTTTAGGCCCTCTGCAGACTGCCGGGGGGAGCCGCCTGAAAAATGCTCGAGTTTCCCATAGACTTACATTGGGCTAGTTGCTCGGGTCGAGCACCCGAGTATTACAATTTGCTCGACCTGAGCAACGAGTACCTGAGCATTTTAGTGCTAGCTCATCACTACTCAGGTATATACAGGAAAAAAGCCTGGAGGAAAAACTGAAAAGAATCAGGGTATACGAGTCATTTCAGATTTGATGTATGGACTAAGAGACAACTTTTTTACATCGCACCAACTGGGGCAGTTGTTGCTAAAACGAAAACTTACAATGTTTGGCACTGTAAGAAAAAGCAACCCTGAACTGTTGCAAGGCTTCTTTGGTAAAAGAGATGTTCATATTTCAATGTTTCACTTTGAAGTTAAGACACTGTTTTTTTACATTGCCAAAAAAAAGTCATTCTGATGAACACGATGCAACATGACACTGCAGTAAGTAGTCAAGATTAGAGATGAGCGTTGTTCTACTCGAACTGTTCGCCAATCTCAAATTCGAGCTGTTTTGGGCGGTGTTCGAGCCGCTCGGCGAGCACGAACAATTTGAGAAAAATTCGGCTGTTCGAGGTTATGTTCGATAACTGTTCGTGCACCAAAATCATAACTGGATTTTTTCTCAGTAATGATGAAAATTAATGTTAATACGCAGTTTGAGTGTACAGCAGGGTGGGGGGAGGGGCAGGGGATGGATCTCTGCAGGAACAATGAAGATCTTCATTTTTTTTTTCTCTTTCCCGCATTTACAGTGGGGAGGTGCAATCTGTCAGCCTATCAGCAGCGCACACACGGAGCGAAGTGCTTTTTTTCACACAAGCAAGGGCATGTGTCATTGGCAGTGTATGTCACATGTCCTTGCCCTATAAGACCAAGCCATTTTCCCCGTCGCCACCATTTTCTCACTGCTGCAGCTGCGTGTTAGACGGCACCGCTGTTACTGTGTGCGCTATACCTTGTTAATTTCAAGCCAATTTTCGCACAAATCTACAGATAGCTTGGGAGTAGGGAATAGTTGTGATTGCAGTCCTTTTAAGGACTAGGTTACAGCATTTCCTACGACTTTTATCAGGCAGGTCTGTGCTCTTAAATAGATAGATTGTGGGAGTAAAGACTAATTGTAATTGGAGTCCTTTTCAGGACTAGGTTACATCAGTTCCTATCAGTTTTTGCCAGGCAGGTCTGTGCCAGTGCTGTGCAAGTTTTTTTCACAGCATTTGGCTGAATCTAGCAAAGCTAATCCTTTTTGGCCTATTGCAGAGTGTGTTAGTCAGTGGAGTAGCCTATCTGTGTTGCAAGATATACCACCTGTGTATAGAATACCAATTTTTTTACTGCACCTAGTGAAGTAAAATCTTTTGGGCATAGCATCATTCTATTAGTCCATCTATACTGACTTCCATCAGGTTGCAAATTGAATATAATTTTTTTCTGCATCTAGCTCTGAAAAAATATTGGGCTTCTAGCTGTGTGTGGGACTTGTTGTATTAGTCCATCTATACTGACCTCCATCAGGTTGCAAACTGCATATATTTTTTCTTCATCTACCTCTGAAAAAATATTGGGCTTCTAGCTGTGTGTGGGACTTGTTCTATTAATCCATCTATACAGACCTCCATCAGGTTGCAAACTGAATATATTTTTTTCTGCATCTAAATCTGAAAAAATATTGGGCTTCTAGCTGTGTGTCGGACTTGTTGTATTAGTCCATCTATACTGACCTCCATCAGGTTGCAAACTGAATATATTTTTTTCTGCATTTACCTCTGAAAAAATATTGGGCTTCTAGCTGTGTGTGTGACTTGTCCTATTAATCCATCTATACAGACCTCCATCAGGTTGCAAACTGAATATATTTTTTTCTGCATCTACCTCTGAAAAAATATTGGGCTTCTAGCTGTGTGTGGGACTTGTTGTATTAGTCCATCTATACTGACCTCCATCAGGTTGCAAACTGAATATATTTTTTTCTGCATCTACCTCTGAAAAAATATTGGGCTTCTAGCTGTGTGTGGGACTTGTTCTATTAATCCATCTATACAGACCTCCATCAGGTTGCAAACTGAATATATTTTTTTCTGCATCTACCTCTGAAAAAATATTGGGCTTCTAGCTGTGTGTGGGACTTGTTCTATTAATCCATCTATACAGACCTCCATCAGGTTGCAAACTGAATATATTTTTTTCTGCATCTACCTCTGAAAAAATATTGGGCTTCTAGCTGTGTGTGGGACTTGTTGTATTAGTCCATCTATACTGACCTCCATCAGGTTGCAAACTGAATATATTTTTTTCTGCATCTACCTCTGAAAAAATATTGGGCTTCTAGCTGTGTGTGGGACTTGTTCTATTAATCCATCTATACAGACCTCCATCAGGTTGCAAACTGAATATATTTTTTTCTGCATCTACCTCTGAAAAAATATTGGGCTTCTAGCTGTGTGTGGGACTTGTTCTATTAATCCATCTATACAGACCTCCATCAGGTTGCAAACTGAATATATCTTTTTCTGCATCTACCTCTGAAAAAATATTTGGCCTTCTAGCAGTGTGTGGGACTTTCTCTATTAGTCCATCTATACTGACCTCCATCAGGTTGCAAATTAAAAATAATTTTTATCTGCATCTAGCTCTGTAAAAATATTTGGCCTTCTAGCAGTGTGTGGGACTTTCTCTATTAGTCCATCTATACTGACCTCCATCAGGTTGCAAATTAAAAATAATTTTTATCTGCATCTAGCTCTGAAAAAATATTTGGCCTTCTAGCAGTGTGTGGGACTTTCTCTATTAGTCCATCTATACTGACCTCCATCAGGTTGCAAATTGAATATAATTTTTTTCTGCATCTAACCCAGCCAATAGTTTTGGCCTAATACCACAGTTTGGCCACTCAGCTCTGCTCGGTTCCCATCCATTGTTTTTTTGTGCAAACAACTCCAGAGTTGTTAATTAGTTAACCACCAAAATGAGTGGAAAAAGGCCTGCTGCTGGTGGAAAGGGGAATAGGCGTGTTGGGAAGGGGAAAAAAGGTTGTGTCCATGGGGTAGGTGTTAAAGCAACAGTAACATCTGCAGAAGAAAGACCATCTTCCAGCCAAACTAAAATGTCTACTTCTTTTAGCGGACAATGTGATAAGATCCCTTTCTTACGGCCACGCCAATCGCTACAAATTCCAGATGAGGCACAAAAACAGCAGGTGCTTCAACGGATATCAAGTGCTCCTTTAAGTGGGCTCTCCTCCACATCAACTTCAACATCACAAATACTCCAGTCCTCAAAGGTGTCACCCCAATCGCACTTGCTTCCTCACAGCTCCCAAATCTCCAGCTGCCCGTTTGAGTATGAGGTAGAACAGATGGTTGAGTCTGCAGAGCTGTTTACTCATACTATAGCCTGGGAATCAGAGGTCGACTCCAGCGATTCTGTGAATCCAGACGAGGAAATGATCTGCACTGATGCCCAGAATCTTTATGAGTCGGAACCAGGACCAGACGCAGAAGGTTCTGACCATAATGTAGACCCCCATTCCCAAACTGTAACTCCTGTTGGTGGAGACAATGAGGAAGACGATGATAAGACTCAAATACCTGATTGGAGCGACAACTTTAGTTTTTTGTCAGGGCAGGAACAGGTTGGCTCTGAGGACGACGGGTGTGATAACGCACAAGGTGATGATGATGAGTTTGGAGATCCCACTTACTGTCAACCCACAGTCAGCCAAGAGATGAGGTCAGCAGAGGAGGTGGAGGAAGATGCTAGTGACGACGAGGTCAGGTTGCGCCTTCCTGGACAGAGACGTAGTACTGGAAGCACGTCAACAACTGCATCCTCAAACACAACTCTGCCTCTCACCACAAGTCGTGGTGGCTCTTCAGGTCGCATGGGTGCTAAGCCTTGCATAGCCTGGTCATTTTTTCAGATCGATAAAGATAACCCAACTCGTGTTATCTGTAACATTTGTCAGCAAAAGCTAAGTAGAGGCCAAAAAATACATAGTTTGAGTACTTCATGCATGAACCGGCACATGGACATGAAGCATAAGTTGCAGTGGGAAGCTCAGTGTGCTACAATGCGGCCTAGCCGGCCGGGCCAACCACCGTCTGCCATATCTTGTGCATCCGCGGCCTCTTCATCCTCTGTGACTGGGGGGACAGCAGTCACACCTGTTTTGGGGCGCAGACCTGCCACCTCTTTACCCGCAACAGCCAGCGTTAATGGCAGGTCATCATTTTCTTTGGAGGTGGTAACACCAGCTGGTGTTGAGCGCTGTCCGACATCGATAGCACCACCTTTGGATCAAGGCAACCTAACATGTCCGCCTGCATCTTCCTCACAGACCGGCAGTTTGCCGGGGACACCCCTATCAACCCCGTCTAAGCACAATAGCCAGCCCTCGGTCCCTCAGATGTGGACAAGTAAAAGACCATTTCCTCCTAGCCATGAGAAAGCTAAGAGGTTGAATTTCACCATCTGCAAGTTCTTGGCTACAGAAATGCTGCCTTTCCGCCTGGTGGACACAGAGCATTTTCGAGACCTTATCTCCATCGCAGTGCCCCAGTACCAGATGCCCAGTCGGCACTACTTCTCAAAGAAAGGTGTACCTGCGCTCCACCAGCATGTCGCACACAACATCACCGCTTCTTTGAGAAACTCTGTGTGTGACAGGGTGCATTTCACCACAGACACTTGGACGAGTAGGCATGGACAGGGGCGTTACATGTCGCTGACTGGGCACTGGGTAACTATGGTGACAGCAGGACAAGGGGCTGCTGTCCAAGTCTTGCCGTCCCCACGAGTTGTGCGTCAATCCTCTTTGTGTCAAACTTCCTCCACTGCTTCTGCCTCCTCAACCTCCTCTCGGTCTTCCACCTGCACCCAAAGCCTGTCTGGTCATGCCACAAGCTTTCTAACTGCGCAGAAGGGATCCTGCACACCTCCATACTATGCTGGCAGTAGGGCTCAACGTCATCAGGCGGTTTTTACATTGAAATGTCTGGGAAATGTGAGTCACACAGCTGAGGAGTTGTGGTCAGCTCTGGAGAACCAATTTCATGAATGGTTGTCTCCACTGGACCTGAAACCAGGGAAGGCCGTGTGCGACAATGCTGCAAACCTGGGTGCGGCCCTTCGCCGGGGCAATGTCACACACGTGCCTTGTATGGCTCACGTGTTGAACCTGGTTGTCCAGCAATTTTTAGCCCACTATCCCAGACTAGATGGCCTTCTGCAGAAGGCACGGTCGCTGTGTGCTCACTTTCGCCGTTCGCATCCCGCAGCTCAGCGACTTACATCTCTACAGAAGTCGTTGGGCCTGCCACTTCACCGGCTAAAATGCGATGTGCCTACCCGGTGGAATTCAACTCTGCACATGTTGCAGCGACTGTGGTGGGGCAAATCACGCTGGAGGAGTGGTCTCAGATCAGGGACCTATGCACCCTTCTGCACAGTTTTGAAATGGCGACGAAGATGTTTAGTGCTGACGATGCCATTATCAGCATGACTATTCCTGTGATTTACATGCTGGAGCACATGTTAAACAGAATTCGGAGTCAGGTGGTGGCACAAGAGGAGGTGGAGGAAGTAGAGGAGGAGGAGTTGTATGCGGAAGGGCTAACATCTGCAAGGTCCAGACGGTCGGCAGCACCAAGGCGGCAGGCATGTGAGGGTGGGGGAGATGGTTTTACCAGGGCGCATGGTAGCAGCCAAACTAGTGAGGAAGGTGCAGGAGCCCAGGAAGAAGTGGAGGACGAACTGATGGAAGACTCATCAGATGAGGGAGACCTTGATCACATTTCTGTTGTGCGAGGTTGGGGGGAGAGGACAGAGGAAGGAAGCATGATTGTTACCTCGCCACCAACACAACAGGGACTTGGTGCTCCTGGATGCGCAACACACATGAGTGCCTTCTTGCTGCACTACCTGCAACATGACCCTCGAATTGTGAGAATTAGAAATAATCCTGACTACTGGGTTGCCACACTGTTAGATCCCCGGTACAAAAGTAAATTTGCAGAAATTATTCCTGCCATAGAAAGGGATGCACGCATGCAGGAGTATCAGCAGAGACTGTTGCAAAATCTTACATGTGCTTTTCCACAAAATACCAGTGGTGCACGTAGTGAATCTCACAGTTCCAACTTGCCAACCGTGGGACCGTCAAGTGTTCAGCACTCAAACCGTAACAGAACCACAGTATCTGCTGGTAGCATCAATTTTGCGGAATCATTTCACCACTTTTTTAGCCCATCCTTTGCAAGGCCACAGGAGACAAGAAGTCTGACACATAGTCAACGCCTAGAGACGATGGTACAGGAGTATCTCCAAGTAAACATTGAAGCCACGACTGTGTCACTGGACCCTTGCTCTTTTTGGGCTTCCAATCTGGATAAATGGCCGGAGCTAGCCACTTACGCCTTGGAGATCTTGTCATGCCCCGCAGCCAGCGTTCTGTCTGAACGTGTGTTCAGCGCTGCTGGTGGTGTGCTGACAGATAAGCGCACGTGGCTCTCCACTGATAATGTAGACAGACTCACGTTCATAAAGATGAACAAATCATGGATCCGAAATGACTTTTCTACCCCTGTGTCATCCTGGGGAGAGTAAAAGCTTGATGATTGTTTAAAATCACCCTACCAACCGTTTTAAGCTTTCAAATTACTAATCATGTTTATCTGTATCTTGGCTGGAAAATAATTTGGGCTTTGTAGCAGTGTGCAGCACTGATTCTATTAGGCCATCTATAATAAGCTCCACCAGATTTAAAATTACTAATCATGTTTATCTGTATCTTGACTGGAAAATAATTTGGGCTTTGTAGCAGTGTGCAGCACTGATCCTATTACTCCATCTATACTAAAGCTTCACCAGATTTAAAATTAATAATAATTTTTATCTGCATCTAGCCCGGAAAATAATTTTGGGGCTCCGAGATGCGCAAGACACATAAGTGCCTTCTTGCTGCACTACCTGCAGCATGACCCTCATATTGTCAGAATTCGAAGTAATCATGACTACTGGGTTGCCACACTCTTAGATCCCCCAAACTTTTCGATCAACCTTTTCATTTTAATAAAGACCAAAAAAATGGTCATTTTTGAAATTATAAGCATTAGCAGGTTGTTAGAAACTGAAATCAAACAGTTTTCAACTCAAAACTTTATTCTAGGTGATGTTACATTTTCACATAGGACCCTTTGTTCGAAAGGAGCTTCTGAACTCTCTCGTCCATTGAATTTGTCAGGTTTTGGATGGTTTCTGCTTCAATTGTTTTGCATGAGGACAGAATACCCTCCCAGAGCTGTTGCTTAGATGTGAACTGCCTCCCGCCATCATAGACACTCCTTTTAATGATGCTCCAAAGGTTCTGAATGGGGTAGAGGTCAGGGGAGCATGGGGGTCACACCATAAGTTTGTCCCCTTTTATGCCCATATCAGCCAGAGATGCAGATGTTTTATGTGCAGCATGAGATGGTGCATTATCATGCAGAAAAATGATCTTGCTGTGAAATACACGGTTCTTCTTCTTGAACCATGGCAGGAAGTGCTGTTTGAGAAAATCCACATACATTATGGAGTTCATCTTTAGCGCCTTCAGGGATTCTAAAGGGGCCGACAATCTCTCTCCCCATGATTCCAGCCCAAAACATTACTCCACCTCCTCCTTGTTGGCGCTGTAGCCGTGTTTGCGTGGGGTGTCCATCAACCAGCCATCCTCCACTCCATCCATCTGGACCATCGAGCGCTGCACGGCACTCATCTGTGAACAAAACAGTTTTGAAATCAGTCTTCATGTAATGTTTGGCCCACTGGAGCCATTTCTGCTTGTGTGAAGTGGATAGAGGAGGTCGACAGGATGGCGTATGCACAGCTGCAAACCTCTGAAGGACCCTGCATCTTGTTGTTCGGGGGACGTTGGAGGCACAAGCAGCTTCAAAAACTTGTCTGCTGCTATGACAAGGCTTTTTTGCCGCTGCTCTTTCAACCTGACGTAATTGCCTGTAGGAAAGAGTCCTCAATTTTCCCTTATCAGCACGCACACGTGTGTACTGTGAATCAGCTACATACTTCTTGATTGCCAAGACACTTCATCCTGATCATCGCACAATGTTGATTGTAGTCATGCCTTGACCTAAACACTCCACAATTTGTTGCTTCTCAGCAGCCGACACATCCTTTTTCTTTCCCATTTTGGCAGAAAATGTAGGCTGCTTAATAATGTGAGACAGCCTTCTTAAGTAGTCTTGCCTTTCATTGGACACACCTGCCAAACTGATTAGCACAGGTGTCTGCAATTGCTTACAGTGATATAAAGAGCCCTGACACACATCACCATCAATGAGTTTAACTGACAAACAAACAAATTCTTCCCTTATCACTCCTAAACACTTTTTGCATAATAATTTGGAACACAGTGTACATGTGCTTTTCCACAAAACACCAGTGGTTCACGTAGTGAATCTTACAGTTCTAACTTGCCAACCGTGGTCTGTATGGAGTTGTTCAATAAAGGGCCCAAAATTAAGATAACATAGATGGGAGAGGTCTCTATGAATAGGAATTCCTAAGTATTTGATACCCTGTGAGGGCCAGGCAAAGGGAAAGTTGGACTGGATGGAATCCTATATGGATTTGGGGAGGGAGACATCGAGGGCCTCAGACTTCGCTGCATTGATTTTAAAATTTGACCATGTAACAAAGTGATCTATTTCAGCCATAACAGCATGGATGGATATATGTGATTGAGTGATATATACTAGGACATCATCAGCAAATAGAGAGCACTTGTACTCGGTGCCTCCCACCTCAATCCACCTAATATTGGGGTTATGGCGAATTGATGAGAGCAGGTGCTCCGTCACTAGGATGTATAAGAGAGGGGACAGAGAACATCCCTGCCTTGTCCCATTGGTGATTGTGAAAGGTGATGAAAATGTTCTGACGCGCCCCCTGGGCCTTGGGACACCCGGAGCCGGACCCTTTTTGGTGGATGTTGGTGGTTGTAGTCTCCGTGGCGGCAACCCAGTTCCGTGGCTCAGGGCGGTCAAACCAGTGGCGGAACTATTTATGTGGTTTTGATGTTTAAATGTCCGACTACGCCACCCGTGGATTGCGGTCAGAGTGAACCGCCGCTCCAGGGCAGACCGCTGAGGCTGGTGTTGTGGGTGCAGCAGAGCGTAGCATAACTCCCCACGGGAGGAGTATAGCCTCAGGGCAGTGTATGCGGAGGATGGGGGTGATGGTGCAGGGCAGCAGCAGAAATGACACGGAGTCAGTGATGCAGTCCAGGGCCTTTACTCACAGTTCTTATTATCCAGACCACGTCTGCAGGTAACGGCTGCCCACGTCGTACTGTGCTCACCAGGTGAGGGGCTCAGACAACTCCCAGATAACTTTGGAGTGCTTCACAGGACCCCCTTTGTGTGTCCTTTGTCTGGCCTTTCTTACCAACCCTTCTGTCCGGCTGCCTCGGGCCTCCTCTTGGTAAACTTGGCGCCAGTTTCCCTGACCCTATGTGGAGCCTTCCTAGCGGGTGTAGCGAGGGGCTGCGCCACATAAAATGTCACAGCCTCCTGTTTCTAGCTGAGGGTCGTTTCCTGCCTCCACTAGTTTCGGGGACCGGTCTCCCCCTTTGGCCTGACCCCTCCACGCAGGTGGATTCGGGCGTGCGGTGGCAACTCGCCCGTCCGCACCCCTGAGATCCCTTCGTTCCTCGTTCCTGGAGCCTTCTCCACTCCTCTTCCTTCCTTCTCCCTCTTCCAGGCCTGGGCCTCTGTTACTAGGCCCGCCTCCGGAGCAGAGCTCATGCAGAGCCCCTGCTCCCTGCCACTTCTGCTCAGACTTCTCTGCACTGAAGTAAGATGGTGCCCACCTTTTATACTCCCTTCTCAATGCACCCAGGAACTGCTTCCTCCCTGCTCCTGCACTACAGGGTTCCCCTTCCTCAGTGTTCCCTCCCCCCACTCCAGCCAAGGACAGGGACTGTCGTGCCCATCTCAGGGGCATATTGGTCGCCCTGCCCCACGGCAATGTGGTGTAATGCATGCAGGTGTCGGGTCCTGATCCACACTACATCCTTACCTGAGAGTGAGATATCACACCTCTGGGTGAGGTGCAATACCTCTGTAGCAACCGAGCCCTCAGGGTGCTACAGTTCCATTTATCTTCAGCCTAGGTGACGTATTGCGATACAGGGCCGTGATTTTGGCTATAAAAGGGTCCCCTAGACCCCTACCCCAAGCATTTTAAGAGAATGATATATGGCGTGCCAGGAGACTCTATGGAATGCTTTCTCAGCATCCAACGAGAGTATCTAATTACAAATTTTTAACTGCATCTAGCCCAGGAAATACTTTGTGCCTAGTAGCAGGGTCTGCTAGTCAGCGGATTATCCCGGCTGTTAAGCAAGCTACACCACCTGTAGTTTGGACACTTCATTTTTTCAAAGGAAATGCTTCGGGACCACGGGATACTCAGTGAAGAGCATCAGGAGGCACCCCAAGGCATAGGGGCTGGGACTGGCAGTAGGATGCCTTGCGGTGGACAGCCGAGCTCGATCCTTATAAAAGCTTTTTAACTGCAGCAGCTTTAATGAACGCTACTGGAGCTGGAATAACGCGGCTGCTGGCATGAGACTTGCCCTCCAATAGATCCTTGTAAATGGATTTAAAGTGTATTCATTCAAATTAGAGAGACAATTTAAATTAAAAAGCTTAGAGCTGCCTCCACCACAGGGGGGCTCGCTCGACCCACCAGCGGACAGGCACCAGTATTGGGAGAGGGGGCTGGCCGTCAGGGTTCACCGCGGCTCTGGCACAAACCCGGCGACGCGGAGGTGGCACGGGCAGGAGCGGACTGAACGTGTCGGCTTCTCACTTTTTGGATTTTAGAAGGGCATGACATGCCTATATCTGTGTCTCCCCCTCCTTTTACTCCTCCACCTCTTTTCTTTTCGCATGACTATATGTACTTGTCACTTTTCCATGTGTTAGTTGTGTCTTCTGAGCAGTTTGTCAGCTTTTGGACACCTTTGAAGGTGTTTTCTATGTGTTTCTATGTGTTTTTGTTTGCCTGCCATTGGTTTTAACGGTGTTCGAAGGTGTTCGACGAACAGTTCGACGAACAGTTCGGCGAACACACGGGTGTTCGACGAACCGAGCCGAACTCGAACACTACGGGGGTGGCTCAACACTAGTTAGAAGTAGGTCTCTAAAAGTGTTTCCTTCGGGCATCATAATCACCCTTAAAAAATTATGTGGGTGTTGATTGATGGTCACCCTGTTGCTATTGTGGTGGACATAAAATGGACAAAATCAGGAAGCTTATACCCATGTCTGGGTGTGAAGAGGTGCATGGAAATAGACCTCCCAAAAAAAACACTGGATTTGACTTTATGTTCCGCTGCTATCATCCGGTGGTGTTGAGAAGTCTTTCCCAATCCAGCCTTTGTTCCTTTTGATGAGAGTCAGCCTGTCAGCATTTTCAGTTGACAGGTGGATGCACCTATCAGTTATAATACCCCCAGCGGTGTTAGTGAAGCGCTAGAACAACTAGACAGTGGATTAGGTTATAACACACAAACCTTTTATTGTTTAGTACGCCACGGTGGCGTTAGAGAGCGTACTAAACAATAAAAGGTTTGTGTGTTATAACCTAATCCACTGTCTAGTTGTTCTAGCGCTTCACTAACACCGCAGAATTCCTTCTTTCTTGATTGCTAATCTCCCTTGTGGAGAGCGGTGGAAGCTGCTCTGTTTACAACTAGCCTACTACAGGACCTGCCGTGATGTCATTGTGGAATGCCCACTTCGGTCACACGGTCCTGGTCATGTGACCGCTGAAGCAGACAGAAGCTCCCTACAACAGTTCCTGCTAAGTTGTGATCATCTTACAGACTCCCACCTGGAAGCGTTTTCCCTTGTTGTGCGGGGCGAGTGAGTGGTCACAACATTTCCCCCTTCATTTCCCCCCCCCCCCAAACCTCAGGCTCTTCACCATTGGCGCTCCTACTGTTTTTGTTTTCCATAATACCCCCGGCGGCACTAAAAACCTGCTCTGACAAAACGCTAGCGGCAGGGCAGGCCAGGACCTCCAAGGCGTAGAGAGCCAGTTCATGCCACGTGTTCAGCTTGGATACCCAATAGTTATTAGGCACAGAGGAATCACAGAGGACGTTGGTACAGTCGGCAAGGTATTCCATCAGCATCTTCCAAAACTTTTCCCTCCTTGTCAGAGTACCCCGCGTATCAGGGCCTGGGTGCTGGGAGGGTCTGAGAAAACTGTCCCAGACCTTTGACAGTGTTTCCCTACCTCTGCTGTATAGTATTTGTGTCTACCTCGCCTGTACTGTATGGTTTTCCAACAATCTGTGACCTTTGCTGCCAGCATTTTCAGATGGGAATTTTTTTAATAATTCTTCAATAAGGGCCTTCTGGTACTGCAACATTTTATTAGACGTCTCCGCCACGGGAAGGAGAGATAGAAAGTTCTCCGAGTAGCGCGGGTCTAGAAGTGTGACCAACCAGTAATTACTGTTGCCCAAAATGCATACGAGAGGGTCACAGGAAAGGCAGCGGAACATAAAGTCAACCATGTGTGCCAGACGGCCAACAGCCAAGACTTTTCTCTCCTCACCAAGAGGACAATTGTCCATGCTCTCTTCCTCCTCATCCTCCTCCTGGTCCTCCTACTTATTCTCCCTCTCATTAGGTCATCTACGCTGAACAAACAGTATGACTGTTGTGTGGGTAGTACCATGTGTAGCGCAGGAAAACAGGTTGTGCTTCTCCTCCTCTTCCTCCTCATCCTTCTCATTATCACGCAATCTGCGTTGAGATGAGACAAAGCCGGGCTGTGTGGCATCACCCTGTATTATTCCTTGCTCCATTTCATCATGCTCCCTCTCTAATGCCTCCTCTTTAATTGTGAGCAGAGAGCATTTCAGTAGACAAAGAAGTGGGTTGGTGATGCTAATTATGGCATGATCGCCACCATCTTGGTGGAGTCCTCAAAGTTTTGGAGGACGGCACAGATGTCAGACATCCATGCCCACTCATCAGCTCTTATGGATGGAGGCGTGTTGAAACTGCTACTCAACAACAGCCCTCTGCTGCTCACAAATTCTTTCCAACAAATGCAACGTTGAGTTCCAATGTGTGGTGACATCGTACACAAGTCGGTGAACTGGAAGCTGAAAATGCTGTTGAAGCATGGCGAGGGAGGCGGGCACTATAGCTGACTTTGTGATATGGGCACACATGCAGCATACTTTCACAAGCCGCTCAGGCAGTAGGTTTTGAGAAACCGCTGAACCACTAGGTTGAGCACATGGGCCAGGCATGATATGTATGCGAGGTTGCCAAGCTTCTGAGCCGCCACCAGGTTCCGGTCATTGTCACACATGACCATGCCTGGCTATAGGTTCAGCGGTGCCAGCCACAGATCTGCCTGCTCTGTTACAGCTGTCAACAACTCTGCATCGGTGTTCGGTTTGTCACCTTAGCACATTAGCTTCAGCGCAGCCTGTTGCCGCTTAGCCAAGGCAGTGCTGCAGTACTTCCAGCTTACAACTGATGAGATCTTTTCAGAGATGACGGCTGAAGAGTAGAGATGAGTGGTGTTCGACTCGAACTGTTCACCAATCTCAAATTCGAGCTGTTTTAGGCGGTGTTCGAGCCGTTCGGCGAACCCGAACGATTTGAAAAAAATTCGGCTGTTCGAGGTTATGTTCGATAACTGTTCGTGCACCAAAATCATAACTGGATTTTTTCTCAGAAATGCTGAAAATTAATGTTAATACGCAGTTTGAGTGTACAGCGGGGCAGGGGGAGGGGCAGGGGATGGATCTCTGCAGAAATAATGAAGATCTCCATTTTTTGTTCTCGTTCCCGCATTTACAGTGGGGAGATGCAATCTGTCAGCCTATCAGCAGTGCACACACGGAGCGAACTGCTTTTTTTCACACAAGCAAGGACATGTGTCATTGGCAGTGTATGTCACATGTCCTTGCCCTATAAGACCCAGCCATTTTCCCCGTCGCCACCATTTTCTCACTGCTGCAGCTGCGTGTTAGACGGCACCGCTGCTGCTGTGTGTGCTATACTTTGTTAATTTCAAGCCATTTTTCGCACAAATCTACAGATAGCTTGGGAGTAGGGAATAGTTGTGATTGCAGTCCTTTTAAGGACTAGATTATATCATTTCCTACGACTTTTATCAGGCAGGTCTGTGCTCTTAAATAGATAGGTTGGGAGTAAAGACTAATTGTAATTGCAGTCCTTTTCAGGACTAAGTTACATCAGTTCCTATCACTTTTTGCCAGGCAGGTCTGTGCCAGTGCTGTGCAAGTTTTTTTGCACAGCATTTGGCTAAATCTAGCTAAGCAAATCCTTTTTGGCCTATTGCAGTGTGTGTTAGTCAGTGGAGTAGCCTATCTGTGTTGCAAGCTACACCACCTGTGTATAGAATACAAATTTTTTTACTGCACCTAGTGAAGTAAAACCTTTTGGGCATAGCATCATTCTAGTAGTCCATCTATACTAACCTCCACCAGGTTGCAAATTCAATCTAATTTTTTTCTGCATCTAGCTCTGAAAAAATATTTCAGCTTGTAGCAGTGTGTGGGACTTGTTCTATTAGTCCATCTATACTAACCTCCACCAGTTTGCAAATTCAATCTAATTTAAGTCTGCATCTAGCTCTGAAAAAATATTTCGGCTTGTAGCAGTGTGTGGAACTTGTTCTATTACTCCATCTATACTAACCTCCACCAGGCTGCAAATTGAATATAATTTTTTTCTGCATCTAGCTCTGAAAAAATATTTCGGCTTGCAGCAGTGTGTGGGACTTGTTCTATTAGTCCATCTATACTAACCTCCACCAGGTTGCAAATTCAATCTAATTTTTTTCTGCATCTTGCTCTGAAAAAATATTTCGGCTTGTAGCAGTGTGTGGGACTTGTTCTATTAGTCCATCTATACTAACCTCAACCAGGTTGCAAATTCAATCTAATTTTTTTCTGCATCTTGCTCTGAAAAAATATTTCGTCTTGTAGCAGTGTGTGGGACTTGTTCTATTACTTGTTCTATACTGACCTCCACCAGGTTGCAAATTCAATCAATTTTTTTTCTGCATCTAGCTCTGAAAAAATATTTCGGCTTGTAGCAGTGTGTGGGACTTGTTCTATTAGTCCATCTATACTAACCTCCACCAGGTTGCAAATTCAATCTAATTTTTTTCTGCATCTAGCTCTGAAAAAATATTTCAGCTTGTAGCAGTGTGTGGGACTTGTTCTATTAGTCCATCTATACTAATCTCCACCAGGTTGCAAATTCAATCTAATTTTTTTCTGCATCAAGCTCTGAAAAAATATTTCTGCTTGTAGCAGTGTGTGGGACTTGTTCTATTAGTCCATCTATACTAACCTCCACCAGGTTGCAAATTCAATCAAATTTTTTTCTGCATCAAGCTCTGAAAAAATATTTCGGCTTGTAGCAGTGTGTGGGACTTGTTCTATTAGTCCATCTATACTAACCTCCACCAGGTTGCAAATTCAATCTAATTTTTTTTTGCATCTAGCTCTGAAAAAATATTTCGGCTTGAAGCAGTGTGTGGGACTTGTTCTATTAGTCCATCTATACTAACCTCCACCAGGTTGCAAATTCAATCTAATTTTTTTCTGCATCTTACTCTGAAAAAATATTTCGTCTTGTAGCAGTGTGTGGGACTTGTTATATTACTCGTTCTATACTGACCTCCACCAGGTTGCAAATTCAATCTAATTTTTTTCTGCATCTAGCTCTGAAAAAATATTTCGGCTTGTAGCAGTGTGTGGGACTTGTTCTATTAGTCCATCTATACTAACCTCCACCAGGTTGCAAATTCAATTTAATTTTTTTCTGCATCTAGCTCTGAAAAAATATTTTGGCTTGTAGCCGTGTGTGGGACTTGTTCTATTAGTCCCTCTATACTAACCTCCACCAGGTTGCAAATTCAATCTAATTTTTTTCTGCATATAGCTATGAAAAAATATTTCTGCTTGTAGCAGTGTGTGGGACTTGTTCTATTAGTCCATCTATACTAACCTCCACCAGGTTGCAAATTCAATCTAATTTTTTTCTGCATCTAGCTATGAAAAAATATTTTGGCTTGCAGCAGTGTGTGGGACTTGTTCTATTAGTCCATCTATACTAACCTCCAACAGGTTGCAAATTCAATCTAATTTTTTTCTGCATCTTACCCAGCCAATACTTTTGGCCTAATACCACAGTTTGGCCACTCAGCTCTGCTCGGTTCCCATCCATTGTTTTTTGTGCAAACAACTCCAGAGTTGTCAACTAGTTAACCACCAAAATGATTGGAAAAAGGCCTGCTGCTGGTGGAAAGGGGAATAGGCATGTTGGGAAGGGAAAAAAAGGTTGTGTCCGTGGGGTAGGTGTTAAAGCAACAGTAACATCTGCAGAAGAAAGACCATCTTCCAGCCAAAGTAAGATGTCTACTTCTTTTAGCGGACAATGTGATAAGATCCCTTTCTTACGGCCACGCCAATCGCTACAAATTCCAGATGAGGCACAAAAACAGCAGGTGCTTCAACGGATATCAAGTGCTACTTTAAGTGGGCTCTCCTCCACCTCAACTTCAACATCACAAATACTCCAGTCCTCAGAGGTGTCACCCCAATCGCACTTGCTTCCTCACAGCTCCCAAGTCTCCAGCTGCCCATCTGAGTATGGGGTAGAAGAGATGGTTGAGTCTAAAGAGATGTTTACTCATACTATAGCCTGGGAATCAGAGGTCGGCTCCAGAGCTTCTGTGAATCCAGACGAGGAAATGATCTGCACTGATGCCCAGAATCTTTATGAGTTGGATCCAGGACCGGACGCAGAAGGTTCTGACCATAATGTAGTCCCTCGTTCCCAAACTGTAACTCCTGTTGGTGGAGACAATGAGGAAGACGATGATGTGACTCAAATACCTGATTGAAGCGACAACTTTAGTTTTTTGTCAGGGCAGGAAGAGGTTGGCTCTGAGGACGACGGGTGTGATAACACACAGGGTGATGATGACGAGGTTGGAGAACCCACTTACTGTCAACCCACAGTCAGCCAAGAGATGAGGTCAGCAGAGGAGGTGGAGGAGGATGCTAGTGACGAGGTCAGGTTGCGCCTTCCTGGACAGAGACGTAGTACTGGAAGCTCGTCAACAACTGCATCCTCAAACACAACTCTGCCTCTGACCACAAGTTGTGGTGGCTCTTCAGGTCGCATGGGTGCTAAGTCTTGCATAGCCTGGACATTTTTTCAGATCGATAAAGATGACCCAACTCGTGTTATCTGCAACATTTGTCAGCAAAAACTAAGTAGAGGCCAAAAAATACATAGTTTGAGTACTTCATGCATGAACCGGCACATGGATATGAAGTATAAGTTGCAGTGGGAAGCTCACTGTGCTACAATGCGGCCTAGCCAGCCGGGCCAACCACCCTCTGCCATATCTTTTGCATCCGTGGCCTCTTCATCCTCTGTGACTGGGGGGACAGCAGTCACACCTGTTTTGGGACATAGACCTGCCACCTCTTTACCCGCAACAGCCAGCGTGATTGACAGGTCATCATTTTCTTTGGAGGTGGAAACACCAGCTGGTGTTCAGCGCTGTCCGACATCGATAGCACCACCTTTGGATCAAGGCAACCTAACATGTTCGCCTGCATCTTCCTCACAGACCGGCAGTTTGCCGGGGACACGCTTCTCAACCCCGTCTAAGCACAACAGCCAGCCCTCGGTCCCTCAGATGTGGACAAGTAAAAGACCATTTCCTCCTAGCCATGAGAAAGCTAAGAGGTTGAATTTCACCATCTGCAAGCTCTTGGCTACAGAAATGATGCCTTTCCGCCTGGTGGACACAGAGGATTTTCGAGACCTTATGTCCGTCGCAGTGCCCCAGTACCAGATGCCCAGTCGGCACTACTTCTCAAAGAAAGGTGTGCCTGCGCTCCACCAGCATGTCGCACACAACATCACCGCTTCTTTGAGAAACTCTGTGTGACAGGGTGCATTTCACCACAGACACTTGGATGAGTAGGCATGGACAGGGGCGTTACATGTCGCTGACTGGGCACTGGGTAACTATGGTGACAGCAGGACAAGGGGCTGCTGTCCAAGTCTTGCCGTCCCCACGAGTTGTGCGTCAATCCTCTTTATCTCGAAGTTCCTCCACTGCTTCTGCCTCCTCAACCTCCTCTCGGTCCTCCACCTGCACCCAAAGCCTGTCTGGTCATGCCACAAGCTTTACAACTGTGCAGAAGGGTTCCTGCACACCTCCTTACTATGCTGGCAGCAGTGCTCAACGTCATCAGGCAGTTTTTACTTTGAAATGTCTGGGAAATGTGAGTCACACAGCTGAGGAGTTGTGGTCAGCTCTGGAAAACCAGTTTCATGAATGGTTGTCTCCACTGGACCTGAAACCAGGGAAGGCCGTGTGCGACAATGCTGCAAACCTGGGTGCGGCCCTTCGCCGGGGCAATGTCACACACGTGCCTTGTATGGCTCACGTGTTGAACCTGGTTGTCCAGCAATTTTTAGCCCACTATCCCAGACTAGATGGCCTTCTGCAGAGGGCACGGTCGCTGTGTGCTCACTTTCGCCGTTCGCATCCCGCAGCTCAGCGTTGGGCCTGCCACTTCACCGGCTAAAATGCGATGTGCCTACCCGGTGGAATTCAACTCTGCACATGTTGCAGCGACTGTGGCAGCACCGACAAGCCCTGGTGCAATACGTTCTGACGTATAGCCTGGGCCAACGAGATCCAGAGGTGGGGCAAATCACGCTGGAGGAGTGGTCTCAGATCAGGGACCTATGCACTCTTCTGCACAGTTTTGAAATGGCGACGAAGATGTTTAGTGCTGACGATGCCATTATCAGCATGACTATTCCGGTGATTTACATGCTGGAGCACATGTTAAACAGAATTCGGAGTCAGGTGGTGGCACAAGAGGAGGTGGAGAAAGTAGAGGAGGAGGAGTTGTATGCGGAAGGGCTAACATCTGCAAGGTCCAGACGGTCATTAGCACCAAGGCGGCAGGCATGTGAGGGTGGGGGAGATGGTTTTACCAGGGTGCATGGTAGCAGCCAAACTAGTGAGGAAGGTGCAGGAGCCCAGGAAGAAGTGGAGGACGAACAGATGAGGGAGACCTTGATCACATTTCTGTTGTGCGAGGTTGTGGGGAGAGGGCAGAGGAAGGAAGCATGATTGTTACCTCGCCACCAGCACAACAGGAACTTGGTGCTCCTGGATGCGCAAGACACATGAGTGCCTTCTTGCTGCACTACCTGCAACATGACCCTCGAATTGTCAGAATTAGAAATAATCCTGACTACTGGGTTGCCACACTGTTAGATCCCGGTACAAAAGTAAATTTGCAGAAATTATTCCTGCCATAGAAGGAGATGCACGCATGCAGGAGTATCAGCAGAGACTGTTGCAGAATCTTACATGTGCTTTTCCCCAAAACACTAGTGGTGCACGTAGTGAATCTCACAGTTCCAAACATAACAGAAACACAGTATCTGCTGGTAACATCAATTTTGCGAAATCATTTCACCACTTTTTTAGCCCATCCTTTGCAAGGCCACAGGAGACAAAAAGTCTGACACATAGTCATCGCCTAGAGACAATGGTACAGGAGTATCTCCAAGTAAACATTGAAGCCATGACTGTGTCCCTGGACCCTTGGTCTTTTTGGGCTTCCAATCTGGAAAAATGTCCGGAGCTCGCCACTCACGCCTTGGAGATCTTGTCATGCCCTGCAGCCAGCGTTCTCTCTGAATGTGTGTTCAGTGCTGCCGGTGGAGTGCTGACAGATAAGCGCACGCGGCAGTCCACTGAGAAGGTAGACAGACTCACGTTCATAAAGATGAACAAATCATGGATCCGAAACGACTTTTCTACCCCTGTGTCATCCTGGGGAGAGTAAAAGCTTGATGATTTGTTAAAATCACCTCACCAACCGTTTTAAGCTTTAAAATTACTAATCATGTTTATCTGTATCTTGGCTGGAAAATAATTTGGGCCTTGTAGCAGTGTGCAGTACTGATTCTATTAGGCCATCTATACTAAACTCCACCAGATTTAAAATTACTAATCATGTTTTTCTGTATCTTGGCTGGAAAATAATTTGGGCCTTGTAGCAGTTTGCAGTACTGATTATATTAGGCCATCTATACTAAGCATCACCAGCTTTCAAATTAATAATAATTTTTAGCTGCATCTAGCCCGGAAAATAATTTTGGGGCTCCTAGATGCGCAAGACACATGAGTGCCTTCTTGCTGCACTACCTGCAACATGACCCTCAGATTGTCAGAATTCTAAATAATCCTGACTACTGGGTTGCCACACTCTTAGATCCCCCACACTCTTCGATCAACCTTTTCATTTTAATAAAGAACAAAAAAATGGTCATTTTTTAAATTAAAAGCATTAGCAGGTTATTACAAACTGAAATCAAACAGTTTTCAACTCAAAACTTTATTCTAGGTGATGTTACATTTGCACATAGGACCCCTTGTTCGAAAGGAGCTTCTGAACTCTCTCGTCCATTGAATTTGTCAGGTTTTGGATGGTTTCTGCTTCAATTGTTTTGCATGAGGACAGAATTTCCCTCCCAGAGCTGTTGCTTTGATGTGAACTGCCTCCCGCCATCATAGACACTCCTTTTGATGATGCTCCAGAGGTTATGAATGGGGTTGAGGTCAGGGGAGCATGGGGGTCACACCATAAGTTTGTCCCCTTTTATGCCCATATCAGCCAGAGATGCAGATGTGTTATGTGCAGCATGAGACGGTGCATTATCATGCATGAAAATGATCTTGCTGCAGAATACACGGTTCTTCTTCTTGAGCCATGGCAGGAAGTGCTGTTTGAGAAACTCCACATACATTATGGAGTTCATCTTTACCCTTCAGGGATCCTAAAGGGGCCGACAATCTCTCTCCCCATGATTGCAGCCCAAAACATTACTCCACCTCCTCCTTGTTGGCGCCGTAGCCGTGTTTGCATGGGGTGTCCATCAACCAGCCATCCTCCACTCCATCCATCTGGACCATCGAGCGTTGCACAGCACTCATCGGTGAACAAAACAGTTTTGAAGTCAGTCTTCATGTATTGTTTGGCCCACTGGAGCCGTTTCTGCTTGTGTGCAGTGATTAGAGGAGGTCGACAGGATGGCTTGCGCACAGCTGCAAACCTCTGAAGCACTCTGCATCTTGTTGTTCGGGGGACGTTGGAGGCACCAGCAGCTTCAAAAACTTGTCTGCTGCTATGACATGGCTTTTTTGCCGCTTCTCTTTTAACCTGACGTAATTGCCTGTAGGAAAGAGTCCTCAATTTTCCCTTATCAGCACGCACACGTGTGTACTGTGAATCAGCTACATACTTCTTGATTGTGCGATGATCAGGATGAAGTGTCTTGGCAATTGTAGTCATGCCTTGACCTAAACACTCCACAATTTGTTGCTTCTCAGCAGCCGACACATCCTTTTTCTTTCCCATTTTGGCAGAAAATGTAGGCTGCTTAATAATGTGGGACAGCCTTCTTAAGTAGTCTTGCCTTTCATTGGACACACCTGCCAAAATAATTAGCACAGGTGTCTGCAATTGCTTACAGTGATATAAAGAGCCCTGACACACATCACCATCAATGAGTTTAACTGACAAACAAAAAAATTCTTACCTTATCACTCCTAAACACTTTTTGCATAATAATTTGGAACACAGTGTACATGTGCTTTTCCACAAAACACCAGTGGTTCACGTAGTGAATCTTACAGTTCTAACTTGCCAACCGTGGTCTGTATGGAGTTGTTCAATAAAGGGCCCAAAATTAAGATAACATAGATGGGAGAGGTCTCTATGAATAGGAATTCCTAAGTATTTGATACCCTGTGAGGGCCAGGCAAAGGGAAAGTTGGACTGGATAGAATCCTGTATGGATTTGGGGAGGGAGACATCGAGGGCCTCAGACTTCGCTGCATTGATTTTAAAATTTGACCATGTAACAAAGTGATCTATTTCAGCCATAACAGCAGGGATGGATATATGTGATTGAGTGATATATACTAGGACATCATCAGCAAATGCAGAGCACTTGTACTCGGTGCCTCCCACCTCAATCCACCTAATATTGGGGTTATGGCGAATTGATGAGAGCAGGTGCTCCATCACTAGGATGTATAAGAGAGGGGACAGAGGACATCCCTGCCTTGTCCCATTGGTGATTATGAAAGGTGATGAAAATGTTCCATTGCGATGCAGGGCCGTGATTTTGCCTATAAAAGGGTCCCCTAGACCCCTACCCCAAGTTTTTTAAGAGAATAATATATGGCGTGCCAGGAGACTCTATGGAATGCTTTCTCAGCATCCAACGAGAGTATCTAATTACAAATTTTTAACTGCATCTAGCCCAGGAAATACTTTGTGCCTAGTAGCAGTGTCTGCTAGTCAGCGGATTATCCCAGCTGTTAAGCAAGCTACACCACCTGTAGTTTGGACACTTCATTTTTTCAAAGGAAATGCTTCGGGCCCCCGGGACACTCAGTGAAGAGCATCGGGGAGGCACCCCAAGGCACAGTGGCTGGGACTGGCGGTAGGATGCCTTGCGGTGGACCGCCAAGCTCGATCCTTATAAAAGCTTTTTAACTGCAGCAGCTTTAGTGGACGCTACAGGACCTGGAATTACGCGGCTGCTGGCATGAGACTTGCCCTCCAATAGATCCTTGTAAAAGGATTTAAAGTGTACTCATTCAAATTAGAGAGACAATTTAAATTAAAAAGATTAGACCTGCCTCCACCGCAGGGGGGCTCGCTCGACCCACCAGCGGACAGGCACCAGTATTGGGAGAGGGGGGCTGGCCATCAGGGTCCACTGCGGCTCTGGCACAAGCCCGACGACACGGAGGTCGCACAGGCAAGAACGGACTGGCCGTGTCGGCTTCGCACTTTTTTGGTTTTAGAAGGGCATGACATGCCTATATCTGTGTCTCCCCCTCCTTTTAATCCTCCACCTCTTTTCTTTTCGCATGACTATATGTACTTGTCACTTTTCCATGTGTTAGTTGTGTCTTCTGAGCAGTTTGTCAGCTTTTGGACACCTTTGAAGGTGTTTTCTATGTGTTTCTATGTGTTTTTGTTTGCCTGCCAAAGGTGTTCGACGAACAGTTCGACGAACATACGGGTGTTCGACGAACCGAACCGAACTCGAACACTACGGGGGTGGCTCAACACTACTGAAGAGGAGGACGAGGTGCAGGAGCTGTAGAATGTGGGGGCAACCCTGATTGACCCAGGGACTGCAATCCTTGGTGTCGGGAGGACGGGTTCCATCCCAGGGTCCCGGCTTCCACTACTATAACCCAGTCTGCCGTCAGTGAGATGTACCATCCCTGGCCACAAGCACAACAACACACAACTGGCAGACTTTCAATGGAGTGTAATATTTGCCACATTCCCAAAAAATGTCAGGATTATTACCGCAGTAATATCGGATCACCTGAGATGATGGACAAGTTTCTCTACTTCCACAATACAGCAATGCTATTAAAATCAAACAAATCTGACTGTATTCTGCTAACATGCAAATGGAACAGTAAAAATGGTGTGTTATACTTGTTTTCAATCAAATAATCAGGATTAAAAGCAAAAAGAATATTAGCCCTGATATCTAGGGTTATGGATAGTGTTGAGCGATACCTTCCGATATCGGGAAATATCGGATCGGATTGGATCGGACCGATACCGAAAAAGTATCGGATATCGCCGATTCCGATACCGGAAACCAATGCAAGTCAATGGGACATAAATATCGGAATTAAAATAAACCCTTTCTTTCCTTGTAGGTTATTTCTACATGAAGGAAAACAACTAAGAATAATGTAGAATGTATTGGGGGAGGTGGGGGAGACAATAAAGGCATAGAGGTTTAGCCCAGTCAAATGGAATAGCAGGAATTAATATTTTTTTATTATGTTCTGAGTTACGGAAATATTAACTATGTTAAGTATTTTTATATTTTGTCAGATATTTATGTTTCACTACTTCCATGCTCTTCACCTTCTTTTTTACTTCTCCCACACTTTCTCCTTCATCATCCTCAGCATCTTTTTCATCCACTTCTTCTTCACCTTCTTCTTCTTCACCTTCTTCGTATTATTCTTTTTTTTACATTCTTCATATTCTACTTCTTCATCTTCTTCATATTCTTCTTCTTCATCATATTCTTATTTGTGACAGGCATTCCTGTAGTTGTTATCTATAAAAGGTTGGACATTACACCTTTCGTTCTGCCCGTCACAAAAGATTTACAACAGGATTTGTCCGCGTTCAGTTTGGCCTGCAGCAGCAGGTCTTTTCCAGGGGCACCACGAGGAGGAACGGACTCACCCCCATACACTGCTTAGTCATCTTCTGCTTATAATTTAGATATTATCTTTTGCTCTGATTTTTAGTCTTATGCTTAATGTTCTTCCGCTTTTTGTTCTGCAGCTTCTTGTATTTCTGCTTCTTGGTTTTCTGTCTCTTATTTTTCTGTATCTTGGTGCTTGTCTTCTCTTCTTTGTCTTCTTGGTCAACTTCTTCAGGGTCATCTTCTTGGTCTTCTTCGGGGTGGTCTTCAGGGTCGTCGTCTTCGGGGGTCCTCGTCTTCGGGGTCCTCGTCTTCTTCGGGTTGGTCTTCTGGGTCCTCGTCTTCGGGGTCCTCGTCTTCTTCGGGGTGGTCTTCAGGGTCCTCGTCTTCTTCGGGGTGGTCTTCAGGGTCCTCGTCTTCTTCGGGGTGGTCTTCAGGGTCCTCGTCTTCAGGGTCATTGTCTTCGGGGTCCTCGTCTTCTTAGGGTTGGTCTTCAGGGTCCTCGTCTTCAGGGTCCTCGTCAGGGAGATCCAGAGTGATTACCAAGAACCATTTCAAAAAGCTTGAACTTGGAAATGTAGCAGAAGGTACAAGAAAGCTGAGGAACTACCGAGGACCAGCTGACGGTACTGGAACCCGGATGGATAGCAGAAGGTACAAGAGCCAATGGAACTACCGAGGACCAGCTGATGTTACTGGAACTCGGTTACTAAGCAGGAGGTACCTGTGCCAGAAAGCACTACCAAGGACCAGCAGACGTTGGTGGAACTTGGATACCGAGAAGGAGGCACCTAATCCAAAGGCACTGCCGAGAACCAGCTGACGGTACTGGAACCCGGATGGGTAGCAGAAGGTACAAGAGCCAATGGAACTACCGAGGACCAGCTGATGTTACTGGAACCCGGATGGGTAGCAGAAGGTACAAGAGCCAATGGAACTACCGAGGACCAGCTGATGTTACTGGAACTCGGTTACTAAGCAGGAGGTACCTGTGCCAGAAAGCACTACCAAGGACCAGCAGACGTTGGTGGAACTTGGATACCGAGAAGGAGGCACCTAATCCAAAGGCACTGCCGAGAACCAGCTGACGGTACTGGAACCCGGATGGGTAGCAGAAGGTACCCATGTAAAAAAAAAGTTCAAGGCCGCGAGCCGGCCGCAGTTACCAAAACCCACAGTCCTACAGAGGGTGCTTGTCCTATTGGCACTATGGAACCAGCCTTCATTGCCAGATCCCGCAGCCCACATAGGAGTCACCTAAACTGCAGGCACCATAGAGTCGGCTAACCCGACCGCAACACGACAGGACAACGCATTGGAGGCAAAGTGACGTTGACACTACCCGGAAACAGCTGGCGTGCTGGAACCAGGCTGGGCAGGAGGGAGTACCCGTGCCAAAGACACTGCCGAGAACCAGCTGACGGTACTGGAACCCGGATGGGTAGCAGAAGGTACAAGAGCCAATGGAACTACCGAGGACCAGCTGATGTTACTGGAACCCGGATGGGTAGCAGAAGGTACAAGAGCCAATGGAACTACCGAGGACCAGCTGATGTTACTGGAACTCGGTTACTAAGCAGGAGGTACCTGTGCCAGAAAGCACTACCAAGGACCAGCAGACGTTGGTGGAACTTGGATACCGAGAAGGAGGCACCTAATCCAAAGGCACTGCCGAGAACCAGCTGACGGTACTGGAACCCGGATGGGTAGCAGAAGGTACCCATGTAAAAAAAAAGTTCAAGGCCGCGAGCCGGCCGCAGTTACCAAAACCCACAGTCCTACAGAGGGTGCTTGTCCTATTGGCACTATGGAACCAGCCTTCATTGCCAGATCCCGCAGCCCACATAGGAGTCACCTAAACTGCAGGCACCATAGAGTCGGCTAACCCGACCGCAACACGACAGGACAACGCATTGGAGGCAAAGTGACGTTGACACTACCCGGAAACAGCTGGCGTGCTGGAACCAGGCTGGGCAGGAGGGAGTACCCGTGCCAAAGACACTGCCGAGAACCAGCTGACGGTACTGGAACCCGGATGGGTAGCAGAAGGTACAAGAGCCAATGGAACTACCGAGGACCAGCTGATGTTACTGGAACCCGGATGGGTAGCAGAAGGTACAAGAGCCAATGGAACTACCGAGGACCAGCTGATGTTACTGGAACTCGGTTACTAAGCAGGAGGTACCTGTGCCAGAAAGCACTACCAAGGACCAGCAGACGTTGGTGGAACTTGGATACCGAGAAGGAGGCACCTAATCCAAAGGCACTGCCGAGAACCAGCTGACGGTACTGGAACCCGGATGGGTAGCAGAAGGTACCCATGTAAAAAAAAAGTTCAAGGCCGCGAGCCGGCCGCAGTTACCAAAACCCACAGTCCTACAGAGGGTGCTTGTCCTATTGGCACTATGGAACCAGCCTTCATTGCCAGATCCCGCAGCCCACATAGGAGTCACCTAAACTGCAGGCACCATAGAGTCGGCTAACCCGACCGCAACACGACAGGACAACGCATTGGAGGCAAAGTGACGTTGACACTACCCGGAAACAGCTGGCGTGCTGGAACCAGGCTGGGCAGGAGGGAGTACCCGTGCCAAAGACACTGCCGAGAACCAGCTGACGGTACTGGAACCCGGATGGGTAGCAGAAGGTACAAGAGCCAATGGAACTACCGAGGACCAGCTGATGTTACTGGAACCCGGATGGGTAGCAGAAGGTACAAGAGCCAATGGAACTACCGAGGACCAGCTGATGTTACTGGAACTCGGTTACTAAGCAGGAGGTACCTGTGCCAGAAAGCACTACCAAGGACCAGCAGACGTTGGTGGAACTTGGATACCGAGAAGGAGGCACCTAATCCAAAGGCACTGCCGAGAACCAGCTGACGGTACTGGAACCCGGATGGGTAGCAGAAGGTACCCATGTAAAAAAAAAGTTCAAGGCCGCGAGCCGGCCGCAGTTACCAAAACCCACAGTCCTACAGAGGGTGCTTGTCCTATTGGCACTATGGAACCAGCCTTCATTGCCAGATCCCGCAGCCCACATAGGAGTCACCTAAACTGCAGGCACCATAGAGTCGGCTAACCCGACCGCAACACGACAGGACAACGCATTGGAGGCAAAGTGACGTTGACACTACCCGGAAACAGCTGGCATGCTGGAACCAGGCTGGGCAGGAGGGAGTACCCGTGCCAAAGACACTGCCGAGAACCAGCTGACGGTACTGGAACCCGGATGGGTAGCAGAAGGTACAAGAGCCAATGGAACTGCCGAGAACCAGCTGGCGGTGCTGGAGCCCAGGGTAAATACTAAAAACAGAAGAGCCAGAGGTGTATTTGGAGGAGGTTTTAAATCCGTACTACAGTGGATGTGGACAAAGCAGGAGAATTTGCCGGACACACAGCTGGGGATCAGCTGACGTTACTGAATCCCAATAACACTGGAGCAAGCGTTGACTGTGCAGACGGCACTTCTGAGCAGCAACTAGCGGTATTGGAGCCCAGGGTAAATACTAAAAACGGAGGAGCCAGAGGTGTAATTGGAGCAAGTTTTAAATAAGTAGCACAGTGAATATGGACAGAGCAGGAGAAATTGCCGTGAACACAGCAGGGGAACAGCTGACGTTACCGAACCCCAATAACACCGCAGCAAGTGTTGACTGTGCAGACGGCACTTCCGAGCGCCAACTGGCGGTGCTGGAGCCCAGGGATAAGAATGAAAACAGAGGAGCCAGAGGTGTAATTGGAGCAACTTTAAAATCTGTAGTAGTGAGAATGTGGACAGAGCAGGAGAAATTGCCGTCCGCACAGCAGGGGAACAGCTGACGTTACTGAACCCCAATAACACGGCAGCAAGTGTTGACTGTGCAGACGGCACTTCCGAGCGCCAACTGGCGGTGCTGGAGCCCAGGGATAAGAATGAAAACAGAGGAGCCAGAGGTGTAATACGAGCAACTTTAAAATGTGTAGTACAGTGGATTTGGACAAAGCAGGAGAAATTGCCGTCCGCACAGCAGGAGAACAGCTGACGTTACTGAACCCCAATAACATGGTAGCAAGTGTTGACTGTGCAGACAGCACTTCCGAGCGCCAACTGGCGGTGCTGGAGCCCAGGGATAAGAATGAAAACAGAGGAGCCAGAGGTGTAATTCGAGCAACTTTAAAATCTGTAGTAGTGAGAATGTGGACAGAGCAGGAGAAATTGCCGTCCGCACAGCAGGGGAACAGCTGACGTTACTGAACCCCAATAACACGGCAGCAAGTGTTGACTGTGCAGACAGCACTTCCGAGCGCCAACTGGCGGTGTTGGAGCCCAGGGTAAATACTAAAAACGGAGGAGCCAGAGGTGTAATTGGAGCAAGTTTTAAATAAGTAGCACAGTGAATATGGACAGAGCAGGAGAAATTGCCGTGAACACAGCAGGGGAACAGCTGACGTTACTGAACCCCAATAACATGGTAGCAAGTGTTGACTGTGCAGACGGCACTTCCGAGCGCCAACTGGCGGTGCTGGAGCCCAGGGATAAGAATGAAAACAGAGGAGCCAGAGGTGTAATTCGAGCAACTTTAAAATGTGTAGTACAGTGGATGTGGACAAAGCAGGAGAAATTGCCGTCCGCACAGCAGGAGAACAGCTGACGTTACCGAACCCCAATAACATGGTAGCAAGTGTTGACTGTGCAGACAGCACTTCCGAGCGCCAACTGGCGGTGCTGGAGCCCAGGGATAAGAATGAAAACAGAGGAGCCAGAGGTGTAATTCGAGCAACTTTAAAATCTGTAGTAGTGAGAATGTGGACAGAGCAGGAGAAATTGCCGTCCGCACAGCAGGGGAACAGCTGACGTTACTGAACCCCAATAACATGGTAGCAAGTGTTGACTGTGCAGACAGCACTTCCGAGCGCCAACTGGCGGTGCTGGAGCCCAGGGATAAGAATGAAAACAGAGGAGCCAGAGGAGTAATTGGAGCAACTTTAAAATGTGTAGTACAGTGGATTTGGACAAAGCAGGAGAAATTGCCGTCCGCACAGCAGGAGAACAGCTGACGTTACTGAACCCCAATAACATGGTAGCAAGTGTTGACTGTGCAGACAGCACTTCCGAGCGCCAACTGGCGGTGCTGGAGCCCAGGGATAAGAATGAAAACAGAGGAGCCAGAGGTGTAATTCGAGCAACTTTAAAATCTGTAGTAGTGAGAATGTGGACAGAGCAGGAGAAATTGCCGTCCGCACAGCAGGGGAACAGCTGACGTTACTGAACCCCAATAACACGGCAGCAAGTGTTGACTGTGCAGACAGCACTTCCGAGCGCCAACTGGCGGTGTTGGAGCCCAGGGTAAATACTAAAAACGGAGGAGCCAGAGGTGTAATTGGAGCAAGTTTTAAATAAGTAGCACAGTGAATATGGACAGAGCAGGAGAAATTGCCGTGAACACAGCAGGGGAACAGCTGACGTTACTGAACCCCAATAACATGGTAGCAAGTGTTGACTGTGCAGACGGCACTTCCGAGCGCCAACTGGCGGTGCTGGAGCCCAGGGATAAGAATGAAAACAGAGGAGCCAGAGGTGTAATTCGAGCAACTTTAAAATGTGTAGTACAGTGGATGTGGACAAAGCAGGAGAAATTGCCGTCCGCACAGCAGGAGAACAGCTGACGTTACTGAACCCCAATAACACGGCAGCAAGTGTTGACTGTGCAGACGGCACTTCCGAGCGCCAACTGGCGGTGCTGGAGCCCAGGGATAAGAATGAAAACAGAGGAGCCAGAGGTGTAATTCGAGCAACTTTAAAATGTGTAGTACAGTGGATTTGGACAAAGCAGGAGAAATTGCCGTCCGCACAGCAGGAGAACAGCTGACGTTACTGAACCCCAATAACACGGCAGCAAGTGTTGACTGTGCAGACGGCACTTCCGTGCGCCAACTGGCGGTGTTGGAGCTCAGGGATAATACTGAAAACAGAGGAGCCAGAGGTGTAATTGGAGCAACTTTAAAATCTGTAGTAGTGAGAATGTGGACAGAGCAGGAGAAATTGCCGTCCGCACAGCAGGGGAACAGCTGACGTTACTGAACCCCAATAACATGGTAGCAAGTGTTGACTGTGCAGACAGCACTTCCGAGCGCCAACTGGCGGTGCTGGAGCCCAGGGATAAGAATGAAAACAGAGGAGCCAGAGGTGTAATTCGAGCAACTTTAAAATGTGTAGTACAGTGGATGTGGACAAAGCAGGAGAAATTGCCGTCCGCACAGCAGGAGAACAGCTGACGTTACTGAACCCCAATAACACGGCAGCAAGTGTTGACTGTGCAGACGGCACTTCCGAGCGCCAACTGGCGGTGCTGGAGCCCAGGGATAAGAATGAAAACAGAGGAGCCAGAGGTGTAATTCGAGCAACTTTAAAATGTGTAGTACAGTGGATTTGGACAAAGCAGGAGAAATTGCCGTCCGCACAGCAGGAGAACAGCTGACGTTACTGAACCCCAATAACACGGCAGCAAGTGTTGACTGTGCAGACGGCACTTCCGTGCGCCAACTGGCGGTGTTGGAGCTCAGGGATAATACTGAAAACAGAGGAGCCAGAGGTGTAATTGGAGCAACTTTAAAATCTGTAGTAGTGAGAATGTGGACAGAGCAGGAGAAATTGCCGTCCGCACAGCAGGGGAACAGCTGACGTTACTGAACCCCAATAACATGGTAGCAAGTGTTGACTGTGCAGACAGCACTTCCGAGCGCCAACTGGCGGTGCTGGAGCCCAGGGATAAGAATGAAAACAGAGGAGCCAGAGGTGTAATTGGAGCAACTTTAAAATCTGTAGTAGTGAGAATGTGGACAGAGCAGGAGAAATTGCCGTCCGCACAGCAGGGGAACAGCTGACGTTACTGAACCCCAATAACACGGCAGCAAGTGTTGACTGTGCAGACGGCACTTCCGAGCGCCAACTGGCGGTGCTGGAGCCCAGGGATAAGAATGAAAACAGAGGAGCCAGAGGTGTAATTCGAGCAACTTTAAAATGTGTAGTACAGTGGATTTGGACAAAGCAGGAGAAATTGCCGTCCGCACAGCAGGAGAACAGCTGACGTTACTGAACCCCAATAACACGGCAGCAAGTGTTGACTGTGCAGACGGCACTTCTGTGCGCCAACTGGCGGTGTTGGAGCTCAGGGATAATACTGAAAACAGAGGAGCCAGAGGTGTAATTGGAGCAACTTTAAAATCTGTAGTAGTGAGAATGTGGACAGAGCAGGAGAAATTGCCGTCCGCACAGCAGGGGAACAGCTGACGTTACTGAACCCCAATAACATGGTAGCAAGTGTTGACTGTGCAGACAGCACTTCCGAGCGCCAACTGGCGGTGCTGGAGCCCAGGGATAAGAATGAAAACAGAGGAGCCAGAGGAGTAATTGGAGCAACTTTAAAATGTGTAGTACAGTGGATGTGGACAAATCAGGAGAAATTGCCGTCCGCACAGCAGGAGAACAGCTGACGTTACTGAACCCCAATAACACGGCAGCAAGTGTTGACTGTGCAGACGGCACTTCCGAGCGCCAACTGGCGGTGTTGGAGCTCAGGGATTACAGTTCAGGTGGTAGAAACATGAACAGAACAGGAGACCTGGATACTGTTGCCAACCAATTATTTATTCTGGAAGAGGACTGGCAAATTCATGAGAGATCCAGGCCTTGTTCATTTTGAGAAAAGTAAGCCGGTCAACGTTATCGGAGGATAGTCGCATGCGACGGTCTGTTAGTACACCACCTGCGGCACTAAAGACGCGTTCCGATAATACACTAGCAGCAGGGCAAGCTAGCACCTCCAGTGCATACTGACTAAGCTCTGGCCATGTATCCAGCTTACAGACCCAAAACTTGAAGGGAGAAGAGCCGTCTGGGAGTACACTAAGAGGGCAAGACATGTAGTCTGTCACCATCTGACGGAAACGTTGCCTCCTGCTGACTGGAGCTGTCTGTGATGGTGTAGACATTTGTGGCGGCGGGGACACAAAACTTTGCCACATTTCGGCCATACTGGTCTTGCCTTGTGCTGAGGCGCTGCTTCTGCTCCCTCTTTGTGCAGAGCTTCCTCCACTGCCTCGACGCACTGAGCTGCTTTGTAAAGCACTAGCAGCACTGCTCTCGGTTGGAATGGAGAACATGATGGAATGCACCAGTGCGTCTTGGTACTCCCGCATTTTACGCTCCCGGTTCAATGGTGTTATGAGGCTTTGTAAGTTGTCCCGGTAGCGAGGATCTAGGAGGGTGGACACCCAATAATCAGCCGTGTTGAGAATGTGGGCGATGCGGCGGTCGTTTCTGAGGCACTGCAGCATGAAATCAACCATGTGCTGCAGACTGCCAACTGGCCAAGAAACGCTGTCCCCTGCTTGAGGCGTGATCTCTGCCTGCTCTGCATCACCCCACCCTCGCTCTAGATACTGACTACTAGAGCATTGTGTACCTCCCTCCTCTGGACAGATGTCTTCCTCATCCATTGACTCCTCCTCATCCTCCTCACAAAGTGTCCCCTGCCTAGGCCTTTGTGAGGAACCACATTGCGCAGACTGTAGAGAAGCAGATGGCATTTGTGACTCCTCATCCTCCACCTCTTCCAAAACCTCGTCCCTTAGTGCTTGCAGTGTTTTTTCAAGCAGGCAGATAAGGGGGATAGTCATGCTGACTAGTGCATCATCTGCACTCGCCATCCGCGTGGAATAATCGAAGGCACGCAAAACGTGGCAAATGTCCTTCATAGAGGCCCACTCAGTGGTGGTGAAGTGTGAACGGCGCGCACTGCGACTTGTTTGCGCCTGCTGCAGCTGGTACTCCATTACTGCTGCCTGCTGCTCACACAACCTCTCCAACATATGTAACGTTGAATTCCACCTGGTGGGTAGGTCACATATGATGCGATGTTCCGGAAGACATAATCGGCGCTGCAGAGCTGCAATGCGTGATCTTGCATTGCTGGAACGCCGCAAGTGAGCGCACTCTATGCGGACCTTGTGAAGCAGTGCATCAAGATCCGGATAGTCCCTCAAAAAACTCTGCACGACCAAGTTGAGCACATGTGCCAGACATGGGATGTGAGTGAGGTTGCCTAGGCCCAGAGCTGCCACCAGATTTCGGCCATTGTCACACACTACCATGCCTGGCTGGAGATTCGCTGGCACAAACCACACGTCACTCTGCTGCTTGATGGCATTCCAGAGCTCCTGCGCTGTGTGGCTTCGATTCCCCAAAGAAATTAATTTTAATACGGCCTGTTGACGTTTGGCCACGGCTGTGCTCATATCGGTCATCATAACAGGTAACCGTTCACGGGTCGATGTGGAGGTAGACCGTGACGGCTCCTGCAGCGCTGATTCAGAGGAACTGGAGTATGAGGAGGAGTCAATGTGTACAGACTGGATTCCTGCAATCCTTGGAGTTGGCAGAACACGTACAGCGCCACTCTCAAGATCTGTACCTGGCTCCACAACATTTACCCAATGGGCAGTGAGGGAAAGGTATCGTCCCTGTCCATGCTTACTGGTCCACGCATCAGTGGTCAGGTGGACCTTGCTACTGACGGCGTTTTGTAGCGCATGTTTAATTTTTCCCTCCACATGATGTTGCAGGGCAGGGACGGCTTGCCTGCTGAAATAAAAGCGGCTGGGCACGTTGTATTGTGGGACTGCCAATGCCATAAAGTTACGGAATGTGTCAGTCTCCACCAGCCTGAATGATAGCATTTCAAGGGCCAGTAGTTTAGCAATGCCAGCATTCAGAGCCTGTGCTCGGGGGTGGTTTGCCGAGTATGGGCGCCTTTTCTCCCATGCCTGTGCTAACGATGGCTGTAGACTGGCCTGGGAGTGTGAGGATGACTGGGAAAGTGGTGCTGTGGGTGGAATTACACTGTGTCTCTGTACAACAGTGCCAGAGATTCTTCCATGGCGATCCTGTGAGGAAGCCGAACCAGCTGTGTGTGAGCTGGAGGAAGAGGCTACAACACGAGCTGAAGAGGTGGTAGGTGGCGCTGTAGGTTGGCCTAGGTCTTCAGTGTGTTTGTGTAACTCCACCACGTGCTTGGTCCGCACATGTTTCCACATATTTGTGGTATTGAGGTTGCTGACACTTTTCCCTCTTTTCACCTTCTGATTACACAGCTTGCATTTGACAAAGCAAATGTCATCTGCAACTGTGTCAAAAAAGGACCAGGCACTGCAAGTCTTGGGAGCGCCCGCTTTGGATTTTGGAAGAGCCATGCTCCTAATGGGTGCCGAAGTGGAGGCTACAGGCAACCAAGTCTGCCCCCTCCCTCTCCCTCCTTTTTGGGCCGTTCGGGGAATCTCTTCCTCAGAGCTGCTCCCACCACCTTCCTGTCCCTCACGCCATGATGGGTCAAGGACCTCATCATCTACACCACCCTCTTCAAACAACTGCTTCTCCTGGGTAGTCTCGACAGCACAGTACGCACCAGAAAGTGGCACCTGAGTCTCATCATCAGATGCGTACTGAGGTGTGCTGCTGACCATAGGCACTGGCCCACCCGCCTCTTCAGATTCAGAGAGACAAAACGGTTGCGCATCACTGCATACTACCTCTTCTTGAAATTCTCGAATTCTGCTTGGCTGGCCCCCTCTTTCCAAGCCAAGAGATTCAGAGAACAGAAGTAGAGATGGCTCCTGTCCAGGGCTCTCTGACTGCCTGGGCAATTTGGCAGGTGGTGAAGAGACAGATGGGTGCTCTTCAGTGCTCAGGACCTGAGAGGATCTGGAACTAATTGAAGTCGATGCGTTAGCTGCCATCCATCCGACAACGGCTTCAATTTGGTCCTCGCGCAGCAGTGGGGTACGGCTAGCTCCTACAAAGCTGCGCATAAAGGACTGTTCCCTGGTAAAACTGGGGGATGCTGAGTCACTGGTGCCCGCAGCAGGCACAGAATCCCCACGTCCTCTCCCTGCAGGCACAGAATCCTCACGTCCTCTCCCTGCAGAAACTCCACGCCCACGCCCACGACCACGACCACATGCCTTACTCCCTGCCTTCTTCATCTTGGTAGACTGATAAAGATAGGCAGAAAAGTACTAAGGGCTTAGTGTGCTTATTCCTGAACAGCTGCTAACAGGTATAAGAAACACTAATTTTATAAAGTGTGGACTAGACTTTAATATGAGCTAATGTGGCCTACACAACTGTAAAGTGGAGTGTTTGGTGAACTTTATTTAGGTTTTTTTTGTCACAAAAAGACACTGGATGTGCCTAAAGATGTAATAACGATAGTATCACAAACTTTTTGTAGCTATTACAATGTAGGAAGGTAACCTACAATGCAATAGATGAGGCTGCAAAAAATAGGCTAATACTAATCTGGCTGGGGCTGCAGGGCCCAATGCTGCAGAAAGGCTCCTCTATCTACTCCTATATAGTGTGTTTGGAATCAATTTAGCTGAATATGGATGGAACCACCACACTAATAGGAGATATCAGGAAAAATTATGAATTGGCAATAAAGGACAATGTATGAGGCAGTGACACACACTGAGTGCACTACAACCAGACGGGGTTGAAGCACACACTACAGGGTGAGCTGCACTCACACACCAGACCTTGCAGACAGCGGTGAACAGTACAGATGCAGAGCACTGTGCACTAGTGCTGCAAGACGGAAAAAAAATTCTCTATCTACTCCTATATAGTGTGTTTGGAACCAATTTAGCTGAATACAGATGGAACCACCACACTAATAGGAGATATCAGGAAAAATTATGAATTGGCAATAAAGGACAATGTATGAGGCAGTGACACACACTGAGTGCACTACAACCAGACGGGGTTGAAGCACACACTACAGGGTGAGCTGCACTCACACACCAGACCTTGCAGACAGCGGTGAACAGTACAGATGCAGAGCACTGTGCACTAGTGCTGCAAGACGGAAAAAAATTTCTCTATCTACTCCTATATAGTGTGTTTGGAACCAATTTAGCTGAATACAGATGGAACCACCACACTAATAGGAGATATCAGGAAAAATTATGAATTGGCAAAAAAGGACAATGTATGAGGCAGTGACACACACTGAGTGCACTACAACCAGACTTGGCTGAAGCACACACTACAGGGTGAGCTGCACTCACACACACAGACCTTGCAGATAGCGGTGAACAGCACAGGGAACTGTGCACTAGCACTGCAAGGCACAGTGATTTAGAAAGTAGCTTGGGTAAAGCAGTATAGAGCAAATAGGTAGCTAAAACTGTCCCTCAGAACAACAGCGTCCTATCCCTAACTGAATTCACAGCAGAGTGAGCTCAAAATGGCGGCGGTGGCTTTTATAGTGCATCATGACATCATTTCAGCAGCCAATCACAGCCATGCCATTAGTTAAGATGCCTACATGCCTAACAGGATGTGCCCACACTTCTTAGGATCCTCATTGGCTGAATAAAATGAAAATGTCTCATTGCATTATGGGAACTTCCGATTCCGGTATACGATATTGCAATAGTATCGGAATTAAGTATCGGAATTCCGATACCGCGAATATCGGCCGATACCCGATATTTCAGTATCGGAATGCTCAACACTAGTTATGGATATCAGTAACAGCAGCAGACAGAACGTGCAATAGACCCTATTCAGTTGTATACACTCTCCACAAACTATGCCTGCCTAACTCCTGCTATCACCAGGATTAATATGCATCTGAATTAGTCCTTAGAAGGACTGTTAGTTTAGATGTATATTGTTGTGGTGGAGCGGCTCACTAAATTAACTGCCAATTCTCTCCCTAGCTCAGCAGCACCTCTCCCTACTCTGCCTGTCTAAAGGGTAGACTGTGACGAGTATAGGGTCACCGGGTCTTATATAAACCCGATCACGCTATGCGGCCAGCCAATCACTATATTGCCACAAACAACATGGCTGCGGCATTACAGTGATTGGCAGGCAATCCCCGCATGTTTGTTCACTGTCTAAACAGTGCCAAACATGCAGGGCGGGGACTTAAGTTCTCGCCAGAGCATCCAGGAAGTAATTGCCGAGTGCCGAGCATCTTGAACAGTGAGATGCTTGGGCGACTACCGAGCAGTTGCAAGCACGCTCGCTCATCTGTGCGCATGTTGTGGAGGGTGAGGATGGCGGCGCTAGTGATGAGAGGTTGGCATGCGGGCTAAGGAGAGTGGCATTGGCCAGAATTGGAACGAGCAGAGGTGAGTAGCTATATATTTTTTTAATTTAATGTGGGGTCATAATACACTATGGATAATCATGTGGGGCAATTATACAGTATGGAAGATCATGTAGGTCCATTATAGAGTATGGTGCATAATGTGAGACCAATATACAGCATGGAGCACCATGTAGGGTCACTACACAGCACAGTATGGAGCACCATGTGGGGCCCATTACACAGTATGGAGCACCATGTGGGGCCCATTACATAGAATGGAGCATTATGTAAGTCCCATTGCACTATATGGAGAACTTATGGGGACCATTATACTGTATGGATCACTATGTGGGGCCCATTACATTGTATGGAGGACTTTTTGTGCCCGTTATACTGTATGGAGGGCTGTGTAGGGATTACAGTTGGAGAATTATATGATGTGGTCACCATTCTTTGTTAGGGGGTTTAAGGGAGAAGGATACATTAGGGTCATCATACTGTGCCTGTGGAGGAATTCACTGTGGGGGTATCATACTGTCTTTGGGGCAATATTGTTTGCATCATACTTTATTATCTGTTTTATTCAGGTTTTTTTACCCTTTGTTATTACATATTTAAATTAAGCCATTGGGCCATATGCTTTTTACTGCTCTTACATAACATATTATATTATTCCATTATAATTCCAAAAGTTAATCATTTTATTTGATAAGGAAAAACTTCCTCAATTGTAGGCATTTTTTTAACAAATATCAAGGTTGGCCCACCACTTTGTCCAAGCTTTTAAGTTTGGCCTCTGTGTATTTGAGTTTGACATCCCTGGCTTAAAGGATTATTTTGATCACGATAAATGGTTGCAATTGCAAAGAGACTGTAAAAACAAGCTGTGGCACCCCAGGGGTCTGGTTTCCACAGTAACAGCAATGTTATGTCTGAGAGCAGGTGGGAGGTCTCTTGGTCAGGAATCCTATGCATGCCACACCTCCTGCCCAGTCCTGGGAGGGGAAGGACTTCCCCTATATAAACCTAGGGCTGAGGCAGGGTTAGTGAGTAGAGAAGAAGTAGAGACAGAGAAGAGAAGCAGATATAGGAAAAGAACATCAGGAGCTCTGTGGGAGCAGTGCTATAAGGAGTCAGGGGCTGGCAGCTGCAGAGCTCGCCCTGACTGAGAAGCTATCACCGGACCCGGAGTCCGAGGCTGTGGGGACTAATCTTTACCCAGCAGCAGAAACCGCCCGGCAGGGGATTTCAGGTCCTCTGGCCAAGAAACCCGAAGGCACGGTCACACGCGTGGGACCAGCACCGCCGTCTTGGAGCAGACGCCACTAGAAGGCCCCGAGTCACCGGCCATACGGGTGAGCACCACACGGTACACTCAGGGATGTGGGCTACTTATACCCGCCTCTAGCAAGGTAGCCAGAAGAGTACAGTCAGTTTGGGAGGCCTACAACTCCGCCTGGCCAGGGGAGATCCCATCTGCTCAAGGACTGACCAGGCCCCGTTCGCTAGCCAGTACTCCGGGAGGGTCTATCTTTATCACCAGTAAAGACCCTGAATTACACCGCATCGTCTCTGAGTGATTCCTGCTACCCCATCATCCACGTCGGCTGCCCTGAGGCCATACCCCTCCCGTTGGGGGTGATACTATCACGCTGCACAATCCTACCACCGGCCTCAGCGGTCTGCCCTGCAGCGGCAGCTCCTTCGCTGCATTCAACGGGTGGCGTAGTCGTCCAACATCTACCGCTAATACAGCGCCACTTAGTCTGACTCCCTGGGCACGGACCGGGTCACCGCCACGAGACTACAACCCTCAACAGATCCGGCTCCGGGTAAGCTCCCGCGTCCGCAACGCTGCGCGACACAGGCCCAGGGGTGCGTCAAAGCAACTTTTCAATTTTACTTTTGATTAAAAATCCTCTTCATTCACACGAACAGACGTCTGCAATCCGTGGCCAGTATCTTAAGCTTGGAGTGCAGTGCTTACAATCTCTTTGCTATAGACTCTATAGTGCACTAATGTAGGAATTCTTTTTCTAAACTAAAACATCAGTATTCAGGTTAAATTGCCGTGTTGGCACTTTGCGATAAATAAGTGGGTTTTGGATTGCAGTTTGGGCACTCGGTCTGTAAAAGGTTCACCATCACTGACTTAGTATGTTGTCCTAATGTAGGCAAAACACTATTATAATGCGTTGGGTGGGACAAATGCAGCCAATGTCCAGGTCCTTGTACTTCGAGTTGACACACTCAGCCAAAGAGGAAAAAATAATAGAAATTTATCCTGGATGAGGTCCACAGAAAATGAACTTCAAATAGAGGCTCTAATGGATCGTAGAAGGAGTAGAGAAGTATCCAGGAAAATGAGTGATCTTCTATACTAAATTAATACAAACTGTACAGTCTTAAAATACAAAGCGTTTCTAGGCTTAAAGTCCATTTTGTCAAGTATGCAGATATATCTATATTTAAATGTGTTAAAAAAGATTTAACACTGGCCTAAAACATACTTTTATTTAGCAATAACATGCTTTAACGGTTTTTAATTAGTTGTGTTTCAATATAATTTATTGCTTTCATATAAAAGCAGGTTTCTCTTGCAAATACATAATGTAAACTTTGCATTAGAATATCTAGCTTTAATCCTACATAATGTTTTGAAAATTAAAACATTATAGCAGTCAACTGAACTTGTACCTACAGTTATTATTTAACAACTGCCATTAATTACCATATTAATATTATGTATCAACTAAAAAAAGCAGAAAGATTTTTGATTGTCACTGAAAATGTTTTGATTAAATCTTTCACACTTTTCAAGACAGAAAAAAAGAACATGTTTAAGTAAAACGCATAAAACAAAAACAAAGAGTGAGTTAGATGAGAAGCAGTAATGTAATTATTCACTGTGTGGTGTCTTGTGATAGGAAATACACAGTACTTAATAGGAATGGATAAAATTAACATATTCAAAGAAAACTCCTAAATCATTGTTCTCTTTACTTGAAACATAATGTTTTGCCAAGTTAAGAATAAAAGTGATTGTGATTCAGAAGCAAAAGCATCCCCTGCTCCAATCGAGTATATTACACTTTAATTAGTAATAAATCAGTATAATTAAGGAAAATTTTAAACACAGAATTACCAAATTTTGCAAACAAATATATCACTATTCAGGGGTCTCAATTTTCAATCTAACTTCATAAGCAATTAAGTTTAAGTTATGCAATTATGCATCAAATTAGGGAGCTGTTCAGCCACTTAAAAATTAAAAAGCACATTTAAAAAAAAAAGATTGTTCTCGCCTTCCCCCACTCCCACAACTTGCAGCATCTTCTTCTATAGCTGGTGCAGATGTCAGCAGCTGACTTTGGCGTGCATGCTATGGGTAATGCATGATGTTACTGCTATGTGCCGCCTGTGACTGACATACTGACATTAGCTGCTTAACTCTGATTGGCCGGTAGAGATTATTGCAGCGCAAAGAGATAGTGTGTCTTTGCATCGTAATACATTCGAGCTGAATGTGTGTATGAATGTGGGGAAAACTACTGATTGGATGCACGGCAAATCTCAGCAGGGAAAGAGCGAATCAAGATCAAGATTAGATGCCATGTCACACTTGGAGAGCCCCTGATGTGCCTAAACAGTGAAAATCCCCAATAAGTGACCCCATTTTGGAAACTAGACCCCTTAAGGAATGTATCTAGATGTGCAGTGAGCACCTTGAACCCCTGGGTGCTTCACAGAAGTTAATAAGGTGGAGCCGTGAAAAAAAAAATCAAATTTTTCCCATAAAAATTTTCTTTTTAGCCCTAATTTTTTCATTTTCACAAGAGTAACAGGAGAAATTGCACTATACAATTTGTTGTGCAATTTCTCCGGAGGCACAGTACAAAGCTCAGAAGGGAATAAGCTCCATATTTGAGTTCAGATTTTGCTGGAATGGTTTGAGGGTGCCATGTCACATTGGCCGAGCCCCTGAGGTGCCAGAACAGCAGAAACCCCTTTAGAAGTGATGTTATTTTACTAACTGCATCTCTCAATGAGTTCATCTAGGAATGCAGTGATCATATTGACACCACGGGTGTGTCACAGAATTTTATACCATTAGGCAGTGAAGAAAAAATAATTAAATTTTTAATACTAAAAATTGTTTTAGCCCCAGATATTAAATTTTCACATGGGAAAGTTGGTAAAATGGAACCATAATGTGTCACACAGTTTCTGCTGGTACGGCGAAAGGGACGGAGTGCTATTTGCCTCCTTGAGAACAAATTTTCTTACAATAGTTTGCAGACTCCATCTAAAGAGCTATAAAAGCAGAATAACCCCCTCAACTGACCCCATTTTGGAAAATTATACCGCTGCCAAATATGTGGGCCCTAAATGTGGTTTAGGCGCACTGTGGTGCTCTGAAGGAAGGCGGGAATTTGAATTCGCTGAATTTCTTTTGAGGGGTGAGGAACCATAGCGTTTTTCCAGAGCCTTTGTACTACCAGTAATGTGGAAGCCCCCTATATTTCCATTAACAGATGATGGACCTGAGTGGGGATTTGCTTTTTTTGTGGATTCAGTTGAAGCTTTTGTAGGGAATATTTTACATAACATTTTGAATCACATTTATCCTGTGCTCTACGCTGAACACTTACATCGGGTTTCCATTTAAATCTCCAAATTACATTCAGATAAAACCCTCGAGGGATCCTTTCTCTATATTGAGGCAGAAGAGTTACTCTGGACTCTTTCTGGCTTCTGTTCAGCATTGTCCTTCTTTTCAGAAGTGCACAAAACTGTGGTCGACTGCACTTTTATGCATGCTTAAAAAGACAGACACTGCCAGATCACAGGCCAAATGGAGTGAACAGAGTCTCCATCTGCCTCATTATAGGGAATCATCCATCGGTGGTTCCGTTTGAATCACATATTTCAGAGATTTACACAGAAACCCCGGTGTAAGCACTCAACGTAGAGCGCTGGATAAATCTGAGCTGAGCCTTACTGCGATATTTGGGAAGCAGAATGAACAAATCAACAGGAGGTGAAGAATTGGTTTTATTCATTTTTTAAGCCGTTACTTGTGCGATATAAGTGATTAGACTACTTTATTCTTCGGGTCGGTGCAATTACAGTGATATCAGATTTTTATTGTTTTTTCATGTTTGGCTGCTGTCACACACTAAAAGATGCTTTTTTTTGCTAAAACCTGTTTTTGCATTGCCATATTTTAAGAGCTTAGTTTTTCCATATTTCTGCCGACAGAGTCATGTGAGGGCTTGTTTTTTGCAGGACGAGTTGACATTTTTATTAGTACCTTTTTCGGGCACATGATGTTTTTTGATTGCTTTCTATTCTGATTTTTAGGAGGCAGAATGAACAAAAAACAGCAATTCAGGAATTGTATTTTTTTGTTTTTTTGGGGGTCTTTTTTATGCCGTTTCACATGTGGTAAAATTGATAAGGCAGCTTTATTCTTTGGGTCAGTATGATTACAGCGATACCTCATTTATGTAATTTTTTTATGTTATGGCGCTTTTACACAATAAAAACTTTTATAGAAAAAATAATTATTTTTGCATTGCTATATTCTGAGATATAACTTTTGAATTTTTCTGCTGATGGATCAGTATTGTGGCTTGTTTTTTGCTAGACAAGATGACATTTTCAGCAATACCAATTTTATTTACATTTGTCTTTTTGATCGTGTTTTATTCCACTTTTTTCTAGTGATATGATGAAAAACCATAGTTTGTAAAGTTATTTTTTAAGGCGTTCACTGAAGGAATTAACTAGTGTTACAGTTTTATAGATTGATCATTCCGGACGCACCGATACTGAATGTGTACTCTTTTTGTTTTTAGCTTACATAAAAATTAGTGATGAGAGCGCGTGCTCAGTCATCGTGTTATCCGAGCATGCTCGAGTGTTATCCAAGTATCTCAGGCATGATCGAGCAATATGTTTAAGTTCCAGTGGCTGCATGTTTTGCAGCTTTTAGAGAGTTGCAACACATGCGAGGATTACCTAATAAACAGGCAATCCCCATATTTGTAGCGGCTGTCTAACAGCCACCAATCATGCAGCCGCGGGGCCTCAAACATATTACTCAACGCCCGAGATACGTGGATAACACCTGAGCAAGCTCGGATAGCATGATGACAGAGCACGCTCACTCATTACTAATAAAAACATGTATTTATTGGCATAATGTTTTTTATTTTATTTTTATTATTTTGTAATTCTTTTAAAAAATATTTTTACAATTTTTTTTTACTTTTTTGCTTAGTTCCTCTGTGGCACCAGTATTGCAATGCAATACACCTGTACAGAAAGCTTCTTAGTCTAGGCAGCTTTCTGTAGCTTGGTGACACGGGTGTCTTCATGACAACCCCACTAGACTGGCGCCAAGCAAATGTGGTACCAATATTCAAAAAGGGGTCTAAAAGTGACCCTGAGAACTATAGACCAGTCAGCTTAACGTCTGTTGTGGGTAAATTGTTTGAAGGATTTCTTAGAGATGCTATTATAGAATATCTTAATGATAATAACTGTCTAACTCCATATCAACATGGATTCATGAGGGATCGCTCCTGCCAAACAAACCTGATGGCCTTCTACGAGGAGGTGAGCTCACAGCTGGATCGGGGAGAGTCAGTGGATGTTGTATACCTTGACTTCTTCAAAGCGTTTGATACCGTGCCACACAAAAGGTTGGTATATAAAATGAGAATGCTTGGTCTGGGGGATAATGTGTGCAAGTGGGTAAATAGCTGGCTGAGTGATAGAAAGCAGAGGGTGGTTATCAATGGAGTAAGCTCAGGGTGTGTCAGGGTTACTAGTGGGGTGCCTCAAGGGTCTGTCTTGGGCCCTATATTATTTAATATATTTATTAATGATCTAGTGGAAGGGTTGCATAGTAAAATAGCAATATTTGCAGATGATACTAAACTTTGTAAAGTAGTTAATACAGATGAGGATAGGGCACAGCTACAGGAGGATTTAGATAAATTGGGGAGTTGGGCCAAAAAGTGGCAAATGGGGTTCAATGCCGATAAATGTAAGGTCATGCGCATGGGAAAGAAAAACAGCAGTCACCCATACATATTAAATGGGAAACCGTTGGGGAAATCTGACATGGAGAAGGACCTGGGCGTCTTGGTTAATAGCAAATTAAATTGGAGTGCCCAGTGTCAGGCAGCAGCTGCGAAGGCAAATAGAGTCATGGCATGCATCAGAAGAGGAATAGGGGCATATGATGAGAACATTGTTCTTCCTCTGTATAAAGCACTGGTAAGGCCTCACTTAGAATATTGTGCACAGTTCTGGGCTCCGGAGCTCAGGAAAGACATATTGGAGCTAGAGAGGGTACAAAGGAGGGCGACTAAGGTAATAAAGGGAATGGAGGGACTAGAATACCCAGAGAGGTTGTCAAAATTAGGCCTATTTACGTTGGAAAAGAGAAGGCTTAGGGGAGACCTCATAAACATGTATAAATACATCAGGGGGTAATACAGAGATCTCTCCCATGACCTGTTTATACCAAGGATGGTGACAAAGACAAGGGGGCACACTATGCGTCTGGAGGAAAGGAGGTTCCTGCACCAGCATAGAAGGGGATTCTTTACGGTCAGAGCCGTGAGACTCTGGAACTCTCTGGGAGAGGAAGTGGTGATGTCCAACTCACTTAATGAGTTCAAGAGAGGCCTGGACGCCTTTCTTGAGAACAATAAAATTACATCTTATGCTTAGTGATAGTTAATTAATCCAGGGATTTAATCTGACTGCCAGATTGGAGTCGGGAAGTGAATTTTTCCTCAATGATGTAAATTGGCCTATACCGCATGTTTTTTTTTTGCCTTAACCTGGATCAACGCTGCGGAATAGCTGCAGTGCACAAGAAATAGGCTGAACTGGATGGACGCTTGTCTTTTTTCGGCCTTATAAACTATGTAACTATGTAACTATGTAACCCCGGGTCAACATGGCAACAATCAGACGTCATCATGGGGGCACTGATCTGAAGACAGAGGGTGCTCCTTCCCTCTGCCTGCCTTCTAAATGTTATGATCACTCACGATTGCAGCATTTGGGGGTTTAAACAGGCATGGGTGGTGCTGACACCGTCCCTGGCTGTTAGTGGAGGAGCTCGGTCACTAGCAGCAATTATGCTGTGATCGGTCAGTCAGATTTACTAACCAATCACAGAGCACAGAGTGCGGGTACTGACAGTATGGGTCCCCCCACCCCTTTCCGTGCCGCTCAGCTGTCAGTGATAGCTGTCGACAGGGACTTGTCACTACATGTTTACAAGCAGTGACAGTTTAAAGTCATGACGAACATAGCACATCATGATGCGTGAACTGAAACCAGCTCATGATGTGCTATGTCCATCATTGGTCATTATGGGGTTAAAAGAACCCTCCCAGAATGTGCCAAGTCTACTTTACTGTATATTTAGCACAGTAAGATAGTTGATGTATTTAGCAAAATAAACATTAACAAGGATCCCTTCAACAAACATAACCTGCTCCAAATACCCCCTCACACTGACCACACTATAAATAATTCTGCAGACTGGCAACCTCCCACCACCCCATCTCACAGCCTCCCTCCTCCAGTTTCTAAATTGTCCCAATTCACCCTTAGTGAACTGACATCAATCTTTTAACAGTTAACACTGAGATATATTGCAGAAAAAGCAGCCAGCTGCACATCCTGGAATGCAGGCTGCGCTCTTCAGTAATATATCTTGCTGTCTACAACAGCATCAGAAGTAATAGATAAGCTCCCTCTCACTGACCATGAGCTGGGGACTGAAAGAGGCAGAAGATGCAATGCTGGGATGAAGTACACTTTTGCCTCATCACACTTATATACAGTCATATGAAAAAGTTTGGGCACCCCTATTAATCTTAAGCTTAATGTTTTATAAAAATTGGTGTTTTTGCAACAGCTATTTCAGTTTGATATATGTAATAACTGTTGGACACAGTAATGTTTCTGCCTTGAAATGAGGTTTATTGTACAAACAGAAAATGTGCAATCTGTATTCAAACAAAATTTGACAGGTGCATAAATATGGGCACCTCACCAGAAAAGTGACATTAATATTTAGTAGATCCTCCTTTTGCAAAAATAACAGCCTCTAGTCGCTTCCTGTAGCTTTTAATGAGTTCCTGGATCCTGGATGAAGGTATTTTTGACCATTCCTCTTTACAAAACAATTCCAGTTCAGTTAAGTTTGATGGTCGCCGAGCATGGACAGCCCTCTTCAAATGATCCCACAGATGTTCAATGATATTCAGGTCTGGGGACTGGGATGGCCATTCCAGAACATTGTAATTGTTCCTCTGCATGAATGCCTGAGTAGATTTGGAGCGGTGTTTTGGATCATTGTCTTGCTGAAAGATCCATCCCCTGCGTAACTTCAACTTTATCACTGATTCTTGAAAATTATTGTCAAGAATCTGCTGATACTGAGTGGAATCCATGCGTCCCTCAACTTTAACAAGATTCCCGGTGCCGGCATTGGCCACACAGCCCCAAAGCATGATGGAACCTCCACCAAATTTTACTGTGGGTAGCAAGTGTTTTTCTTGGAATGCTGTATTTTTTTGCCACCATGCATAACGCCTTTTTGTATGACCAAACAACTCAATCTTGGTTTCATCAGTCCATAGGACCTTCTTCCAAAAAGAAATTGGCTTCTCCAAATGTGCTTTTGCATACCTCAGCCGATTCTGTTTGTGGCGTGCATGCAGAAACGGCTTCTTTCGCATCACTCTCCCATACAGCTTCTCCTTGTGCAAAGTGCATTGTATAGTTGACCGATGCACAGTGACACCATCTGCAGCAAGTTGATGCTGCAGCTCTCTGGAGGTGGTCTGAGGATTGTCCTTGACTGATCTCACCATTCTTCTTCTCTGCCTTTCTGAAGTTTTTCTTGGCCTGCCACTTCTGGCCTTAACAAGAACTGTCCCTGTGTTCTTCCATTTCCTTACTATGTTCCTCACAGTGGAAACTGACAGGTTAAATCTCTGAGACAGCTTTTTGTATCCTTCCCCTGAACAACTATGTTGAATAATCTTTGTTTTCAGATCATTTGACAGTTGTTTTGTGGAGCCCATGATGGCACTCTTCAGTGGAGCTTCAAACAGGAGAACAACTTGCAAGTGGCCACTGTAAGTAGCTTTTCTCATGATTGCATACACCTGGCTATGAAGTTCAAAGCTCAATGAGGTTACAAAACCAAAAAAAGTGCTTTAGTAAGTCAGTAAAAAGTAGGTAGGAGTATTTAAAACAAGAAAATGATAAGGGTGCCCATACTTATGCACCTGTCAAATTTTGTTTGAATGCAGATTGCACATTTTCTGTTAGTACAATAAACCTCATTTCAAGGCAGAAACATTACTGTGTCCAACAGTTATTACATATATCAAACTGAAATAGCTGTTGCAAGAACACCAATTTTTAGAAAACATTAAGCTTAAGAATAATAGGGGTGCCCAAACTTTTTCATATGACTGTATGTGCCTCATCTGATCTTTTCAGTATACTGTAGCATGCACAGTAGTGAGGAGCGAATGTGCTCGCCAATGCTCGGTACTCGCCCGAGCATCACTGTGCTCGACAAGCTCGGCAAGTATTTCCGGGTTGCTAGGGCGGGAACTCGGGTTCCTCCCTGCATGTTTGCCATTCTTTAGAGAGCCAATGAACATGCATGTATTGCCTGCCACGCACTGTAATGCCGTAGCCATGTTGGTTGTGGGCATTACAGTGACTGGCTGGCCGCACAGCGTCATCAGGTCTATATAAGACCTGATGCCGCTATGCTTGTCACAGTCTACCCCGGAATCAGGCAGAGTAGGGAGAGGTGCTGCTGCGTCAGGGAGAGATTTGCTTCTTTATAGTTAGTATAGGTATTCCACAACACATATATATATACAACTGAACGAACAGTCCTTCTGAGGACTAATCCAGATGCATATTTTCAGTGGTGAAGGAGATAGCAGGAGTTAGGCAGGCAGACAGGGTATGTGGCAGACTGCAGTGCATATAGTGCAAGAGGGTCCATTGAACATCCTGTTAGTATAGGTACTCTACACCATTTATATATATATATTTATATATATATATATATCTCCATCTGAACTAACAGTCCTTCTGAGGACTAATCCAGCTGCGTATAATCAGTGCTTGGCAGGCAGACAGTGTATGTGGCAGAGTGCAGTGTATGATACAGCACAAAAGGGTACATTGAACATCCTGTCTGCTGCTGTAATAATTACAGATATTTCTAGACATAGTTCCAGATATCAGGAGCCAGGGCAATTTTTTTTTTATCTTAATTCTGGTTATTTGCTTAAAAAGCAATCCAGAGTACACAATTTTTTTTGCTCCATTTGCTTGTTCTCACTGAAGAATAAAGCCAGATCTGTTCCATATTTCAGCGATAAAAATCCAGAAATTTGAACTCAACATGGAAAATATTGGCCTCCTTTTCTATTCTGTTGCAGTGTGTCAGTGAAGCTATTCACGCTAGCTCTCTGTGTAGAATAATATTAGTAAATTACAGGCCTGCTATTTAAAACCGTGGTCCTCTGTCAGACAGATCACCTATAAGACTGTTCCAAAATCATACATTTCTTCCATTTTCATTCCATTGCAGTGTGTCGGTGAAGCTATTCACACTAGGTCTCTGTGTAGAATAATATTAGTAAATTACAGGCCTGATATTTAAATCCGTGGTTCTCTGTCAAACGTATTACCTATACGACTGTTCCAAAATCATACATTTCTTTCATTTTCATTTCATTGCAGTGTGTCGGTGAAGCTATTCACACTAGGTTTCTGTATAGAATATTAGTACATTACAGGCCTGCTATTTAAAACCATGGTTCTCTGTCAGACATATCACCTATAAGACTGTTCCAAAATCATACATTTCTTCCATTTTCATTTCGTTGCAGTGTGTCGGTGAAGCTATTCACACTAGTTCTCTGTGTAGAATAATATAAGTAAATTATAGGCTTGCTATTTAAAACCGTGGTTCTATGTCAGACGTATCACATATAACTGCGTTCCAAAATCAGCCATTTCTCATGAACATGGAAAATATTGTCCTCCATTAAAAATGGGCAAGGTGTGTGGCAAGGGATGGGGAAGTGGACGTGATGGTGATGATGCATGCAGATGCCGAGGACGTGGTCGTGGGCAAGGTGAAATTGTGCCACCACAAACACCCACATGTTGTCGCTCGATATTCCTGTCCCAATTACTAGGGGACCGTAGAACACCACTATTGAACACAGAGCAGTGTCAAAAGGTTGTTGGTTGGATAGCAGATAATGCTTCCAGTCACTTTGCCACCACCACCTCCACCCTGTCTTCCACATGATTAGTAGCCGTGAGTCTGGACCGCATATTCCTCACCCTGATCTTCCTTCCAACTACCATGCCGAGTGCCCGGAGACAACTGATCCCACACTTGGACACTCAGAAGAGCTGTTCACTTTTCAATTTGTAGATTAGGGCCTCTCGCCCGGCCAGCTTCAAGCGAGTCAAGAGGAGAATACATGTAGCGATGCCAAAATATTGGAGCAGCCACGGTCACACAAAGGCGACGGTGGTAAAGTGCAATTACTGTCACAAGAGGTCAATGATGATGATGAGACACAATTGCCAGAAAGTCAAGAGGAGGACCAGGGTGCGTAAGTGGAAGACGTGGTGGTGGATGATATAGTAACTGATCCGACCTGGCAGGGGTACATACAGAGCGTGGAGAGCAGCACACAGGGGGAGGGAGGCATAGCACCACAAAAGGCAGGAAGAAGCAGTGTGGTGGCCGCAGAAACAAGGCAGGAAAGCGTGCCTTGTAACGATAACACGACAGAAGTTGACACTACAACTGTTAGTTCTTCCCGAGTCTGTTTATTTTTTAAAGACTTTGCAGATAACCCCAAAAAAGCCATTTGCACCACCTGCCAGGCCAGCATCAGCAGGGGTAGCAAAAATAGCAGCCTGTCCACCACCAGCATGATCAGGCACATGGCAGCATAGCACCCGACTAAGTGGGCCGAACCCCAGGGTCCAGCAACAGTGTCTGTGGGTGACACCACTGCTTCTTCTGCTGTTGTGCATGCACGCCAATTCCCTGTCCATGGTGCATGCGAATATGCCTCCCGCCCTGCACACTTTCAAGTAGTACCATCAGCAAGCACGTCCACGTCCTTGTCCGACCGCAGCGTTCAGTTGTCCCTACCCCAGTCCTTGGAACTCAAGCGCAAATAAGCAATTAACGCCAAACAGGCCACACTAATGTCACACATTTCGCGAATGCTTGCTCTTGAAATGTTGCCTTTTAGGCTCATGGAGATGGAAGCTTTCTGCAACCTGATGGTGGCGGCCGTCCCTAGTAGTGTTGAGCCACCCCCGTAGTGTTCGAGTTCGGTTCGGTTCGTCGAACACCCGTGTGTTCGCCGAACTGTTCGTCGAACTGTTCGTCGAACACCTTCGAACACCGTTAAAACCAATGGCAGGCAAACAAAAACACATAGAAACACATAGAAAACACCTTCAAAGGTGTCCAAAAGCTGACAAACTGCTCAGAAGACACAACTAACACATGGAAAAGTGACAAGTACATATAGTCATGCGAAAAGAAAAGAGGTGGAGGAGTAAAAGGAGGGGGAGACACAGATATAGGCATGTCATGCCCTTCTAAAATCCAAAAAGTGAGAAGCCGACACGTTCAGTCCGCTCCTGCCCGTGCCACCTCCGTGTCGCCAGGTTTGTGCCAGAGCCGCGGTGAACCCTGATGGCCAGCCCCCCTCTCCCAATACTGGTGCCTGTCCGCTGGTGGGTCGAGCGAGCCCCCCTGTGGTGGAGGCAGCTCTAAGCTTTTTAATTTAAATTGTCTCTCTAATTTGAATGAATACACTTTAAATCCATTTACAAGGATCTATTGAAGGGCAAGTCTCATGCCAGCAGCCGCGTAATTCCAGCTCCAGTAGCGTCCACTAAAGCTGCTGCAGCTAAAAAGCTTTTATAAGGATCGAGCTCGGCTGTCCACCGCAAGGCATCCTACTGCCAGTCCCAGCCCCTATGCCTTGGGGTGCCTCCTGATGCTCTTCACTGAGTATCCCGTGGTCCCGAAGCATTTCCTTTGAAAAAATTAAGTGTCCAAACTACAGGTGGTGTAGCTTGCTTAACAGCCAGGATAATCCGCTGACTAGCAGACACTGCTACTAGGCACAAAGTATTTCCTGGGCTAGATGCAGTTAAAAATTTGTAATTAGATACTCTCGTTGGATGCTGAGAAAGCATTCCATAGAGTCTCCTGGCACGCCATATATGATTCTCTTAAAAAGCTTGGGGTAGGGGTCTAGGGGACCCTTTTATAGCCAAAATCACGGCCCTGTATCACAATACGTCACCTAGGCTGAAGATAAATGGAACTGTAGCACCCTGAGGGCTCGGTTGCTACAGAGGTATTGCACCTCACCCAGAGGTGTGATATCTCACTCTCAGGTAAGGATGGAGTGTGGATCAGGACCCGACACCTGCATGCATTACACCACATTGCCGTGGGGCAGGGCGACCAATATGCCTCTGAGATGGGCACGACAGTCCCTGTCCCTGGCTGGAGTGGGGGGAGGGAACACTGAGGAAGGGGAACCCTGTAGTGCAGGAGCAGGGAGGAAGCAGTTCCTGGGTGCATTGAGAAGGGAGTATAAAAGGTGGGCACCATCTTAGTTCAGTGCAGAGAAGTCTGAGCAGAAGTGGCAGGGAGCAGGGGCTCTGCATGAGCTCTGCTCCGGAGGCGGGCCTAGTAACAGAGGCCCAGGCCTGGAAGAGGGAGAAGGAAGGAAGAGGAGCGGAGAAGGCTCCAGGAACGAGGAATGAAGGGATCCCAGGGGTGCGGACGGGCGAGTCGCCACCGCACGCCCGAATCCACCTGCGTGGAGGGGTCAGGCCAAAGGGGGAGACCGGTCCCCGAAACTAGTGGAGGCAGGAAATGACCCTCAGCTAGAAACCGGAGGCTGTGACATTTTATGTGGCGCAGCCCCTCGCTACACCCGCTAGGAAGGCACCACATAGGGTCAGGGAAACTGGCGCCAAGTTTACCAAGAGGAGGCCCGAGGCAGCCAGACAGAAGGGTTGGTAAGAAAGGCCAGACAAAGGAAACACAAAGGGGGTCCTGTGAAGCGCTCCAAAGTTATCTGGGAGTTGTCTGAGCCCCTCACCTGGTGAGCACAGTACGACGTGGGCAGCCGTTACCTGCAGACGTGGTCTGGATAATAAGAACTGTGAGTAAAGGCCCTGGACTGCATCACTAACTCCGTGTCGTTACTGCTGCTGCCCTGCACCATCACCCCCATCCTCCGCATACACTGCCCTGAGGCTATACTCCTCCCGTGGGGAGTTATGCTACGGTCTGCTGCACCCACAACACCAGCCTCAGCGGTCTGCCCTGCATCGGCGGTTCACTCTAACCGCAATCCAAGGGTGGCGTAGTCGGACATTTAAACATCAAAACCACATAAATAGTTCCGCCACTGGTTTGACCACCCTGAGCCACGGAACCGGGTCGCCGCCACGAAGACTACAACCACCAGCATCCACCAAAAAGGGTCCGGCTCCGGGTGTCCCAAGGCCCAGGGGGTGCATCAGAACATTTTCATCACCTTTCACAATCACCAATGGGACAAGGCAGGGATGTCCTCTGTCCCCTCTCTTATACATCCTAGTGACGGAGCACCTGCTCTCATCAATTCGCCATAACCCCAATATTAGGTGGATTGAGGTGGGAGGCACTGAGCACAAGTGCTCTCTATTTGCTGATGATGTCCTAGTATATATCACTCAATCACATATATCCATCCATGCTGTTATGGCTGAAATAGATCACTTTGTTACATGGTCAAATTTTGAAATCAATGCAGCGAAGTCTGAGGCCCTCGATGTCTCCCTCCCCAAATCCATATAGGATTCCATCCAGTCCAACTTTCCCTTTGCCTGGCCCTCACAGGGTATCAAATACTTAGGAATTCCTATTCATAGAGACCTCTCCCATCTATGTTATCTTAATTTTGGGCCCTTTATTGAACAACTCCATACAGACCACGGTTGGCAAGTTAGAACTGTAAGATTCACTACGTGAACCACTGGTGTTTTGTGGAAAAGCACATGTACACTGTGTTCCAAATTATTATGCAAAAAGTGTTTAGGAGTGATAAGGGAAGAATTTGTTTGTTTGTCAGTTAAACTCATTGATGGTGATGTGTGTCAGGGCTCTTTATATCACTGTAAGCAATTGCAGACACCTGTGCTAATTAGTTTGTCAGGTGTGTCCAATGAAAGGCAAGACTACTTAAGAAGGCTGTCTCACATTATTAATCAGCCTATATTTTCTGCCAAAATGGGAAAGAAAAAGGATGTGTCGGCTGCTGAGAAGCAACAAATTGTGGAGTGTTTAGGTCAAGGCATGACTACAATCAACATTGTGCGATGATCAGGATGAAGTGTCTTGGCAATCAAGAAGTATGTAGCTGATTCACAGTACACACGTGTGCGTGCTGATAAGGGCAAATTGAGGACTCTTTCCTACAGGCAATTACGTCAGGTTAAAAGAGCAGTGACAAAAAAGCCTTGTCATAGCAGCAGACAAGTTTTTGAAGCTGCAGGTGCCTCCAACGTCCCCCGAACAACAAGATGCAGGCTCCTTCAGAGGTTTGCAGCTGTGCATACGCCATCCTGTCGACCTCCTCTATCCACTTCACACAAGCAGAAATGGCTCCAGTGGGCCAAACATTACATGAAGACTGATTTCAAAACTGTTTTGTTCACGGATGAGTGCCGTGCAGCGCTCGATGGTCCAGATGGATGGAGTGGAGGATGGCTGGTTGATGGACACCCCACGCAAACACGGCTACAGCGCCAACAAGGAGGAGGTGGAGTAATGTTTTGGGCTGGAATCATGGGGAGAGAGAATGTCGGCCCCTTTAGGATCCCTGAAGGCGCTAAAGATGAACTCCATAATGTATGTGGATTTTCTCAAACAGCACTTCCTGCCATGGTTCAAGAAGAAGAACCGCGTATTTCACAGCAAGATCATTTTTATGCATGATAATGCACCATCTCATGCTGCATATAAAACATCTGCATCTCTGGCTGATATGGGCATAAAAGGGGACAAACTTATGGTGTGACCCCCATGCTCCCCTGACCTCTACCCCATTCAGAACCTCTGGAGCATCATCAAAAGGAGTGTCTATGATGGCGGGAGGCAGTTCACATCTAAGCAACAGCTCTGGGAGGGTATTCTGTCCTCATACAAAACAATTGAAGCAGAAACCATCCAAAACCTGACAAATTCAATGGACGAGAGAGTTCAGAAGCTCCTTTCGAACAAGGGGTCCTATGTGAAAATGTAACATCACCTAGAATAAAGTTTTGAGTTGAAAACTGTTTGATTTCAGTTTCTAATAACCTGCTAATGCTTATAATTTCAAAAATGACCATTTTTTTGGTCTTTATTAAAATGAAAAGGTTGATCGAAAAGTTTGGGGGATCTAAGAGTGTGGCAACCCAGTAGTCATGATTACTTCGAATTCTGACAATATGAGGGTTATGTTGCAGGTAGTGCAGCAAGAAGGCACTTATGTGTCTTGCGCATCTCGGAGCCCCAAAATTATTTTCCGGGCTAGATGCAGCTAAAAATTATTATTCATTTTAAATCTGGTGGAGCTTAGTATAGATGGCCTAATAGAATCAGTGCTGCACACTGCTACAAAGCCCAAATTATTTTCCAGCCAAGATACAGATAAACATGATTAGTAATTTGAAAGCTTAAAACGGTTGGTAGGGTGATTTTAACCAATCATCAAGCTTTTACTCTCCCCAGGATGACACAGGGGTAGAAAAGTCGTTTCGGATCCATGATTTGTTCATCTTTATGAACGTGAGTCTGTCTACATTATCAGTGGAGAGCCGCGTGCGCTTATCTGTCAGCACACCACCAGCAGAGCTGAACACACGTTCAGACAGAACGTTGGCTGCTGGGCATGACAAGATCTCCAAGGCGTAAGTGGCTAGCTCCGGCCATTTATCCAGATTGAAAGCCCAAAAAGAGCAAGGGTCCAGTGAAACAGTCATGGCTTCAATGTTTACTTGGAGATACTCCTGTACCATCGTCTCTAGGCGTTGACTATGTGTCAGACTTCTTGTCTCCTGTGGCCTTGCAAAGGATGGGCTAAAAAAGTGGTGAAATGATTCCGCAAAATTGATGTTACCAGCAGATACTGTGGTTCTGTTACGGTTTGAGTGCTGAACACTTGACGGTCCCACGGTTGGCAAGTTGGAACTGTGAGATTCACTACGTGCACCACTGGTGTTTTGTGGAAAAGCACATGTAAGATTCTGCAACAGTCTCTGCTGATACTCCTGCATGCGTGCATCCCTTTCTATGGCAGGAATAATTTCTGCAAATTTACTTTTGTACCGGGGATCTAACAGTGTGGCAACCCAGTAGTCAGGATTATTTCTAATTCTCACAATTCGAGGGTCATGTTGCAGGTAGTGCAGCAAGAAGGCACTCATGTGTGTTGCGCATCCAGGAGCACCAAGTCCCTGTTGTGTTGGTGGCGAGGTAGCAATCATGCTTCCTTCCTCTGTCCTCTCCCCCCAACCTCGCACAACAGAAATGTGATCAAGGTCTCCCTCATCTGATGAGTCTTCCATCAGTTCGTCCTCCACTTCTTCCTGGGCTCCTGCACCTTCCTCACTAGTTTGGCTGCTACCATGCGCCCTGGTAAAACCATCTCCCCCACCCTCACATGCCTGCCGCCTTGGTGCTGCCGACCGTCTGGACCTTGCATATGTTAGCCCTTCCGCATACAACTCCTCCTCCTCTACTTCCTCCACCTCCTCTTGTGCCACCATCTGACTCCGAATTCTGTTTAACATGTGCTCCAGCATGTAAATCACCGGAATAGTCATGCTGATAATGGCATCGTCAGCACTAAACATCTTCGTCGCCATTTCAAAACTGTGCAGAAGGGTGCATAGGTCCCTGATCTGAGACCACTCCTGCAGCGTGATTTGCCCCACCTCTGGATCTCGTTGGCCCAGGCTATACGTCAGAACGTATTGCACCAGGGCTTGTCGGTGCTGCCACAGTCGCTGCAACATGTGCAGAGTTGAATTCCACCGGGTAGGCACATCGCATTTTAGCCGGTGAAGTGGCAGGCCCAAAGACTTCTGTAGAGATGTAAGTCGCTGACCTGCGGGATGCGAACGGCGGAAGTGAGCACACAGCGACTTTGCCCTCTGCAGAAGGCCATCTAGTCTGGGATAGTGGGCTAAAAATTGCTGGACAGCCAGGTTCAACACGTGAGCCATACAAGGCACGTGTGTGACATTGCCCCGGCGAAGGGCCGCACCCAGGTTTGCAGCATTGTCGCACACGGCCTTCCCTGGTTTCAGGTCCAGTGGAGACAACCATTCATGAAATTGGTTCTCCAGAGCTGACCACAACTCCTCAGCTGTGTGACTCACATTTCCCAGACATTTCAAAGTAAAAACCGCCTGATGACGTTGAGCCCTACTGCCAGCATAGTAAGGAGGTGTGCAGGATCCCTTCTGCGCAGTTAGAAAGCTTGTGGCATGACCAGACAGGCTTTGGGTGCAGGTGGAAGACCGAGAGGAGGTTGAGGAGGCAGAAGCAGTGGAGGAACTTTGACATAAAGAGGATTGACGCACAACTCGTGGGGACGGCAAGACTTGGACAGCAGCCCATTGTCCTGCTGTCACCATAGTTACCCAGTGCCCAGTCAGCGACATGTAACGCCCCTGTCCATGCCTACTCGTCCAAGTGTCTGTGGTGAAATGCACCCTGTCACACACAGAGTTTCTCAAAGAAGCGGTGATGTTGTGTGCGACATGCTGGTGGAGCGCAGGCACACCTTTCTTTGAGAAGTAGCGCCGACTTGGCATCTGGTACTGGGGCACTGCGACGGACATAAGGTCTCGAAAATCCTCTGTGTCCACCAGGTGGAAAGGCAGCATTTCTGTAGCCAAGAGCTTGCAGATGGTGAAATTCAACCTCTTAGCTTTCTCATGGCTAGGAGGAAATGGTCTTTTACTTGTCCACATCTGAGGGACCGAGGGCTGGCTATTGTGCTTAGACAGGGTTGATAAGGGTGTCCCCGGCAAACTGCCGGTCTGTGAGGAAGATGCAGGCGGACATGTTAGGTTGCCTTGATCCAAAGGTGGTGCTATCGATGTCGTACAGCGCTCAACACCAGCTGGTGTTACCACCTCCAAAGAAAATGATGACCTGCCAATCACGCTGGCTGTTGCGGGTAAAGAGGTGGCAGGTCTGCGCCCCAAAACAGGTGTGACTGCTGTCCCCCCAGTCACAGAGGATGAAGAGGCCACGGATGCACAAGATATGGCAGACGGTGGTTGGCCCGGCCGGCTAGGCCGCATTGTAGCACACTGAGCTTCCCACTGCAATTTATGCTTCATGTCCATGTGCCGGTTCATGCATGAAGTACTCAAACTATGTATTTTTTGGCCTCTACTTAGCTTTTGCTGACAAATGTTACAGATAACATGAGTTGGGTCATCTTTATCGATCTGAAAAAATGCCCAGGCTATGCAAGGCTTAGCACCCATGCGACCTGAAGAGCCACCACGACTTGTGGTGAGAGGCAGAGTTGTGTTTGAGGATGCAGTTGTTGACGTGCTTGCAGTACTACGTCTCTGTCCAGGAAGGCGCAACCTGACCTCGTCGTCACTAGCATCTTCCTCCACCTCCTCTGCTGACCTCATCTCTTGGCTGACTGTGGGTTGACAGTAAGTGGGATCTCCAAACACATCATCATCACCCTGTGCGTTATCACACCCGTCGTCCGCAGAGCCAACCTGTTCCTGCCCTGACAAAAAACTAAAGTTGTCGCTCCAATCAGGAGTCTCATCATCGTCTTCCTCATTGTCTCCACCAACAGGAGTTACAGTTTGGGAATGAGGGTCTACATTATGGTCAGAACCTTCTGCGTCTGGTCCTGGATCCGACTCATAAAGATTCTGGGCATCAGTGCAGATCATTTCCTCGTCTGGATTCACAGAAGCGCTGGAGTCGACCTCTGATTCCCAGGCTATAGTATGAGTAAACAGCTCTGCAGACTCAACCATCTGTTCTACCTCATACTGAGACGGGCAGCTGGAGATTTGGGAGCTGTGAGGAAGCAAGTGCGATTGGGGTGACACCTTTGAGGACTGGAGTATTTGTGATGTTGAAGTGGATGTGGAGGAGAGCCCACTTAAAGGAGCACTTGATATCCGTTGAAGCACCTGCTGTTTTTGTGCCTCATCTGGAATTTGTAGCGATTGGCGTGGCCGTAAGAAAGGGATCTTATCACATTGTCCGCTAAAAGAAGTAGACATTTTAGTTTGGCGGGAAGATGGTCTTTCTTCTGCAGATGTTACTGTTGCTTTAACACCTACCCCACAGACACAACCTTTTTTCCCCTTCCCAACACGCCTATTCCCCTTTCCACCAGCAGCAGGCCTTTTTCCACTCATTTTGGTGGTTAACTAATTCACAACTCTGGAGTTGTTTGCACAAAAACACAATGGATGGGAACCGAGCAGAGCTGAGTGGCCAAACTGTGGTATTAGGCCAAAACTATTGGCTGGGTTAGATGCAGAAAAAAATTATATTCAATTTGCAACCTGATGGAGGTCAGTATAGATGGACTAATAGAACAAGTCCCACACACAGCTAGAAGCCCAAATATTTTTTCAGAGGTAGATGCAGAAAAAAATTATATTCAGTTTGCAACCTGATGGAGGTCAGTATAGATGGACTAATAGAACAAGTCCTACACACAGCTAGAAGCCCAAATATTTTTTCAGAGGTAGATGCAGAAAAAAAATATATTCAGTTTGCAACCTGATGGAGGTCAGTATAGATGGACTAATAGAGAAAGTCCCACACACTGCTAGAAGGCCAAATATTTTTTCAGAGCTAGATGCAGATAAAAATTATTTTTAATTTGCAACCTGATGGAGGTCAGTATAGATGAACTAAAGAGAAAGTCCCACACACTGCTAGAAGGCCAAATATTTTTTCAGAGCTAGATGCAGAAAAAAATTATATTCAGTTTGCAACCTGATGGAGGTCAGTATAGATGGACTAATAGAACAAGTCCCACACACAGCTAGAAGCCCAAATATTTTTTCAGAGTTAGATGCAGAAAAAAATTATATTCAGTTTGCAACCTGATGGAGGTCTGTATAGATGGATTAATAGAACAAGTCCCACACACAGCTAGAAGCCCAAATATTTTTTCAGAGGTAGATGCAGAAAAAAATTATATTCAGTTTGCAACCTGATGGAGGTCTGTATAGATGGATTAATAGAACAAGTCCCACACACAGCTAGAAGCCCAATATTTTTTCAGAGGTAGATGCAGAAAAAATATATATTCAGTTTGCAACCTGATGGAGGTCAGTATAGATGGACTAATAGAGAAAGTCCCACACACTGCTAGAAGGCCAAATATTTTTTCAGAGCTAGATGCAGACAAAAAATTATTTTTAATTTGCAACCTGATGGAGGTCAGTATAGATGGACTAATAGAGAAAGTCCCACACACTGCTAGAAGGCCAAATATTTTTTCAGAGCTAGATGCAGATATAACTTATTTTTAATTTGCAACCTGATGGAGGTCTGTATAGATGGACTTATAGAGAAAGTCCCACACACTGCTAGAAGGCCAAATATTTTTTCAGAGCTAGATGCAGAAAAAAATTATATTCAGTTTGCAACCTGATGGAGGTCAGTATAGATGGACTAATAGAACAAGTCCCACACACAGCTAGAAGGCCAAATATTTTTTCAGAGGTAGATGCAGATAAAAATTATTTTTAATTTGCAGCCTGATGGAGGTCAGTATAGATGGACTAATAGAGAAAGTCCCAAACAATGCTACAAGGCCAAATATTTTTTCAGAGCTAGATGCAGACAAAAAATTATTTTGAATTTGCAACCTGATGGAGGTCAGTATAGATGGACTAATAGAGAAAGTCCCACACACTGCTAGAAGGCCAAATATTTTTTCAGAGCTAGATGCAGATAAAAATTATTTTTAATTTGCAACCTGATGGAGGATAGTATAGATGGACTAATAGAGAAAGTCCCACACACTGCTAGAAGGCCAAATATTTTTTCAGAGCTAGATGCAGAAAAAAATTATATTCAGTTTGCAACCTGATGGAGGTCAGTATAGATGGACTAATAGAACAAGTCCCACACACAGCTAGAAGCCCAAATATTTTTTCAGAGGTAAATGCAGATAAAAATTATTTTTAATTTGCAACCTGATGGAGGTCAGTATAGATGGACTAATAGAGAAAGTCCCACACACTGCTAGAAGGCCAAATATTTTTTCAGAGCTAGATGCAGACAAAAAATTATTTTGAATTTGCAGCGTGATGGAGGTCAGTATAGATGGACTAATAGAACAAGTCCCACACACTGCTAGAAGGCCAAATATTTTTTCAGAGCTAGATGCAGAAAAAAATTATATTCAGTTTGCAACCTGATGGAGGTCAGTATAGATGGACTAATAGAACAAGTCCCACACACTGCTAGAAGCCCAAATATTTTTTCAGAGCTAGATGCAGAAAAAAATTATATTCAATTTGCAACCTGATGGAGGTCAGTATAGATGGACTAATAGAATGATGGTATGCCCAAAAGATTTTACTTCACTAGGTGCAGTAAAAAAATTGGTATTCTATACACAGGTGGTATATCTTGCAACACAGATAGGCTACTCCACTGACTAACACACTCTGCAATAGGCCAAAAAAGATTAGCTTTGCTAGATTCAGCCAAATGCTGTGAAAAAAACTTGCACAGTACTGGCACAGACCTGCCTGGCAAAAACTGAAGGGAACTGATGTAACCTAGTCCTGAAAAGGACTGCAATTACAATTAGTCTTTACTCCCACAATCTATCTATTTAAGAGCACAGACCTGCCTGATAAAAGTCGTAGGAAATGCTGTAACCTAGTCCTTATAAGGACTGCAATCACAACTATTCCCTACTCCCAAACTATCTGTAGATTTGTGCGAAAATTGGCTTGAAATTAACAAGGTATAGAGCGCACACAGCAACAGCGGTGCCGTCTAACACGCAGCTGCAGCAGTGAGAAAATGTGGCGACGGGGAAAATGGCTTGGTCTTATAGGGCAAGAACATGTGACATACACTGCCAATGACACATGCCCTTGCTTGTGTGAAAAAAAGCACTTCGCTCCGTGTGTGCGCTGCTGATAGGCTGACAGATTGCACCTCCCCACTGTAAATGCGGGAAAGAGAAAAAAAAATGGAGATCTTCATTATTCCTGCAGAGATCCATCCCCTGCCCCTCCCCCCACCCCGCTGTACACTCAAACTGCGTATTAACATTAATTTTCATCATTACTGAGAAAAAATCCAGTTATGATTTTGGTGCACGAACAGTTATCGAACATAACCTCGAACAGCCGAATTTTTCTCAAATCGTTCGTGTTCGCCGAACGGCTCGAACACCGCCCAAAACAGCTCGAATTTGAGATTGGCGAACAGTTCGAGTCGAACAACGCTCATCTCTAGTCCCTAGGTTTTTGGTCCCCAACTGCCACTATTTATTTTGGTGTGCCATACATTACATGAGCATGTGTCCCACAATAATAGACATGCCCTCAACAACGCAGTTACTGTTCACCTAACCACAGACACGTGGACAAGTGCTCATGGGCAGGGACGGTACATCTCGCTGATAGCGCACCCTGGGTTAATATAGTGGAAGCCGGGACCCAGTCGGACCTTCGGACGGAACAAGTCCTCCCGACGCCGAGGATTGCGGGCCCTGGGTCAATCAGGGTTGCCCCCACATTCTACAGCTCCTGCACCCAGTCCTCCTCTTCAGCCTCCATCTCCGAAATGACCACATCAATCACAAGTTGGAAGCACTGCAGCACTGCCTCTGCCAAACGGCAACAGGCTGTGCTGAAGCTAATATGCTTAGGTGACAAACCACACAATGCTGAAGAGTTGTGGACAGCTCTGAATGACCAGGCAGATCTGTGACTGACTCCACTGACCCTACAGCCAGGCATGGTCGTTTGTGACAATGACCGGAACCTGGTGGCAGCTCTGAGGCGAGGCGAGCTCACACACGTAACATGCCTGGCCCATGTGCTTAACCTCATGGTTCAGCGGTTTCTCAAAACCTATGCGGATCTGTCAGATCTGTCAGATCTGCCGCCTGTGTGCCCATTTTAGAAAGTCAGCTACAGCTTTTGTCGCCCTTGCTGTGCTTCAGCAGCGTCTGCAGCTTCCAGCTCACCGACTGATCTGCGATGTCCCCACGCGTTTGAACTCTGCATTGCAGATTTTGAGAATAATTTGTGAGCATAAGAGGGCAGTTGTTGACTTCCAGCATCAACAAGGCCGTCGGTATTCAGGTCAGACTCCACACATAAAACCTCAGAAGTGGACATGGATGTCAGACATTTGTACCATCCTCCAAAACTTTGAGGACTCCACCAAGATTGTGAGCGGTGATGATGCCATAATTAGCATCACCATACTGTTTCTCTGTCTTCTGAAACACTTTCTGCTCTCAATTAAAGAGGATACATTTCAGGTGGAGAACGATGAGATGGAGCAAGGAAAAATGCAGGGTGATTACACACAGCCCAGTCTCATCTCATCCCAAGGTGGATTGGGTGACAATGAGGAAGACGAGGAGGAGGAAGAATGGAGCTAGTTTCCTGCACTATAGATGGTACTACCTGCACAACTGTCATACCGATCGTTCAGCGTGGATGGCCTGAGGACAGGGAGAAGGAGGAAGAGGAGGAGGTTGAGGAGAAAAGCATGGTCAGTCGGGCTATTGGTGAGGACACGGAAGTCTTGTCTCTTTGCACTGTGGCACACATGGCTGAGTTTATGTTATGCTGCCTTTCCGGTGACCCTCGCGTTGTCCAAATTTTGAGTGACAGTCATTACTGGTTGCTGACACTTCTAGACCCATGCTACAAGGAGAACTTTCTGTCTCTTATTCCCGCGCAGGACAAGCCTAATAAAATGGGGCAGTACGAGAAGGCCCTTGTTGCGGACTTATTAAAAAAACTCCCATCTGAAAACACCAGCGGTAGAGGTCACAGTTCTTTGGACAACCAAGGAGTAGAGGCAAGAGAGACACAAATGCAATCCAGCAGAGGCAGGGTAACACTGTCAAAGTTCAGGGACAGTTTTCTCAGACCCTCCCATCGCACAGGCCCTGAAGCATGGGGTACTCTCCCAAGGAGGGACAAGTTTCGGAAGGTGGTATGGGAGTACCTTGCTGACCATACCAACGTCCTCCGTGATTCCTCTGTGCCTTATTATTATTGGGTATCCAAGCTGGACACGTGGCATGAACTGGCTCTCTATGCCTTGGAGGTCCTGGCCTGCCCTGCTGCTAGAGTTTTGTCAGAGCGGATTTTTATTGCCGCCAGTGGAATTATAACCATTAGAAACATCCGCCTGTCAACTGAAAATGCTAACAGACTGACGCTTATAAAAATGAACAAGGGCTGAATTGGGCCAGACTTCTCAACACTGCCTAATGATAGCAGCGTATCATAAACTGAAATACAGTGGGGGGTTTTTGGGAGGTCTAACTCTATTCCCATGCACCTTCCCATCAGGGTATATGCTTCCTGATTTTGTCTATTTGCTCTTGTCCTCCTCCTTCTCCGCATCCTCATCCTCCACCACCATATCACCACGATATGTACCATATAAACATATCTAAACATATTTCTCTTGCAAGGGACATTGGAGTTCGTCCAAATTTTTGGCAGCCATTGCTTCACTGCATAGGCAAACAGTATGGGAGACCCACTTCCTAATGGAACATTTTTTTCTGGAGGCCCTCCGACCACTACGTCTCTTGCAAGGGGCATTGGAGTTCCTCCTAATTTTTGGCAGCCATTGCTTCACTGCATAGGCAAACAGTATGGGAGACCCACTTCCTAATAGAACATTTTTTTCAGGAGGCCCTCCGACCTCTACGTCTCTTGCAAGGGGCATTGGAGTTTCTCCTAATTTTTGGCAGCCATTGCTTTCACTGCATAGGCAAGCAGAATGGGAGACCCACTTCCTAATAATGGGAACATTGTTTTCAGGAGACTCTCTGACCTCTACATCTCTTGCATGGGGCATTGGAGTTCCTCCAAATTTTTGGCAGCCGTTGCTTCACTGCATTGGCAAACAGTATGGGAGACCCACTTCCTAATAATGGGAACATTGTTTTCAGGAGGCTCTCTGACCTATACGTCTCTTGCAAGGGGCATTGGAGTTCCTCCAAATTTTTGGCAGCCGTTGCTTCACTGCATAGGCAAACTGTATAGCAGACCCGCCCCTTTCTAATGGGAACATGTCGTTACTGTGGCCTGCTATATGTGTCTTTAAATTGTTAGCTGTGTTTTCCTAAATTTTGGCAGCCGTTGGACTCACTGCATACCCTATAACTGAATAGCAGACCCTCACCTTTCTAATGGGAACATGTCATACCCGTTACTGTGGCCTAGCTCTATGTAACTTTAAATTCTTAGTGGGTTTTTTTTCTAAATTTTGTCAGCCGTTGGACTCACTGCATACTCTATAACTGTATAGCAGACCCTCTCCTTTCTAATGGAAACATGTCATTATTGTGGCCCAGCTCTATGTGTCTTTAAATTGTTAGTGGGGTTTTTCCCAAATTTTGGCAGCCCTTGCAGTCACAGCATGGGCATTACCACTATAGGAGATCCGCTCCTTTATAATGGGAACATTTTTTTTACTGAGACCCTCCTCTATGTCTCTTCAAAGGGGTATTGGGTTATGTGTGTCCAAATTTTTGGCAGCCCTTGCACTCCCTGCCTACGCAATAACAGTATAGGAGACCCACTCGTTAATAATGGGAACAACAAAGCATAGCCGGCTGATGGCTCTCTAACAATAGAGAGGGCTGACTGCTGGCCCTTTAAGAATAGTAAGGGCCGCCTGATGGCCCTATAAAAATAGGCTTTGTGACTTTCAGAGTCCTTCCATCATAAATGAAACAGGATGTGTCTGAGGATGTGTCACACCACATGGCCAGATAAGGTTGTAAAATGTTAAAATTACATTTCCTGGAAAATGCATCTGTCTTAAAAAATAACGTAAAAAAAATAAATAAAAAAATAAAAACACAGTAGGATCTGTCTTTAGTATAAAACTCAGACTCACCAATGTAATCACATTGTTCAGCTCCTGCACCTCCTCCTCCAATTCAGCCTCCATTTCCGAAATGACCACATCAATCTCAAGCTGAAAGCACTGCAACACTGCCTTGGTCAAGCAGCAACAGGCTGTGCTGAAGATAACATGCTTAATGCTTAGGTGACAAACCGCCCACTGCTGCAGAGTTGTTGAAAGGTGTAACACAGCAGCCTGATCTGTGGCTCTCACCGCTGAACATACAGCAAGGCATGGTCGTGTGTGACAATGGGCGGAACCTTGTGGCGGAGAAATGACAGCCAGAGTAGATACAGCTTCCTTCTATGCCAGTCCTTTCACCGAGCTAAAGAATATGGATGTGGTGAAATACAACTGCCACTGAGAAGCAGTTTCAGACTGAAAAACATTGGGCCCACCAGAGAATTTGATTCTGAGGGCCGACCTTTCTTCCCCGCTCAAGAGCCCCATAACAGCTGCAAAGTTTGAACTATCATGAACTCTCCTGATGGAGAAGCCAAGGCCCACCCAAGGAGTCTCTGGTGGGACCATCCAACCCTGCCAAGAAGCAGCCATGGCTAAGAAAAGGGAAGGTTTCCGGACACTCTATGGCAGTTTTTTTACTGTGAGCTTGGCTCTAATGAGATGTACAGTCCCTGGCCACATTCACCTGTCCACGTGTTTGTGGTTAGGCGGTCCTTCCCAGTAAGTGCACTAGCACGGGTAATGTTCTGGGACCCACGCTTGTGGAAGGTGGAGACGATACTGGGAGAAATATTGGCGGCTGGGGACCGAGTATGGACACCCGGCTACCACCATGAGGTTGTTAAAAACTTCCGCCTCCACGAGCCTAAAAGGCCACATTTCAAGTGCAAGCAGCTGCCCAGAAATCTGTCAGTGTACTATTGCGGCCTTCGGGTGACTGTCACACCAGGTGTGGGAAAGACTAGTGCAACACAGAGGGAAAAGGAAAGGGAGCCCAGACACTAGGGAGAGGGGGGAAGTGGAGACCTCCTAGTCTGGTCTAGCATCACCTTGTCTCAATTACCGTCCCTATATTGCCTCTTCAGCCATCGCCGCATGCTTGCCTCGCCCTACTCTCCCTGGCATATGGCTACGGCCAGGGATGGAAGGAGATGAGCACTAGTCAACCTCCACTAAACACTATAGACAACAAGGGTGGACAAAACAGGGGAAATGGCTTATCTTTAGAAGAACTCTAAAAAAGCATGTTCTTTCAGCAGATATTAACTGTAGGTATACAGCTGCATACAACCGGGGGAAAAGGCTCCTTGGACCATTACAAATTGTCATGCAGAGCATACTGTAAATGTCAAAGGAAACAGTGTATCATTTCTCACACATTTATATTATGTTTTAAAGGTTTACACTTAGTATCCATTTTACATATTTTTGAAGAGGCACATTTTATGTGTATATGACGCGCCCCCTGGGCCGTGGGGTACTCGGAGCCAGGCCGATCGTTGCTAGGGGTGATGTCACAGTGGTTGTGACCCGGTCTGTGACCCAGGGCGGTCAGTAAAAAGGGGATTTTATAGGGGATTTTATAGTTTTATATACATAGTTGGTGACGCCACCTGTGGTATGCGGCTATATGGAGCCACCGCTGCGGTGCAGATCCTCTGGAGCTGATGATGACGCAGCAGAGTTGGTTCAGCTCTCCACAGGCAGAGCTTAGCTCCAGGGCAGGGAATGGTGATGCTAGGCGTTGTAGTGCAGGGGTGATGGCGCAGAAGCAATAACGGACAGAGGCAGTGGGGTGCAGTCTTCAGGGTTTTTACTCATGGTTGTTGCAATCCAAGTTACAGGTACCGGAGTAACTTCCCTCGGTGTGCTGCGCTTACTCAGGGAGGGTTCAGCCAACCATCAGATATCTCCGGAGTACTTAGCGGGACCCCCTTCTGTGTGTTCTCTCTCTCTGGCCATCTACCTGCACCTCACACCTAGTGTCCCAATCCAGTAACCGTGGGCCTTGTTGGGAGACATCTGTTCCGTCCCCTGGGTCCTCTGTGGCTACCTTTTTGGTGAGATTGACATGGACTGTTTGCTGCAGGACTTGAAATACTGCAGCCTCCGGTTTCTAGTTGATACATAAAGTACTCTGCTAGTTGAGGGACCTGTCCCCTTTGTGCGGCCTGACCCCTCCACCTCCTGGTAGATTCGGGCATACGGGTGGCCTCCAGCACTGCCCGTACCCCTGGGGTCCCTTCCTAGTTCCTGGAGCCCTTCTTCTGCTGCTCTCCTTCTCAGTCTTGGGCCTCTCTGCTAGGCCATCCTACTGAGCAGAGCTCCTGCTGAGCTCCTGCTCCACACACTCTCCTCCTCTGACTGATCTGGCTCTTTCAAGATGGCTTCTCTATTTACATCACTTCCTTTCCTGTGCTCCCCCAATCTGCTTCCTCCACCCACACCCACTATATAGTTCCACCCTTCAGCTAGGGACCAAGGACTGTGCTCTCCCTTAGGAGCAATCTCGCCCTGCCCTCACTGAAGTGGAATGTGTTGGATGCAGGTGTTAGGGTGCAGTACCTCTGTGGCGACCGAACCCTCAGGGGCGCCACATATAAGATACACTAATAATTTGGCTGATTGGAATAATGTAGTGCAGTGTCAGGAACAGCAGCCTATATTTACATCTTGCAGATCACAGTTGAAGATTGGCCATCAACAACCAACCCTTTTTAAAATTTGACATGTGACTTCCCCACAATGGTAGTTCTACATAGTTTTTACTCTGTTTTATACAGTGTCCAGATTTAGGCTGTAACATTATCAACATTTGTGAACTTATCCTAACAGTGAAAATTCCAATGGAACAATGTGGTTAGTTAATTTATCTTTAAGAAAAATATCCTGTGGCTTTTCTTTTTTTATTGAATTTTACTCTTGTGAAATAAATATTGGCAATTTAAGATGCCTTTAACAATCAGTAATGGAGGGGAGAATGTACACAACCCGGAGGTCAGCATCTACTAGTTTTAATAAGTAGATTGCTTTAATTGGCTCTTCCACATATAAATATTGAAGTAAAATAAATTATTCAGCAACCTATTTTTATTTATCTTTTAAAGTTTTCTAGATTTTGTGGTTTCTACCATGCTTTATTAGCAACTTCCTCTATACCCTCACTGGAACAATCTGTCATAAATTTTCTGAGTTGGTGTCAAATTTATTAGGCGGTAAATTATTTCTCCTTACCACGACAATCTGTCCATAGGGAATGTGATCATGAATACATTTTGCATGCTATTAAACTGGAGAGACAATTCATTTAAAGTTGAAGGTTTCCTAGAATATTTCCTAATGGGAAAATATAGGAAGCAAACTAGTAAAATCATTTTATGTATACAGTATGGTTTGACAGACAGACAGACAGACAGACAGAGATAGATAGACAGACAGACAGACAGACAGACAGACAGATAGATAGATAGATAGATAGATAGATAGATAGATAGATAGATAGATAGATAGTGCAGCGGTATTCACACAGTGCAGTAAACAGGCAGTGACCCCAACAAACTTCAACTTAAATGTCTTTATTTTCAAAACTCACAAAGTAAAGACAAAAGTTATCCTCTGGATCGTAGCCAGGTCGTCCAAACTGTTCATATCAAAACCCCTTGCAATGGGCAACAGCACCACCGTATCACTCTTGGATGCATCAGAAGCTTTGCTTTCCTTGGCTCTGTGTTCAACCTCACATAGAAAAACACAAAATTTAAGCTTGGTTTAAAAATAAATGCATGTTTCACAATGACCATGAATCAGAAAAACGAAGAAGAAGCAAAATAAACATAAACCCTGCTGTAAATAAATATAAATGCAAGTGCATTTAAATAAAATAGGGTTCTTAGTAACACTATTTTTGATCAAAAATAGTCTTAATAAGAGCCCTATTTCATTTAAATGCACTTGCTTTTTATTTATTTACTGCAGGGTTTATTTTCATTTTGCTTCTTGTAGGTTTTTCTGTATTATATAGAGCCTCCTGCTCTGCAACTTGAGCTTGCAAACAAAACACTGACACACCCAAACCTTAACTGCAAGTTCAAATGTGAATCGTGGAAATGGGCTATTCCCAAAACCCGGAGGGAGGGAGAGATTTGCCTCACTACCAAACCTGCAAATTTCTCCAAAAATAAAAACCTATGTAGGGTTTTCCTAAAATCCTAAAATCTGACTTGGTCAAATAGTTTGACCAAATCCACAGTCTCTTTATTCTGCATTGTAACCACAGACGTTGCTGTAATCACAAAGTGCTCCAGCGGGTTTAATATGCTTCTATGCGCATCCAAGGGGACATATACCGGCCCTCGTATATGATTCCCCTCACTGCCTCACGATAGATAGATAGATAGATACATAGATACTGTAGATAAAAAAAACAACTGACCAGAACCTCCAAAGAGGATAAAGCAAGTATGAACAGGTCCAAGCTGCCATGACTGCATAATATGCAAACAACAGAATACAGCAGCCACTCTAAGCACTGAGATGTATGCAAACATTGAATATATGAAATTTTAACTGCATTACTGCTATATAGAATATCCTTACAAAAATGAAGGCACTTTTGTTTCCAGGTGGTATCGAGTTCACTCGGTTTACACAAATGATTTCCAGGTGGTTCTAACTTATGCTGACACTGTGAGGCTTATGAAGGAACTTTAGTCCACATCTGGTGGTCTTGACTAGTGTTGAGCCACCCCCGTAGTGTTCGAGTTCGGTTCGGTTCGTCGAACACCCGTGTGTTCGCCGAACTGTTCGTCGAACTGTTCGTCGAACACCTTCGAACACCGTTAAAACCAATGGCAGGCAAACAAAAACACATAGAAACACATAGAAAACACCTTCAAAGGTGTCCAAAAGCTGACAAACTGCTCAGAAGACACAACTAACACATGGAAAAGTGACAAGTACATATAGTCATGCGAAAAGAAAAGAGGTGGAGGAGTAAAAGGAGGGGGAGACACAGATATAGGCATGTCATGCCCTTCTAAAATCCAAAAAGTGAGAAGCCGACACGTTCAGTCCGCTCCTGCCCGTGCCACCTCCGTGTCGCCGGGTTTGTGCCAGAGCCGCGGTGAACCCTGACGGCCAGCCCCCCTCTCCCAATACTGGTGCCTGTCCTCTGGTGGGTCGAGCGAGCCCCCCTGTGGTGGAGGCAGCTCTAAGCTTTTTAATTTAAATTGTCTCTCTAATTTGAATAAATACACTTTAAATCCATTTACAAGGATCTATTGGAGGGCAAGTCTCATGCCAGCAGCCGCGTAATTCCAGCTCCAGTAGCGTCCACTAAAGCTGCTGCAGTTAAAAAGCTTTTATAAGGATCGAGCTCGGCTGTCCACCGCAAGGCATCCTACTGCCAGTCCGAGCCCCTATGCCTTGGGGTGCCTCCTGATGCTCTTCACTGAGTATCCCGTGGTCCCGAAGCATTTCCTTTGAAAAAATGAAGTGTCCAAACTACAGGTGGTGTAGCTTGCTTAACAGCCGGGATAATCCGCTGACTAGCAGACCCTGCTACTAGGCACAAAGTATTTCCTGGGCTAGATGCAGTTAAAAATTTGTAATTAGATACTCTCGTTGGATGCTGAGAAAGCATTCCATAGAGTCTCCTGGCACGCCATATATGATTCTCTTAAAAAGCTTGGGGTAGGGGTCTAGGGGACCCTTTTATAGCCAAAATCACGGCCCTGTATCGCAATACGTCACCTAGGCTGAAGATAAATGGAACTGTAGCACCCTGAGGGCTCGGTTGCTACAGAGGTATTGCACCTCACCCAGAGGTGTGATATCTCACTCTCAGGTAAGGATGTAGTGTGGATCAGGACCCGACACCTGCATGCATTACACCACATTGCCGTGGGGCAGGGCGACCAATATGCCCCTGAGATGGGCACGACAGTCCCTGCCCCTGGCTGGAGTGGGGGGAGGGAACACTGAGGAAGGGGAACCCTGTAGTGCAGAAGCAGGGAGGAAGCAGTTCCTGGGTGCATTGAGAAGGGAGTATAAAAGGTGGGCACCATCTTACTTCAGTGCAGAGAACTCTGAGCAGAAGTGGCAGGGAGCAGGGGCTCTGCATGAGCTCTGCTCCGGAGGCGGGCCTAGTAACAGAGGCCCAGGCCTGGAAGAGGGAGAAGGAAGGAAGAGGAGCGGAGAAGGCTCCAGGAACGAGGAACGAAGGGATCTCAGGGGTGCGGACGGGCGAGTCGCCACCGCACGCCCGAATCCACCTGCGTGGAGGGGTCAGGCCAAAGGGGGAGACCGGTCCCCGAAACTAGTGGAGGCAGGAAACGACCCTCAGCTAGAAACAGGAGGCTGTGACATTTTATGTGGTGCAGCCCCTCGCTACACCCGCTAGGAAGGCACCACATAGGGTCAGGGAAACTGGCGCCAAGTTTACCAAGAGAAGGCCCGAGGCAGCCGGACAGAAGGGTTGGTAAGAAAGGCCAGACAAAGGACACACAAAGGGGGTCCTGTGAAGCACTCCAAAGTTATCTGGGAGTTGTCTGAGCCCCTCACCTGGTGAGCACAGTACGACGTGGGCAGCCGTTACCTGCAGACGTGGTCTGGATAATAAGAACTGTGAGTAAAGGCCCTGGACTGCATCACTAACTCCGTGTCGTTACTGCTGCTGCCCTGCACCATCACCCCCATCCTCCGCATACACTGCCCTGAGGCTATACTCCTCCCTTGGGGAGTTATGCTACGCTCTGCTGCACCCACAACACCAGCCTCAGCGGTCTGCCCTGGAGCGGCGGTTCACTCTGACCGCAATCCACGGGTGGCGTAGTCGGACATTTAAACATCAAAACCACATAAATAGTTCCGCCACTGGTTTGACCGCCCTGAGCCACGGAACCGGGTTGCTGCCACGGAGACTACAACCACCAGCATCCACCAAAAAGGGTCCGGCTCCGGGTGTCCCAAGGCCCAGGGGGCGCGTCAGAACATTTTCATCACCTTTCACAATCACCAATGGGACAAGGCAGGGATGTTCTCTGTCCCCTCTTATACATCCTAGTGACGGAGCACCTGCTCTCATCAATTCGCCATAACCCCAATATTAGGTGGATTGAGGTGGGAGGCACCGAGTACAAGTGCTCTCTATTTGCTGATGATGTCCTAGTATATATCACTCAATCACATATATCCATCCATGCTGTTATGGCTGAAATAGATCACTTTGTTACATGGTCAAATTTTCAAATCAATGCAGCGAAGTCTGAGGCCCTCGATGTCTCCCTCCCCAAATCCATATAGGATTCCATCCAGTCCAACTTTCCCTTTGCCTGGCCCTCACAGGGTATCAAATACTTAGGAATTCCTATTCATAGAGACCTCTCCCATCTATGTTATCTTAATTTTGGGCCCTTTATTGAACAACTCCATACAGACCACGGTTGGCAAGTTAGAACTGTAAGATTCACTACGTGAACCACTGGTGTTTTGTGGAAAAGCACATGTACACTGTGTTCCAAATTATTATGCAAAAAGTGTTTAGGAGTGATAAGGGAAGAATTTGTTTGTTTGTCAGTTAAACTCATTGATGGTGATGTGTGTCAGGGCTCTTTATATCACTGTAAGCAATTGCAGACACCTGTGCTAATTAGTTTGGCAGGTGTGTCCAATGAAAGGCAAGACTACTTAAGAAGGCTGTCTCACATTATTAAGCAGCCTACATTTTCTGCCAAAATGGGAAAGAAAAAGGATGTGTCGGCTGCTGAGAAGCAACAAATTGTGGAGTGTTTAGGTCAAGGCATGACTACAATCAACATTGTGCGATGATCAGGATGAAGTGTCTTGGCAATCAAGAAGTATGCAGCTGATTCACAGTACACACGTGTGCGTGCTGATAAGGGCAAATTGAGGACTCTTTCCTACAGGCAATTACGTCAGGGTGAAAGAGCAGCGGCAAAAAAGCCTTGTCATAGCAGCAGACAAGTTTTTGAAGCTGCTTGTGCCTCCAACGTCCCCCGAACAACAAGATGCAGGGTCCTTCAGAGGTTTGCAGCTGTGCATACGCCATCCTGTCGACCTCCTCTATCCACTTCACACAAGCAGAAACGGCTCCAGTGGGCCAAACATTACATGAAGACTGATTTCAAAACTGTTTTGTTCACGGATGAGTGCCGTGCAGCGCTCGATGGTCCAGATGGATGGAGTGGAGGATGGCTGGTTGATGGACACCCCACGCAAACACGGCTACAGCGCCAACAAGGAGGAGGTGGAGTAATGTTTTGGGCTGGAATCATGGGGAGAGAGATTGTCGGCCCCTTTAGAATCCCTGAAGGCGCTAAAGATGAACTCCATAATGTATGTGGATTTTCTCAAACAGCACTTCCTGCCATGGTTCAAGAAGGAGAACCGTGTATTTCACAGCAAGATCATTTTTCTGCATGATAATGCACCATCTCATGCTGCACATAAAACATCTGCATCTCTGGCTGATATGGGCATAAAAGGGGACAAACTTATGGTGTGACCCCCATGCTCCCCTGACCTCTACCCCATTCAGAACCTTTGGAGCATCATTAAAAGGAGTGTCTATGATGGCGGGAGGCAGTTCACATCTAAGCAACAGCTCTGGGAGGGTATTCTGTCCTCATGCAAAACAATTGAAGCAGAAACCATCCAAAACCTGGCAAATTCAATGGACGAGAGAGTTCAGAAGCTCCTTTCGAACAAGGGGTCCTATGTGAAAATGTAACATCACCTAGAATAAAGTTTTGAGTTGAAAACTGTTTGATTTCAGTTTCTAACAACCTGCTAATGCTTATAATTTCAAAAATGACCATTTTTTTGGTCTTTATTAAAATGAAAAGGTTGATCGAAAAGTTTGGGGGATCTAAGAGTGTGGCAACCCAGTAGTCATGATTACTTCGAATTCTGACAATATGAGGGTCATGCTGCAGGTAGTGCAGCAAGAAGGCACTTATGTGTCTTGCGCATCTCGGAGCCCCAAAATTATTTTCCGGGCTAGATGCAGCTAAAAATTATTATTAATTTTAAATCTGGTGAAGCTTATTATAGATGGCCTAATAGAATCAGTGCTGCACACTGCTACAAAGCCCAAATTATTTTCCAGCCAAGATACAGATAAACATGATTAGTAATTTGAAAGCTTAAAACGGTTGGTAGGGTGATTTTAACCAATCATCAAGCTTTTACTCTCCCCAGGATGACACAGGGGTAGAAAAGTCGTTTCGGATCCATGATTTGTTCATCTTTATGAACGGGAGTCTGTCTACATTATCAGTGGAGAGCCGCGTGCGCTTATCTGTCAGCACACCACCAGCAGCGCTGAACACACGTTCAGACAGAACGCTGGCTGCGGGGCTTGACAAGATCTCCAAGGCGTAAGTGGCTAGCTCCGGCCATTTATCCAGATTGGAAGCCCAAAAAGAGCAAGGGTCCAGTGACACAGTCGTGGCTTCAATGTTTACTTGGAGATACTCCTGTACCATCGTCTCTAGGCGTTGACTATGTGTCAGACTTCTTGTCTCCTGTGGCCTTGCAAAGGATGGGCTAAAAAAGTGGTGAAATGATTCCGCAAAATTGATGTTACCAGCAGATACTGTGGTTCTGTTACGGTTTGAGTGCTGAACACTTGACGGTCCCACGGTTGGCAAATTGGAACTGTGAGATTCACTACGTGCACCACTGGTATTTTGTGGAAAAGCACATGTAAGATTCTGCAACAGTCTCTGCTGATACTCCTGCATGTGTGCATCCCTTTCTATGGCAGGAATAATTTCTGCAAATTTACTTTTGTACCGGGGATCTAACAGTGTGGCAACCCAGTAGTCAGGATTATTTCTAATTCTCACAATTCGAGGGTCATGTTGCAGGTAGTGCAGCAAGAAGGCACTCATGTGTGTTGCGCATCCAGGAGCACCAAGTCCCTGTTGTGTTGGTGGCGAGGTAACAATCATGCTTCCTTCCTCTGTCCTCTCCCCCCAACCTCGCACAACAGAAATGTGATCAAGGTCTCCCTCATCTGATGAGTCTTCCATCAGTTCGTCCTCCACTTCTTCCTGGGCTCCTGCACCTTCCTCACTAGTTTGGCTGCTACCATGCGCCCTGGTAAAACCATCTCCCCCACCCTCACATGCCTGCCGCCTTGGTGCTGCCGACCGTCTGGACCTTGCAGATGTTAGCCCTTCCGCATACAACTCCTCCTCCTCTACTTCCTCCACCTCCTCTTGTGCCACCACCTGACTCCGAATTCTGTTTAACATGTGCTCCAGCATGTAAATCACCGGAATAGTCATGCTGATAATGGCATCGTCAGCACTAAACATCTTCGTCGCCATTTCAAAACTGTGCAGAAGGGTGCATAGGTCCCTGATCTGAGACCACTCCTCCAGCGTGATTTGCCCCACCTCTGGATCTCGTTGGCCCAGGCTATACGTCAGAACGTATTGCACCAGGGCTTGTCGGTGCTGCCACAGTCGCTGCAACATGTGCAGAGTTGAATTCCACCGGGTAGGCACATCGCATTTTAGCCGGTGAAGTGGCAGGCCCAACGACTTCTGTAGAGATGTAAGTCGCTGAGCTGCGGGATGCGAACGGCGGAAGTGAGCACACAGCGACCGTGCCCTCTGCAGAAGGCCATCTAGTCTGGGATAGTGGGCTAAAAATTGCTGGACAACCAGGTTCAACACGTGAGCCATACAAGGCACGTGTGTGACATTGCCCCGGCGAAGGGCCGCACCCAGGTTTGCAGCATTGTCGCACACGGCCTTCCCTGGTTTCAGGTCCAGTGGAGACAACCATTCATGAAATTGGTTCTCCAGAGCTGACCACAACTCCTCAGCTGTGTGACTCACATTTCCCAGACATTTCAATGTAAAAACCGCCTGATGACGTTGAGCCCTACTGCCAGCATAGTAAGGAGGTGTGCAGGATCCCTTCTGCGCAGTTAGAAAGCTTGTGGCATGACCAGACAGGCTTTGGGTGCAGGTGGAAGACCGAGAGGAGGTTGAGGAGGCAGAAGCAGTGGAGGAACTTTGACATAAAGAGGATTGACGCACAACTCGTGGGGACGGCAAGACTTGGACAGCAGCCCCTTGTCCTGCTGTCACCATAGTTACCCAGTGCCCAGTCAGCGACATGTAACACCCCTGTCCATGCCTACTCGTCCAAGTGTCTGTGGTGAAATGCACCCTGTCACACACAGAGTTTCTCAAAGAAGCGGTGATGTTGTGTGCGACATGCTGGTGGAGCGCAGGCACACCTTTCTTTGAGAAGTAGTGCCGACTGGGCATCTGGTACTGGGGCACTGCGACGGACATAAGGTCTCGAAAATCCTCTGTGTCCACCAGGCGGAAAGGCAGCATTTCTGTAGCCAAGAACTTGCAGATGGTGAAATTCAACCTCTTAGCTTTCTCATGGCTAGGAGGAAATGGTCTTTTACTTGTCCACATCTGAGGGACCGAGGGCTGGCTATTGTGCTTAGACGGGGTTGATAAGGGTGTCCCCGGCAAACTGCCGGTCTGTGAGGAAGATGCAGGCGGACATGTTAGGTTGCCTTGATCCAAAGGTGGTGCTATCGAAGTCGGACAGCGCTCAACACCAGCTGGTGTTACCACCTCCAAAGAAAATGATGACCTGCCAATCACGCTGGCTGTTGCGGGTAAAGAGGTGGCAGGTCTGCGCCCCAAAACAGGTGTGACTGCTGTCCCCCCAGTCACAGAGGATGAAGAGGCCGCGGATGCACAAGATATGGCAGACGGTGGTTGGCCCGGCCGGCTAGACCGCATTGTAGCACACTGAGCTTCCCACTGCAACTTATGCTTCATGTCCATGTGCCGGTTCATGCATGAAGTACTCAAACTATGTATTTTTTGGCATCTACTTAGCTTTTGCTGACAAATGTTACAGATAACACGAGTTGGGTCATCTTTATCGATCTGAAAAAATGCCCAGGCTATGCAAGGCTTAGCACCCATGCGACCTGAAGAGCCACCACGACTTGTGGTGAGAGGCAGAGTTGTGTTTGAGGATGCAGTTGTTGACGTGCTTCCAGTACTACGTCTCTGTCCAGGAAGGCGCAACCTGACCTCGTCACTAGCATCTTCCTCCACCTCCTCTGCTGACCTCATCTCTTGGCTGACTGTGGGTTGACAGTAAGTGGGATCTCCAACCTCATCATCATCACCCTGTGCGTTATCACACCCGTCGTCCTCAGAGCCAACCTGTTCCTGCCCTGGCAAAAAACTAAAGTTGTCGCTCCAATCAGGTATTTGAGTCTTATCATCGTCTTCCTCATTGTCTCCACCAACAGGAGTTACAGTTTGGGAATGAGGGTCTACATTATGGTCAGAACCTTCTGCGTCTGGTCCTGGATCCGACTCATAAAGATTCTGGGCATCAGTGCAGATCATTTCCTCGTCTGGATTCACAGAAGCGCTGGAGTCGACCTCTGATTCCCAGGCTATAGTATGAGTAAACAGCTCTGCAGACTCAACCATCTGTTCTACCTCATACTCAGACGGGCAGCTGGAGATTTGGGAGCTGTGAGGAAGCAAGTGCGATTGGGGTGACACCTTTGAGGACTGGAGTATTTGTGATGTTGAAGTTGATGTGGAGGAGAGCCCACTTAAAGGAGCACTTGATATCCGTTGAAGCACCTGCTGTTTTTGTGCCTCATCTGGAATTTGTAGCGATTGGCGTGGCCGTAAGAAAGGGATCTTATCACATTGTCCGCTAAAAGAAGTAGACATTTTAGTTTGGCTGGAAGATGGTCTTTCTTCTGCAGATGTTACTGTTGCTTTAACACCTACCCCACGGACACAACCTTTTTTCCCCTTCCCAACACGCCTATTCCCCTTTCCACCAGCAGCAGGCCTTTTTCCACTCATTTTGGTGGTTAACTAATTAACAACTCTGGAGTTGTTTGCACAAAAAAACAATGGATGGGAACCGAGCAGAGCTGAGTGGCCAAACTGTGGTATTAGGCCAAAACTATTGGCTGGGTTAGATGCAGAAAAAAATTATATTCAATTTGCAACCTGATGGAGGTCAGTATAGATGGACTAATAGAGAAAGTCCCACACACTGCTAGAAGGCCAAATATTTTTTCAGAGCTAGATGCAGATAAAAATTATTTTTAATTTGCAACCTGATGGAGGTCAGTATAGATGGACTAATAGAGAAAGTCCCACACACTGCTAGAAGGCCAAATATTTTTTCAGAGGTAGATGCAGAAAAAAATATATTCAGTTTGCAACCTGATGGAGGTCTGTATAGATGGATTAATAGAACAAGTCCCACACACAGCTAGAAGCCCAATATTTTTTCAGAGGTAGATGCAGAAAAAAATATATTCAGTTTGCAACCTGATGGAGGTCAGTATAGATGGACTAATACAACAAGTCCCACACACAGCTAGAAGCCCAATATTTTTTCAGAGGTAGATGCAGAAAAAAATATATTCAGTTTGCAACCTGATGGAGGTCTGTATAGATGGATTAATAGAACAAGTCCCACACACAGCTAGAAGCCCAATATTTTTTCAGAGGTAGATGCAGAAAAAAATATATTCAGTTTGCAACCTGATGGAGGTCAGTATAGATGGACTAATACAACAAGTCCCACACACAGCTAGAAGCCCAATATTTTTTCAGAGGTAGATGCAGAAAAAAATATATTCAGTTTGCAACCTGATGGAGGTCAGTATAGATGGACTAATACAACAAGTCCCACACACAGCTAGAAGCCCAATATTTTTTCAGAGGTTGATGCAGAAAAAAATATATTCAGTTTGCAACCTGATGGAGGTCTGTATAGATGGATTAATAGAACAAGTCCCACACACAGCTAGAAGCCCAATATTTTTTCAGAGCTAGATGCAGAAAAAAATATATTCAGTTTGCAACCTGATGGAGGTCAGAATAGATGGACTAATACAACAAGTCCCACACACAGCTAGAAGCCCAATATTTTTTCAGAGGTAGATGTAGAAAAAAATATATTCAGTTTGCAACCTGATGGAGGTCTTTATAGATGGATTAATAGAACAAGTCCCACACACAGCTAGAAGCCCAATATTTTTTCAGAGCTAGATGCAGAAAAAAATTATATTCAATTTGCAACCTGATGGAGGTCAGTATAGATTGACTAATAGAATGATGCTATTCCCAAAAGATTTTACTTCACTAGGTGCAGTAAAAAAATTGGTATTCTATACACAGGTGATATATCTTGCAACACAGATAGGCTACTCCACTGACTAACACACTCTGCAATAGGCCAAAAAGGATTAGCTTTGCTAGATTCAGCCAAATGCTGTGAAAAAAACTTGCACAGCACTGGCACAGACCTGCCTGGCAAAAACTGATAGGAACTGATGTAACCTAGTCCTGAAAAGGACTCCAATTACAATTAGTCTTTACTCCCACAATCTATCTATTTAAGAGCACAGACCTGCCTGATAAAAGTCGTAGGAAATGCTGTAGCCTAGTCCTTAAAAGGACTGCAATCACAACTATTCCCTACTCCCAAGCTATCTGTAGATTTGTGCGAAAATTGGCTTGAAATTAACAAGGTATAGCGCACACAGCAACAGCGGTGCCGTCTAACACGCAGCTGCAGCAGTGAGAAAATGGTGGCGACGGGGAAAATGGCTTGGTCTTATAGGGCAAGGACATGTGACATACACTGCCAATGACACATGCCCTTGCTTGTGTGAAAAAAAGCACTTCGCTCCGTGTGTGCGCTGCTGATAGGCTGACAGATTGCACCTCCCCACTGTAAATGCGGGAAAGAGAAAAAAAAATGGAGATCTTCATTGTTCCTGCAGAGATCCAGCCCCTGCCCCTCCCCCCACCCCTCTGTACACTCAAACTGCGTATTAACATTAATTTTCATCATTACTGAGAAAAAATCCAGTTATGATTTTGGTGCACGAACAGTTATCGAGCATAACCTCGAACAGCCGAATTTTTCTCAAATTGTTCGTGTTCGCCGAACGGCTCGAACACCGCCCAAAACAGCTCGAATTTGAGATTGGCGAACAGTTCGAGTAGAACAACGCTCATCTCTAGTCTTGACTGTCCCTCTCGGCTTTTTGGGAGTGTGTCCTTAAAGTAATTCTGGAAGTCACTGGAATGGCGATTCCCAATAGACCTAAAGCAGCCCAGTTGTTTATGTTCCCTATGTTGGGAACTAGTTTAAAAAAAATCCCTCTTGAGACTTATGCTATAGGCAGCTAAGGCAATAATCCACCGTCATTGGAAATCTTCTGACATTCCATACCTACAGGAATGGTTCTCGGAAATTGCTATGACCCAGGGCATGGAAATGCTAGAAAAGCACTCCCAGGAGGAAAAGAGTAAAATTGGTACCAAATGGTTACACTGGGATGCCTTCTTGTCTTCTTCTCTTTATAGAACCCTCTGTGGATAACACATTTCCAACCTAAACTGTTTGCAACCCGCCTCTCTTTTAATTATCAATAGGTCTTGTGTCTGCGCTTGATCTCATCCAATCCTGTCCCTCGTCTGCTCTTGTCCGTTTCTGGATATATCAATCCATTCATTTAAATTCTCCTTCTTCGCTACCCCAGGCCTTTAATCCTCTCACACTGAGGGCGGCGAAACGTCATCGCTCATCCTATCAGTCCTATTATGACTTCATGTTTGGCAGTTCCTAATCTTGGCTGTGTGTAAAAATAGTTTGAACGGTAATTAAGAACTTATTTATGTTTGAAGCGTATAGATAAGATAAGACCCGGTTAGGTTTCCTAGGTTACTAATGGATTTGTTGTTGCCTGTTAATTATTTTCGCTGATTTTTCCCTTTCTATATCTATGCTAAAAATTTCAATAGAACTTAAATTAAAAAACAATGAAGGTACTTAGCGCATAAATTGGCCAATTGATGTATGCCCATCAGCCACAGCAAGATGACCTTTCTTTAATGGGACCCTAAACCTAATATTTATCAAACATGCCTCTTTTGGGCTATAAGCCTACAAATTTAGAGGGCAGGTAGGTAGCATTAATTAAAAATAGCCTTAGGCTGATGGGAGGAGTGCACAGTCAGAAAAGGAGATCTTTTTTTCTGACTGTGCACCCCTTCCATCAGGTATAGAGTCCCATCAAAGAAAGGTCACCATGCTATGGTTTATGGGTACATGTGAATTGGCCAATTTATGGGTTAAGTACCTTCATTTTTATAAGTATATTCTATCTAGCAGTAACGCAGTTCAAATTTTATATATTCAATATTCCCATACATCTTAGTGCTGTTGTGGCACCCTGCTACTACAGGTACCACAGGACCCAAAAGGGTGCATGGACGGACTCCTCCACAAGAGGCCCTCATTACAAACAGACACCTCTACCCTTCCACCTCAAGCCACCAGAGGGAGCCCCGTTAGGGATATATATATGGAGGGTGGAGTTAGGCAGTTCAGTTCAGACAGAGAGAAAGTCAGGGAGCATGCTGGCGCCGAGACCAGTGAAGGAGCAGTACGTTTGCTGCTGTGTTCTGAGGGCCCCGAGTGTGGCCGGAGGCAAAGAGGAGAAAGGAGTTAAGGGGGCAGAGGAGCATCATAGGCTCACCCCAAGACATAATCCGGACACCGGGTCCGCGCCTACAGGGTCCTCTATACCCAGTAGGGATTACCAGGATACCAGGAGGATTACAGATCCCTGGTCGACCTGAAGCTAATCCCTTTACAGGACTAGGAACCATGAAGACCCCAGCGTCCAGGGATAGTGGTTGCCAGAGAAACGTGCTACTACCAAGCGACAGGTGAGAGAACAACACAACACAGAAGCTAGGCCCAGTTGCAGGCTGGCCAGGAGCTCAGAGAGAGGGAAAAACGGACCAGGAGGCCTTATACCCGCTCACTGGGGAGAGTCCAGAAGTGCACCCTTCCTACCGAGTACCCTGGACCGTACTTGACATCTGCACCAGTAAAGGTACTGAAGTGAAGCTCCTGTCTCTGTCAGTTACTCCTGCTACGCCATCTCTTCTACACTACAACGCCCAGCATCACCATCTGCACCTACACTGCCCCTGGGGCCCGCTGCGCCTGTGGGGAGCAGAAACATCCCAGCTGCCATCCCATCACCCCTGGAGGTCTGCAGCAGCGCCGGTAACTATTACCGGAAGCCACAGGTGGCGTCACGAGACAAACTGTACACTAAAACCCATTTTCAAGAGAGACCCCAGAGTACAGGCCCGGGAGCTGACTGCTGTGACATCCTAAACAAGGTAAAAGGCCCGGATACCGAGTCCCCTATATCCCCCTGGGCGAGACACTGTGTTCTCTTGTTTGTAGATAGATAGATGGATAGATAGATAGATAGATAGATAGATAGATAGATAAACAACAAGTGCAGGAGCTTTTATTGCATTCCAATATAAATCCATAGAGCTTAATATAGAGTTGGTCCTTCTGTTGCCGATAAAATAGCTTCTGCTCTTCTGGGAAGGCTTTATACAAGATTTTAAAGTATGTCTGTGGCTCTCTATCTCCTTTAGTTGTAATTCATCCCAAAGTTTGTTCAATGGGGTTAAGCTAGGTCCCTGTGTGGGCCAATCAAATTCTGATACGCCAAACTAGCCAAAACATGCCTTTATGAACTGTCCCATGTGCTCTGGGGCACATTCATGCATGAACAGAAAAGGGACTTTGCCAAACTGTTCCCACAAATTTGGACGCATACAATTGTCCTAAATGATTTTTTCTGCTGATGCTGCAGCATTTCAGCATCGAACATAACTGGCTGAAATCATACAGCCAATACTTGGCACATGCTACTCATAGTTGTCAGATTTCCTTTAACTTGCAGACAGGAGCTGTCTAATCATTATCACTAACAATGACAGAAGTTTCTGAGCACCTCTCCTCACATGGAGAACTTGTATGGTTCAGTCCATCCAGTTTCATTATATTGGAAGTTTTGATTACTGAGATGGTGAACTCCTTGATAGAACATAAAGAAATGTAATTCCCATGAGTTGCCATGAGTTTACATAACCCCACAGAAGAGAAAGAATTCTTGCATTCCCAGATAGAAAAGAACAACAGAATAAGGTAATACTAGCAAAATTAAACATGTTGAGGGAATAGTTAGTGCATAAATTAAAACAAAAACTCTGAAGTAGCTATTTTAACCTATTCGTGATCGTGCAATTTTGCTGTTTTCTCTCCTTTTTCCAAGAACCATAAAGTTAATTTTTTTTTCGCTGACATAACCATATGATGGCTTGTTTTTTGTGGGACAAGTTGTAGTTCTGAATGGCGCCATTCACTTTACAATATAATGTACTGAAAAATAGGAGAAATTCTTAGTGGAATGAAATGTCAAAAAAAACCATGCAATTCTGCCATTGTTTTCTGGGATTTGTTTTTACATCATTAATTTTACAGTAAGGTATGTACGTATAGCAATATATAGTGCAAGAATTGTAATTATGGCATATATGCAAAAGGATCATCAAAATAAATCAAAGTATTGGGTACAAAAAAGTACAGATGCAATATAATCCAGCTATATTAATCCACGCAGTGTGTTAATCCAACTATAAAAATGCAAATGCAAATGGATCCTGGTAATGATTAAAGAATGGTTAATCTAATATGAGATTTTACAAAAAGCTATAAATCATACAGTGTGTATATTAAAGTGCAAATACAAATAGATCCTCGTATATTACTCCATCTGATATGCTGGTCCCAATATAATCAAGTACAGATAAATCCTAACTGCAGTAACAATATAGTTAATCATATATGGATGGTAGCATTAAAGGGAACCTGTCACTTCCTAGTTTCTATGTACACTGCCCCCATTGCTTTGTTAGTGATGCATGTGTAGTGAGCTGGCAGGCTCTGGCTGTTCTGTGATAATTGAGATAGAGCCTGTGACAGAAATGATAACGCAGGATGGTGTTGCCACCTTGTGGCCAGAGGTTGCACCTGCGCAGGATGTGATGACAGAGAAAAAGACTGAGTCTCCTGGGTCCCTCCCTAGAGAGTCACGTGAGCAAAGTGAAAAAGAAAGCAAAGTGCGTGAAGAGTCTGAGGTGGTCTGTGAAAGGAACCAGGACGGTGTGCAGGTCCTCGTGTGTGCCGTAGAGCAGGGTTCCCCAACTCCAGTCCTCAAGGCCCACCAACAGGTCATGTTTTCAGGATTTCCTTAGTATTGCACAGGTGATGGAATTATTGCCTGTGCAGGTGATGGAATTATCACCTGTGTAATACTAAGGAAATCCTGAAAACATGACCTGTTGGTGGGCCTTGAGGACTGGAGTTGGGGAACCCTGCCGTAGAGGATACTCTCAACGTGGTTTCTGTTATCTGACACCTTATCCTCAGAGTTTTCCCCAGCTTCCGCACTGCTGAAGGATTCAGCTGTTACACTCCCCGCTACTGGAGTGTGAACCACATAAGGGAATCCACAAGAAGCTACTACCCGGATCAGAGAGACTGTAAGCGGGACCTCTGGCGAGAGGCCGAAGTATTCCTTCCTTTCAGCGAAGTCTGCTGTTCCTGTTTTCTTCGGCTGGGACACCTTCCTGCAAAGACAGACAGGCCTGTGACGGGGGACACATCCTTCTGGAGTAAAGGACTGGTAACGTGTGAGTAGGGACAGTGAGGGTCAGCTTATAAGTACACGTTATTGCTGTGAACATTTACGGTTGTCATTTATTGTGTTCTGCTGTGTTAAAAATATATACAAGTAAAGATACGGTTATCAAGGTAGAGTCTGTGTGTGGGGATCTTGCTGGGCCAGAGCATGGATATCAACGCGCGGGCTTGCCCGCAGTCACTTCATCTGGCGTAGTCGGCAGGATCTGTGACCAGCAAGATTCCGTGTACAGTCAGAAAGCCCCGCCGGTGTCTATTGTGAATCAGGTCAGGAAATTTGGTGGACGAAACTACCCTGTACCAGAGTGGGCGGAACAAGTCCGGATACTGGGGGAAATGTACAATATTGACCCTAAGACCTTGGCAGAAATGGCGGTACTGACGCTAGAAGGGGAGGCATGGACGACAGTCAGACTGGAGATGGTCAGGGGCCAGCGTACAGTGGATGATTTGGTGCGGGTGCTGGAGAACACCTATGGGCCCACCACATACCCGGGAACACTGCGACACATGTTCTTTAGACGGAAGCAGCTTGAATGGGAGGATATTCCCCAATATGCGAATGCCCTTCAGGTACTCCTTGAACAAGCCTGTGGAAAAGGGGAACAACTAGCTGGTATGGCTCCTCATGACCTGGTACTGAGAGACCAATTTGTAATAGGACTGAGAGACCAGTATCTTAACCGCACGTTACAGGACTTGATCCGGATGATGCCGACTCTTACTTTTGCTGATGTCAAACAGGAAGCCATAGAACGTTCAAGGGGACCCGTCATGGATGTGGGGATTCAAGGTGCTGCGTGCAGATCCATATCTGACATTAAAAATCCGAACAGTCACACGGAAGACCTGAAACAGATGGTAGCAGACTTACAGAAACAGATTACAGTTAACATTACTCCGACAGGGAGACCAGCGAAGACAGCCTAGCCGTCCCGTGGGACAGTGTTGGTCATGCGGTGATCCTCGCCATAGGGCAAATCGTTGTCCTCAACACTTCCCTCCGCAAAAACCTCCGTCGCAACAACGAACAAACCTTCAGTTACCCCAGCGAAGGGAATTTCGATCAGACCAGCTAATGGAACCCCAGCCACATCCACAAGAAGAGCTACAACGCCGGGCCTCACCACAATGGCCGCCGTTAAACTAGACACCCCTGCAGGGAGGCTCGCACAGCAGGGGAGGCCAAGGAGAGGGGTGTGGAAAAACAGAGCCGACGGCGTAGTGCTCTTGCCTCGAGTAGCCCGACACTTGAAGTTGTCCTGGAAGGAATTGCCGTACAGGGACCGATGGACACTGGGTCACAAGTGACCATGATCTCTGAACAGTTTTACGAAAATTACCTCAAACCAAGAACTGCTTGTGACCCAGACACCGCCATTAAGATTATTGCGGCTAATAATCTACCCATTTCAGTGACCGGAGTTGCTTGGATGAACACAAAGGCCTGCGGACAGGACTTAGGAAAATGAGGGATCGTCATCGTCAAGGAAGGGTTCGGCTCCGAGACCCCAGTGATAGTTGGAATGAACATCTTGAAAGACCTGGATCTTATGCTGTTGACAAGAAAAGGACCCAAATACTGGCAGAAAGTCACCAAACATAAGCCGACTCGTCTGGCGTTCCAGCGCGTAATCCGGACCATTGGACTTCAACAGATGGCAGAGGAACAACTACCCCTAGCCGCCATTACGGTGCCACGCTGTACCCGGATTACTTTGCCCGCTGAAAAAGAGACAGTCATTTCCTTACCCCTTAACACCCACCGACAACTTGAGGGGGTTGAAGTGTTGATCGAGCCGAGGACCCCAAGTGGGGGTAAGCTAAACCCACTAGTTGCTCGCACTCTGGCCGTTGTGAGGAACGGGAGAGTCTCTGTCAGGCTAAACAACACCGCAGACGTAGGCCTAGCCCTTGAAGCCGGCACTCAACTTGCCCGGGTATATGCTCTACCCACGGAAGTGAATCCCATTGGACCCCTAAAATTCACCCCGTCTACAGAAGACGACTGGACGGTAACCATCTCAGCCATAAACGCTCAAGTAGACGATGAAGACATTGGGCGAAAACTACGGAAAAAAGTACAGCTAGACACATCTCAATACACCAAACAAGAAGTGTCTCAAGTGGAGGAACTCCTACGGGAACACCAAGACTCCTTTGCAAAGCATGACACAGACTTTGGGTGTACCACCAGTATCCAGCACGAGATACGCACGGGCGATACCCCCCCTATCCGCGAGATGTACCAGCAGATACCACCTCAACAATACCAGGAGGTGAAAAGCCTATTAGAATCCATGCTACACGCCGGAGTGGTACGTGAAAGCCAGAGCCCGTGGGCTGCACCCATGGTGATAGTCGAAAAGAAAGATGGTTCCCTGAGATTTTGCGTAGACTACCGTAGGCTGAACGCTTGCACTACCCGGGACTCATATCCACTTCCCCAGATCGAAGAGTCCCTGACCGCCCTGAAGAAGGCCAAATATTTTTCGTCCCTAGACCTGGCCAGTGGATATTGGCAGGTCCCAATGAGTGAGAAGGACAGGGAAAAGACCGCCTTCATCCTTCCCATGGGCCTGTATGAGTTCGACCGGATGCCGTTCGGCTTGAATAACGCACCAGGGACCTTTCAGAGACTGATGGAACGCTGTCTGGGAGACTTCAACTTTGAGTTTACGCTGATATACCTTGACGCCATCGTGGTATACTCCGCCACCTTTGAGGATCATCTTCACAAGCTTGGCCAAGTGTTCCAGCGCTTGAGGGGACACGGCTTGAAGTTGAAGCCCAGCAAGTGCCGTCTGTTCCAGCAGGAAATCGACTACTTGGGTCACCGGATCTCGGCCGAAGGTGTCCAGGCCTCTCCGGAGAAGATAGCAGCCGTTCAAGAGTGGCCGCAGTCAACTACCGTCAAAGAAGTCCGGGCTTTTCTGGGGCTGGCAGGCTACTACCGTCGGTTTGTCAAGGACTTTGCTCGGCTTGCTGAACCACTGCATGAGGTTCTCCGAGGGACCGCGAACAGTCCCAGAGGACGACGCATCAGTTGGGGGCCTGACCAAGAAAAATCCTTTCAGGCACTTAAGGCTGCTCTAACATCACCCCCTGTTCTGGCGTATGCAGATTACACATTACCGTTCCAGTTGCACACCGACGCCAGCCTTCAAGGTCTAGGGGCGGTCCTCTCCCAAGTTCAAGATAATAAAGAACGCGTAATAGCCTATGCCAGTAGGTCTCTCCGTGACACCGAAAAGAATCCCATCAACTACAGCTCCTTCCGCTTGGAACTCTTGGCTCTGACTTGGGCTATGATGGAGAAATTTGCTAGCTATCTGACAGGAGCAGAGGTGCTGGTCATGACGGACAACAATCCTCTCGCCCACCTAGAGAATGCCAAACTAGGGGCAATGGAACAGCGCTGGATGGCCAGACTCTCTTCATTCCAGTACAAAATTAAATACAGAGCGGGGAATGAGAATCAGAATGCTGACAGCCTGTCTAGAGTGACATCATCCCCACCAGTGGGGGACCGGGATGAAGAGTTGGAGGAAGATGAGATGCCTGACTTTGCCCGGCTCGCAAAGCAAATAGAAGATAGCCGCCAGTATGCTGTAGGAGGAATTGAAGCCGTAGTGGGATCTCCCCTGTCCCAGCAAGAATGGGCCAAGCTTCAAGATCGAGATCCCGAGCACGTCTTACTGAAACGGTATGTGAATAAACAAGACAAACCGCCCTCTGAAGTGAGAGCCCGACTATCGACCGGAGCCTTGACTCTGCTTGCCCAAAGGGATCGGCTGATCGTGAAAGATGGAGTCCTGTATCACAGGGCCCTTTTATCCCATATGCTGGAGGAGTGTTTGCAGATTGTCGTCCCGGTGCAGTTGGCCCATGAGATGGTGGGCGAAGCTCACAGGAGGAACGGCCACTTCAGCATAGACAAGACCCTCCGGTGGACCCAGCAGTTCATTTTTTGTCCGGGGCTCCGTAAGCTGGTTGAAAACATCTGTCAAGAATGCCGTACCTGTGAATTCCACAAGTCCGCTGAACAGCGCGCACCCGTCCAGACTATTAGGACGTCGTGGACCCTCGAGCTGTTGATGATGGACTATCTGTTGATCAGAACGGCGAATAGTGGCTACCAGTACTGTCTGGTGATGGTGGACCACTTCACGAAATTCGCCGTCGCTGTTGCTACCAAGGATCAGACTGCCGAATCAGCTGCACAGGCCATCTGTCAACAGTTCGTTCGGGTCTACGGATGTCCGGAGCGGCTGCACTCTGATCAGGGGGCTTGTTTCGAAGGGCGAGTCATTGAAGAACTCCAATGGATGTATGGAATCAAGAAGTCCAGGACCACCCCTTACCATCCACAAGGGAATGTCGCGTGTGAACGCTTTAACCGGACCCTCTTACAACTGATCCGGACACTGGCTGAAGACAAAAAGCCCGACTGGCCTCGATTCCTCCCAGACTGCTGTGGGCCTATAATAATCAAGTCCATTCCGTCACCGGATACACCCTATACACCCTTCTCTTTGGCCGTCCAGGCAAAGACATCCATGAGTTGCAACTGTCTAACTCCGAAGAAGATACCTATGGTACCTATCCTTCCTGGCTACAAACACACCGCCAGAGAATGGAGACTGTCTACCGGCTAGTAGGCCGACAAATCCAGGATCAAGTGCACGCTGACCCACTTCCGGTACAAGAGGACTCACTGAATGTAGGTCAACTGGTCCTAGTCCGTATAAAGAAACCGCAAGGGAAACTCCGGCCCAAGTGGGAGACCGAAGTCTATCAAGTAATTGGACACCCGTACCCTGGTGGCCCCGTCTATCGAGTGCAGGGCGAAGACAGCGGCAGCATCCGTACTTTGCACCGTAATATGTTGCGCCCCTGTCACTCCCAGCCTGACTCCCCTACTGTGATACCTAGAGAGATGGATATCACTAATACTGTCGGAGACACTGACCCCGGGGATGTAGAGATTGAATGCATGCCTACCCCTGTCCGTCTGACTGACGCACTTGAACCGATTGCCTCCTCTACTGACATGTCGACTGGGAAAGAGAGTGGGGTGACTGAAAGGAGAGAGGGGATCCAACCCGTTAGGCGGACAACGAGGACCACTGCAGGGGTACCTCCAGGACAGTCCTACAGAGACCAATATGTGTGGCCCTCTTCCCAGCCGCCCCCTGTAATATCCACAGCCATCACCGCCCTGGAGCCGGTCGTTGGCAGGGACTGCCAACCTTTGAGCGGGGGGGCGTGTAGTGAGCTGGCAGGCTCTGGCTGTTCTGTGATAATTGAGATAGAGCCTGTGACAGAAATGATAACGCAGGATGGTGTCGCCACCTTGTGGCCAGAGGTTGCACCTGCGCAGGATGTGATGACAGAGAAAAAGACTGAGTCTCCTGGGTCCCTCCCTAGAGAGTCACGTGAGCAAAGTGAAAAAGAAAGCAAAGCGCGCGAAGAGTCTGAGGTGGTCTGTGAAAGGAACCAGGATGGTGTGCAGGTCCTCGTGTGTGCCGTAGAGGATACTCTCAACGTGGTTTCTGTTATCTGACACCTTATCCTCAGAGTTTTCCCCAGCTTCCGCACTGCTGAAGGATTCAGCTGTTACACTCCCCGCTACTGGAGTGTGAACCACATAAGGGAATCCACAAGAGCTACTACCCAGATCAGAGGGACTGTAAGCGGGACCTCTGGCGAGAGGCCGAAGTATTCCTTCCTTTCAGCGAAGTCTGCTGTTCCTGTTTTCTTCGGCTGGGACGCCTTCTTGCAAAGACAGACAGGCCTGCGACGGGGGACACATCCTTCTGAAGTAAAGGACTGGTAACGTGTGAGTAGGGACAGTGAGGGTCAGCTTATAAGTACACGTTATTGCTGTGAACATTTACGGTTGTCATTTATTGTGTTCTGCTGTGTTAAAAATGTATACAGTAAAGATACGGTTATCAAGGTAGAGTCTGTGTGTGGGGTTCTTGCTGGGCCAGATCATGGATATCAACGCGCGGCCTTGCCCGCGGTCACTTCACATGCATGCATGCACTTTTTTCATTAAATCGGTGGTAGTATAATGATTTTATAACTTTATATACACTTTGTCCTAACTGCTCGTATTCAGTCATAGGGGTGTGATTCTCTCATTCAGTCATGGGCAGCACCACATTCTGTCACTGCTGGTGAAGCCCATGTATTTGAATACTGCTCCCGGCAAGGTTGCATCTAGATCGGAGGTGATTCTTTGTGATCCTCACTTTAGCCTCCGATCTAGAGGCTTCACTGCTGAGGAGACTAATCGGAGTCGCTGGAGTGAGGGCCTCAGTAATCCCCTCTGATGTAGACAGTTCTGCACTGACACCACTAGATCAGAGTGGATTCCAGGATCCTCATACTCACTGCTGTCTAGTCACCTCTACCTGCTTTTTAATGTTTTTCTTATGCTTTTTTATGCAATTGCTCATGTTTTTAATGGAGCAAACAGCACAAGTCAAAAATGATTTTTTACACTGTTATATAATTTATGTATTTTTACATTGTTATATATTTTATGGATTTGGGCAAAATTCTTTTTTCCCTGATTAATGAAACATTTTTATTGCTGCTTTATGTAATATACAAAATTCCCCTTATCGCTGATTGTTCAGTTTTGCCAGGATGTGACTCTTCCCATTTGTCCTCAGTCCTGTTCGCAGTACCAACATTGTGAAGAGTGGGCAGAGCTCCGCCGGGAGAGGCATAAAAGAGCGCCCCGACAGTCACCATGATGTACAACACAGAAGTGACAAATTATTACAGGAATGTCCAAGGTCCCTGGAGAACACTGCTGTTATAATTTACGCCACTTTTGCAATGTCAATTATGATGATTATGTCGGCTGCACCGTTACTGTCATCACCCTCCCCGCAAATCTCCACCCAATCTTAGTTTGAAGTTGATTTTTTGAGGACCTCAATCCAGCAACTCCATTCTAGTCACCTTGGTACTGAACCATCTAGAGTGGAGGCTACGGCCAGGTCTTCAAAAAATCACCCCCGCTCTACTCACCTCACTAGTGAGCCCCCTACAGTGCAGGGTAAAATGAGGTCCTCAAATAATCATCTCCAATCTAGACGGCTCCTTATAGAAGTGGCTAGAATGCATTTACTGCAGTGCGGTGATGTAACGAGGACCCGGAATAAATGAGATTGCAGGTGTTTCGTTTTCTTGAATGGTAATTATGTTTTATATATATATATATATATATATATATATATATATATATATATATATATATATATATCAGTGGAGAACTGTTATAATTTATGCCACTTTTGTGCTGTACATTCTGAGGATTCTGTCGCCCCCAACAGTCACCATAATGTACAACACAGAAGAGACAAATTATTACAGAAATGTCCAAGGTCACTGGAGAACACTGCTTTTATAATTTACGCCACTTTTGTGATGTCAGTTATGATGACTCTGTCGGCTGCGCTCCGTCACTGGCTGAGACTTGTGGACATAAAGGAAAATTTTAATTAGAATGGCTAAGAGGAAAACATTGGACTATTCTGAAGTGGCCTTCTATGAGCCCATCTTTGGAAAGAGCTGAAACATGCCGTCTGGAAAAGGCAACCTTCAAACACGAGACAAGTGGAGCAGTTTGCTCATGAGGAGTGGGCCAAAATACCTGTTAAGAGGTGCAGAAGTCTCATTGACAATTACAGGAATCATTTGATAGCAGTGATTGCCTCAAAAGGTTGTTCAACAAAATATTAAGTTAAGAGTACAATCATTTCTGCCCAGGCCTATTTCATGAGTTTAGTTTTTTTTTAAATTCTGTGGAAGCAGGGTTGAAAAGCAATGTCTGACTTTCATTTGTTCATTTTCATAGATTTTTAATTTATTATTACTTTTATCAGATTCAAGTTATTTCTGTGACCATTGTGGGTTTTTTATTCATTAAACGAGGGGTACCAACAATTTTGACCACATGTGTAAAAACACTCTATGTGCTACTGTCATCTGGTGTTAGGGATTCATTCAAATATTAAGAAAATGTAATTCATGTACTCCTATGCTCATAAAGGCTCTGCAAAAAGTGCAAAGCCAGGAAAAAATTATAACCAAGCTCATCCATAGTCCCTTGAAGGCAACAAGGACCAGGGCCCGCAAAATCGCTCTTGCAAGCGTGAAACGGCTGTTGTTCGTCTTCTTTCCCCACTCTCCCTGCTTGCCACTGTTTTCACCAGAGGTATGGAATAAAGGATATTTGATTTTACCAGAGTGGAGCTTTTCATTACTCTTTCTCCTGCATTACAGTTGTGCTCAAGAGTTTACTTACCCCGACAGAATTTTCTTGGCCTTGTTTCAGAGAATATGAATGTAACAAAAAAACTTTTTCTCCTCTCATGGTTATTGGTTGGGTGAAGCCATTTATTGTCAAACTACTGTGTTTTCTCTTTTTCAATCTTAATGACAACCAAAAACATCCATACCCTGGTGATTTTGGCCTCATAAAATGCACTGAATTTGATACAAATGAGTTTGAATGGCTGCTAAAGGTAACATCCTCATCTAATAGGTGGTGCAGGCATCTTTTGCATTTCAAAGCACCGTAATTTCACATACAGCAGGTTAAACTGTATGGATGACAATAGTCAATATTTGGAACAAAAGAAAAATGTGGTCACCTGCAGCAGCTATATATTTAGCAATGAACAGCAAAGCACTAAGCCTAGAGGCTGTATTCAGTCACTCTCTTTGCTTCAGCAGCTTTCCCTAGAATAAATGCAGAATGTATCACTTAGAAACAGCAAAGCACAAGATTAGCAATTAGAAGGACTTTTAGTATGATGATGGTTCAGCATCAGCACCAGTATCACCACTAGAAGACTCTGATTCCTGAAGCTGTGCACACACAGGCCTAGACAACTACTCTCTCCCTCCAATCACAACTGTCACAGCTGTGCAACAGTGTTAGTGTGCCGAGTAAGGCGGCGCCGGTCCTTTTATAACCTCTGAAGAGGTAATGCAGCCAATTAATCACAGTAATGCAACTATCAAGAAGGCTACGGCATTACAGTGACTGGCAGGAATTTCCCACATGTTTATAGGCTGTGTAACAAGCACCAAACAAGTGGGGTGAGTATTGGAGCATTAAATCTGAATATCAACCAATGCTCAGTGAGTGCGGAGCACAAACGAGCACCCAGATATTCGAGTGATATCTGAGTATCACTGAGCATGTTCGCTCATCACTACTATTAATCTGTGAAAACATCAATGAATCATATTCCATTATGTGTTTTAAAATATGGAGTTTCACACAGGCACCATATAGTGGCACACAAAGTGGTTCAAAATACAGACTTGCAGTAACTATGCATGCTGCCATACAAGGCTACGGCAATGTCATGGCGGCGCCGGTCCTTTTGTGACATGCAGAAGTAGTGCTGTTGCAGAGTGTGACATGCAGAAGTAGTGCTGTTGCTTTAAAAGCATTCAGCAGCTATTAGAAGTAACACAAGCACAGGAGACAGGGAGTGTTGTGCTCCAGAAGCATCCAGCAACTAGAGGGGTTAACACAGTCACAGGAGAAGGGGAGTGTTTTAGCAGAGCCCAAGGTGGATTGTGGAGGAGTTGTTTACTGTCTGGCCGGAACTGAAGAGAAAGGTAGCATATGATCTGTATCTCACATAAGGCAAGGGAACCAAATTCATGTTAGGAGGGAAGATAAACAAAGGTCAGTTAGACTTCCTGAGCTAACAGTGTGGAGTATTGTCGGCCAGGAAGATAAAGACTGGAAGGAAGCCAACCATAGAGATCATCTCCCTCATCACACCCTCCCCTCCTCCATCTCCAAGCAGGATAAAGAATGCTGTGTACTATTGAGTCCTTGTGAAAGAAAAGCCTGTGATTGTGTATGCATTAAAACTGTGCTGTACTGTGCTACCGGATAATAGACTGTGTACTGCTGTGCTGCAAAGGAGACTGTATTGTTCTCACTGGAGCCTATTGCTCAAAGAGACATTTGCATTGCACTGGCCATGCCTCATTAAATGTTACTGTTCTACTATTTATGAAGACTGTTGTCAGATATGTCTGGTCAGCAACTGAATTTATCGTGTGCCTGAGAGAAGCTGCTGCCTAGGCTTGCCCTGAGTAACGGTTCCCCCAGGATTCCAACGAAATCATGTAACCGGTCTCGCTCCATCTGAACTTAGGCTGCGTGCGTGTAACACTTTTATAACTTCTGATGAGGTAATGCGGCCAGCAAATCACAGTTATGCCACTACCAAGATGGTTTCGACATTACAGTGACTGACAGGCAATCCTGTATGTTTACAGGCTGTGTAACAGGCACCAAACATGCTGAGCGCGGTTTCGAGCATTAAATCCGAACACCGGCCAATGCTCGGCAAGTGCCGAGCACATCCGAGCACCCAGATATTCGAGTGATATCCAAATATTACCGAGCACGTTCGCTCATCACTAGTATTAATCTGTGAAAAAATAAATGAACCATGTACCATTATGTGTTTTATAATATGGAGTTTCACACAGACATCATATAGCGGCACACAAAGTGGTTCAAAATACAGACTTGTTGGAACTATGCATGCTGCCACACAGGGCCATGACAATGTCCTGTTCATTAACCAACTCTTACACACGAATGTTATATATGCACATACATTTTTCTATAGGCTTATACAGCTTCCTATTAAAGGGAACCTGTCACGTCCTAGTTGCTATGTACACTACCCCCATTGCTTTGTTAGTGATGCAATGTGCATCACTAACAATCTTTTTTCATTAAAATCGGTGGTAGTATAATGATTTTATAATATTATATATACTTTGTCCTATCTGCTCGTATTCATTCATAGGGATGTAATTCTCTCATTCAGTCATGGGCAGCACCGCATTCACTCACTGCTGGCGCCTCTCATGTATTTGAATACTGCTCCCGGCAAGGTTGCGTCTAGAACGAGCTAGACACTTCACTGCTGAGGAGACTAGATCGTAGTTGCTGGAGTGAGGGCCTCAAAAAATCCCCTCCGCTGTAGATGTAGCACCCTGAGGATTCGGCTGCTACAGGGGTATTGCACCTCAACCCAGAGGTGTGATATTCCACTCCCGGGTAAGGATGGAGTGTGGAACTGAGCTCGGTAGGCTGCATGCACTACACACATCCCATTTCCGAGGAGCAGACCGACGGTACTCCCACTTAGAAATGTGCAGGTACGACCGAGTCTGTTCCTGGCTGGAGTGGGAGGGGGGTGGTACATCCCAAGTAGTGTAGGGGCAGATAGGGGGAGCAGCCTGGGTAAAGATAGGAGCTCATTGGGTGCTGGTCACCTGAGCTCACACATAGAGGGTGTATATAAGGTGGGCACCAACTAAGAACAGGGTCAGTTGCAGAGAGAAAGTCAGCGAGCAGAGGAGAAGAGAGACCCAGAGTGAGAGAGGAGAAAGAGAGACCCAGAGGGGGAAACAGAAGAAGAGGACTCTAAGAACCCAAATTAAATCCCCGGGTGAAGAGTCGGCACAGGGTACCGGAACCCAAGCTGGTGGGGGCAAAAACACACCCCAGCCAGAGACCGGACGCCGTGGGCAGCGTTTGCCACGGCCACCCACCACATCCACCACGAAGGCATACCACGTGGAGGGTCAGGGAACCCAAGGCCAAGGGTCTCCCAACAGAAGGCCCGAGGGAGCTGGACCTGGGTGGATCAATAGTGGGGACGGCCAGAGAAAGGACAGAAGGAGAGCTCAGGGTCACGCTCCGGACTTATTTGGGGGTTGGCTGGATCCAGAACCTGGTGGACGCAGCACGGCTCGGGAGGTCACTCGAAGCTGGAGTGACCAGAACATCAGCAGTGAGTAAACATCCTAAACTGCATAACCCGACTCTGTCTCTGATTGCCGTCTACACTGCATCACCACAACTCCCATCCTCTGCACCTGATCCCCCTGAGGCTATACCCCACCTGTTGGGGGTTATATCACCAAAGCTGCACCTACACCACCAGCCTCAGCGGACCCTGCTGCAGCGGCGGCCACAGTGACCGCAACACAACGGGTGGCGTAGTCGACATTAAGAACTTAGTAACATCTGTAGGACTGCCACATACAACTGAGTTTGACACCCTGGGCACGGACCGGGTCACAGCCACTCGGAAGACTACAACCCCCATCTGATCCGGCTCCGGATATTCCCCCTAAAGAATATGGCCCAGGGGGCGCGTCAACTTTGGCGTAGTCGGCAGGATTACGTGCCCGCAACACCCGGGTACTGCGTGCCTGAAGAAAAGAATGAGTTTACCTCAAAAAGAAGTCTCCTGCCGGTTCCGGAGGGTCCCCGCCATCGGACCCCATCACCAGTCGATTCCCGCCGGTTGTCCGCCATTAACAGCTTTTTCCCGCCATCTGCAGAGTTTCCCGCCACTGGGAGACGATTCCCGCCATTTCCAAAGGTTTCCCGCCTTGGAAGAGCGGACGCCATTATGGGCGTGCCAGAGGGTGGTGAGAGGCCGCCTCCCATCGTGGGCCAGGACCGAAAATGGCGCCAAAAGTGGAAACCGCCCCCACCAACAGAGACTGTGATGTTAGAGGTGTCTGTCAGCGTGAAAGAACCGCCCCTGGAGCTGACAGTCACCAAGTGGCCCCGGGACCGCCCTCGAAGGGGGAGGAGACGAAAGGAGAGAGAAAAGATGGGTGTCGCTTGGAGCAGTCTAGAGCGAGCGCACCCGGAGGCAAGAAGCCTGGAGAAGAATATCGGAGGAGCTTACCCGGAGATGGCGAGAAAGCAGAGCAGCACCGGCCCGTTGGCCAGGAGCCTGCTAGAAACCGAGGAGGGAGAGCAGAGCAGCACCGGCCCGCTGGCCAGGAGCCTGCTGGAAGAAGAGCAGAGCAGCACCGACCCGTTGGTCAGGAGCCTGCTGGAAACCACGACCCCACTAGGCCTAGTGGAGGTCCTCGCACAGCTCCCCCGAGACCGGGAGTGTGCACAGACTGCCCTGGAGGGCCTCGCACGGAGGATGGCCCGGGTACAGCGAGAGACATTGGCGGAGTGGAGCCGAGAGATGGCCCAGCAAACCAAGACCCGGAGCACGCCAGCCAAGATGAGGAGACAGACCGCCTCTGAGGATGGCGCGGGAGGACCCAAGGCCGGAGACGGCGCCGAGAAGAGAGCCGAACGCATGGAGGCAGGTAAAGGGGACGTCTATACCCCAAACCGGGAAACCGCGTACCTGCCCCAGCTCCCCGTCGCAGAGCCCGAAAGTCCCCCTGCTGTGCCCGAAAACGCCATGTCACCGACGCAGACTAGGCCCCAACCGGAAGCCGCCGCCGCGACCCCTGTGACGCCATGCGCAACGACCCCGAGCGTGGCAAAACAGGAAGCAACACCAGCCTGGTCGCAGGGCCTAGAATTCCCGGGCGTCGCATCACCAACAGCGCCCCCTACCTCCGCGGAGCCTCCGGCCTGGCCGCAAGGCCAGGTAGCCCAGGGCGCCGCCGTCCTAACGGTGCCCTTCACCTTCCAGGTGCCCCAGGCCTGGCCGCAAGGCCTGGGCAACCCGGGCGCCACCACCACCGCGCCCACGCCCGTAAAACCAAGGGTGCCGCGGCTGGGAGAGGACTTGTTTGCCCAGCACACGTTGCCGGACGGGCAGCCTTTCATCTGGCCCCAGGAATATTATGGACTGGAGCACCAGAGGAGGGTTGGGGCCATGTGTGCACCCCTGATTCCGGCTCCGAAGCCCGTGATAAGGATCTCGCCCCCGCTTGAAGAGACCCAATTTGAGTGGGACCCCACCGGAGAAGATCTAATGGGGTTCACTCAAGAAACCCGGGCAGCTGCAGCGGAGCGTGCTGAGTGCTGCTGACAGCAGCTCGAGGAGTTTGCGAAGGAGCGGAGAGAGAGGCGGGTCCGGGAACAACAGGCCCAAATAAGGAGCGCCGAGCAGAAGAGCCGGACCAGGAGGGACCCCCGTGCAGCGCACAGTCCCCGCACCACCGGGACTGTAATCAAGTTCAACATGCAGCACGGGTGGGGCTTCATCCGAGACCACAACACCCCCGGCGACGTCTTTGTCACGCGCAGAGACGTGGAGTCCCATCTGCCGGAGGGGCACAGAGGTCGTGACCTTTACATCGGGGACGAGGTCACCTTCACCCGGCACAAGTGTGCCAAAGGGCCTTACGCCCTCCATGTGCATCGCCTGACAGAGGAGGAGCTGCGATGTGAGGAGGAAGAGCAAGAGGACCCGGACGGGTCTGAAGCTAAGATCCCCAAAGAAAGAGCAGGAGGAAGACGTCGTTAAGTACAGCGGAACAGGTGCTGTAAATAGTTACCCGACCGGGGTACAAAGAAACTGTTACTGCAAATATAGTCCCCGTTGGGACCAGCTGATGTGAACTGTTCACCCGTTTACCCTTAATCCCACTGACCGAGGACTGAGAGCGGTCATTCCTCCCCAATACCTGGCCGAGGACTGAGAGCGGCCACACTGTCCCTTGTAAATAGTTGCGCTTCCTAAAGCGCCCCCTACTGGTTTTACTGTAAAACCACCTTAAGGAAAAGAACTGTCGCACTTTGCCCGGTCAACAGTTGCCCAGTGACCGGAGGAGGAACAAGAGACGACGAGAATGTTTAATGCTGCTAATTTATATAATGTTTTATATGTTTTATATGTTTTATATGTTTATGAAAAATTTTGTATGTTTTGTGATGTTTTTGTCTTACAGCCCGAGGACGTGCTGTGATTTACCAGGGGGGAATGTAGCACCCTGAGGATTCGGCTGCTACAGGGGTATTGCACCTCAACCCAGAGGTGTGATATTCCACTCCCGGGTAAGGATGGAGTGTGGAACTGAGCTCGGTAGGCTGCATGCACTACACACATCCCATTTCCGAGGAGCAGACCGACGGTACTCCCACTTAGAAATGTGCAGGTACGACCGAGTCTGTTCCTGGCTGGAGTGGGAGGGGGGTGGTACATCCCAAGTAGTGTAGGGGCAGATAGGGGGAGCAGCCTGGGTAAAGATAGGAGCTCATTGGGTGCTGGTCACCTGAGCTCACACATAGAGGGTGTATATAAGGTGGGCACCAACTAAGAACAGGGTCAGTTGCAGAGAGAAAGTCAGCGAGCAGAGGAGAAGAGAGACCCAGAGTGAGAGAGGAGAAAGAGAGACCCAGAGGGGGAAACAGAAGAAGAGGACTCTAAGAACCCAAATTAAATCCCCGGGTGAAGAGTCGGCACAGGGTACCGGAACCCAAGCTGGTGGGGGCAAAAACACACCCCAGCCAGAGACCGGACGCCGTGGGCAGCGTTTGCCACGGCCACCCACCACATCCACCACGAAGGCATACCACGTGGAGGGTCAGGGAACCCAAGGCCAAGGGTCTCCCAACAGAAGGCCCGAGGGAGCTGGACCTGGGTGGATCAATAGTGGGGACGGCCAGAGAAAGGACAGAAGGAGAGCTCAGGGTCACGCTCCGGACTTATTTGGGGGTTGGCTGGATCCAGAACCTGGTGGACGCAGCACGGCTCGGGAGGTCACTCGAAGCTGGAGTGACCAGAACATCAGCAGTGAGTAAACATCCTAAACTGCATAACCCGACTCTGTCTCTGATTGCCGTCTACACTGCATCACCACAACTCCCATCCTCTGCACCTGATCCCCCTGAGGCTATACCCCACCCGTTGGGGGTTATATCACCAAAGCTGCACCTACACCACCAGCCTCAGCGGACCCTGCTGCAGCGGCGGCCACAGTGACCGCAACACAACGGGTGGCGTAGTCGACATTAAGAACTTAGTAACATCTGTAGGACTGCCACATACAACTGAGTTTGACACCCTGGGCACGGACCGGGTCACAGCCACTCGGAAGACTACAACCCCCATCTGATCCGGCTCCGGATATTCCCCCTAAAGAATATGGCCCAGGGGGCGCGTCATAGACAGTTCAGCACTGACACCACTACAGTACATTGGAGTTGATTCCAGGATCCTCATACTCACTGCTGTCTAGTCGCCTCTACCTGCTTTTTAATCTTTTTCTTATGCTTTTTTATGCAATTGCTCATATTTTTAATGCAGTAAACATCACAAGTCAAAAATTATTTTTTTACACTGTTATATAATTTATGTATTTTTACAGGAAATACTAATGGCAGGACTACCGACCAGAGGTAAATATCAAGCAGGGTAGTAGGTATAATAAAATGTAACTTTTAATAATAAAGGTTAAAACGAACCAGGAGGGCTCACAAAGGACACTAATGAAAATCAAGAAAATATACACTACCGTTCAAAAGTTTGAGGTCACCCAGACAATTTTGTGTTTTCCATGACAACTCATACTTTTATTTATCAAATAAGTTACAAAATGATTAGAAAATATAGTCCAGACATTGACAAGGTTAGAAATTATGATTTTTATTAGAAAAAATAATTTTCTCCTTCAAACTTTGCTTTCGTCAAAGAATGCTCCCTTTACAGCAATTACAGCATTGCAGACCTTTGGCATTCTAGCTGTTAATTTGCTGAGGTAATCTTGAGAAATTTCACCCCATGCCTCCTGAAGCCCCTCCCACAAGTTGGATTGGCTTGATCGGCACTTTTTGCCTAACATACGGTCAAGCTGCTCCCACAAAAGCTCAATGGGGTTGAGATCTGGTGACTGCGCTGGCCACTCCATTACAGACAGAATACCAGCTGCCTGCTTCTTCCCTAAATAGTTCATGCACAATTTAGAGGTGTGCTTTGGGTCATTGTCCTGTTGTAGGATGAAATTTTCTCCAATCAAGCGCTGTCCACAGGGTATGGCATGGCATTGCAAAATGGAGTGATAGCCTTCCTTATTCAAAATCCAATTTACCTTGTACAAATCTCCCACTTTACCAGCACCAAAGCAACCCCAGACCATCACATTACCTCCAACATGCTTGACAGATGGCGTCAGGCACTCTTCCATCATCTTTTTAGCTGCTCTGCGTCTCATAAATGTTCTTCTGTGTGATCCAAACACCTCAAACTTTGATTAGTCTGTCCATAAAACTTTTTTTCCAATCTTCCTCTATCCAATGTCTGTGTTCTTTTGCCCATATTAATCTTTTCCTTTTATTAGTCAGTCTCAGATATGGCTTTTTCTTTGCCACTTTGCCCTGAAGGCTGGCATCCCGGAGTCGCCTCTTCACTGTAGACGTTGACACTGGCGTTTTACGTGTACTATTTAATGAAGCTGCCAGTTGAGGAGCTGTGAGGCGTCGATTTCTCAAACTAGAGACTCTAATGTATTTGTCTTGTTGCTCAGTTGTGCAGCGGGGCCTCCCACTTCTCTTTCTACTTTGGTTAGAGCCTGTTTGTGTTCTCCTCTGAAGGGAGTAGCACACACCATTGTAGGAAATCTTCAGCTTCTTGGCAATCTCTTGCATGGAATTGCCTTCATTTCTAAGAACAAGAATAGACTGTCGAGTTTCACATGAAAGTTCTCTTTTTCTGGCCATTTTAAGAGTTTCATAGAGCAAACAAATGTAATGCTCCAGATTCTCAACTAGCTCAAAGGAAGGTCAATTTTATAGCTTCTCAATTCAGCCAAACAGTTTTCAGCTGGGCTAACATACTTGTGCAAGGGTTTTCTAGGGTTTTCTAAGCATCCATTAGCCTTCTTACACAGTTAGCAAACACAATGTACCATTAAAACACTGGAGTGGTGTTTGTTGGAAATGGGCCTCTATACACCTATGTAGATATTGCAATAAAAACAAGACATTTGCAGCTAGAATAGTCATTTACCACATTAACAATGTATAGAGTGTATTTCTGATTCATTTAATGTTAGCTTCATTGAAAAAAATATGATTTTCTTTCAAAAATAATGAAATTTCTAAATGACCCCAAGCTTTTGAACGGTAGTGTATATAAAAAAACGACACACACAAAGTCACTTAACACAAAAGAAAGTGGGTATATCCTCTAGCGTTTTGTCCTAATTTGTGTAATATAGTGATGAGGGAGCACTAAATTGCTCAGGTACTCGTTGCTCGGATCGAGAAAATTGGAATACTCGGGTGCTCAACCCGAGCAACGTACCCAATGTAAGCCTATGGGAAACTCGAGCATTTTTCAGGCGGCTCCCCCCGGCAGTCTGCAGAGAGACTAAAAATTGCCCAAATCGATGAGACAATGCTCAAATGACATGGGAACAGCATGAGGAAGACCCCTGGAAGCATTTCTGACTTTCAGGTCACTGCTGTCAACAATGTTGTCAGAGTATTATGCCACTTTTATGGACACACAATAAAACATACAAAAGCAAAATGGATTTTCCTGGGAAATATGTTAAGGAACATCCTTTCCAGGGTAATGACTTGTATATAAGACAAAATAAATGACCAAAACCAAAAATACTCCTCCACACCTTGGGCTATGTTCACACGTAGCGTTTATGATGCATTTTTGCACTTTTGCATTGCTTTCAACAAAGACAAATGCATTCACTGGGAAATGTCATTTTAACATTTTACAACCTTATCTGGCCATGTGGTGTGTGACACATCATCAGACACATGCATACAGTGCTGAAAAGACATGGGAACAGCATGGGGAAGACCTCTGGAAGCATTTCTGACTCCCAGGTCACTGCCTAAAAGTGTGCCCATCATAAGTGATCCTTGGTGCATGCGAAGATGCCTCCCGCCATACACCTGTCATTGCAGACTTGCAACAATCACCGTCCACGTCCTTGTCCCAGTGCTGCGTTCAGTTGTCCCTACCCCATTCCTTGGAATGCAAGCGCAAGTATGCTGCCAGCCACCCACCCACCCACCCACAGGCTCCAATACTATACTGCCAAATTTTTGACAGCTGCTTGCACTTGAAATGTGGCCTTTTAGGTTCATGGAGACGGAAGCTTCCCATAACCTCATGCCGGCCGCGGCCGGGTATCCATACTCGGTCTCCAGCCGCCATTGTTTCTCCCTGTATCGTCTCTGCCTTCCCCAAGCATGGGTCCCACAACATTACCCGTGCCCTCCGCAGTGCACTTACAGGGAAGGACCACCTACCCACAAACACATGGACAGGTGAATGTGGCCAGGGACGGTACGGAGCCAGTCCACAGCTTTTTTTGCTGAGTTGTATTTCACCACAGCCATAATTTTTAGCTTGGTGAAAGGACTTGGGAAACCATATCTACCCAGCTGTCATTTCTCCCAGGAAGTCCTCTAAAGCTGCTTTCACTTGAAATGTGGCCTTTTAGGCTCGTGGAGGCGAAAGCGTTTCATAACCTCATGCTGGCGGCGGCCGGGTGTCCATACTTGGTCCCCAGCCGCCACTATTTCTCCCGGTATCGTCTCTGCCTTCCACAAGCACGGATCCCACAACATTGCACGTGCCCTCCCCAGTGCACTTACTGGGAAGGACCGCCTAACCACAAACACGTGGACAGGTGAATGTGGCCGGGGATGGTCCGGAGCCAGTCCACAGCTTTTTTTGCTGAGTGTTGTATTTAGCTCGGTGAAAGGACTGGCACAGAGGGAAACCGTAACTACCCTGGGTGTCATTTTCCCCAGGAAGTACTATAATGCAGCTTGCTGCAGAAGCAATGGCAGCCCATCCAACATCAACTTGCACTTGTCGGTGGTGCTTTGACACACAAACATCTTTCTTTGCGCATTTAATTTCTTGAATACAGAGTTGGACAATGGCCTGATCTGCAATGCGGTTTAAGAAATAATATGCATAAGCATGTCCGATCCACATTAAAACGTAGCTATAGAGTGTCCGGGAACCCTCCCCCACACTTTTCTTAGCCAGGGCTGCTTCTCGGCAGGGTTGGACGGGCCCACCAGAGAACCGGAGACTCTTCCGGTGGGCTCTGGCTTCTCCTTCAGGAGAGTTCATAGTGCCGAGGTGAGGCCATGATGATGATAGAGGCCACCCTCTGCTTAGTTTCCTGTTACTTGGAATGCAAGCACAAGTATGCAGCCAGCCACCCACTCACAGGCCGCAACACTAAACTGCCAGGTTTCTGGGCAGCTGCTTGCACTTGAAATATGGCCTTTTAGGCTTGTGGAGGTGGAAGCTTTTCACAACCTCATGCTGGCGGCGGCCGGGTGTCCGTACTCGGTTCCCAGCCGCCACTGTTTCTCCCGGTGTCATCTCCGCCTTCCACAAGCATGGGTCCCACAGCATTACCCATGCCCTCCCCAGTGCACTTACTGGGAAGGACCGCCTAACCACAAACACGTGGACAGGTGAATGTGGTCGGGGATAGTACGGAGCCAGTCCACAGCTTTTTTTGCTGAGAGTTGTATTTAGCTCGGTGAAAGGACTGGCATAGAGGGAAACCGTATCTACTCTGGATGTCATTTCTCCGTCATCAGGTTCCGCCCATTGTCACACACGACCATGCCTGGCTATATGTTCAGCGGTTAGAGCCACAGATCAGGCTGCTGTGTTACAGCTTTCAACAACTCTGCAGCGCTGGGCGGTTTGTGAATTAAGCATTAAGCATGTTATCTTCAGCACAGCCTATTGCCGCTTGGCCAAGGCAGTGCTGCAGTGCTGTCAGCTTGTGACTGATGTGATCATTTCGGAGATGGAGGAGGAGGTGCATGAGCTGAACAATATGATTACATTGAGGTTATATTGGTGACGCTGTTTTTTTTTTGTTTTTTTTAAGACAAATGCATTCACCGGGAAATGTCATTCTAACATTTTGCAACCGTATCTGGCAATGTGGTGTGTGACACATCATCAGACACATCCTTTTTTATTCATGATGGAGGGACTCTGAAAGTCACAAAGCCTATTTTTATAGGGCCATCAGACGGCCCTTACTATTCTTAAAAGGCCAGCAGTCGGCCCTCGCTATTGTTAGAGAGCTATCAGCCGGCTTTGTTGTTCCCATTATTAACAAGTGGGTCTCCTATACTGTTATTGCGTATCCAGTGACTGCAAGGGCTGTCAAAAATTTGGACGCAAAGCAATACCTCTTTGAAGAGACATAAAGGAGGGTCTCAGTAAAAAAATATTCCCATTATAAAGGAGCGGGTCTCCTATAGTGGTAATACCCGTGCTGTGACTGCAAGGGCTGCCAATATTTGGGAAAAACCCCACTAAGAATTTAAAGACACATAGAGCAGGGCCACAGTAACAAGTACGACATGTTTCCATTAGAAAGGAGAGGGTCTGCTATACAGTTATAGGGTATGCAGTGAGTCCAACGGCTGAACAATTTTAGGAAAAGCCCCACTAAGAATTTAAAGACACATAGATCAGAGCCACAGTAACAAAAAATTCCCATTAGAAAGGAGAGAGTCTCCCATAGTGTTGGCCTATGCAGTGAATGCAATGGCTGCCTAAAATTTGGAGGCACTCCAATGCCCCTTGGAAGAGACGTGGAGGAGGCCTCATAAAAAAATGTTCCCATTAGAAAGGAGTGGGCTCCTATACTTGTAATGCCCATGCACTAAGTGTATGGGCTGACAAACATTTACCCCTGGGCGGTATACATGAACATACTGTATAAAAATTTTTTTTTACGGGCATCATAAACACCCTTTAAAAAAATTATGTAGGTGTTGCATCATGGACCACGGTCACCCTGGTGATATGGTGGTGGAGGATGAGGAGAAGGAGGAGGACAAGAGCAAACAGACAAAATCAGGAAGCGTATACCCATGTGTGGGTGTGAAAAGGTGAATGGGAATTCACCTCCCAAGAAAAGAAACTGGATTTGAGTTTATGTTACGCTGCTATCATTCGGCGGTGTTGAGAAGTCTGGTCCAATCCAACCCTTGTTTAATTTTATAAGAGTCAGCCTGTCAGCATTTTCATTTGACAGGCAGATGCGCTTATCAGTTATAATTCCACCCGCGGCACTAAAAACCCGCTCTGAAAAAACACTGGTGGCAGGGCAGGCCAGGACCTCCAAGGCATAGAGAGCCAGTTCATTCCACGTATCCAGCTTGGTACCCAGTAATTATAAGGCAGAGCGGAATCACGGAGGACATTGGTACGGTCGGCAAGGTACTCCCTCAGCATCTTCCCAAACTTTGCACTCCTTGTGCGATGGGAGGGTCTGAGAAAACTCTCCCAAAACTTTGACAGTGTTCCCCTGCCTCTGCTGGATTGAAGTTGTGTCTCTCTTGCCTGTACTCCTTGGTTTTCCAACGAAGTGTGCCCTCTGCCACCAGCTTTTTCAGATGGGAATTTTTTTAATAGTTCCGCAACAAGGGCCTTCTGGTACAGTCCCATTTTTGTACAACTGTCCGCCTGAGGAATAAGAAATATAAAGTTCTCCTTGCAGTGTGGGTCTAGAAGTGTCACCAACCAGTAATGACTGTTACCCAAAATTTTGAGAACGCGAGGGTCATGGGAAAGGCAGCGTAACATAAACTTAGACATGCGTGCCAGACTACTAACAGGCAAGACTTCCGTGTCCTCACCAAGAGGATGACTGACCATGCTCTCCTCCTCCTCCTCCTCTCTGTCCTCTGGCCATCCACGCTGAACAGACGGTATGAAAGCTATGCAGGTAGTACTGTCTATAGTGCATGAAACTAGCTCCTGTCCTTCCTCCTCCTCCTCCTCCTGTTCCTCATTGTCACCCAATCCACATTGGGATGAGATCAGGCTTGACTGTGTATAAACACCCTTTATGGTTCCTTGCTCCACCTCATCGTGCTCCGCCTGCAATGCATCCTCTTTGATTGTGAGCAGAAAGCATTCCAGAAGACAGAGAAGTGGGATGGTGACCGTAATTATGGCGTCATCGCCGCTCACCATCTTGGTGGAGTCCTCAAACTTTTGGAGGATGGTACATATGTCTGACATCCATGTCCACTCCTGAGGTCTTATGTGTGGAGTCTGTACTGAATACTGATGGCCTTGTTGATGCTGAAACTCAACAACTGCCCTCTTCTGCTCACAAATCCTTCCCAACATCTGCAGTGTAGAGTTCCAACATGTGGGGACAACACACACCAGTCTGTGAGCCGGAAGCTGCAAACGATGTTGAATCACGGCAAGGGTGGGGAAGTTGTAGCTGACTTTCTAAAATGGGCACACAGGCGGCGTACTTTAACAAGCAGATTCAGCAGCTCCGGGTAGGATTTGAGAAACCGCTGAACCACGAGGTTAAGCACATGGGCCTGCCATGGTACGTGTGTGAGCTCGCCTTGCCTCAGAGCCGCCACCAGGTTCCGGCCATTGTCACACATGACCATGCCTGGCTGTAGGTTAAGCAGTGTGAGCTACAGATCTGCCTGCTCTTTCAGAGCTATCCACAACTCTTCAGCATTGTGCGGTTTGTCACCTAAGTATATTAGCTTCAGCACAGCCTGTTGCTGCTTGGCCGATGCAGTGCTGCAGTGCTTCCAGCTTGTGACTGATGTGGTCATTTCGGAGATGGAGGCTGAAGAGGAGCAGGAGCTGTAGACCGTGGAGGCAACCCTGATTGACCTAGGGCCCGCAATCCTTCGCGTCGGGAGGACGTGTTCCGTCCCAAGGTCCGACTGGGTCCCGGCTTTCACTATGTTAACACAGCGAGACGTCAGCGAGATGTACCGTCCCTGCCCACAAGCACTTGTCCACGTGTCCATGGTTAGGTGGACTTTCCCGGTAACTGCGTTGTTGAGGGCACGGCTAATGTTTTGAGACACGTGCTTTTGTAATGCGGGGACAGCACACCGGGAGAAATAATGGGGACCGAGTACCGATGGACGGCAGCTGTCATAAGGTGGCGGAATGCTTCCATCTCCACGAGCCTAAAAGGCAACATTTCGAGCGCAAGCAGTCGTGAAATGTGAGAATTTAATAGTGTGGCCTGTGGGGCGTTGGCTGCATATTTGCGCTTGCGTTCCAAGGACTAGGGTATGGACAACGGAACGCTGCGCTTGGACAAGGATATGGACATGCTTCTGTCTGATGCTGCTACTTGAGAGTGTGCAACCACAGGTGCAGGGCAGGAGGCATCTTTGCATGCACCATGGACAGGGGATTGGCTTGCATGCAAAACAGCAGAAGAAGTAATGGAGCCACCTGCTGACACTGTTCCTGGACCCTGGGATTCAGCCCACAAAGTCGGGTGCTTTGCTGCCATGTGCCTGATCATGCTGGTGGTGGTCAGGCTGGTCGTTTTGCCACCCCTGCTGATGCTGGCCTGGCAGGTGGTGCAAATGGCCTTTTTGGGGTTATCAGCAGAGTCTTTAAAAAACAACCAGACTCGGGAAGACCTAACAGTTGTACTGCCAATTTCCTTCGTGTTGGTGTAACGGGGAATGGTTGCATGCCTTCTGTCTGCGGCCACCACACTGCTTCTTCCTTCCTGTTGGGGTGCTCTGCCTCCCTCCCCCTGTGTGCTGCTGTCCTCGTTCTGCATGTCCTCCTGCCAGGTTGGGTCAGTTACTATATCATCCACCATCTCGTCTTCCACTTCTGCACCCTGGTCCTCCTCCTGACTTTCTGGCAATTATGTCTCATCATCGTCCACCTCTTGTGACACTTTCCCACCATCGCCTTCGTGTGACCGTGGCTGCTCAAATGTTTGGGCATCGCTACACATGATCTCCTCTTGCCCCGCTTCAAGTGGACCGGGTGAAAGGGCCGAATCTATAAATGGAAAAGTGAACAGCTCTTCGGAGTGTCCAAGTGTTGTATCAGTTGTCTCTGGGTACTCAGCATGGTGGGAGGAAGGAGGATCAGGGTGAGGAACATGCGGTTCAGAATCACAGCTACTGAGACTTGACCGTGTGGAAGACAGGGTGGTGGTGGTGGCTAAGTGACTGAAAGCATTATACCAACAACCTTTTGACACTGCTCTGGGTTCAATAGTGGTGTGCTGCGGTCCCCTAGAAATTGGGACAGGAAGGTCAGGCGAGAAGATGTGGGTGTTTGTTGTGGCACAATTTCGGCTTGCCCACGGCCTTTTCCTCAGCCTCTGCATGCACCATTACCATCACGTCCAGTTCCTCATCCCTTGCCACGTGCCTTGCTCATTTAAAATGGAGGACAGTATCTTCCACGCTCACTACAAATGACTGAGTTTGGAGCGAACCTCTATGTGACCCGTGTGACGGAGAAAACAGAGTTTTAAATACCTGGCCTGTAGGTAAGTAGTTTGAAAGCAGACTGCTTTGAATTGCTTCACTGACACACTAAAGGAAATTTTTAATGGAGGCCAGAAATGGCAGTATTTTCTGACAACGTATATGTGATCCGTTTGACGGAGAAAACACAGTTTTAAATAGCTGGATTTCTAGCGCTGTAATATGGAAAGGACCTGGCTGTATTCTGCAGTGCCAACAAGCAAATGGCGCAGAAAAAAATGGTGTTCTCTGGATTGCTTTTTAAGCAAATAATGAGGATTAAGATTCAAAGAAAAGTATTCCTGGCCCCTGAGACCTGGGCCTTTGTAAAGAAATATCTAACAGCAGCAGAAGGCAGAATTGGAATGGAGCCTCTTGTGCTATATGCAATGAAGTCTGCTATATACCCTGCCTGCCTAAATACACTGCCTGCCTGATATCTCTGCAGATGGATTAGTTAGTCCTCAAAAGGACTGTTAAGATGGATATGTGTAATGTACGGTTTTTCTCCCTACACTACCTAATACACAAGCAAATCTCTCCCTGACGCAGCAGCACCTCTCCCTACACTGTCTAATTCCGGAATGACTGTGACGAACATGGCGGTGCCAGGTCTGATATAGACCCAATGACGCTATGCGGCCAGCCAATCACTGTAATGCCTCAACCAACATGGCTATGGCATTACAGTGAGTGGCAGGCAATCCCTGCATGTTGATTGGCGCTCTAAAGAGTGCCAAACATGCAGGGAGGGGACCCGAGCTCCCGCCGAGCAACCCCGGAAATACTCGGCGCGCGCCGAGCATCTCGAGCAATGAGATGCTCGGGCAAGCACCGAGCAGTAGCGAGCATGCTCACTCATCACTAGTGTAATAGTGACACAATGACGGCAAAAATGTGAGAAAGGAACAGGTTCACCATGAGTTGGAGTAGGACCTTACTCATGCCAGATGGGATCCCCACTTTGCTGGTGTCTATCCAGGAAGGAGCGCACTAACCAGAGAGGAGATAATAAGAATGGGGGGAGACAAAATTACCCACACAGTACCCACCAAATATCTCATGTGTAATATAGAAGGAAATGGGATCAAATGCTCATGCCCCAAACTATCTACGCGTTTCGTGGCTTAACTCATCAGGGAAGGGTGGAGAAGAGGTACAGTCATAATGGCTGAGATCAATAGGGGTTCCAGTAGAAATGTGGAATTAGAACCTACTCCAACTCATGGTGAGACTGTTCCTTTCTCACATTTTTCCTTCGTTGCCTCACTATTACACAAATTATGACAAAACGCTAGAGGATATACCCACTTTCTTTAGTGTTAAGTGACTTTACATATCTTTGTGTGTGTCGTTTTATATATATATATTTTCTTGATTTTCATTAGTGTCCTTTGTGAGCCCTCCTGGTTCGTTTTCACCTTTATTATTAAAAGTTACATGTATTTTTACACTGTTATATATTTTATGGATTTGGGCAAAATTCTTTTTTCCCTGATGAAACTTCCATTTTTATTGTAGCTTTACGTGATATGAAAAATTCCCCTTATCGCGAATTGTTCAGTTTTGCCAGAATATGACTTTTCCCATTTGTCCACAGTCCTGTCCGCAGCACCGACAATGTGAAGACTGGGCAGAGCTCCGTGGAGAGAAGAGTAAAAGAGCGCCCCCAGCAGTCACCATAATGTACAACACAGAAGTGACAAATTATTACAGAAATGTCCAAGGTCACTGGAGAACACTGCTGTTATAATTTACGCCACTTTTGTGACGTCAATTATGATGATTCTGTCGGCTGCACTCTGTCACTGACCGAGACTTGTGGACATACAGGAAAATTTGAATTCTATCAAAACTGAACAATCAGAGCTATGTGTAATTTTTTATATTACAGAAAGCAATAATAAAAAAACTCACTTTATTAATTACAAAAAATATCACAAAGTGCCGAGCTTTCTCCATCTCACCCTTCATTAAAGGGGATATCCGGGACTTTATGAAAAACAAAAAATGTGCCTAAGCACTAACATGCAGGTAATTGCTACTTACCTGCCTGTGTCCCCCGGCGGCATTCTTCCCCGCACAGAGAAGTCACAGACCGCTCCTGTCAGGGATTCAGCTGCCTCTGCTGACGGGGCAGAGTGTTATGTCCAACTTATTCTGATTGACAGCCTTCTCCCCCAGTTAGACAGAGGGAATTCAGCTGTCAATCAGAATGACGTCGTCAGTCTCACCCTGTCAAGAAGAAAAAGACCCATAAATTGTAGGCTTTCAGCCCAGGAGAGGTGACAAAACAGGACAGGGACACAACAATGAATGACGCCTTGACGCTAGCTGTTGAGCACACATACAGTACAGACCAAAAGTTTGGACACACCTTCTCATTTAAAGGTTTCTCTGTATTTTCATGACTATGAAAATTGTACATTCACACTGAAGGCATCAAAACTGTGAATTAACACATGTGGAATTATATACTTAACAAAAAAGTGTGAAACAACTGAAAATATGTCTTATATTCTAGGTTCTTCAAAGTAGCCACCTTTTGCTTTGATGACTACTTTGCACACTCTTGGCATTCTCTTCATGAGCTTCAAGAGGTAGTCATCGGAAATGGTTTTCACTTCACAGGTGTGCCCTGTCAGGTTTAATAAGTGGGATTTCTTGTCTTATAAGTGGGGTTGGGGCCATCAGTTGTGTTGTGCAGAAGTCTGGTGGATACACAGCTGATAGTCCTACTGAACAGACTGTTAGAATTTGTATTATGGCAAGAAAAAAGCAGCTAAGTAAAGAAAAACGAGTGGCCATCATTACTTTAAGAAATGAACGTCAGTCAGTATTAAAAATTGGGAAAACTTTGAAAGTGTCCCCAAGTGCAGTTGCAAAAAACATCAAGCGCTACAAAGAAACTGGCTCACATGAGGACCGTCCCAGGAAAGGAAGACCAAGAGTCACCTCTGTTTCTGAGGATAAGTTTATCTGAGTCACCTGCCTCAGAAATCACAGGTTAACAGCAGCTCAGATTAGAGACCAGGTCAATGCCACACAGAGTTCTAGCAGCAGGCACATCTCTACAGCAACTGTTAAGAGGATATTTTGTGCAGCAGGCCTTCATGGTAAAATAGCTGCTAGGAAACCACTGCTAAGGACAGGCAACAAGCAGAAGAGACTTGTTTGGGCTAAAGGACACAAGGAATGGACATTAGACCAGTGGAAATCTGTGCTTTGGTCTGATGAGTCCAAATTTGAGATCTTTGGTTCCAACCACCTTGCCTTTGTGCGACGCAGAAAAGGTGAACGGATGGACTCTACATGCCTGGTTCCCACCGTAAAGCAGTGGGATGGTGTGGGGGTGCTTTGCTGGTGACACTGTTGGCGATTTATTCAAAATTGAAGGCATACTGAACAAGCATGGCTACCACAGCATCTTGCAACGACATGCTATTCCATCCGGTTTGCGTTTAGTTGGACCATCATTTATTTTTCAACAGAACAATGACCCCAAACACACCTCCAGCCTGTGTAAGGGCTATTTGACCAAGAAGGAGAGTGATGGGGTGCTATGCCAGATGACCTGGCCTCCACAGTCACCAGACCTGAACCCAATTAAGATGGTTTGGGGTGAGCTGGACCGCAGAGTGAAGGCAAAAGGGCCAACAAGTGCTAAGCATCTCTGGGAACTCCTTCAAGATTGTTGGAAGACCATTTCCGGTGACTACCTCTTGAAACTCATCAAGAGAATGCCAAGAGTGTGCAAAGCAGTCATCAAAGCTAAAGGTGGCTACTTTGAAGAACCAAGAATATAAGACATATTTTCAGTTGTTTCACACTTTTTTGTTAAGTATATAATTCTACATGTGTTAATTCATAGGTTTGATGCCTTCAGTGTGAAATGTACAATTTTCACAGTCATAAAAATACAGAAAAATCTTTAAATGAGAAGGTGTGTCCAAACTTTTGGTCTGTACTGTATATTGGCCAATCTATGCGCTAAGTGCTTTCCTTTACTGTAATTTTTCATATTAATATTACAGAAAATGTTTTTGAAATATTTCATGTGTACATTTTGTAGCGCTTTCTTATGTTATTAGTGCAGTAATGCAGTTTCAATATCTTAGAGCAATCACTTTTAGCAATTTAGGAGGCAATTTTGACCCTTTTTTTTAGTTGGCTCCTGTTCACATTAGTTAGGATGTGCTGGCCATTTTTGCTATTTGTTACTTTTAATGTATTGCATGCTTTTTGTGCTGTGTGAAAAATTGTTAAAATACATGATATTGGAGATGGGCATTTATATGAGATAACAAGTTTGAATAAATCACTAAACAATCAGATTGAATGTTAGAGCTTTTCCTGTCAAATGTGTAAAAAAAAATCAAAACAGAGACTTCAGTGACCTTAAAAATCTTTGCCAGAAAAGACTTTGAAAAGTAACATGTAAAATGACCCTTTAATCCCTTTTCTGACATTGGATGTACCAGTACATCCTCTTTTTAAGTGCGCTCCAGCAAATGGACCTATGGACCTACTATTACGTCATGGCAAACATGTGGGAACAGAAGCTCCCCCCACTTAAGTGATAGCTGAACTCTGACTGTCACAGCCAGGGGCAGTGCCCGCACTACCTTTGGATGATTAACCCTCTAAGTGCCATAATCAATAGTGTTTGCAGCATTTAGAAGGCTAGGGGAAGGGGTGGGCTCCCTCTCCCACCCGATCGGCACTCCAGAGACATGATAACAGGGTTCCGATGGTTACCATGACAGCAACAGGTCAAATAATGTCTTTATGGTCTGTTATCTTAGTGTAAGGCCAGGGTCACACAAGTGTATATTCTGTTGTGCAAGAGAATTGTGGCCCATTATGCAAATTACACTTGGCTCAAACTCTGACAGAGTATGCGCTTAGTGTCAGTGCACTGTGCTCCGATTCTCTCGCATGAGAGAATCGTAGCACAGGTGCAGAGGAGATGAAGAAAGCAATTTCTCTATCTCCTCCATTGCCGGCATCCGTGTAATCGGACTGCACTCAGAAAACATCTGAGTGCAGTCGGATGTTTTACACGCACCCATACACTTGTATGGGTGCATGCGATCTGATTCTCAGATGCACTCACAGCATGCTGCAATTGTTCTCTCATGCCAAATCAGCATGAGAAAATAATATAGTATAACACTGGTTCGAGTATTCTGCAATAAAACATAGAAGAGCACTTAGCCGTGTTATACAATCATCTGAGAGAACCCTAACGCTAACAGCTTTAATGCATTTATTGCAATGCATCATACCAGAGATCAAAATAATAAAAGTAAAAGTCCCATAGAGGGACCAAGTAAAAAATAAAGTTTAAAAAAATTGTAAAAATATAAAAAAAAAATCAGAAAATAAAGAACACATTTTTTAAAGAAAAGTTATACCAATTATAAATATATTTATGTTAAAACATCAATAAACAAAAAAGTACACATACTGTACTTGGTATTGCCGCATCTGGAGCAACCTGATCTATGAAACTGTCACACTTCAGTGAACACCGTAAAAAATAAAAAACTGGCAAAAAATATATTTTTCCATCATACAGCTGAACAAAAAGTGGAATAAAATGCGATAAAAAAGTCCAATGTAAATAAAAAAGGTATCACTGAATATGCCATCTTGTCCAGCAAAAAGCAAGCCATCATACAGCTCAGTTAGTGGAAAAATAAGATTGCTATACTCTCAAAATATACAGATGCAAAAACAATTATTTTTTCTAAAAACTTGTTTTTATTGTGTAAAAGTGGTAAAACATAAAAAAATCTATATAAATGTGGCTTCACTGTAATCATACTGGCCCAAAGAATAAAGCTGTCTTATCACTTCTACCACATGATGAACGGCATTAAAAAAAAAAATCCTGAATTGCTGTTTTTTTTTCATTCTGCCTCCCTAAAATCGGAATTGAAAGCGATCAAAAAATGTTATGTGCCCGAAAATGGTACCAATAAAAACTCATACAGCAAAGACAAGCCCTCCCATGGATATGTTGGCAGAAATATTGAATAATTATAGCTCTCAAAATTACAAAATTTACAAACAATTTTGTTTTGTTTTTTTATACAAAAAATTTGGGAGTGAAAAAAGCAATTTTTAATTTGCGATAGTAGCCAAACAAACAAATGAAATAAATCTGGTATCTCCGTAATCAGACTGAACCAAAGAATAAATCAGTCTAATCACTTATACTGCACAAGGAACGGTGTAAAAAATATATAAAACCAATTCTTGACCAGCTGTTGATTTATCTGCCTCCCAAAGGTCACAGTAAGGCTCGTTTCACATTTATTCTGCTCTCTACCCTGAATGCTTACACTGAGATTTCCATGTATATCACTGAAATACGGTATTTAGATGGAACCTCTGGCGGAAGATTCCCTATGATGAGGCAGATGGAGACACTTTGGACTCTGGCCAATGATCTGGTGGTGTTTGCCTTTTTAAGCATGCACAAAAGCTCGATCGACCACAGTTTTGTGCACTTCTAAAAAGAAGGACACCACTGAACAGAGGCCAGTCGGAGACCGGAGTAACACTGCTGCTTCATTATAGTGAATGCATTCTTCAGGGGTTTCATCTGAATCATATCATTCCGAGATTTACATGGAAACCCTGATGTAAAGTGCTCACTGTAGAGAACGGTATAAATGTGATCCAAAATGTTATTGTAAAGATGTGCGGTTGTAAATTTTAATAATCACCTAGGCAGGTTATCGATGCAATTAGTTTTATTCCTTCTGACCACGGTGAAAAGCAATTCCAGGTAAATGTCCAATAGGCAATTCTCTTAGTCCTTGAGTTTCCAACCTGGGATCAGCAGTTCCACTGCCCCGTACCAGGTGATACCCACCATACCCCAACTTTTGGTTGGCCCACAGCTTTTTGTATCTCCCACCGGTATATTGGCAGTCACAGCATATGCTCCTTAGGATGATGGACATCACGACCGCAGCCCGTGATACCACACAGCTCTCAGTCGGACTAGCAATGAATCTTCCCTTTCTCCTGCACAGGGTTCAGCCCCCTGAATCGGCAGAAGAGCTCACCCCTCCCTCCCCCAGCTAATTGTGCCTTAGTGGAGATATTTTCTCAGGTGGAACCCATCCCCTGGGTTTGCATGTGAGACTACCTGTGGTGACGGAGAGAACAATGGCCCAAGGTCTAGGAGATATGGTCACTGAATGGAATAGATACCTGAGGTTGAACTGATGAGCAAACAAATCACAAACAAAACACAGCAAACAAATTTCTAACTAAACACAAAATTAAGATTGACGAAAAGGGGTGCTCAGAGCTGGAAAAGTATTTAGAAAGTGGCCAGGTCCTCACAGTTATGTAAAATATTCCCAATAAAAGCTTTAAATTCAATCCGCAAAACAAGCAAGTCCCCACTCAGGTTCATCATCTATCAATGGAAATAAAGGGTGCTTCCACATTACTGGTAGCACAAAAGCTCTGGAAAAGTACTATGGTTACTCGCCCCCCCAAAAAGAAATTTTTTGTGCTTTCCATTGTGCCTGAAAAATAGTTTGTGATTACCATATTTTTCGGACTATAATTTTGGAGGAAAATGGGGGTTGCGTCTTATAGTCCGAATGTTGCTGGGGATATATATATATATATATATATATATACATACAGTACAGACCAAAAGTTTGGACACACCTTCTCATTTAAAGATTTTTCTGTATTTTCATGACTTTGAAAATTGTATATTAACACATGTGGAATTATATACTTAACAAAAAAAGTGTGAAACAACTGAAAATATGTCTTATATTCTAGGTTCTTCAAAGTAGCCACCTTTTGCTTTGATGACTGTGTGACGCTCGCAAGCCCTGCCCTGGTAAGATGGGGTACTCGGAGCCGGGTCCAACGTTGAGAACGGGGATGCAGTCGTGGCCTGGACCCGTTCCGTGCCCAGGGCCGTCACATTGAAAATGATGCTAGGGCTTTCTGGGTTGAGTGGTAATTGTCGACTACGCCACCTGTGGTGTCTGGTGATGCGCCACCAGCGCCGCTACAGTCCGCTGAGGCCCGATGTCATGGCGGCTAAAGTTCTCGCTGCTCCCCACAGGCAGAGCGCAGCCTCAGGGCAGGCAAGGCGGGATGAAGGGGGTAGTAGTAGTAGCGCGGGGAGTGCGGGCACCGCGTCGCGTGGTATGGTGCGTAATGAACAGTCCGGAGGCCATAGGGATGAATTTCCAAGGCTTTACTCACAGTTCTCATAAGCAGCGCAAGGCTTCTCCCTGCTCCTCGTGGAGTCCTGCGGCCACCAGGGACGGGGGTCCAACTACCTCTGAGGAAGTCCAGTGTGAGGTAGCGTCCCTACACCAGAGTGTTCCTGCACTACAGACTTTACCCTTTCCCGTCTGTGCGTGTGTAGATAGGCCGGGTCTCCCTTTGAGCTCCTCTCAGGTGTAGGGCTCGGGTGGCAATTCCTCTCCATCCGAGGCCCGACGGGATCCTCAGGGCCTAACCGGGCTTTCCCGTCCTGGACATAGAGTACGAGGTTGGGTGTCGGGGGCCGGTACCCCTCTTGCAGCCGGAATCCCTCTGAATAGATCAGGTAGGCGAGGACAGTTGGCGTGCTCCGCTCCGTCTGCATCCTCCCCGGGACCCATTTGCTAGGGAGCCACACTCTAAAGCTCCCGGGCCTTCTTGATCCTGGTCCTTGGCCGGGTTGAGACATTCCTTGTCTGCAACCTTCCTCTCGTCCCATAGATCGGGGTACGAGGGCTGTGTCCCATACCGGTGCAGGCCCACACAGGATCTGCGCTCCCGGAGGGAAGTCACATTACACACAGTTCATGACAGCACAGTAAGAACGACAGGTCCACACAGGACCAGGTTTGAACCAGCAGAAAAGACCAAGATTAAAGATGGCATTCTATTAAATATGAAATTAGAAGTGTCACTAACTAAATGTTCCTCCACCCACACTCACTAACTGGTTCCTACCCCTTTGTGTTCCCCAGTCTCCTTGTAACCAGGGGAGCCGCACCTAGTGCATACTAACTCCCTCTGGTGGAATGTGGTGTTGGATGCAAAAGGCTAGGTCACTACCATCACATCAGGCTTACCTCAGAGGAGGAACACCACACTCCATTAAAGAAGTGCAGCATTCCTGTGGCGGCCGAACCCTCAGGGGCGCCACAACTGCTTTGCACACTCTTGGCATTCTCTTGATGAGCTTCAAGAGGTAGCCACCGGAAATGGTCTTTCAGCAATCTTGAAGGAGTTCCCAGAGATGCTTAGCACTTGTTGGCCCTTTCGCCATTACTCTGAGGTCCAGCTCACCCCAAACCATCTTAATTGGGTTCAGGTCAGGTGACTGTGGAGGCCAGGTCATCTGACGTAGCACCCCATCACTCTCCTTCTTGGTCAAATAGCCCTTACACAGGCTGGAGGTGTGTTTGGGGTCATTGTCCTGTTGAAAAATAAATGATGGTCCAACTAAATGCAAACCGATGAACTCAACAGACCAAAGCACAGATTTCCACTGGTCTAATGTCCATTCTTTGTGTTCTTTAGCCCAAACAAGTCTCTTCTGCTTGTTGCCTGTCCTTAGCAGTGGTTTCCTAGCAGCTATTTTACCATGAAGGCCTGTTGCACAAAGTCTCCTCTTAACAGTTGTTGTAGAGATGTGTCTGCTGCTAGAACTTTGTGTGGCATTGACCTGGTCTCTAATCTGAGCTGCTGTTAACCTGCGATTTCTGAGGCTGGTGATTCGGATAAACTTATCCTCAGAAGCAGAGGTGACTCTTGGTCTTCCTTTCCAGGGGCGGTCCTCATGTGAGCCAGTTTCTTTGTAGCGCTTGATGTTTTTTTTGCAACTGCACTTGGGGACACATTCAAAGTTTGCCCAATTTTTCGGACTGACTGACCTTCATTTCTTAAAGTAATGATGGCCACTCGTTTTTCTTTACTTAGCTGCTTTTTTCTTTCCATAATACAAATTCTATTCAGTAGGACTATCAGCTGTGTATCCACCTGACTTCTGCACAACACAACTGATGGTCCCAACCCCATTTATAAGTCAAGAAATCACACATATTAAACCTGACAGGGCACACCTGTGAAGTAAAAACCATTTCCGGTGACTACCTCTTGAAGCTCATCAAGAGAATGCCAAGAGTGTGCAAAGCAGTCGTCAAAGCAAAAGGTGGCTACTTTGAAGAACCTAGAATATAAGACATACTTTCAGTTGTTTCACACTTTTTTGTTAAGTATATAATTCCACATGTGTTAATTCATAGTTTTGATGCCTTTAGTGTGAATGTACAATTTTCATAGTCATGAAAATACAGAAAAATCTTTGAATGAGAAGGTGTGTCCAAACTTTTGGTCTGTACTGTATATACTGTGCTGGGGGGAGCGGTAGTGGTGGAGGAGCGGGGCACAGGAGGCAACAGCTGCCAGCTGCAGCCTACACTGTCCCCGCTGCTAAAGAAAATGAATATTCACTGCTCCCCATGCCCATAGGCGTGGGGAGCACTGAATATTCATGCTCCTTAATAGCGGCACACAGTGTATCAGCATCACAGCTCCTGCTCCTGCCGGGCAATCGGGTGAGGGGGGGTGTCTATTCATGCCCTTTAACAGCGGGCTCACGCGTTGGCTCGGCAGCAGCAGGAGCCGTGCTGTGGCTACGCTGTGTGTTGTCTATTAAGGAGCATGAAGTCACTGCTCCCCGCATACACAGTGCGGAGTGGGGAGCAGTGACTTCCAGCAGCAGATCACTCCTTGTGAGCTGCGCATGGCAGCGAGGTGAGTAGGACTGTTTATTTTTTTATGTGCAGCCTGATGGGGATTATGGGGACCATGCATACTAGGATAAGGATGAGGGGGCCATACATACCAAGGTAAGGATGAGGGGGCCATGCATACCAGGGTAAGGATGAGGGGTGCCATGCATATCAGGATAAGGATGAGGGGCCATGCATACCAGGATAAGGATGACGAGTGCCATGCATATCAGGATAAAGATGAGGGGTGTCATGCATACCACGATAGGGATGAGGGGTTCCATGCATACCAGGATAGGGATGAGGGGTGCCATGCATACCAGGATAGAGATGAGGGGTGCCATGCATACCAGGAAAGAGATGAGGGGTGCCATACATACCAGGATAGGGATGAGGGGTGCCATGCATACCAGGATAGGGATGAGGGGTTCCATGCATACCAGGTTAGGGATGAGGGGTGCCATGCATACCAGGATAAGGATGAGGGGTGCCATGCATGCCAAGAATAGGATGAGGGGTACCATGCATACCAGGATAAAGATGAGGAGTGCCATGCATACCAGGATAGGGACGAGGGGTACCATGCATACCAGGATAGGGATGAGGGGTGCCATGCATATCGAGATGGAGGGGTGCCATGCATATCAGGATGGGGATGGGAGCCACATATAATAGGAAGGGGGGCATATCTACCAGGATTGGGGATATTATCAGAATTGGGGAACATTACCCCTATTTCAGTGTCAGTAGCAGACCCGCTCCCCCTTAACAGTGCATTGTGACCACATTTTTTTGCTTACATTTTTCTTTCTATTTTCTTCCTCTAAAACCTAAGTACGTCTTATGGTCCGGTGCGTCTTATAGTCCGAAAAATACGGTATATATAGGGTATTAGCGCACTCCGGAGAAATGTCACAACAAACTGTGCAGTCTATTTTTTCCTATTAGGCCTTATAAAAATTAAAAGCTTGGGGCTAAAGCAACATTTTAGTGGTAAAAATGTAATTATTCTTTCTTCATGACCCAATTGATTTAAAATTATGTGAGGCACATATGGTGTCAATATGACCTAGATGAATTAACTGAGGAGTGTAGTTTGTAAAGTGGGGTCACTTTTTGGGGGTCTACTTTTCTGGCATGCCAGGGTCTCTGTAAATGTCACATGGCATCCTCAAACCATTCTAGCAAAATCTGAACTCCAATAAAGCGCTTCTTCTCTTCTGATCTTTGCTCTGTGCCTCAAAAGTAGTTTTCAACTGCATATAGGGTATTGGCGCACTCAGGAGAAATTATGTAACAAATTAAACCATTCATTTTCTCAAATTACCCCTTTTGAAAATTATAAACTTGAGGCAAAGCAACATTTTAATAGAGAAAATGGTCATTTTTCATTTACTCAGCCCAATGTAAATCAATTCTGTGAATCATCTGAATGCTAAAAATGCTCACTATGCCCTTGGATGAATTCATCAAGAGGTCTTGTTTCCAAAATGGGGTCACTTGTGGAGGTTTTTGCTGTTTTTGCATGTCAGGGGCTCTTCAAATTTGACATGGTATAACACAATCTAATCCAGCCAAAATGGTTTTCTAAAATTCAAATAGAGCTCTTTCCCTTTTGAGCTTTGCTGTAAACCCAAATAGTAGTTTTTCACCACATATGGGGTATTGGTGCACTCAGGAAATATTACACAACAAATTTTGGGGTATGTTTTCACCTGTTACCTTTGTTAAAATTAAAAAAATTGGGGACAAAGCAACATTTTTGAGGGAATTTTTTTTTTTTTAATTTTCATGGCTCATCATTAAAAAATGTTGTGAAGCACCTGTGGGTTCAAGATGCGAACCACACCTCTAGATAAATTCCTTGAAGGGTGTAGTTTCTAAAAATAGGGCCACTTTTGGGGGGTTTACATTGGTTAGACACATTTGCAAACGCAACATGTTCCACTGTGTCCACTATCTATTTCAACCAATTTTGTTTGCCAAAATTCAAATGGTGCTCCTTCTTTTCCAAGTCATGCCGTAGATCAAAACAGTAGCTTTCCACGACATATGGAGTACTAGTGTACTCAGGATCAGTTGCACAACAAATTTTGGGGTCCATTTTCTCCTGTTTCCCTTGTGAAAATGAAAAATTTGGAGCTAAAGTGGCATGGGAAAAAATACATTTTTCATTTTTTCCTTCCACATTGCTTTAATTCACTTGAAGCACCTAAAGCGTTAATAAACTTCTTGAATGTGGTTTTAAGCACTTTGAGGGGGGCAGTTTTTAAAATGGTGTCACTTTTGTGTATTCTCTCACATAGGCTCCTCAAAGCCATTGTAAATGCAATGTGGCCCCTAAAAAATTGGTTTTGTATATTTTGTTGGAAAAATGAAAACTTGCTGATAAATTTTTAAACCTTTTAACTTCCTAACAAAAAATATGTTTAAAAAATTATGCTGATGTAAATTAGACAAATGGGAAATTATATTTATTAACTAGTTTGCAAATGTTATTTATTGATTAATGATGGTATGACCATTGACCATCTGTTTTAAGGGCATAAAAATTGAAAGTTCGAAAATTGCAAATTTTTCAACATTTTTAGGAAATTTCCAATTTTTTCTTAAATAAATACAAACCATATCAACCTAAAATTACCATTAATATAAATTACATAAAGTGTCATTGGTCAAAATTGAAAAATTTGGCCTAGTCAGTTAGATGTAAACAGGCTTGGGGGTGAAAGTGTTTATGTCCTTGTGTCTAGCACAGTGGGGCTAAATGTACCAGAATTCTAGTGTGAGTAAGCCAAAAAATTGCCTTTCATGATTTTCACTATATTGATATGTTTTAGACACTTTTTATGAATTATCTGACTAAAGGCCTGATTTTGCCAAAAGTGGTGTGGCTCATAGGTAAGGAGCTTGGTTTAATATGCACCACAATGCGCTGAAAAATACATCAACATTGGTGCGCACATTTCTAGCACAAAGTTATCCAACTAATAGGTGTTGAATCTTAGACCAGATGGTCTAAAGATTAAACTGATTTTTCAAACAGCTTGAACCACTAGGAACCACTTTAATATATTAGCCATATATTAAGACTGTGTAGTCTAAGTTTGCACTTTCTAAGAAATAGTGAATTTTATTAAATATACTCCATTGCTTTTATACTCACTACTAGTAATTATGGTGTATTTAAAACCAAGCCCAGATCTGGAATGAGAAGGGTGAATTTGAGAGTATTGACAATCTCAATAATAAAATGTTTGTTTACATTGGATTTATAATCTAAAATGGATTTATGCCCTTTTAATTCTAAGTAAATAAAATGAGTTTGTTCAGAGAATACAGGATATCTCTACAGCTATTTATTCAGCAGTTCTGATTATCTCTCACATACTTACAGTTATGTGAATAGCGTGAACAATTTAAACCATTTGGAAATTGATAAGCCAATTCATCTGGATATTTATATTATGTATACATGCATAAGCCAATAAAGTCTTGAAGCCAAATTCTAAAAGTTTGTAGTAAGCATAACTTTCTACTTATTCGAGCTTTGGTTTCAAACAACCAAGGTCAGAGTTATTGCAAAGGATTGTCCAGGTTAAAGAAAAATTCACAAACAGGTAGTTATGGACTAAAATGAAAAAGGACGCTATATTTTACCCTGCTGTTCTATTCGTACCTTGTCTTGTTCGGGTTCGGGTCATTTTGACATTTAGCTACTCTAAGTGTATTATTTGAATACCAGTTACTTTACTTAACTGTATGTGAACATGATTGGTCAAAAACAAATCAAAACTAAAAATCAAAAACTTCAGTTTTCTAAAGAAAATAAAGCAAAGGGTTTTACAGGTTCACTTATTTCTATATTCAGGCATTCTTACATTCTGCACAGAAATAACTCACATGTGCTTTACATAAATATTTACTACAATTAGAACATGTAATATTTGCTTTATCACGCGAAGATGGACAAATTCTGCTTCTTTTCCTTTTTAGGCTTTTTCTAGTGCTGGTGGAGGCCGTGGGTTCGCGTTGTTGTTCTGCTGGATACGGTTTACTATGGCTGCTGATCCTTCACTTCGGGGTTTTACTATTCATCTTAAAATAGATGGCATAACAAGTGACTTTCCCAATTCATCCAGAAAAAGTCTTTGTTTATGCAGTTTATTGGCGTTCCAATCGGGGTTTATTTCACATCATAAAACAAAGGCATTGTAGGCAGATACATCAAGAATGGTTTGGGGTTTGCTTGTGTATGTAGCTATTAGTTGATATAGTATATCAACTGCTCCTTTGATGGAATTATAATCTAATATCATCTGCGACTTTTGCCTATCTTGACTAGTGTTGAGCCACCACCGTAGTGTTCGAGTTCGGTTCGGTTCGTCGAACACCCGTGTGTTCGCCGAACTGTTCGTCGAACTGTTCGTCGAACACCTTCGAACACCGTTAAAACCAATGGCAGGCAAACAAAAACACATAGAAACACATAGAAAACACCTTCAAAGGTGTCCAAAAGCTGACAAACTGCTCAGAAGACACAACTAACACATGGAAAAGTGACAAGTACATATAGTCATGCGAAAAGAAAAGAGGTGGAGGAGTAAAAGGAGGGGGAGACACAGATATAGGCATGTCATGCCCTTCTAAAATCCAAAAAGTGAGAAGCCGACACGTTCAGTCCGCTCCTGCCCGTGCCACCTCAGTGTCGCCGGGTTTGTGCCAGAGCCGCGGTGAACCCTGACGGCCAGCCCCCCTCTCCCAATACTGGTGCCTGTCCGCTGGTGGGTCGAGCGAGCCCCCCTGTGGTGGAGGCAGCTCTAAGCTTTTAAATTTAAATTGTCTCTCTAATTTGAATAAATACACTTTAAATCCATTTACAAGGATCTATTGGAGGGCAAGTCTCATGCCAGCAGCCGCGTAATTCCAGCTCCAGTAGCGTCCACTAAAGCTGCTGCAGTTAAAAAGCTTTTATAAGGATCGAGCTCGGCTGTCCACCACAAGGCATCCTACTGCCAGTCCGAGCCCCTATGCCTTGGGGTGCCTCCTGATGCTCTTCACTGAGTATCCCGTGGTCCCGAAGCATTTCCTTTGAAAAAATGAAGTGTCCAAACTACAGGTGGTGTAGCTTGCTTAACAGCCGGGATAATCCGCTGACTAGCAGACCCTGCTACTAGGCACAAAGTATTTCCTGGGCTAGATGCAGTTAAAAATTTGTAATTAGATACTCTCGTTGGATGCTGAGAAAGCATTCCATAGAGTCTCCTGGCACGCCATATATGATTCTCTTAAAAAGCTTGGGGTAGGGGTCTAGGGGACCCTTTTATAGCCAAAATCACGGCCCTGTATCGCAATACGTCACCTAGGCTGAAGATAAATGGAACTGTAGCACCCTGAGGGCTCGGTTGCTACAGAGGTATTGCACCTCACCCAGAGGTGTGATATCTCACTCTCAGGTAAGGATGTAGTGTGGATCAGGACCCGACACCTGCATGCATTACACCACATTGCCGTGGGGCAGGGCGACCAATATGCCCCTGAGATGGGCACGACAGTCCCTGTCCCTGGCTGGAGTGGGGGGAGGGAAAACTGAGGAAGGGGAACCCTGTAGTGCAGGAGCAGGGAGGAAGCAGTTCCTGGGTGCATTGAGAAGGGAGTATAAAAGGTGGGCACCATCTTAGTTCAGTGCAGAGGAGTCTGAGCAGAAGTGGCAGGGAGCAGGGGCTCTGCATGAGCTCTGCTCCGGAGGCGGGCCTAGTAACAGAGGCCCAGGCCTGGAAGAGGGAGAAGGAAGGAAGAGGAGCGGAGAAGGCTCCAGGAACGAGGAACGAAGGGATCTCAGGGGTGCGGACGGGCGAGTCGCCACCGCACGCCCGAATCCACCTGCGTGGAGGGGTCAGGCCAAAGGGGGAGACCGGTCCCCGAAACTAGTGGAGGCAGGAAACGACCCTCAGCTAGAAACAGGAGGCTGTGACATTTTATGTGGCGCAGCCCCTCGCTACACCCGCTAGGAAGGCACCACATAGGGTCAGGGAAACTGGCGCCAAGTTTACCAAGAGGAGGCCCGAGGCAGCCTGACAGAAGTGTTGGTAAGAAAGGCCAGACAAAGGACACACAAAGGGGGTCCTGTGAAGCACTCCAAAGTTATCTGGGAGTTGTCTGAGCCCCTCACCTGGTGAGCACAGTACGACATGGGCAGCCGTTACCTGCAGACGTGGTCTGGATAATAAGAACTGTGAGTAAAGGCCCTGGACTGCATCACTGACTCCGTGTCATTACTGCTGCTGCCCTGCACCATCACCCCCATCCTCCGCATACACTGCCCTGAGGCTATACTCCTCCCGTGGGGAGCTATGCTACGCTCTGCTGCACCCACAACACCAGCCTCAGCGGTCTGCCCTGGAGCGGCGGTTCACTCTGACCGCAATCCACGGGTGGCGTAGTCGGACATTTAAACATCAAAACCACATAAATAGTTCCGCCACTGGTTTGACCGCCCTGAGCCACGGAACAGGGTTGCCGCCACGGAGACTACAACCACCAGCATCCACCAAAAAGGGTCCGGCTTCGGGTGTCCCAAGGCCCAGGGGGAGCGTCAGAACATTTTCATCACCTTTCACAATCACCAATGGGACAAGGCAGGGATGTTCTCTGTCCCCTCTCTTATACATCCTAGTGACGGAGCACCTGCTCTCATCAATTCGCCATAACCCCAATATTAGGTGGATTGAGGTGGGAGGCACCGAGTACAAGTGCTCTCTATTTGCTGATGAAGTCCTAGTATATATCACTCAATCACATATATCCATCCATGCTGTTATGGCTGAAATAGATCACTTTGTTACATGGTCAAATTTTAAAATCAATGCAGCGAAGTCTGAGGCCCTCGATGTCTCCCTCCCCAAATCCATATAGGATTCCATCCAGTCCAACTTTCCCTTTGCCTGGCCCTCACAGGGTATCAAATACTTAGGAATTCCTATTCATAGAGACCTCTCCCATCTATGTTATGTTAATTTTGGGCCCTTTACTGAACAACTCCATACAGACCACGGTTGGCAAGTTAGAACTGTAAGATTCACTTCGTGAACCACTGGTGTTTTGTGGAAAAGCACATGTACACTGTGTTCCAAATTATTATGCAAAAAGTGTTTAGGAGTGATAAGGGAAGAATTTGTTTGTTTGTCAGTTAAACTCATTGATGGTGATGTGTGTCAGGGCTCTTTATATCACTGTAAGCAATTGCAGACACCTGTGCTAATTAGTTTGGCAGGTGTGTCCAATGAAAGGCAAGACTACTTAAGAAGGCTGTCTCACATTATTAAGCAGCCTACATTTTCTGCCAAAATGGGAAAGAAAAAGGATGTGTCGGCTGCTGAGAAGCAACAAATTGTGGAGTGTTTAGGTCAAGGCATGACTACAATCAACATTGTGCGATGATCAGGATGAAGTGTCTTGGCAATCAAGAAGTATGTAGCTGATTCACAGTACACACGTGTGCGTGCTGATAAGGGCAAATTGAGGACTCTTTCCTACAGGCAATTACGTCAGGTTGAAAGAGCAGCGGCAAAAAAGCCTTGTCATAGCAGCAGACAAGTTTTTGAAGCTGCTTGTGCCTCCAACGTCCCCCGAACAACAAGATGCAGGGTCCTTCAGAGGTTTGCAGCTGTGCATACGCCATCCTGTCGACCTCCTCTATCCACTTCACACAAGCAGAAATGGCTCCAGTGGGCCAAACATTACATGAAGACTGATTTCAAAACTGTTTTGTTCACGGATGAGTGCCGTGCAGCGCTCGATGGTCCAGATGGATGGAGTGGAGGATGGCTGGTTGATGGACACCCCACGCAAACACGGCTACAGCGCCAACAAGGAGGAGGTGGAGTAATGTTTTGGGCTGGAATCATGGGGAGAGAGATTGTCGGCCCCTTTAGGATCCCTGAAGGCGCTAAAGATGAACTCCATAATGTATGTGGATTTTCTCAAACAGCACTTCCTGCCATGGTTCAAGAAGAAGAACCGTGTATTTCACAGCAAGATCATTTTTCTGCATGATAATGCACCATCTCATGCTGCACATAAAACATCTGCATCTCTGGCTGATATGGGCATAAAAGGGGACAAACTTATGGTGTGACCCCCATGCTCCCCTGACCTCTACCCCATTCAGAACCTTTGGAGCATCATTAAAAGGAGTGTCTATGATGGCGGGAGGCAGTTCACATCTAAGCAACAGCTCTGGGAGGGTATTCTGTCCTCATGCAAAACAATTGAAGCAGAAACCATCCAAAACCTGACAAATTCAATGGACGAGAGAGTTCAGAAGCTCCTTTCGAACAAGGGGTCCTATGTGAAAATGTAACATCACCTAGAATAAAGTTTTGAGTTGAAAACTGTTTGATTTCAGTTTCTAACAACCTGCTAATGCTTATAATTTCAAAAATGACCATTTTTTTGGTCTTTATTAAAATGAAAAGGTTGATCGAAAAGTTTGGGGGATCTAAGAGTGTGGCAACCCAGTAGTCATGATTACTTCGAATTCTGACAATATGAGGGTCATGCTGCAGGTAGTGCAGCAAGAAGGCACTTATGTGTCTTGCGCATCTCGGAGCCCCAAAAAATTATTTTCCGGGCTAGATGCAGCTAAAAATTATTATTAATTTTAAATCTGGTGAAGCTTTAGTATAGATGGCCTAATAGGATCAGTGCTGCACACTGCTACAAAGCCCAAATTATTTTCCAGCCAAGATACAGATAAACATAATTAGTAATTTGAAAGCTTAAAACGGTTGGTAGGGTGATTTTAACCAATCATCAAGCTTTTACTCTCCCCAGGATGACACAGGGGTAGAAAAGTCGTTTCGGATCCATGATTTGTTCATCTTTATGAACGTGAGTCTGTCTACATTATCAGTGGAGAGCCGCGTGCGCTTATCTGTCAGCACACCACCAGCAGCGCTGAACACACGTTCAGACAGAACGCTGGCTGCGGGGCATGACAAGATCTCCAAGGCGTAAGTGGCTAGCTCCGGCCATTTATCCAGATTGGAAGCCCAAAAAGAGCAAGGGTCCAGTGACACAGTCGTGGCTTCAATGTTTACTTGGAGATACTCCTGTACCATCGTCTCTAGGCGTTGACTATGTGTCAGACTTCTTGTCTCCTGTGGCCTTGCAAAGGATGGGCTAAAAAAGTGGTGAAATGATTCCGCAAAATTGATGTTACCAGCAGATACTGTGGTTCTGTTACGGTTTGAGTGCTGAACACTTGACGGTCCCACGGTTGGCAAGTTGGAACTGTGAGATTCACTACGTGCACCACTGGTATTTTGTGGAAAAGCACATGTAAGATTCTGCAACAGTCTCTGCTGATACTCCTGCATGCGTGCATCCCTTTCTATGGCAGGAATAATTTCTGCAAATTTACTTTTGTACCGGGGATCTAACAGTGTGGCAACCCAGTAGTCAGGATTATTTCTAATTCTCACAATTCGAGGGTCATGTTGCAGGTAGTGCAGCAAGAAGGCACTCATGTGTGTTGCGCATCCAGGAGCACCAAGTCCCTGTTGTGTTGGTGGCGAGGTAACAATCATGCTTCCTTCCTCTGTCCTCTCCCCCCAACCTCGCACAACAGAAATGTGATCAAGGTCTCGCTCATCTGATGAGTCTTCCATCAGTTCGTCCTCCACTTCTTCCTGGGCTCCTGCACCTTTCTCACTAGTTTGGCTGCTACCATGTGCCCTGGTAAAACCATCTCCCCCACCCTCACATGCCTGCCGCCTTGGTGCTGCCGACCGTCTGGACCTTGCAGATGTTAGCACTTCCGCATACAACTCCTCCTCCTCTACTTCCTCCACCTCCTCTTGTGCCACCACCTGACTCCGAATTCTGTTTAACATGTGCTCCAGCATGTAAATCACCGGAATAGTCATGCTGATAATGGCATCGTCAGCACTAAACAGCTTCGTCGCCATTTCAAAACTGTGCAGAAGGGTGCATAGGTCCTTGATCTGAGACCACTCCTCCAGCGTGATTTGCCCCACCTCTGGATCTCGTTGGCCCAGGCTATACGTCAGAACGTATTGCACCAGGGCTTGTCGGTGCTGCCACAGTCGCTGCAACATGTGCAGAGTTGAATTCCACCGGGTAGGCACATCGCATTTTAGCCGGTGAAGTGGCAGGCCCAACGACTTCTGTAGAGATGTAAGTCGCTGAGCTGCGGGATGCGAACGGCGGAAGTGAGCACACAGCGACCGTGCCCTCTGCAGAAGGCCATCTAGTCTGGGATAGTGGCTAAAAATTGCTGGACAACCAGGTTCAACACGTGAGCCATACAAGGCACGTGTGTGACATTGCCCCAGCGAAGGGCCGCACCCAGGTTTGCAGCATTGTCGCACACGGCCTTCCCTGGTTTCAGGTCCAGTGGAGACAACCATTCATGAAATTGGTTCTCCAGAGCTGACCACAACTCCTCAGCTGTGTGACTCACATTTCCCAGACATTTCAGTGTAAAAACCGCCTGATGACGTTGAGCCCTACTGCCAGCATAGTAAGGAGGTGTGAAGGATCCCTTCTGCGCAGTTAGAAAGCTTGTGGCATGACCAGACAGGCTTTGGGTGCTGGTGGAAGACCGAGAGGAGGTTGAGGAGGCAGAAGCAGTGGAGGAACTTTGACATAAAGAGGATTGACGCACAACTCGTGGGGACGGCAAGACTTGGACAGCAGCCCCTTGTCCTGCTGTCACCATAGTTAACCAGTGCCCAGTCAGCGACATGTAACGCCCCTGTCCATGCCTACTCGTCCAAGTGTCTGTGGTGAAATGCACCCTGTCACACACAGAGTTTCTCAAAGAAGCGGTGATGTTGTGTGCGACATGCTGGTGGAGCGCAGGCACACCTTTCTTTGAGAAGTAGTGCCGACTGGGCATCTGGTACTGGGGCACTGCGACGGACATAAGGTCTCGAAAATCCTCTGTGTCCACCAGGCGGAAAGGCAGCATTTCTGTAGCCAAGAGCTTGCAGATGGTGAAATTCAACCTCTTAGCTTTCTCATGGCTAGGAGGAAATGGTCTTTTACTTGTCCACATCTGAGGGACCGAGGGCTGGCTATTGTGCTTAGACGGGGTTGATAAGGGTGTCCCCGGCAAACTGCCGGTCTGTGAGGAAGATGCAGGCGGACATGTTAGGTTGCAGTGATCCAAAGGTGGTGCTATCGATGTCGGACAGCGCTCAACACTAGAGATGAGCGTTGCTCTACTCGAACTGTTCGCCAATCTCAAATTCGAGCTGTTTTGGGCGGTGTTCGAGCCGTTCGGCGAACACGAACAATTTGAGAAAAATTCGGCTGTTCGAGGTTATGTTCGATAACTGTTCGTGCACCAAAATCATAACTGGATTTTTTCTCAGTAATGATGAAAATTAATGTTAATACTCAGTTTGAGTGTACAGCGGGGTGGGGGGAGGGGCAGGGGATGGATCTCTGCAGGAACAATGAAGATCTCCATTTTTTTTTCTCTTTCCCGCATTTGCAGTGGGGAGGTGCAATCTGTCAGCCTATCAGCAGCGCACACACGGAGCGAAGTGCTTTTTTTCACACAAGCAAGGGCATGTGTCATTGGCAGTGTATGTCACATGTCCTTGCCCTATAAGACCAAGCCATTTTCCCCGTCGCCACCATTTTCTCACTGCTGCAGCTGCGTGTTAGACGGCACCGCTGTTGCTGTGTGCGCTATACCTTGTTAATTTCAAGCCAATTTTCGCACAAATATACAGATAGCTTGGGAGTAGGGAATAGTTGTGATTGCAGTCCTTTTAAGGACTAGGTTACAGCATTTCCTACGACTTTTATCAGGCAGGTCTGTGCTCTTAAATAGATAGATTGTGGGAGTAAAGACTAATTGTAATTGGAGTCCTTTTCAGGACTAGGTTACATCAGTTTTTGCCAGGCAGGTCTGTGCCAGTGCTGTGCAAGTTTTTTTCACAGCATTTGGCTGAATCTAGCAAAGCTAATCCTTTTTGGCTTATTGCAGAGTGTGTTAGTCAGTAGAGTAGCCTATCTGTGTTGCAAGATATACCACCTGTGTATAGAATACCAATTTTTTTACTGCACCTAGTGAAGTAAAATCTTTTGGGCATAGCATCATTCTATTAGTCCATCTATACTGACCTCCATCAGGTTGCAAATTGTATATAATTTTTTTCTGCATCTAGCTCTGAAAAAATATTGGGCTTCTAGCTATGTGTGGGACTTGATGTACTAGTCCATCTATACTGACCTCCATAAGGTTGCAAACTGAATATAATTTTTTTCTGCATCTACCTCTGAAAAAATATTGGGCTTCTAGCTGTGTGTGGGACTTGTTCTATTAATCCATCTATACAGACCTCCATCAGGTTGCAAACTGAATATATTTTTTTCTGCATCTACCTCTTAAAAAATATTGGGCTTCTAGCTGTGTGTGGGACTTGTTGTATTAGTCCATCTATACTGACCTCCATAAGGTTGCAAACTGAATATAATTTTTTTCTGCATCTACCTCTGACAAAATATTTGGCCTTCTAGCTGTGTGTGGGACTTGTTCTATTAGTCCATCTATACTGACCTCCATAAGGTTGCAAACTGAATATAATTTTTTTCTGCATCTACCTCTGAAAAAATATTTGGCCTTCTAGCTGTGTGTGGGACTTGTTCTATTAGTCCATCTATACTGACCTCCATAAGGTTGCAAACTGAATATAATTTTTTTCTGCATCTACCTCTGAAAAAATATTTGGCCTTCTAGCTGTGTGTGGGACTTGTTCTATTAGTCCATCTATACTGACCTCCATAAGGTTGCAAACTGAATATAATTTTTTTCTGCATCTACCTCTGAAAAAATATTTGGCCTTCTAGCTGTGTGTGGGACTTGTTCTATTAGTCCATCTATACTGACCTCCATAAGGTTGCAAACTGAATATAATTTTTTTCTGCATCTACCTCTGAAAAAATATTGGGCTTCTAGCTGTGTGTGGGACTTGTTCTATTAATCCATCTATACAGACTGTAACATACCTGGCGGCGTCCTTGCATGGTGGTCCATCTCCCACTGTGCAAGAGAGCGCACTTGATCTCCTGTCCAGAGTGTCTCTCTGGCTTCCCTCCATGCTGTCTGTTTGTGTCTGTCTCTGCTGCTTAAGGGCGGCGCCCGATCACTTCCTGCTTTTTGTACCTGCTGTGGGTCACACCCCTTGTGCGTCCTCAGCCTATTGCTGTCTGACACTTGGTATATAGCTCAGCAGCTCCCTTCTATCCCTGCCTGAGCATAGTGTTTTCCTTCAGTGTGTGCTTGCACTCTGAAGGTGCCAGGTCCCGTCTTTGTTTCCTTGTCTGCCTTTCCTGGAGGCTGTATTTCCAGGCCTGTCTGAACTGAGTCCTGTATGTCTCCTGCTTTTTGTATCAGTTCCCGTGTCTGAACTTAGTCCTGTATGTCTCCTGCTTTGCGGTATCAGCTCCCGTGTCTGAACTGTGTCCTGTATGTCTCCTGCTTTGCGGTATCAGCTCCCGTGTCTGAACTGAGTCCTGTATGTCTCCTGCTTTGCGGTATTAGTTCCCCTGTCTGAACTGAGTCCTTTCCGTGTATCTTGTCTGTCCTGTCTGAACACGCTCCTTGCCTGTTCGTCCCGCCTCTCTGGGGGCAGTATTCCCAGACCCGCTCCTGTATCCCGCTGCAGTGTCGGTCTCCTCCGTACACTCAGTTCCAGTCTGAACTCTCTCCTATCCTTTACCTGTTTTGCCTCTATGTCCGTTCCCTTCCTTTTTCTGCAGAGTCTGAACTCGTACCTAACTCCTGCCTGTTGTCTCTGTACTCCCGTTTGTGAGTTTGTGTTCCACTCGCTACTTCACTGCAAGTACCCTGTGGGTGTCTGGCTCTGTCTTTCCCTTCCTGTCTGTTCCGTGTGAACAGAGTCCTGTCCTGCCCTGCTTCTGCCCGCTGCTCCGGCAGTCCTGTCCTGCCCTGCTTCTGCCCGCTGCTCCGGCAGTCCTGTCCTGCCCTGCTTCTGCCCGCTGCTCCGGCAGTCCTGTCCTGCCCTGCTTCTGCCCGCTGCTCCGGCAGTCCTGTCCTGCCCTGCTTCTGCCCGCTGCTCCGGCAGTCCTGTCCTGCCCTGCTTCTGCCCGCTGCTCCGGCAGTCCTGTCCTGCCCTGCTTCTGCCCGCTGCTCCGGCAGTCCTGTCCTGCCCTGCCTGTACCCCTCTGCCTGTAATGTTCCTGAGTCCCAGTGTGTACTGGGCCCTATCCCGCCTGTGTTCCTACCTGCTAGTGCCTCCCTGTCTGCACTCTAGCTGTGCTTGCCTGTACCCCCCCTGCCTGCTTACCCGCCTGCCTGCATACCAGTCGTGCCTGCCTATACCCACCAGTCTGTGTGCCAGCCTACCAGTCTGTTCCTGTATTCCCCTGTGTGGGTCAACAGCCGTGTCCGGGGTCTGTCCTGGAGTAGCACCTGGTCCCTCTGCTCGGTTCCTCCTTGGTGCACTGGCGTCGTATGCCGTCGTGCGACCCTGGTCGGATCGGGTGAATACCTAGTTACGCCCCTCCAGGCATTCACTCTCCGGCACGGTCCAGTGGAATCACTACCAATCACACGCACACGCCGCTTAGCCCGGGCGTGTGCATAACAGCATGCTCAGGCCATGGTTCCCGTTGAGCCCCACGGCCTTCGCTCTTTGTGAAGTTTTTCCAGCGAATACATGCATTAAAATAAAATAAATAAATTTTTTTTCCCCTTTAGCTGAGTTCCAGGCGAATTACGCACCCGTCCAGATGGATCTATCAGCTCTCGTTCCTGCGGATCCGCCACGTTACTATGGGGATCCAAGACAGTGTCGTGCATTTGTGGAGCAATGCATGCTACACTTTAAGGCCTACCCTCTCTATTTTCCTTCCGATTGGGCTAAAGTGGCCTTTATTATGTCTTACCTGGCGGGTGATGCCTTGGAATGGAACAACCCCCTATATGAAACACAGGATCCGATCCTCCTGGACCTAATGGCCTTCCTGGTGGCCTTTCTAATGGTCTTCGATGATCCTAACCCGGAGGCTCCTGCTGAAGCTTCACCTCCCAATATCCCGGAGCAGTCCCGATGGGTAATGTGTGTGGGTAGCGCAATAGTCCTCCAGCCCAATGAGACTACTGCCCACCCAGAATCCTCACAGGGTGACTACGCTTTCCGGAATACTTCTCTCAACCTCAAGAGGCAGTCCAGACGTGCTAGACTTAGAGGCAAGCCGTCACGCCAGGGTCTGTCCTCCCTGAGACCTCCTGACCCCAACCTTGAAGTCCCTACTGAAGCTTCATCTCCCTGTATTCCGGAGAAACCCCAATGGGTAATGTGCGTGGGTAGTGCACCAGTTCTCCTGCCCGAAGAGACTTCTGCCCATCCAGACTCCACACAGGAGAACTTCCTGCACCCGGCATCAGATGCTTCTCTCTCTTTAACCGGTGTGCATGTCCAAGGATGCTCCAAAGCTGTGGTTACCTCTGAGTCTGTGCACCTCTACTACCTGGCGGAGGATCCCCTGTTGCCTCCTGAATCCTCCGGGATACCACTCGATGACAAATGGAGAGAGACTTCTCTACACCCGGTACTCAATACCTTGTCCGCTTCGTCCTGTGAGCCTGACAATGGGTACCCCAAAGTGGTAGTTACCTCCGAGTCTCTACACCTCTCCGACCAGGCGGAGGATCTCCAATTGTCTCCTGAACCCTTCGGGGTGCTACCTGGTAGCGAAAGGACAGAGACTCTCCTATACTCTGTACCTGATACCTCGCTCGCTTCGTCCAGTGAGCCCAACCTAGTGTACTCCGAAGCAGAGGTTACTCCTGAGTCTCTACACCCCTCCGACCAGGCGGAGGACCTCCAGTTGTGTTCAGAACCCTTCGGAGTGCCACCTGGTGGTGAATGGACAGAGACTTTCCTATACTCTGTACCTGATACCTCGCTCGCTTCGTCCAGTGAGTCCAACCTAGTGTACTCCGAAGCAGAGGTTACTCCTGAGTCTCTACACCCCTCTGACCAGGCGGAGGACCTCCAGTTGTGTTCAGAATCCTTCGGGGTGCCACCTGGTGGTGAATGGACAGAGACTTTCCTATATCCTGTACCTGATACCTCGCTCGCTTCGTCCAGTGAGTCCAACCTAGTGTACTCCGAAGCAGAGGTTACTCCCGAGTCTCTACACCCCTCCGACCAGGCGGAGGACCTCCAGTTGTGTTCAGAACCCTTCGGGGTGCCACCTGGTGGTGAATGGACAGAGACTTTCCTATACTCGGTACCCGATACCTCGCCTGCTTCCTCCAGTGAGTCCGACCTAGTGTACTCTGAAGCAGTTGTTTTCTCTGAGCCTCTGCACTCTTCTGACCCGGCGGAGGACCTCCAGTTGTTTCCTGAATCCTCCGGGGTACCACCAGATAACAAAGAGACAGTGACTTTTCCTCATTATGTACCTGATAACCCGTCTATTTTTTCCTGTGAGCTTGACAAGATGTACCTCGAAGCAGAGATTACCCTCAAGTCTCTGTCCCCCTCCAACCCAGTGAACGACTGGTCCTCGAATTCCCTGCGGAAGATTCTGGCAGGCCTGAAGAAGAGGGGGCGTAAAGGGGGAGGTACTGTAACATACCTGGCGGCGTCCTTGCATGGTGGTCCATCTCCCACTGTGCAAGAGAGCGCACTTGATCTCCTGTCCAGAGTGTCTCTCTGGCTTCCCTCCATGCTGTCTGTTTGTGTCTGTCTCTGCTGCTTAAGGGCGGCGCCCGATCACTTCCTGCTTTTTGTACCTGCTGTGGGTCACACCCCTTGTGCGTCCTCAGCCTATTGCTGTCTGACACTTGGTATATAGCTCAGCAGCTCCCTTCTATCCCTGCCTGAGCATAGTGTTTTCCTTCAGTGTGTGCTTGCACTCTGAAGGTGCCAGGTCCCGTCTTTGTTTCCTTGTCTGCCTTTCCTGGAGGCTGTATTTCCAGGCCTGTCTGAACTGAGTCCTGTATGTCTCCTGCTTTTTGTATCAGTTCCCGTGTCTGAACTTAGTCCTGTATGTCTCCTGCTTTGCGGTATCAGCTCCCGTGTCTGAACTGTGTCCTGTATGTCTCCTGCTTTGCGGTATCAGCTCCCGTGTCTGAACTGAGTCCTGTATGTCTCCTGCTTTGCGGTATTAGTTCCCCTGTCTGAACTGAGTCCTTTCCGTGTATCTTGTCTGTCCTGTCTGAACACGCTCCTTGCCTGTTCGTCCCGCCTCTCTGGGGGCAGTATTCCCAGACCCGCTCCTGTATCCCGCTGCAGTGTCGGTCTCCTCCGTACACTCAGTTCCAGTCTGAACTCTCTCCTATCCTTTACCTGTTTTGCCTCTATGTCCGTTCCCTTCCTTTTTCTGCAGAGTCTGAACTCGTACCTAACTCCTGCCTGTTGTCTCTGTACTCCCGTTTGTGAGTTTGTGTTCCACTCGCTACTTCACTGCAAGTACCCTGTGGGTGTCTGGCTCTGTCTTTCCCTTCCTGTCTGTTCCGTGTGAACAGAGTCCTGTCCTGCCCTGCTTCTGCCCGCTGCTCCGGCAGTCCTGTCCTGCCCTGCTTCTGCCCGCTGCTCCGGCAGTCCTGTCCTGCCCTGCTTCTGCCCGCTGCTCCGGCAGTCCTGTCCTGCCCTGCTTCTGCCCGCTGCTCCGGCAGTCCTGTCCTGCCCTGCTTCTGCCCGCTGCTCCGGCAGTCCTGTCCTGCCCTGCTTCTGCCCGCTGCTCCGGCAGTCCTGTCCTGCCCTGCTTCTGCCCGCTGCTCCGGCAGTCCTGTCCTGCCCTGCCTGTACCCCTCTGCCTGTAATGTTCCTGAGTCCCAGTGTGTACTGGGCCCTATCCCGCCTGTGTTCCTACCTGCTAGTGCCTCCCTGTCTGCACTCTAGCTGTGCTTGCCTGTACCCCCCCTGCCTGCTTACCCGCCTGCCTGCATACCAGTCGTGCCTGCCTATACCCACCAGTCTGTGTGCCAGCCTACCAGTCTGTTCCTGTATTCCCCTGTGTGGGTCAACAGCCGTGTCCGGGGTCTGTCCTGGAGTAGCACCTGGTCCCTCTGCTCGGTTCCTCCTTGGTGCACTGGCGTCGTATGCCGTCGTGCGACTCTGGTCGGATCGGGTGAATACCTAGTTACGCCCCTCCAGGCATTCACTCTCCGGCACGGTCCAGTGCAATCACTACCAATCACACGCACACGCCGCTTAGCCCGGGCGTGTGCATAACACAGACCTCCATCAGGTTGCAAACTGAATATATTTTTTTCTGCATCTACCTCTGAAAAAATATTGGGCTTCTAGCTGTGTGTGGGACTTGTTGTATTAGTCCATCTATACAGACCTCCATCAGGTTGCAAATTGAATATAATTTTTTTCTGCATCTAACCCAGCCAATAGTTTTGGCCTAATACCACAGTTTGGCTACTCAGCTCTGCTCGGTTCCCATCCATTGTTTTTTTGTGCAAACAACTCCAGAGTTGTGAATTAGTTAACCACCAAAATGAGTGGAAAAAGGCCTGCTGCTGGTGGAAAGGGGAATAGGCGTGTTGGGAAGGGGAAAATAGGTTATGTCCGTGGGGTAGGTGTTAAAGCAACAGTAACATCTGCAGAAGAAAGACCATCTTCCAGCCAAACTAAAATGTCTACTTCTTTTAGCGGACAATGTGATAAGATCCCTTTCTTACGGCCACGCCAATCGCTACAAATTCCAGATGAGGCACAAAAACAGCTGGTGCTTCAACGGATATCAAGTGCTCCTTTAAGTGGGCTCTCCTCCACATCAACTTCAACATCACAAATATTCCAGTCCTCAAAGGTGTCACCCCAATCGCACTTGCTTCCTCACAGCTCCCAAATCTCCAGCTGCCTGTCTGAGTATGAGGTAGAACAGATGGTTGAGTCTGCAGAGCTGTTTACTCATACTATAGCCTGGGAATCAGAGGTCGACTCCAGCGCTTCTGTGAATCCAGACGAGGAAATGATCTGCACTGATGCCCAGAATCTTTATGAGTCGGATCCAGGACCAGACGCAGAAGGTTCTGACCATAATGTAGACCCTCATTCCCAAACTGTAACTCCTATTGGTGGAGACAATGAGGAAGACGATGATAAGACTCAAATACCTGATTGGAGCGACAACTTTAGTTTTTTGTCAGGGCAGGAACAGGTTGGCTCTGAGGACGACGGGTGTGATAACGCACAGGGTGATGATGATGAGGTTGGAGATCCCACTTACTGTCAACCCACAGTCAGCCAAGAGATGAGGTCAGCAGAGGAGGTGGAGGAAGATGCTAGTGACGACGAGGTCAGGTTGCGCCTTCCTGGACAGAGACGTAGTACTGGAAGCACGTCAACAACTGCATCCTCAAACACAACTCTGCCTCTCACCACAAGTCGTGGTGGCTCTTCAGGTCGCATGGGTGCTAAGCCTTGCATACCCTGGGCATTTTTTCAGATCGATAAAGATGACCCAACTCGTGTTATCTGTAACATTTGTCAGCAAAAGCTAAGTAGAGGCCAAAAAATACATAGTTTGAGTACTTCATGCATGAACCAGCACATGGACATGAAGCATAAGTTGCAGTGGGAAGCTCAGTGTGCTACAATGCGGCCTAGCCGGCCGGGCCAACCACCGTCTGCCATATCTTGTGCATCCGCGGCCTCTTCATCCTCTGTGACTGGGGGGACAGCAGTCACACCTGTTTTGGGGCGCAGACCTGCCACCTCTTTACCCGCAACAGCCAGCGTGATTGGCAGGTCATCATTTTCTTTGGAGGTGGTAACACCAGCTGGTGTTGAGCGCTGTCCGACATCGATAGCACCACCTTTGGATCAAGGCAACCTAACATGTCCGCCTGCATCTTCCTCACAGACCGGCAGTTTGCCGGGGACACCCTTATCAACCCCGTCTAAGCACAATAGCCAGCCCTCGGTCCCTCAGATGTGGACAAGTAAAAGACCATTTCCTCCTAGCCATGAGAAAGCTAAGAGGTTGAATTTCACCATCTGCAAGCTCTTGGCTACAGAAATGCTGCCTTTCCGAATGGTGGACACAGAGGATTTTCGAGACCTTATGTCCGTCGCAGTGCCCCAGTACCAGATGCCCAGTCGGCACTACTTCTCAAAGAAAGGTGTGCCTGCGCTCCACCAGCATGTCGCACACAACATCACCGCTTCTTTGAGAAACTCTGTGTGTGACAGGGTGCATTTCACCACAGACACTTGGACGAGTAGGCATGGACAGGGGCGTTACATGTCGCTGACTGGGCACTGGGTAACTATGGTGACAGCAGGACAAGGGGCTGCTGTCCAAGTCTTGCCGTCCCCACGAGTTGTGCGTCAATCCTCTTTATGTCAAAGTTCCTCCACTGCTTCTGCCTCCTCAACCTCCTCTCGGTCCTCCACCTGCACCCAAAGCCTGTCTGGTCATGCCACAAGCTTTCTAACTGCGCAGAAGGGATCCTGCACACCTCCTTACTATGCTGGCAGTAGGGCTCAACGTCATCAGGCGGTTTTTACATTGAAATGTCTGGGAAATGTGAGTCACACAGCTGAGGAGTTGTGGTCAGCTCTGGAGAACCAATTTCATGAATGGTTATCTCCACTGGACCTGAAACCAGGGAAGGCCGTGTGCGACAATGCTGCAAACCTGGGTGCGGCCCTTCGCCGGGGCAATGTCACACACGTGCCTTGTATGGCTCACGTGTTGAACCTGGTTGTCCAGCAATTTTTAGCCCACTATCCCAGACTAGATGGCCTTCTGCAGAGGGCACGGTCGCTGTGTGCTCACTTTCGCCGTTCGCATCCCGCAGCTCAGCGACTTACATCTCTACAGAAGTCGTTGGGCCTGCCACTTCACCGGCTAAAATGCGATGTGCCTACCCGGTGGAATTCAGCTCTGCACATGTTGCAGCGACTGTGGCAGGACCGACAAGCCCTGGTGCAATACGTTCTGATGTATAGCCTGGGCCAACGAGATTCAGAGGTGGGGCAAATCACGCTGGAGAAGTGGTCTCAGATCAGGGACCTATGCACCCTTCTGCACATTTTTGAAATGGCGACGAAGATGTTTAGTGCTGACGATGCCATTATCAGCATGACTATTCCGGTGATTTACATGCTGGAGCACATGTTAAACAGAATTCGGAGTCAGGTGGTGGCACAAGAGGAGGTGGAGGAAGTAGAGGAGGAGGAGTTGTATGCGGAAGTGCTAACATCTGCAAGGTCCAGACGGTCGGCAGCACCAAGGCGGCAGGCAAGTGAGGGTGGGGGAGATGGTTTTACCAGGGCACATGGTAGCAGCCAAACTAGTGAGGAAGGTGCAGGAGCCCAGGAAGAAGTGGAGGACGAACTGATGGAAGACTCATCAGATGAGGGAGACCTTGATCACATTTCTGTTGTGCGAGGTTGGGGGGAGAGGACAGAGGAAGGAAGCATGATTGTTACCTCGCCACCAACACAACAGGGACTTGGTGCTCCTGGATGCGCAACACACATGAGTGCCTTCTTGCTGCACTACCTGCAACATGACCCTCGAATTGTGAGAATTAGAAATAATCCTGACTACTGGGTTGCCACACTGTTAGATCCCCGGTACAAAAGTAAATTTGCAGAAATTATTCCTGCCATAGAAAGGGATGCACGCATGCAGGAGTATCAGCAGAGACTGTTGCAGAATCTTACATGTGCTTTTCCACAAAATACCAGTGGTGCACGTAGTGAATCTCACAGTTCCAACTTGCCAACCGTGGGACCGTCAAGTGTTCAGCACTCAAACCGTAACAGAACCACAGTATCTGCTGGTAACATCAATTTTGCGGAATCATTTCACCACTTTTTTAGCCCATCCTTTGCAAGGCCACAGGAGACAAGAAGTCTGACACATAGTCAACGCCTAGAGACGATGGTACAGGAGTATCTCCAAGTAAACATTGAAGCCACGACTGTGTCACTGGACCCTTGCTCTTTTTGGGCTTCCAATCTGGATAAATGGCCGGAGCTAGCCACTTACGCCTTGGAGATCTTGTCATGCCCCGCAGCCAGCGTTCTGTCTGAACGTGTGTTCAGCGCTGCTGGTGGTGTGCTGACAGATAAACGCACGCGGCTCTCCACTGATAATGTAGACAGACTCACGTTCATAAAGATGAACAAATCATGGATCCGAAACGACTTTTCTACCCCTGTGTCATCCTGGGGAGAGTAAAAGCTTGATGATTGGTTAAAATCACCCTACCAACCGTTTTAAGCTTTCAAATTACTAATCATGTTTATCTGTATCTTGGCTGGATAATAATTTGGGCTTTGTAGCAGTGTGCAGCACTGATTCTATTAGGCCATCTATAATAAGCTCCACCAGATTTAAAATTACTAATCATGTTTATCTGTATCTTGACTGAAAAATAATTTGGGCTTTGTAGCAGTGTGCAGCACTGATCCTATTAGGCCATCTATACTAAAGCTTCACCAGATTTAAAATTAATAATAATTTTTAGCTGCATCTAGCCCGGAAAATAATTTTTTGGGGCTCCGAGATGCGCAAGACACATAAGTGCCTTCTTGCTGCACTACCTGCAGCATGACCCTCATATTGTCAGAATTCGAAGTAATCATGACTACTGGGTTGCCACACTCTTAGATCCCCCAAACTTTTCGATCAACCTTTTCATTTTAATAAAGACCAAAAAAATGGTCATTTTTGAAATTATAAGCATTAGCAGGTTGTTAGAAACTGAAATCAAACAGTTTTCAACTCAAAACTTTATTCTAGGTGATGTTACATTTTCACATAGGACCCCTTGTTCGAAAGGAGCTTCTGAACTCTCTCGTCCAGTGAATTTGTCAGGTTTTGGATGGTTTCTGCTTCAATTGTTTTGCATGAGGACAGAATACCCTCCCAGAGCTGTTGCTTAGATGTGAACTGCCTCCCGCCATCATAGACACTCCTTTTAATGATGCTCCAAAGGTTCTGAATGGGGTAGAGGTCAGGGGAGCATGGGGGTCACACCATAAGTTTGTCCCCTTTTATGCCCATATCAGCCAGAGATGCAGATGTTTTATGTGCAGTATGAGTTGGTGCATTATCATGCAGAAAAATGATCTTGCTGTGAAATACACGGTTCTTCTTCTTGAACCATGGCAGGAAGTGCTGTTTGAGAAAATCCACATACATTATGGAGTTCATCTTTAGCGCCTTCAGGGATCCTAAAGGGGCCGACAATCTCTCTCCCCATGATTCCAGCCCAAAACATTACTCCACCTCCTCCTTGTTGGCGCTGTAGCCGTGTTTGCGTGGGGTGTCCATCAACCAGCCATCCTCCACTCCATCCATCTGGACCATCGAGCGCTGCACGGCACTCATCCGTGAACAAAACAGTTTTGAAATCAGTCTTCATGTAATGTTTGGCCCACTGGAGCCGTTTCTGCTTGTGTGAAGTGGATAGAGGAGGTCGACAGGATGGCGTATGCACAGCTGCTAACCTCTGAAGGACCCTGCATCTTGTTGTTCGGGGGACGTTGGAGGCACAAGCAGCTTCAAAAACTTGTCTGCTGCTATGACAAGGCTTTTTTGCCGCTGCTCTTTCAACCTGACGTAATTGCCTGTAGGAAAGAGTCCTCAATTTGCCCATATCAGCACGCACACGTGTGTACTGTGAATCAGCTACATACTTCTTGATTGCCAAGACACTTCATCCTGATCATCGCACAATGTTGATTGTAGTCATGCCTTGACCTAAACACTCCACAATTTGTTGCTTCTCAGCAGCCGACACATCCTTTTTCTTTCCCATTTTGGCAGAAAATGTAGGCTGCTGAATAATGTGAGAGAGCCTTCTTAAGTAGTCTTGCCTTTATTGGACACACCTGCCAAACTAATTAGCACAGGTGTCTTCAATTGCTTACAGTGATATAAAGAGCCCTGACACACATCACCATCAATGAGTTTAACTGACAAACAAACAAATTCTTCCCTTATCACTCCTAAACACTTTTTGCATAATAATTTGGAACGCAGTGTGCATGTGCTTTTCCACAAAACACCAGTGGTTCGCGTAGTGAATCTTACAGTTCTAACTTGCCAACCGTGGTCTGTATGGAGTTGTTCAATAAAGGGCCCAAAATTAAGATAACATAGATGGGAGAGGTCTCTATGAATAGGAATTCCTAAGCATTTGATACCCTGTGAGGGCCAGGCAAAGGGAAAGTTGGACTGGATGGAATCCTATATGGATTTGGGGAGGGAGACATCGAGGGCCTCAGACTTCGCTGCATTGATTTTAAAATTTGACCATGTAACAAAGTGATCTATTTCAGCCATAACAGCATGGATGGATATATGTGATTGAGTGATATATACTAGGACATCATCAGCAAATAGAGAGCACTTGTACTCGGTGCCTCCCACCTCAATCCACCTAATATTGGGGTTATGGCGAATTGATGAGAGCAGGTGCTCCGTCACTAGGATGTATAAGAGAGGGGACAGAGGACATCCCTGCCTTGTCCCATTGGTGATTGTGAAAGGTGATGAAAATGTTCTGACGCACCCCCTGGGCCTTGGGACACCCGGAGCCGGACCCTTTTTGGTGGATGCTGGTGGTTGTAGTCTTCGTGGTGGCGACCCGGTTCCGTGGCTCAGGGTGGTCAAACCAGTGGCGGAACTATTTATGTGGTTTTGATGTTTAAATGTCCGACTACGCCACCCGTGGATTGCGGTCAGAGTGAACCGCCGCTACAGGGCAGACCGCTGAGGCTGGTGTTGTGGGTGCAGCAGAGCGTAGCATAACTCCCCAAGGGAGAAGTATAGCCTCAGGGCAGTGTATGCGGAGGATGGGGGTGATGGTGCAGGGCAGCAGCAGTAACGACACGGAGTCAGTGATGCAGTTCAGGGCCTTTACTCACAGTTCTTATTATCCAGACCACGTCTGCAGGTAACGGCTGCCCACGTCGTACTGTGCGCACCAGGTGAGGGGCTCAGACAACTCCCAGATAACTTTGGAGCGCTTCACAGGACCCCCTTTGTGTGTCCTTTGTCTGGCCTTTCTTACCAACACTTCTGTCCGGCTGCCTCGGGCCTCCTCTTGGTAAACTTGGCGCCAGTTTCCCTGACCCTATGTGGTGCCTTCCTAGCGGGTGTAGCGAGGGGCTGTGCCACATAAAATGTCAGAGTCTCCGGTTTCTAGCTGAGGGTCGTTTCCTGCCTCCACTAGTTCGGGGACCGGTCTCCCCCTTTGGCCTGACCCCTCCACGCAGGTGGATTCGGGCGTGCGGTGGCGACTCGCCCGTCCGCACCCCTGGGATCCCTTCATTCCTCGTTCCTGGAGCCTTCTCCGCTCCTCTTCCTTCCTTCTCCCTCTTGCAGGCCTGGGCCTCTGTTACTAGGCCCGCCTCCGGAGCAGAGCTCATGCAGAGCCCCTGCTCCCTGCCACTTCTGCTCAGACTTCTCTGCACTGAACTAAGATGGTGCCCACCTTTTATACTCCCTTCTCAATGCACCCAGGAACTGCTTCCTCCATGCTCCTGCACTACAGGGTTCCCCTTCCTCAGTGTTCCCTCCCCCCACTCCAGCCAGGGACAGGGACTGTCGTGCCCATCTCAGGGGCATATTGGTCGCCCTGCCCCACGGCAATGTGGTGTAATGCATGCAGGTGTCGGGTCCTGATCCACACTCCATCCTTACCTGAGAGTGAGATATCACACCTCTGGGTGAGGTGCAATACGTCTGTAGCAACCGAGCCCTCAGGGTGCTACAGTTCCATTTATCTTCAGCCTAGGTGACGTATTGTGATACAGGGCCGTGATTTTGGCTATAAAAGGGTCCCCTAGACCCCTACCCCAAGCTTTTTAAGAGAATCATATATGGCGTGCCAGGAGACTCTATGGAATGCTTTCTCAGCATCCAACGAGAGTATCTACTTACAAATTTTTAACTGCATCTAGCCCAGGAAATACTTTGTGCCTAGTAGCAGTGTCTGCTAGTCAGCGGATTATCCCGGCTGTTAAGCAAGCTACACCACCTGTAGTTTGGACACTTCATTTTTTCAAAGGAAATGCTTCGGGACCACGGGATACTCAGTGAAGAGCATCAGGAGGCACCCCAAGGCATAGGGGCTGGGACTGGCAGTAGGATGCCTTGCGGTGGACAGCCGAGCTCGATCCTTATAAAAGCTTTTTAACTGCAGCAGCTTTAGTGGACGCTACTGGAGCTGGAATTACGCGGCTGCTGGCATGAGACTTGCCCTCCAATAGATCCTTGTAAATGGATTTAAAGTGTATTCATTCAAATTAGAGAGACAATTTAAATTAAAAAGCTTAGAGCTGCCTCCACCACAGGGGGGCTCGCTCGACCCACCAGCGGACAGGCACCAGTATTGGGAGAGGGGGGCTGGCCGTCAGGGTTCACCGCGGCTCTGGCACAAACCCGGCGACACGGAGGTGGCACGGGCAGGAGCGGACTGAACGTGTCGGCTTCTCACTTTTTGGATTTTAGAAGGGCATGACATGCCTATATCTGTGTCTCCCCCTCCTTTTACTCCTCCACATCTTTTCTTTTCTCATGACTATATGTACTTGTCACTTTTCCATGTGTTAGTTGTGTCTTCTGAGCAGTTTGTCAGCTTTTGGACACCTTTGAAGGTGTTTTCTATGTGTTTCTATGTGTTTTTGTTTGCCTGCCATTGGTTTTAACGGTGTTCGAAGGTGTTCGACGAACAGATCGGCGAACACACGGGTGTTCGACGAACCGAACCGAACTCGAACACTACGGGGGTGGCTCAACACTACTCAACACCAGCTGGTGTTACCACCTCCAAAGAAAATGATGACCTGCCAATCACGCTGGCTGTTGCGGGTAAAGAGGTGGCAGGTCTGCGCCCCAAAACAGGTGTGACTGCTGTCCCCCCAGTCACAGAGGATGAAGAGGCCGCGGATGCACAAGATATGGCAGACGGTGGTTGGCCCGGCCGGCTAGGCCGCATTGTAGCACACTGAGCTTCCCACTGCAACTTATGCTTCATGTCCATGTGCCGGTTCATGCATGAAGTACTCAAACTATGTATTTTTTGGCCTCTACTTAGCTTTTGCTGACAAATGTTACAGATAACACGAGTTGGGTCATCTTTATCGATCTGAAAAAATGCCCAGGCTATGCAAGGCTTAGCACCCATGCGACCTGAAGAGCCACCACGACTTGTGGTGAGAGGCAGAGTTGTGTTTGAGGATGCAGTTGTTGACGTGCTTCCAGTACTACGTCTCTGTCCAGGAAGGCGCAACCTGACCTCGTCGTCACTAGCATCTTCCTCCACCTCCTCTGCTGACCTCATCTCTTGGCTGACTGTGGGTTGACAGTAAGTGGGATCTCCAACCTCATCATCATCACCCTGTGCGTTATCACACCCGTCGTCCTCAGAGCCAACCTGTTCCTGCCCTGACAAAAAACTAAAGTTGTCGCTCCAATCAGGTATTTGAGTCTTATCATCGTCTTCCTCATTGTCTCCACCAACAGGAGTTACAGTTTGGGAATGAGGGTCTACATTATGGTCAGAACCTTCTGCGTCTGGTCCTGGATCCGACTCATAAAGATTCTGGGCATCAGTGCAGATCATTTCCTCGTCTGGATTCACAGAAGCGCTGGAGTCGACCTCTGATTCCCAGGCTATAGTATGAGTAAACAGCTCTGCAGACTCAACCATCTGTTCTACCTCATACTCAGACGGGCAGCTGGAGATTTGGTAGCTGTGAGGAAGCAAGTGCGATTGGGGTGACACCTTTGAGGACTGGAGTATTTGTGATGTTGAAGTTGATGTGGAGGAGAGCCCACTTAAAGGAGCACTTGATATCCGTTGAAGCACCTGCTGTTTTTGTGCCTCATCTGGAATTTGTAGCGATTGGCGTGGCCGTAAGAAAGGGATCTTATCACATTGTCCGCTAAAAGAAGTAGACATTTTAGTTTGGCTGGAAGATGGTCTTTCTTCTGCAGATGTTACTGTTGCTTTAACACCTACCCCACGGACACAACCTTTTTTCCCCTTCCCAACACGCCTATTCCCCTTTCCACCAGCAGCAGGCCTTTTTCCACTCATTTTGGTGGTTAACTAATTCACAACTCTGGAGTTGTTTGCACAAAAAAACAATGGATGGGAACCGAGCAGAGCTGAGTGGCCAAACTGTGGTATTAGGCCAAAACTATTGGCTGGGTTAGATGCAGAAAAAAATTATATTCAATTTGCAACCTGATGGAGGTCAGTATAGATGGACTAATAGAGAAAGTCCCACACACTGCTAGAAGGCCAAATATTTTTTCAGAGCTAGATGCAGATAAAAATTATTTTTAATTTGCAACCTGATGGAGGTCAGTATAGATGGACTAATAGAGAAAGTCCCACACACTGCTAGAAGGCCAAATATTTTTTCAGAGCTAGATGCAGATAAAAATTATTTTTAATTTGCAACCTGATGGAGGTCAGTATAGATGGACTAATAGAGAAAGTCCCACACACTGCTAGAAGGCCAAATATTTTTTCAGAGGTAGATGCAGAAAAAAATATATTCAGTTTGCAACCTGATGGAGGTCTGTATAGATGGATTAATAGAACAAGTCCCACACACTGCTAGAAGCCCAATATTTTTTCAGAGGTAGATGCAGAAAAAAATATATTCAGTTTGCAACCTGATGGAGGTCAGTATAGATGGACTAATACAACAAGTCCCACACACAGCTAGAAGCCCAATATTTTTTCAGAGGTAGATGCAGAAAAAAATATATTCAGTTTGCAACCTGATGGAGGTCTGTATAGATGGATTAATAGAACAAGTCCCACACACAGCTAGAAGCCCAATATTTTTTCAGAGGAAGATGCAGAAAAAAATATATTCAGTTTGCAACCTGATGGAGGTCTGTATAGATGGATTAATAGAACAAGTCCCACACACAGCTAGAAGCCCAATATTTTTTCAGAGGTAGATGAAGAAAAAAATATATTCAGTTTGCAACCTGATGGAGGTCTGTATAGATGGATTAATAGAACAAGTCCCACACACAGCTAGAAGCCCAAATATTTTTTCAGAGGTAGATGAAGAAAAAAATATATGCAGTTTGCAACCTGATGGAGGTCAGTATAGATGGACTAATAGAATGATGCTATGCCCAAAAGATTTTATTTCACTAGGTGCAGTAAAAAAATTGGTATTCTATACACAGGTGGTATATCTTGCAACACAGATAGGCTACTCCACTGACTAACACACTCTGCAATAGGCCAAAAATGATTAGCTTTGCTAGATTCAGCCAAATGCTGTGAAAAAAACTTGCACAGCACTGGCACAGACCTGCCTGGCAAAAACTGATAGGAACTGATGTAACCTAGTCCTGAAAAGGACTCCAATTACAATTAGTCTTTACTCCCACAATCTATCTATTTAAGAGCACAGACCTGCCTGATAAAAGTCGTAGGAAATGCTGTAACCTAGTCCTTAAAAGGACTGCAATCACAACTATTCCCTACTCCCAAGCTATCTGTAGATTTGTGCGAAAATTGGCTTGAAATTAACAAGGTATAGCGCACACAGCAACAGCGGTGCCGTCTAACACGCAGCTGCATCAGTGAGAAAATGGTGGCGACGGGGAAAATGGCTTCGTCTTATAGGGCAAGGACATGTGACATACACTGCCAATGACACATGCCCTTGCTTGTGTGAAAAAAAGCACTTCGCTCCGTGTGTGCGCTGCTGATAGGCTGACAGATTGCACCTCCCCACTGTAAATGCGGGAAAGAGAAAAAAAAAATGGAGATCTTCATTGTTCCTGCAGAGATCCATCCCCTGCCCCTCCCCCCACCCCGCTGTACACTCAAACTGCGTATTAACATTAATTTTCATCATTACTGAGAAAAAATCCAGTTATGATTTTGGTGCACGAACAGTTATCGAACATAACCTCGAACAGCCGAATTTTTCTCAAATTGTTCGTGTTCGCCGAACGGCTCGAACACCGCCCAAAACAGCTCGAATTTGAGATTGGCGAACAGTTCGAGTAGAACAACGCTCATCTCTACTTCTAACATCCTGTATGTTATACAGTATGTTCATGTATAGCCTCAGGGGTAAATGTTTTTACACTCAGTGCATGGGCATTACCACTATAGGAGACACACTCCTTAATAATGGGAGAAATTTTTTTTTAATGAAGCCCTCCTCTACGTCTCTTCAAAAGGGTATTGGGAGTGTGTCCAAATTTTTGGCAGCCCTTGCAGTCACTACATATGCAATAACATTATAGGAGACCCACTCCTTTATATTGGGAACTCTTTTTACTGAGGCCCTCCTCTATATCTCTGCAAAGGATTATTGGAGTGCGTTTAAATTTTTGCCAGCCCTTGTAGTCACTGCATGCGCAATAACAGTATAGGAGACCCACTCCTTAATAATGGCATCAACAAAGCATAGCCAGATGATGGCCCTCTTATAATAGTAATAGCCGCCTAATGGCCTTATAAAAGTAGGCTTTGTGGCTTTCACAGTCCCTCCTTCATAAATGAAGCAGGATGTGTCTGATCATGTCTCACACACCACATGGCCAGATTAGGTAGTAAAATGTTAAAATTATATTTACTGGTCAATGTATTTTTCACTTTTGAAAGCAATGCAAAAGTGCAAAAACGCATCAAAAATGCCACGTGTGAACATAGCCCAAAGTTTTTGTTTTTGGTTATTCATTTTGCCTTTTATACAAGTCATTACCCTGGAAAGAATGTTCCTTAACATTTTTTCCCAGAAAATCCATTTTGGCATCGTTTTTGTATGTTTTATTGTCAGTCTGTTAAAGTGGCTTAATACTCTGACAATATTGTTCACAGCAGTGACCTGGGAGTCAGAGATGCTTCCAGGAATCTTCCCTATGTTGTTCCCTATTGACTTACTCTGGGCTCGTTACTCGGGTTGAGCTCCCGAGCATTACAATTTGCTCAACCCGAGCAACGAGCACACAAGCATTTTAGTGCTCATTCATCACTAATAACGATGGCTGGACCATACATATAAACACTTTTTACCTATTGTATCCCCCCTATTTCCTTATAGATTCTAAGCTTGCGAGCAGCGTCTTCACTCCTCCTGTAACTGTTGAACTATGTGTTACTTTGTGTTGTCTTTATTGTCTGTACATGTTTCCGCTTAATTGTATAGTGCTACAAAATTGCTTGCCACTATATAAATAAAATTATTATTATTGCTGCCACTACTTTCACTATTTCCTTTACCACCATGATTGGTAGTCTATAGAAAATAAAATTGTGAGCTGTTTGGAGATGAAGAAAATTCTAAGAGTTAGACAGACAAAATCCTCAAGTGTTAGTCAGCACTATAGATGTGCCGAGAAGCTGTAAAAAGTTAAAAATTGGTCCTTCGGCTTGGTTCAGACTTTGTATTCAGAACGAGCATCCCCGAAAATCTCTAATTAGTTTAATGGAGTACAAAACATGGAAATTTGGACGGCTTGGACTCTTGTTTTTCCTATTGTGTTTAACTTTTAGTACAGGAACAAAGGAGCTGTTTGTGATTAGTAAAAAAAAGTTTTTCTTCTAGAATTGACACCACTTCATTGGCAGAGTCTAATATTTTTGGTTAGTCCAGTTCCTTGAATGAAATGTCAGACTATTTGAGCTTTTTTCTCATTAAAGTATTTTACCAATTTTAGTGACTACTTTTACAAAGGTATTTTTAAATGCAAGCATTATAAATAATACAAGCACATACATGTCTAGATTTCTTTATATTTTTTTGGGAGGGGGTGACATATTTAAGGCTGATTACTTTGATAGTAACTAGAAAGACATTTTCTACATAACACTGATATTCCTTTTATTAACAGACTAAGGTCCATTAAATAGAAGATTAATGGCTTTTACTTGCAGATTCTAATTGTGTGTGGCACAAGAAAGATTAGACTTGATATGCTATGCCTTTACTACAAGATATTTATTTCAACTGGTCTGCCATTTCAATAAACTAAATAGAAAATATCATGAAATGCAATTAAATAATTTTTAGATGATAGGACATGCTGATACTCATGTAAGAAATTGGAAATATTAATATTGTTTCAGTAACCTCTATTAAAGTTTTACATTTATTGCACTGAAATAAGAACATATAATAATGAAAGAAATGTTAATAATTGCCATAGCCAGGCCCGAAGGCAACTTCATAGTCAATTAGGTTTATGCTTTTTCATGGTTTATCCTGTTATGTTGGTGCACAATGTTACACATACAGCACCTCATGTGCAGTCATTATTTAACTGCTTTTTCATTAAATGTGTTATTCAGGATTAGTGTCACATTTGTCCATAGGCTTTGTTGGACATTGCAGCCCAACCCCTTTTACTTGAATGATACCAGACAATTCCATGAAATAGTCCCTGCGGTTTGTGAGGAGCACTGCATACTATTGGTGCCTGGTTATGTGGTTCACGATTGCACAGGAAGAACCACATTACCCATAGTTCTATAAAAAAGTGGACTCTTTCCTGCTCTTGAAATAGTGCTGGTGGGACAGGTGCCCACAGAGGCACCTGCAGATGGAACTCTTGTGGCATAATCTCACAAGCATGAAAGGATGTCTGCAACGAGGAACGGTATTACCAAGTCAGGCATTGCGCTATCACTGAGCAAGCCAGAAGGTCTAAACAATTATATGCAGGAAGATAGTAATGAGAAAGTGTAAATTAGTATGGAGAGCAGAGAGTGTTAGTATTGGAGGCGCTATTTGGCTACTTACTATCAAAGGCAGCGAATTTTTAGGACAGGAACCACTAAGTGTCCATAGTAGATGTACTAAATAAAATAACCTATGGTTTAAAATTCGCGCTAATGGTAGTAAAAGAAGGATTCGGGAGAAGGAATGACTAAAAAGTATTTTTATTGATACAGGTATTTAAAAACAAAAAAGGGGCTAAAATAGACGATATAAGAGATTGATAAAAAATTAATAAATAAATAAATATGGTTCTGAGTTAAAGGATAAAACGGCTTTCCATGGAGTCTTGAGGTAGTCGATGCTTGAGTAGCAAAAAGGGTGGACCTGGTAAAAGAGAAACCGTGTTACGGTATGGTAATATGGTGTGGTATCGCTGTACTTAAAGTATCGGTTCTTGATGGGTTTGGTATTTGTGTGGGTTACCTGTTATGATTAGTCTGTGTATCCTTGTGGTAACCCTGAGGCTCTTTAGACGGTGGACTCTAGTGTCAGTGGGAGGCTTCACATATTCTAGATACCTGGGGTGCAAGAGAAGTACATTAGAACTTGAGAGTAAATGGCTAGACGTTATTAGTGGAAGTTGTATTTTACCTGCTGTTATTGTGACGATCGGTGGGCAACAAGGACAGAGGCGTGCGGTATTTGTATTTCTTGGACCGTGATCCGCAGGGAGCCACCTATAGTGGTGGACTAGTCCGGGATGGATATGGTCCTAGGAACGTAGAAGATGTAGGTTGGGTATTGTAGGCACTTGGTTCTCGGGAGGTACGACAAAATTAGGACTTACCCTAAGGTAGATGAGTTCTATTTGAAGTTTAATAGTCGTTGTTGTCCTTATAAGGGATGCAACAGGTGGGTCTGGTTTGTCCCTGTCCTTGTGAGAAAGGTGCAGCAAGGTGCTTCTGGTGGTACTGACGAGTTGGCGTCTATGTTGTACCCCTTATCCTGTTTGGGAAATTAATGGAGGGTTAGTGTTGAAGATATAGTGGGATTGGTCTGCAATTATTATGTTATATACCTTATTTCATGTATTGCAGACATAGGAGGACAGGTGCGTCGAGTATTCCGGTGGTACGGAGGGTGCAGCAGGAGGCTCTGGATGAATAATGCAGCAATGGTTCTATGGTAGGAGGCTCTGATCCTGGATACCAATTAGGTGCAGTAGGAGGTTCTGACTGGGGGATCAGATGGTCATGCAGTAGTCAGAAGGTGCTGTCACGATGTAGCAGAAGGCTGTGGTAGCAGGATAAATACAGGGCAGACCGTGTGGTCTGTGGGTCTGCCTAGGATACAATACTGAAAGTTAGGGTATCTGCTCCTGTCAGTTATGTGTGATAGCAGGCGGTGGGGGCCGAGGCCCGAGGTTACTTACAGTCTGCAGTCCCGCGATTGTCAACAAGTGATAGAGCCCGGGGCGAGAGCGGAGTCCCGGCCGGTGACCGCCGCAGCTCGCTTGCTTCCGGGTAGGCAGAGCGGGAGAGAGAGAGAGGTGGGAGAGAGGGAGGAGGCGCGCTTTCGTTGAAGGTGCGCGAGAGGGGCAGAGTGACGCGCTGTCACGTGGTAAGCAGCGTGCACTCAGTACGGAGGCCTGAGGGGGCCTGCTCAGCTGGGTCAAAAGATTTTCCAACGCGTTTCGACAGCTGCGGCTGTCTTCATCAGGGATAGTCTGGCCCAGTGGGTGGTGTACTTTATATACCTGAGAGTGCTGACGTCATGGTAGCTGTCAATCATTAAAGGCAAACAATTCTATTTCGCTGTTGAGTCCCCGTGGTCTCAACGTGTTTAGTTTAAAAATCCATTCGCTTTCTTTTTTTGACATGCTTTTTATAAAGTCACCTTGTCTCCAGTGTTTATGAACTATTTCTATGCCCACCACTTGGATTCCTTGGGTGGATCCTTTGTGTTTTTCTAGAAAGTGCTCGGAGAGAGGGTGGCCTGTGAATTTGTTCTTAATATTCCTTAGATGTTCATTGATTCTGGTGCCCATGGCTCTCTTGGTTCTACCTATGTACATTTTATCGCATGGGCATACTAGTCCGTAAATGACCCCCGTGGTGGTACATGTGATGAAGTCTGTGATGGGATATGACTCTTTGTGGTGGCTAACTATTTGTTGTTTAGATGGTTTCAGGGTTTTACATATTTTACATTTTTTACAAGGGAAAAAGCCTATTATTTTTTGTTTAAATGGGGTAACTGTTTGTTTATTGGCAATATTGTGTTTTATGGTGGGAGCTATGATTGACCCTAGGTTCCGTGCTTTTTTGAATATGAACCTTGGTCTGTTAGGCATCTGGTCACCAATTGTTTTATCGTCTTTAAGTGTATACCAGTGTTTTTCTACGATTTTCCTAAAGATATGGGTGTTAGCAGAGTAGGGGGTGATTATGGGAATGGTCATATTGTGATTGGTTTGTCCTGATTTGTTGGTGCCTGTCTCAGTTAGGAGATTTTGTCTGGGTATTATGGCTATTTTTTCTTTGGTATTTTTTAGGAATTCTGCATTGTATCCTTTTTCCAGGAATTTGTTAGTGAGTAATTTTGCTTCATTATTAAAATCTTGATGTTTGGAGCAATTTCTGTGGAGGCGCAGATATTGGCTGCGGGGGACATTAAGCAGCCAATTGGGAAGATGACAGCTGTCTAGTGGAATATAGCTATTAGCATCAGTGGGTTTATGGTATGTGCGAGTCCGTATAGAGTTGTTTTCCACATAGATATTGAGGTCTAGGAAATTGATAGTAGTGGTGCTAGTGGTTGAAGTGAATTCCAAAAAGAATTCGTTATTGTTGAGTTCTTGTATGAATAGGTCAAGAGATGCTTGGTCTCCTGACCAAATAAACAATATATCATCTATAAATCTCCGCCATAGGACCAGGTTCGCATGAGGGAGACCTCCCGGGTGGATGGCTAGGGATTCCCACCAGCCAACATAGAGGTTGGCATAGCTGGGTGCGAACCTGGTTCCCATGGCGGTGCCCCACTGCTGGGAGTAGTAGTCCCCCTGGTAGAGAAAGTAATTGTGTGTTAGGATGAAAAGCATACAGTCTATAATGAATTGGCTTTGTTCTGGGGGCATTTTTTGGTTGAGAAAATGGAAAGAGGCTTCACATCCTTTGGTGTGTTGGATGTTCGTATATAATGACGTTATGTCCAATGTTCCTAGAATGTAGTGGCTTTCCCATGGGGTATTGTTCAGTATACGAATAGCATGTGTGCTGTCTTTCAAATGTGATGGAAGGGTTGGGACTAAGTCCTGTAGGTGATGATCCACCAGCCTGGAAAGGTTGGATGTCAGGCACTGAATGCCAGAGATAATAGGCCTTCCTGGTGGGTTTATATCATCCTTGTGAATTTTTGGTAGATGATAAAAGGCAGCTAGTCTTGGATATTGGATGTTCACATATTCAAATTCATTTTTATTTAGGTAACCTTCCCGAAGTCCCTTTATAGTTAGATCTCGTAGTTCTTTTTGGTACTTGCTTGTTGGGTCGGAGGGGAGTATTTGATAGGTTCTGTGGTCTCCTAGGAGTCTTAATGATTCCCTGTGGTAGTATTCTTGGTCGAGAATGACTATGCCCCCACCTTTATCGGCTGGTCTGATTACTATCTCATTGTTTTTTTGTAGTTGTTTCATGGCACGGATCTCTGGTTTAGTAAGGTTATTCTTAAATTTTTGGCATTTTTTATTGTTAATTTTGCGAATGTCGTCTGTAACATTTTTTTCAAAGGTCTTGATTGCCTCTGAATATTCTTGAAGAGGGTGGAAGTTGGATTTATTTTTTAGGGAGGTGTGTTGGAATTTAGGTGGTTCCGCATGGTCTGATGTTTCAGGAATATCTTTCTTTTTGGTGTAATATTTTTTTATAGCTAATTGTCGTAAAAACTTTTTAATGCCTATATATGCTTGAAATTTATCAAATTGTGTAGATGGGGCATATTTTAGGCCTTTTTTTAGTAATGCATTTTCGTTGTTAGTTAATTGGTGTTTGCTTAGATTAAAGATGGATATTTGGTTATTTATCTCCTTTGGTTTGTTCTTTTTCTTTTGGGCGAGTTTCCCTCCCCTAGTGCCTCTTTTGCATTTTTTCTTGTGGCCATCCGAAAAAAATCAACGTTACTGGTATGTTTTCGTATTAATGGGCGTGAGGTGGCGGTGGCGGTGACGGTAGGAACTGGGGTTGCAGACAATTGCGGAGGGGTTGCTTCTATGTGGGTAGGTTGTCCATGGGCTGAGGGTGGAGAAATAGTTTGATGTGGAGTTTCATCAATAGTGGTAAGAAGAGGCGAGAACCTATTGTGGGTGCTAATTGGGGTGATGATATCCTGTGGAGTAGGGTTAGTCTGGCTTGAACCTGGTTTGTTTTGAATAGGGGGGGATTCTATGTCCGAAGTGGGGTGGATAGAGATTCTGTCAATGGAATTGAGGGAGTTATTCGGGCTTCCGACCACCTCATCCAGGGTTTCAAAAAAGTTTAGTGGTTCCCTATCAGGGCGTTGGGTAGGGAGGGGGACTGCGTCTCTACCAAATTTGGCTCTTTTCTTTTCGACTATGTCATGTTCCTTCTGGTTGATTCTGCTTTTAATGCTGTTGGTTAGACTTAGGATTTCAGGGTGGTTCTGGTGTGGTTTTATTTCATTGAATAGTAAGTTAATTTTATTTTTATTTTCCATCAGCTGTCTTTTCCTTTTATTGATTATGAACCGAACGGCTTGTGTAGAGAAATTATGGAACATGGAGTTCCATTCCTCCAGGGTGGTTGGATCTCCTATGTCTCCCGATAGGGCTTTGGTCACTACCAGGCCGGAGGGTATAATATTGAAGGCCAGGTAGTGTTCGAGGGTGGCGACTTCCCATAAGTCCCTCATTTCTTTTAGTAATAATTGTTCTAAAGTCCTAAGTGAATCTTTTATTGATTTGATGGTTTCTGGGTTGGTAGTTATAGTTTTTTTCTGGGTATTATTGAAGAAAAGTTGGATGTTTTCTATTCTTTCCTTCCTGTCATGCCAGAGGTCTCCCATTGTCTTGAGTTCTAGGTTTGAGCCTAGCAGCCTGTTCAGTGGTTCGGGGGGAGTAAAGAGTGTTAGTATTGGAGGCGCTATTTGGCTACTTACTATCAAAGGCAGCGAATTTTTAGGACAGGAACCACTAAGTGTCCATAGTAGATGTACTAAATAAAATAACCTATGGTTTAAAATTCGCGCTAATGGTAGTAAAAGAAGGATTCGGGAGAAGGAATGACTAAAAAGTATTTTTATTGATACAGGTATTTAAGGAGAGCAGTAGTTCACATCTAGAATTGGAGAACTCTGAGAAAAGAACTTGGTGCTGCCGACAGACCATAAGGAGCTGCTGTTCAAATACCCAGAGTTCCTTGGAGACGATGTAGATACAACCCACATATATGTAAACTGTGTTACCCAAGAATTTCTAGCGTCTCAGGTAAAGAAGTTTTTTTCTGTTGCTGTCAAGATATTACCTTTTCTGAAGTTTTACTGAATAATATGTGCCTCACAACTGTTAACTTTGCATTATATTCCTTTATGGCCATCAGAGGATTAACAATCAGGGCCACAGTGGGGCCTGTGCGGGAGGGGGGGTCCGCTGACACCAGCAACTATTTCAGCTAGATAAGCATCCAAGGATGTACATTCAGCTGAAATGTATTGCTGTGCAGAAGCTCACTGGGTCACTACACTGCAATACACGCTGCTGGCCAATCAAAGGCCAGCAGCTGGCGTCGATGTGCTAGTCACTGATTTCACATGACAGTGATGTCATTTGCTGCCCGTTGCTGGCATGCTGATGTCACCTGCCGGTCTCGGTGCCGGCTATGGGAGCGGGGAAGGTGAGTAGAATCTTTTTTAACATTTGTTAGAGAAAAGCTGCAGAACTGGGGCATTATTTCTGAAGCAAGGCAAGGATGGGGCACATTATACCAGGATAGGGGACATATATCACTGGAAGGGACCAGGATGGAGGACCTGATAGCAGGAAAGCAAGACATAATTGTTATAATTATTTATCTTTAGAGCACCATTGATTCCATTGTGCTGTAAATGAGAAGGGGTTACATAATACACTAATATAAATTACAGAGAATAAACTAACACTGACAGGCTGGTACAGAGGGGAGAGGACCCTGACCTTGCGGATTTACATTCTATAGGATAATGGGGAAGGAGACGGTAGGTTTGGCAGCTCCAGTGTTTAAGTGGCAGCTTTGGTAGTGGTGAGGTGGCAGCAGGGTCATTGCAGGCTGTAAGCTATTCTGAAGAGATGGGTTTTCAAGTTCTACTTGAAAGTTCCAAATGTACGGGATATTCAGACGTGTTGGAGCACAGGATTCCAGAGGAAGGGTGATACTCAGGAGAAGTCTTGCAGGCGATTGGATGAGGAAAGTACGAGTGTGGAGGAGAGAACGAGGTCTTGGAAGGACCGGAGATTACATGGTGGGAGATTTGTTCTGAGATATATGGGGGAGACAGATTATGGATGGCTTAATAGGTCAGTGTTAGTAGCTTGACGTGGATACATTGTTGAATTGGGAGCCAATAATGGGATTTGCAGAGTGGAAATACAGAGGAGCAGTGAGGAGAGAGGTGGATTAGTCAGGCAGCAGAGTTATGGACAGACTGGAGAGGTGCGAGAGTGTTAGCAGGAAGGCCACAAAGGAGAATATTGCAGTAGTCGAGGGGGGAGATAACGAGGGCATGCACTAGTTATTTTAGTAGATTGAGGGTTGAGGAAAGGACGGATTCTGGAAATATTTTTGAATTGGAGGCGGCAGGAGGTGGCGAGAGCTTGGTTGTGGTTTCAAGGACAAGGCAGAGTCAAGGGTTAAGGCCCCGTCACACTTAGCAATGCTACAGCGATCCCGACAACGATACGACCTGTCATGGATCGTTGCTGCGTCGCTATGTGATCGCTGGTGAGCTGTCAAACAGGCAGGCTCACCAGCGATCAGGGGAGCAGCGACATCGTGGAAAGAATCTTTCCACGATGTCCTGCTCCTGGTTACCAGCCTGCTGAAGCGCACCTAGTAACCCGCTGTTTATCATGGTTACGAGCCTGCTACGGTGAGCGGGAGGTTACTGATGTGTGCTGACCAGCAGGAGGGCAAAGACCAAAAAATGGTTCAGGACATTCTGCAGCGATCAGTGACCTCACAGCAGGGGCCTGATTGCTGCAAAGTGTCACACATAGCGACATCGCTGGTGAGGTCGCTGTTGCATTACCAAAACCTTGACTCAGCAGCGATCTCGCTAGCGATCTCGCTATGGGGGCCGGGTATTTACAATAGGGTCTTATCTAATCTAAATAATAGGTACAGAAGTATTAAAACTGCTCACCTAATAGGGTTGTATGGGACACAGCACCAATAAAGCTTGGAATCCAGATGGTGCAGCTTCCTACTATATGTCAGAAATAGATGCTGGGATAGCTGTTGTTCTGCATGCTCTTGAGTCACGACAAACCATTAGTATGGATAAGAATGTAGGTTTATTGTCTACGAGTTTTAGAGTCCTCCTTTCTCAGGACAACCATACATAACCAACCATACATATGTATGGTTGTCTTGAGGAAGGAGTCGGTGGACTCTGAAACGCATAGACAATAAACCTACATTTTATCCAAATTAATGGTTAGTTGTGACTCCAAAGGGTTACTCCAAGGTAGCGGACTTCAGGTACAGGGGAAAGCGTGATGTCATTTATTGTGATAGACAGATAAGGTAAGGAACATAGGTGAGATGGAGGGAAGATGATGAGTTCAGTTTTGTTTACATTTCTGCTTTAGGATGTGAGAGGAGAAGGAGGATATGATTCATAGACACTCTGGGATTGTCTACAGCAGAGAGGTGATGTCTGGGCCAAAGAGGTAGATCTGAGTGTCATCAGCATTTAGATGGTACTTGAATCCGTGGGACTTTACTTTCGGCCTGGGACAACTCATATAGATGGAGTAGAGTAGGGATCCCAAGACAGAACATTGAGGAACTCCGACAGAGAAAGGATGGGATGAAGATATAGTGTTGGAGTGGGAGATGCTAAAGGTGCGGTTAGAGAGGTATGATGAGATCCAGGAGAGGGCGCGGTCTGTGATACCAAGGGAAGAAAGGATCTGTAGTAGGAGGGAGTCAAGTGTGTCAAAGGCGGAGGACAGATCTAGATGGAGGAGTATAGACAAGTGTTTGTTAGCTTTGGCACAGAATAAGTCGTTGGTAATTTTGGTTAGGGCAGTTTCGGTGGAATGGTGGGGGCGGAAGCTGGATTGAAGATTGTCAAAGAACAGATTAGGTGAGAAATGGGAGGAAAGTAAAGTATTGACATGCTTTTTGTGGAGTTTGTAGGTGAACAGGAGCAATGATATGGACCAATAGCTGGATGTAGAGGTCGAGTCGAGAGATGGCTTCTTCAGGAAATCACAGGATGGGGGCCATTATTACAAGAAGGGGCCAAGATGAGGGACATTGTTATATAAGAGGGTGTACACGCATGTCTTTACAGGACCTGGAATGCTACAAGGGCTCATACATCTGATGAATATACAGGTAGGGGCCCAGGTCCAAATTTTGCACTTGCGGCCCATCGGACTCTAGTTACACCTCTAGTGGCCATCCAGTATAGTTCTTGAAGTTTAAGCAGCTGTGTCCTACTTTCATGTATGACTTTGCTAAAGTTTTAGCAAAACGTTAGTAGCTATCACTATGTGTGAAAGACACAGCCTATGGCCAAGTATAGCAAAGATTATTTCTTGTTTTTAATACCTAAAACTTGGTTAAAACACATTTCCATACATAATAACAAGAATAATTTAATATGCACCTCTTTTACAAAATGATATCTCAGTGTACTGCAGATCTGCAGCCAAAACTATACATTTGACATGGAACCTAGGATTGACTCAACTACGTACGAAAAATAGAAACTAGGGTGCAGTAAAATGGCAGCAGGTTCTCTTGGCAGATGAGACAAAGTATTAATTATTTGACTGTAATAGAAATCAGTTTGTTTTGCCAAAGAGCTGTAGAATGGTACAATAATGAGTGTATGCTGACAACAGTGATGCATGGTGAAGGTCCCTTGAAAGTTTGAAACTGCATTTCAACAAATAAAATTGCGGACTTGGTCAAGATTACTGGTGTCCTCAATGCTGAGAAAATACAGACAAGTATCCATCATGCAATGACATTTGGCAGCCATCTCGATTTATTCTGCAGTATAGCAATGACCGAAAACATACAGCTAATGTCATAAAGAACTATCTCCAGCATAAAGAACAAAAAGGAGTCCTTAAATGATGATGTTCCCCCAACAGACCCCTGATCTCAATATTATTGAGTCTTTTTGGGATTACGTGAAGAGACAGAAGAAATTACACAAGCCTACATGCAGAGAAAATCTAAAATCAGTTCTCCAAGATGTTTGAAACAATTACCCTGTTATGTTCCTTCAACAACTGAGTGCAAGTGTACCCATAAGAGTTAATATTCTGGGTGGTCATATCAGACATTGATTTAATTTAGATTTCTCTTTTGTTCACTCACTTTTGCATTTTGTTAATTGATAAAAATAAACAATTAAAACGTCTATTTTTGAAATCATTCATATGTTGTAGCATTGTTCCCACGTCTGCCTAAAACTTTTGCACAATACTGTGTATATACAGCAGGTAAAATTTCTATGTAAAAATATTTCTAAAGGTAATCTTGACATGAAATTCTCAGCAGATGTCGGTAACAACCCATTTAAACTACACAGGCAAAGAAATCAAACCATAGATATCCATAAATTAGGTTATGTGTAATAATGAGAAATAAAGGAAAAAAAAAACCTAAACGCACTTACTGAAATGTAATTAATACTTTGAACAAAAGCTTTCGTTGGTGATCACAGCATCAAAATGCCTCTTGTATGGAGAAACTAGTCCCATGCATTGCTCAGGTGAGATTTTGGCCCATTCTTCCACACACTCTTCAAATCCTACAGGTTCCATGGACTCCTTCTATAAACTCTGAGCTTTAGTTTATTGCATACATATTTTATTGTATTCAGGTCAGGTGATTAGCTGGGCCATTCCAGCACCTTTATTTTCTTTCTCTGAAACCATTTGAGAGTTTCCTCAGCTGTGTGTTTGGGATCATTGGCTTGCTAAAATGTCCGCCTTCGTTTCAGCTTCAGCATGCTCGTATATGGCAACAGTTTGTATCAAGAATGTCTCAGTACATTTGTCCATTCATCCTTTGCCAGCACTATATGCTGAAAAACAGCCTTACACCATGATGTTCCCACCTCAAAACTTCACTGTTGGTATTGTGTTTTAACATGGTGTGTATTATGGCATCCAAAAAGTGCAATTTTGTCTCATTTGACAAGACTTTATTCTCCCAGTCTTTCACAGGCTTGTCTAAGTGTTACTGAGCAAACTTTAAACACGCTTGAATATAATTTTTTCTCAGCAATGGATTCTTGAGTGGTGAGTGTGCATACAGGTCATGGAAGTTGAGTGCATTACTTATTTTTTTAGAATTGTACTTTCTGATTCCAGGTCTTTCTGTAGGCTTCCACAGGTGGTCTTTGGCTCTTGGACTACTCTTCTGATAATTCTTTTCACTCCTCTGAAATCTTGCGGAGAACACCTGGTCATGGCCCGTTTATGGTGAAATGACGTACTTTCCACTTCCAGATTATGGCCCAACAGTACTCACTGTAACCTTCATTATTTTTGACATTTTTCTGCCATTGCCATCGGTATGATATGCAATAATAAGATTGTGTGTGTTCAATACTTTTTACTAGGGATAACCGAACATGCTCTATGATACTCGCATATCCCTCGAGTATCTGGATGCTTGGATATGCTTGGCCATCGGCGACCATTAGCCGGTGCTTGGATTTGAAGCTCAAATCCCTGCCCCACATGTTTGCCACCTGTTACACAGCCAATAAACATGCAGGTATTGCCTGCCAGTCAGTCTAATGCTGCCGTAACCATATAGGTAGTGGCATTACTCTGATATAACATCATCAGGGGTTATAAAACAACAGGCGCCGCCATGCTCGGCACACTGACACCACTGCACAGCTCAGGGACAGTTGTTATTGGATTGTGAGAGTGGTTGTCCAGGCCGGCATCTGCACAGTTTAATGAATCAGAATCCTCTAGTGTTGATATTGGTGCTGATGCTGAGCCATCATATTAACAGTCCTTCTAAAGGCTAATCCTGTGCTTTGCTGTTTTATCACATACATTCTGTATTTACATAGTAACATAGTAACATAGTTTTTAAGGTTGAAGGAAGACTAAGTCCATCTAGCCCAACCCATAGCCTAACTTGTTGATCCAGAGGAAGGCAAAAAAAAACCTTGTGGCAAACACTAAGCTCCACATTGGGGAAAAAATTCCTTCCCGACTCCATACGACAATCAGACTAGTTCCCTGGATCAACGCCCTATCAAGGAATCTAGTATTTATAACCTGTAATATTAGACTTTTCAAGAAAGGCATCCATGCCCTTCTTAAATTTTAACAGTGAATCACTCATTACAACATCATGCGGCAGAGAGTTCCATAGTCTCACTGCTCTTACAGTAAAGAATCCCCGTCTGTGATTATGTTTAAACCTTCTTTCCTCCAGACGTAGAAGATGCCCCCTTGTCCCAGTCTCAGGCCTCAGAGTAAAAAGATCAGTAGAAAGGTCTTTGTACTGTCCCCTCATATACTTGTACATAGTAATAAGTTCACCCCTAAGCCTTCTTTTTTCCACAGTAAATAACCTCAAGTGTAATAACCTGTCTTGGTATTGCAGACCCCCCAGTCCTCTAATAACCTTGGTCACTCTTCTCTGCACCCGCTCTAGTTCAGCTATGTCTTTCTTATACACCGGAGACCAGAACTGTACACAGTATTCTAAGTGTGGTCGCACTAATGACTTGTATAGAGGTAAAATTCTGTTCTCCTCATGAGCATCTATGCCTCTTTTAATGCATCCCATTATTTTATTTGCCTTTGCAGCAGCAGCCTGACACTGACTACTAAACGTGAGCTTGTCGTCCACCAATACACCCAGGTCTTTTTCAGTTACAGTTTTGCCCAGTGATTTACAATTAAGCATATAATTATACATTTTATTTCCTCTGCCCAAGTGCATTACCTTACATTTATCCCCATTAAAGCTCATTTGCCATTTATCAGCCCAAGCTTCTAGTTTACATAGATCCTCCTGTAATATAAAATTGTCCTATTCTGTATTGATTACCTTGCAGAGTTTAGTGTCATCTGCAAATATTGAAATATTACTCTGTATGCCCCCTACAAGGTCATTAATAAATATGTTAAAAAGAAGGGGGCCCAATACTGACCCCTGTGGTACCCCACTGTTAACTGAGACCCAGTCTGAGTGTTTTCCATTAATAACCATCCTTTGTTTCCTATCACTGAGCCAATTCTTAACCCACATACATATATTTTCCCCTATCCCCATTGTTCTCATTTTATGTATCAAGCTTTTGTGTGGAACCGTATCAAAAGCTTTTGAAAAGTCCATATACACAACATCCACTGCATTTCCTTGGTCCAATCCAGAACTTGCCTCCTCATAAAAACTGATCAGATTAGTTTGACAGGAACGGTCCCTCGTAAATCCATGTTGATATTGGGTCATGAGGTTATTCTTCTTTAGATACTCTAGTATAGCATCTCTTAGGAAACCCTCCAGGATTTTACCCACAGTAGAGGTTAAGCTTACCGGCCTATAATTTCCAAGTTCAGTTTTTGTCCCCTTTTTGAATATTGGCACCACATTTGCTATACGCCAGTCCTGTGGTACAGACCCTGTTATTATGGAATCTTTAAAGATTAAAAATAATGATCTATCTATGACGTTACTTAATTCCTGCAGTACTCGCGGGTGTATCCCATCCGGGCCCGGGGATTTGTCAACTTTAGTGATTTTTAGACGCCGCCGTACTTCCTGCTGGAATTTTTGTAATCACTAATCATGTTTTCTGTCATGCGATTTTCTTGTGTAAATACGGTTGAAAAAAAATCATTTAGCATATTGGCTTTTTCCTCATCCTCATCCACCATTTCACCCAGGCTATTTTTAAGGGGGCCAACACTATCATTTTTTAGTTTTTTACTATTTATGTAGTTAAAGAATATTTTTACTTTCTCTGGCAATGATTCTCTCTGCCTCAATCTTTGCTGCCTTGATTTGGCTTTTACATAATTTATTTAATTTTCTATATTTATTTAATGCCTCATCACTACCTACTTGCTTTAGTTCTCTAAATGCTTTCTTTTTGTCATTTATTGCGCCCCTTACAGCTCTATTTAGCCATAGTGGTTTCCTCCTATTTCTAGCATGTTTATTCCCATAGGGTATATATTGTACCTAGGAACAGACAGTTGCAGACAGTTGCAGGAGCAGGGAGAGTGTCAGAATACAGCCTCTAGGCAGGGCTTAGGTCTTTGCAGTTGCTGTTTTTTTTGGGTGAAAAAAATGACTATATTGTCATTAGTCATGTGCAAGCACTAAAATGCTTGGGTACTCGTTACTTGGGTCGAGTAAATCGTAATGCTCGAGCGCTCGACCCAAGCAATGAGCCCAATGTAAGTCAATGGGAAACCCATGTATTTTTCCGGCGGCCCCCCTGGAGATCTGAAAGGGGCCTAAAAATTGGTGAAATCGATGGAAACTGAAATGACACGGGAACAGCATGGGGAAGACCCCTGTAAGCATCTATGGGTATTATGCCACTTTTACGGACTGACAATAAAACATGCAAAAATGAACTAAAATAGATTTTCCTGGAAAAAAATGTAAGAAACATTCTTTCCAGGGTAATGACTTATATATAAGGCAAAATAAATAGCCAAAAAAAAACCGCTCATCAACGCCTTGGGTTATGTTTACATGTAATGTTTTTGATGCATTTTTGCACTTTTGCATTGCTTTCAACGGTGAAAAATACATTCACCAGTAAATGTAATTTTAACATGTGGTGTGTGAGACATGATCAGACACATCCAGAATGAACACTCATTTCCAGCTGATAATACCATCTAGCACCTGTCCCTATTTTAAAAGCAGCTAACTACGTTATCAATAGGGAATAGATTTTTTTTTTCAGCACGGAGTATAATACAATAATCCCTGACTACATCCCAATTGCTACAGGTCACTCGTACACAAATCTTGGATAAGAGAGGTATGATAGTACAATAGAAAATAGAGTTTAACCGGCTTCGAAGAGGTTTTTTGGTACATTGCACCACCAAAAATGTGAAGGAATGCAAGCAACCCTGTCTGCTTTCATCAATCTCTACTTAATTACATATCACCGTTAAAAATTATGAATCAGTCATTGAGCGCATGGAAAAAATCAATCAAGTTATGCACTGTGGAAGATATGTATGTGACAAGGATATGAACTCTCATTTCCAACTGATTATTTTTTGTTTGCTTGCAGCAGCTAGAGTATAAGGAAATAATCCCTGTCTGGATGCGTGTAATATGCTATCCATAGTGTGGTAGCTCACCTGTACACAAATTTCAGATAAGAGTTAATATTGGAGAATATAGAATCGATTTGAATTGACATTCCGATTATTTAGGAGTGGGTCTCCTATACTGTTATTACATATACAGCGAAGGAAAAAATGCGATCAAAGCTACACAGCAGGTAGTTGATCATAAAATATAGCTTTTATTAAATATATGATATAAAAAGAATACATCACATAATATGGCAGAAACAGTGCACAACGTACATAACAAAAATATACCTTAAAATACCATCATGCTCAATGGACACAGAAGTCCACATGTGAGACGCCCACCAAAATATAGTATAGACACTAATGCTCCTGATCAACAGATCTCTACTGTATATGTCCAAGTAGTATATCATTGGTGGTCAGCTAGTGCTGCCCAACTATAAGTAAGATACCCATGTCAGTGACCATATAATATAAAAGTAGAGTCTACCTGGACAGAGGGCTGGCGGCAGGAATGCTCACATATGGTCACTGACATGGGTATCTTACTTATAGTTGGGCAGCAACTATATACAGTAGAGATCTGTTGATCAGGAGCATTAGTGTCTATACTATATTTTGGTGGGCGTCTCACATGTGGACTTCTGTGTCCATTGAGCATGATGGTATTTTAAGGTATATTTTTGTTATGTACGTTGTGCACTGTTTCTGCCATATTATGTGATGTATTCTTTTTATATCATATATTTAATAAAAGCTATATTTTATGATCAACTACCTGCTGTGTAGCTTTGATCGCATTTTTTCCTTCGCTGTATATGTATGATTAGCGATTTGCCTACAATAAATGTCATTAGGTGCTAGCCATGGAGCTTTAACTATTAGTTAATATGCACCTGCTGAGAAACTTTGATTATATACTGTTATTACGTATGCAGTAAGCACAAGGGCTGCTAAAAATTAGAATGCGCTCCAATACCAATTTGAAGAAACGTAGTAGAGGGCCTCATAAAAACTGTTTTAAAAATCATTTAGAAGTGGGTCTCCCATACTGTTATTGCGTATGCAGCAAGTTCAAGGGCTGCTAAAAATTAGGACGCACTCGAATACCAATTTGAAGAGGCATAGTGTAGGGCCTCAGTAAAAAAATTATTTACCATTATTAAGGAGTGGGTTTCCTATGCCGGTAATGCCCATGCATTAAATGCGTGGGCTGAAAAACATTTACCACTGGGGGGATATAAATATATACTATATATAAAGTTAGAAGTAGGCCTGCAAAAATAGTTCCTACGGACATCATAAACACCCTTAAAAAAAATTATGTGGGCGTTGCATGATGGTCACCCTGGTGATATGGTGGTGTAGCATGAGGAGAAGGAGAAGGAGGAGGATGACATAAAATAGATGAAATCCTGAAGCCATGTCTGGATTTCAGTTTATGTTCCACTGCTATCATCCGGTGGTGCCGAGAAGACTGGCGCAATCCAGCCCTTGTTCATTTTGATAAGTCAGCTGGTCAGCATTTTCAGTTGCTAGGTGGATGCACCTATCAGTTACAATATCCCCAGCGGCACCTAAAACCCGTTCTGATAAAATGCTAGTGGCAGGGCAGACCAGGATGTCCAATGCGTAGAGAGACAATTCATGCCACGTGTCCAGCTTGGATACCCAATAGCTGTAAGGCACAGAGGAATCACGGAGGATATTGGTACGGTCAGCAAGGTACTCCTTCAGACTCCTTCAGTATCTTCCAAAACTTTTCCCTGCTTGTCAGAGTACCTCACGTATCAGGGCCTGGGTGCTGGGAGGGTCTGACAAAATTGTCCCAGACCTTTCACAGTGTTCCCCTGCCTCTGCTATATCTGGTTTGTGTCTTCCTTACCTGTATTCCTTTGTTGTCCAAGGAACTTTGACCTGTTGCCAGCGTTGTCAGCTGGGAAGTTTATTAATAATTCTTCAACAAGGGTCTTCTGGTACTGCAACATTTTATTAGACCTGTCTACCACAGGAAGGAGAGATAGAAAGTTCTCCATGTAGTACGGGTCTAGAAGTGTGACCAACCAGTAATTGCTGTTGCCCAAAATGTGCACAACGCGAGGGTCACGGGAAATGCAGAGGAACATAAAGTCAACAATATGTGCCAGACTGCCAACAGACAAGAATTCTCTGTCCCCACCAAGAGGACAACTGTCCATGTTCTCCTCCTCCTCCTCCTCCTGATCCTTCTCTTCATCCTCCCCTTCTTCAGGCCATCCACGCTGAACAGACGATATGAATGTGGTGTGGGTAGTACCATGTGTAGCACAGGAAACCAGCTCCTGTTCATCCTCCTCCTACTCCTCCTCCTCATTATCTCACAATCTTCATTGAGATGAGATGAGGCAGTGCTGTGTAGCATCACCCTGTATTATTCCTTGCTTCATCTCATCATGCTCCGCCTGCAATGCTTCCTCTTTAATTGTGATCAGTGAGCGTTTCAGTAGACAAAGAAGTGGGATGGTGACGCTTATTATGGCGTCATCGCCACTCACCATGTTGGTGGAGTCCTCAAAGTTTTGGAGGATGGCACGGATGTCAGACATTCATGCCCACTCATCAGGTCTTATGTGTGGAAGCTGTAGGTGACTCTCTGAAATGGGCACACACGTGGCATACTTTCACAAGCATCTTAGGCAGATCTGGGTAGGTTTTGAGAAACCGATGAACCTCTAAGTTGAGCACATGTGCCAGGCATGGTATGTGTGTGAGGTTGCTTCGGAGGCGCCACCAGGTTCCAGCCAATGTCACACATGACCATACCTGGCTATAGGTTCAGCGGTGTCAGCCACAGATCTGCCTTCTCTGTTACAGCTTTCAACAACTCTGCAGCGGTGTGCGGTTTGTTGCCAAAGCAGATTAGCTTCAGCAGAGCCTGTTGCCACTTGGCCGAGGCAGTGCTGCAGTGCTTCCAGCTTGTGACTGATGTGGTAATTTCAGAGATGGAGGCTGAGGAGGAGGAGGAAGAGGTGCACGAGCTTTAGAATGTGGTGCAACCCTGATTGACCCAGGGCCCGCAATCCTTGTCGGGAGGACGTGTTCCATCTCAGGGTCTGACTAGATCCCAGCTTCCACAATATAAACCTAGTGTGCCATCAGTAAAATGTACCGTCCCTGGCCACAAGCACTTGTCCACGTGTTCGTGGTTAGGTGGACCTTCCTAGTTGCAGCGTTGGTGAGGGCACGGGTAATGTTCTGGAACTTGCGCTTGTGGAAGGCGGGGATGGCACACTGGGAGAAATAGTTGGGACCGAGTACTGAGGGACAGCCGCCGCCATGAGATTTCTGAAAGCTTTTGTCTCCACGAGCCTAAAAGGCAACATTTCTAGTGCAAGCAGTCGAGAAATGTGGCAGTTTAGTATTCTGGGATTTGAGTGGGTTACTGCGCATTTGCATTTTCGTTCGAAGGACTGGGGAAGGGACAATTGAACGCTGCGCCGGGACAAGGTCACAGACGTGGTTGCTGATGGTGATAGTTGCAAGTGTGCAATGACAGGAGCAGGGTGGGAGGCATGTTCACCTGCATCATGGACAGAGGCTTGGCATGCACGTACAACAGCGGAAGAGACAGTGGTGTCACCTGCAGACACTGTTTCTGGACCCTGGCATTTAACCCAACTAGTCGGGTGCTTTGCTGTCATGTACCTGAGCATACTGGTGGTGGTCAGGCTGATAGTTTTGCTGCCCCTGCTGATGCTGGCATGACAGATGTTGCAAATGGCCGTCACCCACCGTCACCTTCGTGTCACCGTGGATGCTCAAATATTATTGTAGGAAAGAGGATCATGGTGAGGAATATGTGTTCCTGACTGACGGCTAATGAGACTGGACCATGTGGAAGACAGGGTGGTGGTAAACTGACTGCAAGCATTATCTGCTATCCAACCAACAACCTTTTCACCCTGGTCTGGCTTCAAGAGTGGAGTTCCGCGGCCCCGTAGAAAGTGGGACAGGAAGGTAGGTCGACATGATGTGGGTGTTTGTTGTGCTCCCTCAGGGGACACAGCTTCATATTGCCCACGGCCTCGGTCTCTGCGTGCGCCATCAGCATCACGTCCACTTCCCCGTCCCTTAGGCTAAATGCCCATGATGCAGAAATGCTACTGATTTTCCCTGGCAGGAAAAACACATGCGGATTTTACATGCGTTTTTCCTGCCAGGTAGAAGCGTTGTGAAGCGTTTTTGCATGCATTTTCGCATGCAGGTTATCAAGTGCTTTTCCAAGCAATTTTAGCATCACTTGGAAAAGTGCTTGACAACTTGGTCACACTATATAAATCCATGCAACCGGCATGGATTTATATAATGTGACCAAGTTAATAGTTAATAAAAGAATAAAAATGGTAAAAAATAAAAAAAAACATTATATACTCACCTTCCGATGGCCCCCGGTCTCCTTCTCTGGTGCGTTCGGCATCTTGGGTGGCTCGTGGTGGTGTAGAAGGACTGGCATTGGATTGTATAATATGCACATGACTAAATGACGTCACAGAAGGCCCTTTTACACCATCGCAAGCCACCAGGGAGCCAGGATGCACCGGAGAGAAGACCGCGGGCCATCAGAAGTTGAGTATAATGTTTTTTTTTATTTTAAATTCATTTTTTTTTACAGGTACTATGGTACCTGGGTCTGGATGAGAGTCTCCTTTTCTTCAGACCCGGGTACAATCCGCACATTGAATCGCAGAATATCTGCATGTGCACATGTAGTCATGTGCATATTATACAATCCAATGCAAGTCAATGGCGGCAATTACGCCGCATATCCGCAACAGTAATGGACATGGTGCAGATTTTTCCACAATGATAATCCACAGCGGAAATTTCTGCAGCATGTGCACAGCACATGCAGATTATCATTGGGGACCATGGGGCGCGTATTACCAAGCATTTTTTAAGTGTTTTCGCTGCGGAAATTCCACGACAAAAACGCTTGAAAAACGCATAGTGGGCACGCAGCCTTACCACTCACCTTTCCCATTTTAAATGTGAATATATTTTGGACACACAAGTACCAGACTTTAAATCGAGTATAATCTTTTGCAGATTGCAAAAATAATCAGGATTAATACTGCAATAATATCTGACCACCTGAGATCATGGACAAGTTTCTCTGCTTCTAAAATACAGCAATGCTATTCAAATCAACCAAATCTGGCAGTATGCTGCAAACAAGCAAATGGAGCAGTAAAATGGTGTTTTATATTGCTTTTCACCAAAATTAGCAGGATTAAGAGCAAAAATAATATCATTAGTCCTGATATCTTTGGATATTGATAGGAGTTCCAACAGCAGAAAGAATGTGCAATGGACCCTATTCTGTACTATACTAGCTCTCCACGAACTCTGCCTAACTAGTGCTATCAGCAGGATTAATATTTTCTTCAGAATGAGCCCTTACAAGGACTGTTAGAGTTGATTAATAATATTGGTGTGGAATCACTGTTTAAAATAACCGCCAATTCTCTCCTTCGCTCAGCTGCAGAGCTCTCTACTATTTATCTTTGACGGGTACACTGTGACGAGCATAGGGTTCCGAGTCTTATATAGATCACTGTAATGGCACAACCAACATGGCTACAGCATTACAGTGACTGTCACGCAATCCCTGCATGGTATTGGCTGCCTAATATGCGCCAAACATGCGGGGCAGGGACTCGAGCTCCCATACAAACATTCAAAAATTACTTGCCAAGTAACGAGCATCTCAGCCACTGTGATGCTCGGGCGAGTAACGAATAGTGGTGAGTATGCCACTAACACTCCAAAAAAGCGTTCCAAATTTTTTCTGGATTGAATTAGTAATCCATGCACTGTAACATGTTTAGTGGGTGAAAAGGTGACAAAGATGGCCGGATCCCGAGCAAACGATTGGAGGAATATCGAAGTCATACCAAGCTGGGGCAACAGCGGAGGTGACAGGGGCCTGTGGTTAGGATCCAGCCGTTTTCCTGGAACCAGAAAGGCCCAAACCCAGGCCATAGCCTTCACCACTGGGGTTCTTGCGGATTGGAGAGCCGTGATCCAGTAATTGGTGACTGGACAGCAGGGCCCAGGCTGGTCAGAGGAGAGATGGGGACGAGCCAGGACCATGGCTGGAGACATGCTTGCAGGCCCACTAGCTGCAAGGTACCATCAGTTGGCATCCCGGGTAGAGGTTGTTACATACGACTAGCAGTGGAGAAGAGGTCCATAGAAGAGTTTGGGACTCCCGTCATCACATCTCGATCAATCAGCGGGCAGTAGAGACTGAACACTTGCCTCGAAGACTGCAAGAGCTGACTGCTGGAACCAGGGTCACGTTCCTCAAAATGGAGGGACAAGATTGCTGGTATGCGGTGGGTATGATCCGAGAAGGGAGAGAGCAGGATGAACCCTTCTTGTGAAATGAACGGGCCTGGGAGAGGCTCCTCGAGGCAGCTCCAGATGGAGCTACCACCCCTGAGAGATCGGACAGTCCTTGGGGTTTCCCACCTCCTATGCGGGAGCAGGCAATGGTACAGGTGACACAGGGAGCTGAGAATTGGGCTAGAGGAAGCAGGTGGAGGCAGTCCCCCCAGCAAGATCAGACTGTGACTTAAATTCAGCCTTGGCATTTGAGAGCACACAGGCCCACTTGCTATGAAGTGAATGTGATATACAGTACAGACCAAAAGTTTGGACACACCTTCTCATTTAAAGATTTTTCTGTATTTTCATGACTATGAAAATTGTACATTCACACTGAAGGCATCAAAACTATGAATTAACACATGTGGAATTAAACTAAACTTAACAAAAAAGTGTGAAACAGCTGAAAATATGTCTTATATTCTAGGTACTTCAAAGCAGCCACCTTTTCCTTTGATGACTGCTTTGCACACTTTTGGCATTCTCTTGATGAGCTTCAAGAGGTAGTCACCGGAAATGATCTTCCAACAATCTTGAAGGAGTTCCCAGAGATGCTTAGCACTTGTTGGCCCTTTTGCCTTCACTCTGCGGTCCAGCTCACCCCAAACCATCTCGATTGGGTTCAGGTCTGTTGACTGTGGAGGCCTGAGCACTTTGAAGAATATTGCACAGTGACAAGGGAGGTCCTACTGAGTGTGCATTGGAATTGACAACTGACACATGCTCAGTAGAGCAGGGACTAGCACAGCCTTTGAAATGATTGTCACTAATGATGCCATTGATGGACACAAACAGAAAAGGGCCCCTGTGTAAGAACAGTATATAGGCCCTTTGCCGTCCAATAGCTCATAATAATGCACAATTCCACCTGTTCTAAGGGTGGAAATGGGCCTCCTGACCTCTTGCTCCCCTGTGCTACAACACAGGTTACATCAATGATATGTCCGCCCCTTGATGACACTTTGTTTCAGGGTGGGGACAGAGGCTGTGGCACTGACCGCAGTCTCTGCCTCCTGATGATGACCTGTTTAAGCATCCCAGCATGCAATGGGGATTTTCAAACATAAATCATTAAAGAGGAAATATCTAAATAAAAAACTAAATCATGTAGATTAGAAAGGGAATAATAAGGCCTTTCTAATTAAAGCATATTAGAAATGCTATTATTACAATAAATAGTAATTTTGGATGAAAATCATTATTAGCTTCGGACCACCCCTTCAAGGTGCATTGACTGCACCTAATTGACCCATTAAAGGGAACCTGTCAGCTGCTCTAATTCCCTAAACTGCCACCTTGACTGTATTGCACCTTTTTTTTACATTTTCATTATCCCCTTTTTGTTACATAGTGATTGTGTTATGATAGGCTACAAGCACTAAGGAAAGAATGGAGATCTGTCCCTACAATAGAACTAAGCTAGATCCCTACGATGTAACGGGGAACCTGATCCTGCGATCAGACCCGCTAAAGTCCTCAGCTAGTCTGAACGAAGACCTATAGATGTGAGGGAGGGATCCCTACAAGAACTAGGGACTGGGAGAAAGATGGACACCTCCTAGCAGAAATAGTAGCAGTAAAAAGACAAACACACAACATAGAACATAAAGGTCAAAAGACCTAGCAAAACCTGACTGAGAAAGGTTGCAAAGCGCCTGGCTAGCTTAAGAGTAGAAATTACAATGAAGTCCAGCATGGCCAGAAGGGCGGAGCAGGATTAAATAGCCAAAAAAGGTCATGTGACCAGCAAAATATAAAAAACCTAACAGGAGAGTTCTAACAGTACCCCCTCTTCTATGAGGATCCTCCGGATCCCCCAGGCCCAGGCTTATCAGGAAACCTCTTGTGAAACGCTCTGACAAGTCTGGAAGCAGAAACATCATCCGCCCTCACCCATGAGTTATCCTCGGGACCGAAACCCTTCCAAGCGACGAGATACTGCAAACTCCCCCTATACCGTCTAGAATTAAGGATGCGGGAAATTTTATATTCCCCGTCCTCCACCACCAGAGGAACAGTGGCAGTGGCGTCTCTATCTGATACATCAGCTTTTTTCAATAGAGAAACATGAAACACCGGATTAATCTTCCAGGAGGTAGGAACCTCCAACCTAACAGCAGATTGGTTAACTACCTGAAGCACCTTAAAGGGCCCTACAAACTTGGGACCCAATTTTTTACAAGGAATCCTCAACCGCAGATTCTTAGACATCCTGATTCTTCCTTTCTGTCTGGCCATTAGACTCAGGATGATATCCAGATGAAAACGACAAATGAACTCCCAACCTGTCACAAAAGGCACGCCAAAAACGAGACACGAACTGAGGTCCCCTATCAGAAACAATGTCAGTAGGAACACCATGGGGTCTGACAATTTCCTTGACAAAGGCCTTAGTGAGTGTCTTAGCGCAGGGCAGTTTGATGAAGGGAACCAAGTGACACATCTTGCTAAAACGGTCCACGACCACCCAGATGACCGTGAAACCCTCAGAGGAGAGAAGGTCAGTAATAAAGTCCATAGCCATATGTGTCCAAGGTGCACTAGGAACCTCCAGAGGGCAAAGCAACCCCGCAGCAGGAGTATGAGAAGACTTAGATCTAGCACACACAGTACATTGACGCACCCACTTAATGACTTCCTTCTGCCATCCAGGCCACCAAAAACTGCGACCCACAAGTCTCTTGGTCTCAGAAATTCCTGGATGACCTGCCAACCGAGACTCATGACACTCAACAAACAAATCTCTCCTAAAGGTCCTAGGCACAAACAACCTCCCATGGGGAGTGTTAGATGGGGCATTCTCCTGTGCTTTAAGAATCTCATCTTTCAAAACGGAGTCCAATGCAGCAATCACAACACCTTCTTGTAAAATGCTCTCCTCCTCCTCAGCACCGACCATGGGAGAAAAGCTGCGAGACAACGCATCAGCTTTAACATTCTTGGTACCCGGGATGCAAGTAACGGAAAAATTAAACCGCGAAAAAAAAAGTGCCCACCTAGCCTGACGGGCATTCAAGCGCTTGGCAGCATCAAGATAGATCAGATTTTTATGATCAGTGAAAACCTGAATGGGAAATTCAGCACCTTCCAAGAGATGACGCCAGTGTTCAAATGCGAGTTTAATAGCCAGCAATTCCCAATTACCAATATCGTAATTAAGTTCAGTCTCAGAAAATTTTTTTGAAAAAAAGGCACAGGGATGTACTCCATCCTTGTTTTCCTGAGACAACACCGCACCGACCCCCACAGAAGAAGCATCAACCTCAACCAAAAAACGGCTTAGTCACATCAGGCTGCATAAGGATGGGGGCAGAGCTGAACCTCTCCTTTAGAAACACAAACGCTTCAATGGCCTCAGCAGTCCACTGAACCGTATTAGCACCTTTCCTGGTGAGATCGGTCAGTGGTTTAACAATACTAGAACATTTTTTAATGAATTTTCTGTAATAATTGGCGAAACCCAAAAACCTCTGTATCGATTTCAAACCAATAGGCCTAGGCCATTCCTGCACCGCTTGAACTTTCACCGGGTCCATCTCAAAGTCCTCGCTGGAGATAATGTAGCCCAAAAAACTAATTCTCTGTACAGCGAACTTACATTTCTCTAGCTTAGCAAAAAGTGAATTGTCAATTAATAACTATAATACCTCACGTACGCTCCGCCAATGAGACTCCAGATCAGGCGAATAAATCAAAATGTCATCCAAGTACACAACCACATTTTTGCCGATCAAAGGTCTAAGGATGTCATTTATAAGATTCTGAAAAAATGCTGGTGCATTGGTAAGACCAAAAGGCACAACCAGATTCTCAAAATGACCCACAGGAGTGTTAAAAGCAGTCTTCCATTCATCACCCTCCTTCATGCTCAACAAATTGTATGCCTCCCGGAGATCAATTTTAGAGGACCACTTGGCCCCCACTAACTGGTTAAACAAATCAGGAATCAATGGCAGTGAGTAGGGATTACGAACAGTAATTTTATTAATCTCGCGAAAGTCCAGACAAGGACATAAACCGCCGTCCTTTTTTTTAACAAAAAAAAATCCAACAGCCACAGGTGACTTAGAGGGTCTGATATGACCGGTGGCCAAGCTCGTCTGTATGTATTCCTCCAAAGCCTTTCTCTCAGGAATAGTAAGATTAAATAAACAACTTTTAGGAAGAGTCGCTCCAGGGACAAATTCAATGGTACAATCATAGTCTCTATGGGGAGGCAAAATTTTCGACTCCTCCTCAGAAAAAACTTTCCAAAAATCCTGAATAGGTACAGGTAATTGCCCTTTATCCAAAGCAGCAATGCACCCGTTACAACACCTGTCATAACACTTAGGGCTCCAGGACTTAATTTCATTAGTAGACCAATCCAGTGCAGGATTGTGCAATTTTAACCAGGGTAACCCCAAAATTACTGGAGAAGGCAAATTATTTAATACTACCAAATCCAAATTTTCTTGGTGAATACCATTAATAGTGAGGGGAAATTCATAAACCTTGTGAGTAACACATTTCAAGGGAGAGCCATCGACAGAAACCACAGCAAGAGGGGATGACAAAGGTTTGGGTTTTAATTTAAGTTTTTCCAAGAATCCCTCATCAATCACATTCAGAGTAGAACCACAATCCACAAATACCCGAAATTCATTTAATTCTTCCTGAGCTGCAGTAATAGCAGAAAGAAATACCCCCTTAGTGCTTAAACAGGCTATACGGGCGTAACTGACCTTTTTTTTTTTTTTTTCTTTGTTCATACGAAGTACACAGTTCTTAATGAAATGGTCAGATTTTCCGCAATAAAAGCAAAAACCTTCAGAAAACCTGCGGTCTTTTTCCTGAGAGCGGGGTGACATCGCCCCAATCTCCATCGGCTCTCCAATGTCAGTACAGACCCTCTCAAGACTAGGAGCTGACATGGCAAAGGATTTACTCTCATTAACCCTTGCATGCAGTCTCCTGTCCACCAGTATAGCTAATTGCATTGCCTCCTGCAAGTTTCCAGGTGTAGGATAAGCAATAAGCAGATCCTTAACCCTTTCACCTAGCCCAGCAAGAAACAAACTTTTCAGAGCTGAATCGTTCCACCCCACCTGAGCAGACCACCGACGGAAGTGAGTACAATAATTTTCCACATTACCTGATCCCTGCCTCAAAAGTCTCAATTCCGTCTCAGCTCATGAGACACGATCAGGATCATCATACAACAACCCCAAACCAGAAAAAAAACTATCCACTGATCTAAAGCACGGATCACTAGGTTGGAGAGAAAAGGCCCATCCTTGAGGTTATTTTGCGCAAAAGTGACATTATGAACCCTATGCGCTGTGAGTCATCACCAGAGGATCTGGGTCTCAAACGAAAATACAATAAACAAGCATTTTTAAAGGAAAAAAAATCTTGTTGTTCACCAAAAAATAAATCAGGCAATCGTACCTTTTGCTCCACAAAATGCGCTCCAGAACAGCTACTCAGGTGTTGTTGGAGCTCAGCCACTTCCATTATAAAAATAACATTTATACTCACTTCTTGTGCCGATGCCATTTCAGGTGATCCCTGTAGCATTCCAACGGCTTCTTCACTCTCCTCTCCTTTGGACGTAACTGACATCTGAACGAGGTGAGAAAGCAGATGCAGTTCTCACTTTCTCTGCATGCCTGTATTTGTCCAAAAGTGAGGAGAGTTTTCATTTTAGACCGGACAACCCCTTTAAGCTAACTAGCTGCATTGGCGTCATGCCCTCCTTCATGTACTGAATGTGGATAAGAAAAAGCAGAGGTCAAGTCACCACTGGAGTTAATCTCTGCGCAGTGCAGGAATCTAAATAGAAAAATGGGGCGCCAGGGGGAAAGTTTGCATGTCTGTCCCCGGAGTGAAGGAGAGACCCACAGCTTGCACCAACCCATCTGGCATTTGCCAGAATTGCCAAATGGCCAGTCCAGCCCTGCCCGCCAGCCTCCAGAGGAAGGAAAAGAGGAAGTGGACACCTGAAGAGGAATACTGTATTACCCTACTTGTTATTTTGTGCAAAGCCTTCATGAGTGTAGGAATACATCAGCTACACTTTCAAAATATTTGAATGAGGCCCTCCAGTTGTTGCCTTTCAAGGGTCTATGGATGACTGGATAACCTTCCTAATATTTTTTTCCTGGCTTTGCACTGTATGCAGAGTCTTTGAGTGTAGAAGTGCCACAACTACACTTTCTTAATTTTTTTATGAGTTACTAGAGTTAGTGCATTCAAGGGTGTATAGTTTACAATGCGTGTAAATTTTGGCAGGCTTTACACTAATGCATAGCCTTTATAAGCCTAGGAGTACCACTACATGACAATTAGCACAGAATGTGTTTGAGGTCCTCCTTTATGTCTAATACAGGGTGTATCTGAGACCCTCTTTCATCAATTTTTGGGCGTTCTTGCTTCCTTCATAAATTACACTGCAATTTCCAATGTTTTAATATAAATTTCATTTTTGGTTTACTTAAATTATTATTTTTAACTATTCATTTTATTATTTTTTATTATTTATTTTAAATCTTTTTCAACCCCTTAAGGACGGAGCCAATTATGTCCTTAATGACCAGGCCAAATTTTACAATTATGACAACTGTAGTAGGTAGTGATGAGGCATTAAATAAATACAGAAAATTAAATAAATTCTGTAAAAACCAAATCAAGGCAGCAAAGATTGAGACATAGAGACTCATTGCCAGAGAAAGTAAAAATAATCCCAAAATATTGTTTAACTACATAAATAGTAAAAAACTAAAAAATGATAGTGCTGGCCCCCTTAAAAATAGTCTGGGTGAAATGGTGGAGGAGGATGAGGAAAAAGCCAATATGCTAAATGATTTTTTTTCTACCGTATTTACACAAGAAAATCGCATGACAGAAAACATGATTAGTGATGACAAAAATTCTCCATTAAATGTCACTTGCTTAATCAAGCAGGAAGTACGGCGGCGTCTAAAAATCACTAAAGTTGACAAATCCCCGGGCCCGGATGGGATACACCCGCAAGTACTGCAGGAATTAAGTAACGTCATAAATAGACCATTATTTTTCAGCTTTAAAGATTCCATAATAACAGGGTCTGTACCACAGGACTGGCGTATAGCAAATGTGGTGCAAAAATTCAAAAGGGGACAAAAACTGAACTTGGAAATTATAGGCCAGTAAGCTTAACCTCTACTGTGGGTAAAATCCTGGAGGGTTTCCTAAGAGATGCTATACTAGGGTATCTGAAGAATAACCTCATGACCCAATATCAACATGGGTTTACGAGGGACCGTTCCTGTCCAACTAATCTGATCAGTTTTTATGTGGAGGCAAGTTCTGGACTGGACCAAGGAAATGCAGTGGATGTTGTGTATATGGACTTTTCAAAAGCTTTTGATACGGTTCCACACAAAAGGTTGATACGTAAAATGGAAACAATGGGGATAGGGGAAAATATATGTATGTGGGTTAAGAATTGACTCAGTGATAGGAAACAAAGGGTGGTTATTAATGGAAAACACTCAGACTGGGTCTCAGTTAACAGTGGGATACCACAGGGGTCAGTATTGGGCCCCCTTCTTTTTAACATATTTATTAATGACCTTGTAGGGGGCATACAGAGTAATATTTCAATATTTGCAGATGACACTAAACTCTGCAGGGTAATCAATACAGAATAGGACAATTTTATATTACAGGAAGATCTATGTAAACTAGAAGCTTGGGCTGATAAATGGCAAATGAACTTTAATGGGGATAAATGTAAGGTAATGCACTTGGGCAGAGGAAATAAAATGTATAATTATATGCTTAATTGTAAAACACTGGGCAAAACTGTAACTGAAAAAGACCTGGGTGTATTGGTGGACGACAAGCTCCCGTTTAGTGGCCAGTGTCAGGCAGCTGCTGCAAAGGCAAATAAAATAATGGGATGCATATTAAAAGAGGCATAGATGCTCATGAGGAGAACATAATTTTACCTCAATACAAGTCACTAGTGCGACCACACTTAGATTACTGTGTACTGTTATGGTCTCTGGTGTATAAGAAAGACATAGCTGAACTAGAAAGGGTGCAGAGAAGAGCGACCAAGGTTATTAGAGGACTTGGAGGTCTGCAATTCCAAGACAGGTTATTACACTTGGGGTTATTTACTGTGGAAAAACGAAGGCTTAGGGGTGATCTTATTACTATGTACAAGTAAATGAGGGGACAGTACAAAGACCTTTCTACTGATCTTTTTACTCTGAGGACAGAGACGGGGACAAGGGGGCATCTTCTACGTCTGGAGGAAAGTAGGTTTAATCATAATCACAGACGGGGATTCTTTACTGTAAGAGCAGTGAGACTATGGAACTCTCTGCCACATGATGTTGTAATGAGTGATTCACTACTAACATTTAAGAAGGGCATGGATGCCTTTCTTGAAAAGTATAATATTACAGGTTATATATACTAGATTCCTTGATAGGGCGTTGATCCAGGGAACTAGTCTGATTGCCGTATGGAGTCGGGAAGGAATTTTTTTCCCCAATGTGGAGCTTAGTGTTCGCCACATGTTTTTTTTTTGCCTTCCTCTTGATCAATATGATAGGCTATGGGTTGAACTAGATGGACTTAGTCTTACTTCAACCTTAAAAACTATGTTACTATGGCCTGGGAGAGGCTCCTCGAGGCAACTCCAGATGGAGCTACCACTCCTGAGAGATCGGACAGTCCTTGGGGTTTCCCACCTCCTATGCGAGAGCAGGCAATGGTACAAGCAAGATCAGACTGGGACTTAAATTCATCCTTGGCATTTGAGAGCACACGGGCCCACTTGCTATGAAGTGAATGTGATATATGCTCGCTGATTTTTGTGGATCTCTCAAGATATATATCACCTTTACAGTAACAAACTGCTGCTAAGCCTGAATAACACTATGTGAAATTTAAAGGGCACCTGTCAGGTCAGATAACTATTTACCTTTCACATTTCACATTTTTCCCATAGAAATGTTTTTCAGCCCCCACAGAAATGTTTTTCTGCATTTTCATAAGAGTAACAGGTGAAATTGCACCATACCATTTGTTGTGCAATTTCTCCTGAGTACGCCGATACCCCATAAGTGGGGAAAAAACACTGTTTGAGGGCACGGCTGAGTTCAGAAGGGAAGGAGCACTGTGTGACTTTTTGAACGCAAAATTGGTTGGAATCGAGAGCGGACGCCATGTCGCATTTGGAGAGCCCCTCATGTGCCTAAACAGTGTAAACGCCCCCCAAGTGACCCCATTTTGGAAACTACACCCCTCAAATATTTTATCAAGGTGTATCAAGGTGTATAGTGAACATTTTGAACCCAGAGGTACGACACAGAATTTGATAATATTAGATCATCATTAGTGTTGAGCGAACATGCTCGACACTGCTCGGTACTCGTCCGAGCATCACGCTACTCGGGATGTTCGGCGAGCACCGAGCATTTCCGGGTTACTTGGGCGGGAGCTCGGGTCTCCGCCCTGCATGTTTGGCGCTCTTTACAGAGCCAATGAACATGCAGGGATTGCCAGCCAGTCACTGTAATGCTGCAGCCATGTTGGTTGTGGGCATTACAGTGATTGGCTGGCCGCACAGCGTCACCTCGAGTATTTAAAACCGGGCGCCGCCATCTTGGACACAGTCGCTGCAGATTAGACAGTTTAGGGACAGCGCTGCTGATTTAGGGAGAGATGTAAACTGCGAAATAGTTAGTGTAGGGTCTGTAAAGGCTGCCAGAACAAACAAACAGTCCTTTTCAGGACTAATATCCATCCCAGATACCAGGCAGGCAGGCTGCATAGGAGACACAGTGGTTATACCAGCAAACGCTGCATTACAGTCCTGTGTGCTCCTGTTGCTCAAATTGCTGGACTTAGCACCAGGTGTCGGGGGCCAGGAAAAATCCTTTTTTTTCCATCTAAATCCTCCTTTTTTTATACTCCTTCACACTGTACAAATACCCGTCTTATTAACCTTCTGTTGAAAATAGTCTTGTGTAGGCCCGACTTCCCAGTGTGGTTTCGCAGTTCCACGGGTCAAATCGCTGTACTATCCAGTTTTGGGCCTTTGGTATCTAAAAAAAAAGCAGTTTGAGTGTGTCGCTCACTGTTCAGCCGCAAATATCTCTATTTAAAAAAGTGTGGTATACCCCAGTAACCAATAACTGTGGTTTTGCCATCCCACGGTAAAAAATCTCTATTATTCAGCTTTTGGTAGTTTTTTCCGTAAAGAAAAACAGTAGTGTCTCCTGACTGTTGTGACACAAAAATATATCTGTTCAAAATAGTCTTGTGTAGGCCCGACATCCCAGTGTGGTTTCGCAGTTCCACGCGTCAAATCGCTGTACTATCCAGTTTTGGGCCTTTGGTATCTAAAAAAAAAAGCAGTTTGAGTGTGTCACTCACTGTACAGCCGCAAATATCTCTATTTAAAAAAGTGTGGTATACCCCAGTAAACAATAACTGTGGTTTTGCCATCCCACGGTAAAAAATCTCTATTATTCAGCTTTTGGTAGTTTTTTCCGTAAAAAGAAAAACAGTAGTGTCTCCTGACTGTTGTGACACAAAAATATATCTGTTGAAAATAGTCTTGTGTAGGCCCGACTTCCCAGTGTGGTTTTGCAGTTCCACAGGTCAAATCGCTGTACTATCCAGTTTTGGGCCTTTGGTATCTAAAAAAAAGCAGTTTGAGTGTGTCGCTCACTGTTCAGCCGCAAATATCTCTATTTAAAAAAGTGTGGTATACCCCAGTAAACAATAACTGTGGTTTTGCCATCCCACGGTAAAAAATCTCTATTATTCAGCTTTTGGTAGTTTTTTCCGTAAAAAGAAAAACAGTAGTGTCTCCTGACTGTTGTGACACAAAAATATATCTGTTGAAAATAGTCTTGTGTAGGCCCGACTTCCCAGTGTGGTTTCGCAGTTCCACGGGTCAAATCGCTGTACTATCCAGTTTTGGGCCTTTGGTATCTAAAAAAAAGCAGTTTGAGTGTGTCGCTCACTGTTCAGCCGCAAATATCTCTATTTAAAAAAGTGTGGTATACCCCAGTAAACAATAACTGTGGTTTTGCCATCCCACGGTTCTAATCTACTCTTTATTACCTTTTTTCCATTGATAGTGCATGTGTAAGCTATTTTACTTCATTTACAATGGGCAAGGCGCGTGGCAAGGGACGTGGAAGTGGACGTTCTGGTGATGGTTCGTGCAGAGAACGGGGCCGTGGCCAAGGTGAAAATGTGCCACAACCAACAGCCACATCTTCTCGCTCCCACTTCTTGACCGAATTACTAGGGAAGCACAGAACAACACCAGTATTGAGAACTGATCAGTGTGAACAGGTTATTAATTGGATAGCAGACAATACTTCCAGTTACCTGGGCACCACCACCTCCGGTCTGTCTTCCACACGGTCAACTCTTAGTAGCCGTGAGTCTCGACCGCATACTACTCCTCACCCTGATGCTCCTTCCTCCCACCATGCCGAGTGTCGTCAGACAGCAAGTGATCCCACACTTGGACACTCTGAAGAGCTGTTCACTGGTCCATTTCCATATTTGGGCCCCTCGCCTGATACGCTTGAAGTGGTCGAAGAGGAGATCCCATGTTGCGATGCCCAAATATTTGAACAGCCACGGCCACAGGAAGTCGACGTTGGCAATCTGTCACAAGAGGTGGACGATGACCCAACGTGAAAGGAGGACATGCAGAGTGAGGCCAGCAGCACACAGTGGGAGGGAGGCAGAGTACCCCAACAGGCAGGAAGAAGCAGTGTGGTGGCCGCAGACAGAAGGCAGGCAACCGTTCCCCGTAACACCAACGCGAGGGACGTTGCCAGTACAAGCGGTAGGTCTTCCAGAGTCTGGAATTTTTTTAAAGACTCTGCTGATAACCCCAAAAAGGCCATATGTTCCACCTGCCATGCCAGCATCAGCAGGGGTGACAAAACTACCAGCCTGACCACCACCAGCATGATCAGGCACATGGCAGCAAAGCACCCGACTTTGTGGGGCGAAACCCAGGGTCCACGACCAGTGCCAGCGGGTGTCACCACTGCTTCTTCCACTGTTGTGCGTGCAATAGAACCCCCTGTTGTGTGTGCAAGGCAATCCCCTGTCCATACTGCATGTAAAGATGCCCCCTCCTCTCAGTCTTCACTTGTTATGGCAGTTTCTCAAGAAACAGCTCAACGTCCACGTCCACGTCCCACCGCAGCGTTCAATTGTCCATATCCCAGACCTTTGAACGAAAGCGGAAATTCGCAGCTAATGCCCCACAGGCCACAGTCCTAAATTCACACATTTCACGACTGCTTGCATTGGAAATGCTGCCTTTTAGGCTGGTGGAGACGGAATCCTTCCGCAATCTTATGGCGGTGGCCGTCCCTCGGTACTCGGTCCCCAGCCGACACTATTTTGCCCGGTGTGCCATCCCCGCACTACACAAGCACGTGTCCTAAAGCATCTGCCGTGCCCTCAACAATGCAGTTACTGGGAGAGTCCACCTGACAACGGACACGTGGACAAGTGCTTGTGGCCAGGGACGGTACATCTCTCTGACGGCACACTGGGTAAACATAGTGGAAGCCGGGACCCAGTCGGACCTTGGGACGGAACACATCCTCCCCACACCGAGGATTGCGGGCCCTATGTCAGTCAGAGTTGCCCCCACAGTGTACAGCTCCTGCGCATCCTCCTCCTCCTCCTCCTCATGTTCAGCCTCCATCTCAGATATCACCACATCAGTTACAAGCTTGAAGCATTGCAGTACTGCCTCCGCCAAGCGGCAACAGGCTGTGCTGAAACTCATAAGCTTAGGTGATAAACCTCACACTGCTTGTGAGTTGTGAGTTGTGGACAGCTGTGAAAGAGCAGGCAGATCTGTGGCTGAGACCGCTGAACCTACATCCCGGCATGGTCGTGTGTGACAATGGCCGTAACCTGGTGGCGGCTCTGAGGCGAGCTGAGATCACACACGTACCATGCCTGGCTCATGTGCTTAACCTCGTGGTTCAGCAGTTTCTTAAATCGTACCCCGAGTTGCCAGATCTGCTCGTGAAAGTACACCGCCTGTCAGCTCATTTTCGCAAGTCGGCTACAGCTTCCGCCGCCCTTGCTGTGTTGCAGCAGCGTTTGCAGCTTCCGGCACACCCACTGGTGTGTGATGTCCCCACATGTTGGAACTCTACCCTCCACATGTTGCAAAGGATTTGTGAGCAGAAGAGAGCAGTTGTGGAGTACCAGCTGCAACAAGGCCGTCGATATTCAGGTCAGACTCCACACATAAGACCTCAGGAGTGGACCTGGATGTCTGACATATGTACCATCCTGACAAACTTTGAGGAGGCCACCAAGATGGTGATGACGCCATCATTAGTGTCAGCATCCCACTTGTATGTCTTTTGCAACGCTCTCTGCAGAGAATTAAAGAGGAGGCATTGCAGCCAGAGTATGATGAGATGGATCAAGAAGCCGTAGCGGGCGATTACACAGAGCCCAGCCTCATCTCATCCCAACGTGCATTGGGGGACAATGAGGGAGAGGAGGAGGAGGAGGAGGAAGAACAGGAGCTGCTATCATGTGTTGTAGACGGTAGTACCTGTACAAGTGTCATACCGTCGGTTCAGCGTGGGTGGCCTGAGGACAGGGGGGAGGAGGAAGAGGAGGAGGAGGAGGAGAGCATGGTCAGTCGTCATCTTGGTGAGGACACGGAAATCTTGCCCGTTACCAGTCTGGCACGCATGGCAGGGGAACACTGTCAACGTTCTGGGACAGTTTTCTGACACCCGCCCAGCTTGCAGGCCCTGAGGCGCGGGGTACTCTCACAAGGAGTGGAAAGTTTCAAAAGATGGTGAGGGAGTACCTTGCCGATCGTACCAGCGTCCTCCGTGATTCCTCTGTGCCTTTTAATTATTTGGTATCCAAGCTGGACACTTGGAATGAACTCGCTCTGTACGCCTTGGAGGTCCTGGCCTGCCCTGCCGCTAGCGTGTTATCGGAGCGTGTTTTTAGTGCCGCTGGGGGAATTATAACTGATAAGCGCACTCGCCTGTCAACTGACAATGCTGACAAGCTGACCCTTATCAAAATGAACAAGGGCTGGATTGGGCCAGACTTCTCATCACCACCAAATGACAGCAGAGTAACATAAAGTCAAATCCACTGTGTTATTTCGTGAGGTGTATTCACATGCACCGCTTCACACCCACACATGGGTATATGCTTCCTCATTTCGTCTGTTTAATCTTCTTCTCCTTATCCTCAGCCTCCACCACCACTATACCACCAGGGTGCCAGCATTACAAGTTCCTCCGTCCTCATTTTTGGCAGCTTTTGCTGGGAAAGCATAAGCAAATACCATGGGACACCCACCCCCCAATAATGGGACTTATGTTTGTAATATGCTGTACTGCATGGCTCTTGTAAGGGGCATTGCAAGTTGCTCCGTCCTAATTTTTGGCAGCTTTTGCTGGGAAAGCATAAGCAAATACTATGGGAGACCCACTTCCCAATAATGGGACTTATGTTTGTAATATGCTGTACTGCATGGCTCTTGTAAGGGGCATTGCAGGTTGCTCCGTCCTAATTTTTTGCAGCTTTTGCTTGCAAGGCATAAGCAAATACTATGGGACACCCACTCCCCAATAATGGGACTTATGTTTGTAATATGCTGTACTGCATGGCTCTTGTAAGGGGCATTGCAAGTTGCTCCGTCCTAATTTTTGGCAGCTTTTGCTGGGAAAGCATAAGCAAATACCATGGGACACCCACTCCCCAATAATGGGACTTATGTTTGTAATATGCTGTACTGCATGGCTCTTGTAAGGGGCATTGCAAGTTTCTCCGTCCTAATTTTTGGCAGCTTTTGCTGGGTAAGCATAAGCAAATACTATGGGAGACCCACTCCCCAATAATGGGACTTATGTTTGTAATATGCTTTACTGCATGGCTCTTGTAAGGGGCATTGCAAGTTGCTCCGTCCTAATTTTTGGCAGCTTTTGCTTGCAAGGCAAAAGCAAATACTATGGGACACCCACTCCCCAATAATGGGACTTATGTTTGTAATATGCTGTACTGCATGTGACGCGCCCCCTGGGCCGTGTGTACACGTGTGTAGGATACCCGGTGCCGGGTCTCTGGGGTCTGTAGTCTCCGTGGCGGTGACCCGGTCCCGTGGCTCAGGCTGGTCAAACCAGTGGCAGTCTTTCTTAGGTTTTAAGGTTAATTGTCTGACTGCGCCACCCGTGGATTGCGGTCAGGGAGTACCACCGCTGCGAGGCATACCGCTGAGGCTGTTGTTGTGTGCGCAGCATAGAATGGGATAACTCCCCTCGGGAGGAGCATAGCCTCAGGACAGTGAGTGTGGATGATGGGGGTGATGGTGCACGAGCGCAGCAGGAACGACTCAGAGTCTTTGCAGTGCAGTTCAGGGTCTTTACTGATGATTATAAGGTAGACCCTCCCGGGAGTACTGGCTAGCATAAGAGGCCTGGTCAGTCTGTGAGCAAGCAGGAGTTCCCCTGGCCAGGTGGAGTTGTAGGCCTCCCCGTATGTCTGCACTCTTCCTGGCTACATTGCTGTAAGCGGGTAGAAGTAGCCCACGTCCCTGAGTGTACCGTGTAGTGCTCACCCGTATGGCTGGTGACTTGGGGCCTTCTGTTAGCCTCCGCTCCACGACGGCGGTGCTGGTCCCTTGCTTGTGACTGAGCCTCCGGGCTTCTATGGCCAGAGGACCTGAAATCCCCTGCCGGCTGGTTTCTGCTGCTGGATATATAAGTCCTCACAGCTTCGGACTCCTGTGTCCGGTTCCTATTGTCTTCTGCCAGGGCGAGCTCTGATCAGCTTCCAGCCCCTAGTCTTTAGCAACTAGCTCCTACAGAGCTCCTTGCTGTTACTTTCCCTTGCTCTCACTCTGACTCTGACTGTTCTCTGATTCACTCAACCCCGCCCCAGATCCAGTTTATAAGGGCAGAATTCTCCCCTCCCAGGACTGGGGCAGGAGGATGTTGCATGTTTAAGGGATCCTGACCAGGAAACCTCCCACTTGCTCTCCGACGTAATATCTCTATTACTGTGGTGACCAGACCCCTGGGGTGCCACACATGGCTCTTGTAAGGGGCATTGCAGTTCCTCATAATTTTTGGAAAGCCTTCCATTCACTGCTTAGGCCAACAGTGCACGGGAGACCCAGTTGCTATAAATTGAAAAAAAGGTTTAGTTAACGCCCTCTGACCTCCATGTCATTTCCAAGGGGCATTGGAGTGGCTCAAAATTTTTGGTAGGCATTGCACTTACTGTATGCCCTATAACTGTGTAGCCGAACCGCTCCTTTTGTTACAGAAACATATCCTACAAGACATATCTGGTTGACTGGCCTGATATTGATGTGAATGGTCCCTGTTCCTCCTGCTCTTTCTCCTTTGCCACCACCTCATCCATCATTTATCACCTGAAGCTTTGTTTTAACGGGAGTCATAGAACTGGGATAGTAGCAGGAAAACATCCAGCAATCCTCGGAGGAGGTAGGATATGCGCCAAAACGCGGACCACCTCAGGCCTAGCCGCTACTACATACATGCACTTGCATTCCAAGAAAACAAAGCAGATGCTAACTTCTATCATCATCATCATGCTCCTCACCTAGGCACTCTCAACTCCCCTGATGGAGAAGCCAGGGCCCACCGGAGGAGTCTGGTTCTCTGGTGGGCTCGTCCAATGCTGCCCTAAAGCAGGCCAGGCTAAGAAAAGTGTGGGGGAAGGTGACAGGAGAAATCAGGGCGGCTGGGGACCGAGTATGGACACCCGGCCGCCACCTGGCGGCTGGGGACCGAGCATGGACACCCGGCCGCCGGGCGGCTGGGGACAGAGTATTGATACCTCGCTGCCGAAGCGGCCATGAGGTAGTGGCCAGCTTCGGCCTCCTCCAATCTAAAAGGCCCCATTTCAAGTGAAAGCTAGCAGTATGGTATTGCAGCCTGCGGGTGGGTGGGTGGTTGGCTGCATATTTTCGCTTGCATTGCAAGGAATGTGGGAGGTACAATTGAACACTGCCCTGGGACAAGGACTTGCACGGGGATAGTTGCAAGTCTGCATCTTCTGATGCGGCAAGGATCACTTCTGATGGGCACACTTTTAGACAGTGACCTGGGGGTCAGAGATGCTTCCAGGGGTCTTCCCCATGCTGATCCCTTGTCTTTTCAGCACTGTATGCATGTGTCACACAGCACATGGCCAGATAAGGTTGTAAAATGTTAAAATGACATTTCCCGGTGAACGCATTTGTCACGGTTGAAAGCAATACAAAAGTGCAAAAACGCATGAAAAATGCTACTTGTGAACATAGCCCAAGGTGTGGAGGAGTATTTTTGTTTTTGGTTATTTATTTTACCTTATACACAAGTTTTTACCCTGGAAAGGAAATTCCTTAACATATTTCACAGTAAAACCGTTTCAGTTTCGTTTTTGAACGTTTTATTGTGAGCCCGCAAAAGTGGCTTAATACCTCTGACCACGTTGTTAACAGCAGTGACCTGGGGGTCAGAAATGCTTCCAGGGGCGATTCCCATGCTGCCCCCATGTCTTTTGAGCACTGTCACTATCGTTTTGGGCACTTTTTAGGCTTTCTACAGACTGCCGGGGGTGCTGCCGCAAAAATGCTCGGGTCTCTCATAGACTAACATTGTGCTCGTTGCTCGGGTCGGTCACCCGAGTATCATGGTAAGCTCGGCCCGAGCTTCGAGCACCCGAGCATTTTAGTGATCGCTCAACACTATCAGTCGTCATCTTGGTGAGGACACGGAAGTCTTGCCCGTTACCAGTCTGGCACTCATGGCTGACTTTATGTTACGCTGCCTTAACCGTGACCCTCGCATTGTCAAAATGTTGGGTGACAGTCATTACTGGTTGATGACACTTATAGACCCCCTCTACAAGGAGAACTTTCACTCTCTTATTCCTGAGTTGGAGAGGTCTACAAAAATGGGGCAGTACCAGAAGGCCCTTGCTGCAGAACTATTAAAAAAAATTCCCATCTGAACACGGTAGCGGCAGAGGTCACAGTTCACTGCCCAAGTAAGGCATACAGGCGAGAGAAATGCAACTCCAATCCAGCTGAGGCAGGGGAACACTGTCAATGTTCTAGGACAGTTTTCTGAGACCTGCCCAGCTTACAGGCCCTGAGGCGCAGGGTACTCTCACAAGGAGTGGAAAGTTTCAAAAGATGGTGAGGAAGTACCAGCGTCCTCCGTGATTCCTCTGTGCCTTTTAATTATTGGGTATCCAAGCTGGACACTTGGAATGAACTCACTCTGTATGCCTTGGAGGTCCTGGCCTGCCCTGCCGCTAGCGTGTTATCGGAGCGTGTTTTTAGTGCCGCTGGGGGAATTATAACTGATAAGCGCACTCGCCTGTCAACTGACAATGCTGACAAGCTGACCCTTATCAAAATGAACAAGGGCTGGATTGGGCCAGACTTCTCATCACCACCAAATGACAGCAGAGTAACATAAAGTCAAATCCACTGTGTTATTTCGGGAGGTGTATTCCCATGCATCGCTTCACACCCACACATGGGTATACGCTTCCTCATTTCGGCTGTTTTTGCTCTTCTCCTTATCCTCAGCCTCCACAACCACTATACCACCAGGGTGACCGTGGTCCATGTTGCCAGCATTGCAAGTTCCTCTGTCCTAATTTTTGGCAGGTTTTGCTTGGAAGGCATAGGCAAAGACTATGGGAGACCCACTCCCCAATAATGGGAATAATGTTTTTAATATGCTGTACTGCATGGCTCTTGTAAGGGACATTGCAAGTTCCCCCTTCCTAATTTTTGGCAGCTTTTGCTTGGAAGGCATAGGCAAAGACTATAGGAGACCCACTCCCCAATAATGGGAATAATGTTTTTAATATGCTGTACTGCATGGCTCTTGTAAGGGGCATTAAAATCGTCTTGTTAAGCTACTGTGACCTCCACGTCTCTTCCAAGGGTCGTTAATATTGTCTTTTTATTCCACTGCGACCTCCACCACTCTTCCAAGGGGCATTAAAAGTGTCTTGTTAAGCTACTGTGACCTCCACGTCTCTTCCACAGGGCGTTGATATTGTCTTTTTATTCCACTGTAACCTCCACCACTCTTCCAAGGGGCATTGATATTGTTTTTTTATTCCACTGCGACCTCTACCACTCTTCCAAGGGGCATTAAAACCATCTTGTTAAGCTACTGTGACCTCCACGTCTCTTCCACGGGGCATTGATATTGTCTTTTTATTCTACTGTAACCTCCACCACTCTTCCAAGGGGCATTAAAACTGTCTTGTTAAACCACTCTGAACTCCACGTCTCTTCCAAGGGGCATTAAAACCATCTTGTTAAGCTACTGTGACCTCCACATCTCTTCCAAGGGGCATTAAAACTGTCTTGTTAAACCACTCTGAACTCCACGTCTCTTCTAAGGGGCATTAAAACCGTCTTGTTAAGCCACTCTGAACTCCACAGCTCTTCCAAGGGGCATTGACATGTTGTTTTTAATTACCTCTAACCTCCACGACTCTTGCAACGGGCATTGCATTTCCTCCTAATTTTTGTCAGCTTTTGCTTTTCAATGCATAGGCGAACACTAAGGGAGACCCACTCCCCAATAATGGGTAGAAGGTTTTTAATACACTGTAATCCACGTCTGTTTCAAGGGGCATTGCAGTGCCTAATAATTTTTGGAAAGCCTTCCATTCCCTGCTTAGGCCAACAGTGTACAGGAGACCCAGTTGCTATAAATGGAAAAAACGGTTTAGTTAAGGCCCTCTGACCTCCTTGTCACTTCCAAGGGGCATTGGAGTGCCTCGAAATTTTTGGTAGGCATTGCATTCACTGTATGCCTTATAACTGTGTAGCTGAACCGCTGCTTTTGGTACAGAAACATATCCTACAAGACATGTGTAGTTGGCTGGCCTGATATTGATGTGAATGGTCCCTGTTCATCATGCTCTTTCTCCTTTGCCACCTCCTCATCCATCATTCATCACCTGAAGCTTTTTTTTAACGGGAGTCATAGAACTGGGATAGTAGCAGGAAAACATCCAGCAATCCTCGAAGGAGGTAGAATATGCGCCAAAACGCTGACCACCTCAGGCCTAGCTGCTACTACATACATGTGCTTGCATTCCAAGGAACAGAAAGCTAAGGAGGTGGATGGCCTCATGATCATGAATAATTTACTCGTTGTGTAGGAGGCCGACCACTGCTGCTGTCTACCTTCTGAACTTTGTGTTGAAGCCTGATTGACCCAGGACCCGCAATCCTCTATGTCTGGAGGACGTGTTGCATCCCAGTGTCCAACTGTGTCCCGGCTTCCACAATATTAACCCAGTGTGAAGATGTCAGTGAGGTGGACCATTTCTGGCCACATTCACTTGTCCACGTGTTTGTGGTTAGGCTGTCCTTCCCACTAAATGCACTGGGGAGGGCACAGGTAATGTTTTGGTATGCGCGCTTGCGTATAAGGCGCACCGGGACAAATAAGGGCGGCTGGGGACCGTTTATGGACACCCGGCCACCCCCACGCGGCTGGGGACTGTGTGTGGGCACCCGGCCGCGGAGAGGCTGGGGACTGAGTATGGACACCCGGCCGCCCCCTGGCAGCTGGGGACCAAGCGTGGACACCCGGCCGCCGGGCGGCTGGGGACTGAGTATGAATACCAGGCTACCGACGCAGCCACGACGTGGTGGCCAGATTCCATCTACACATGCCTAAAAGGCCCAATTTCAAGTGCAAGCAAGCTAGCAGTATGGTATTGCAGCCTGGGGTTGGGTGGGTGGCAGGCTGCATACTTGCGCTTGTATTGCAAGTTATGGGGGAGGTACAATTGAACACTGCCCTGGGACAAGGACTTGCACGGGGATAGTTGCAAGTCTGCATCTTCTGATACGGCAAGGATCACTTCTAATGGGCACACTTTTAGGCAGTGACCTGGATGTCAGAGATGCTTCCAGGGGTCTTCCCCATGCTGTTCCCATGTCTTTTTAGCACTGTATGCATGTGTCACACAGCACATGGCCAGATAAGGTTGTAAAATGTTAAAATGACATTTCCTGGTGAATGCATTTGTCACGGTTGAAAGCAATACAAACGTGCAAAAACGCATAAAAAATGCTACTTGTGAACATAGCCCAAGGTGTGGAGGAGTATTTTTTTGTTGGTTATTTATTTTACCTTATACACAAGTCTTTACCCTGGAAAGGATGTTCCTTAACCCCTTTCCAACCTGGTCAGTAATAGTACGCACCAGGTCGGGAACGCGGGTTCAGCGGGGGCTCCGGCGGTGAGCCCGCACTGAAGCGAGCACATGTCAGCTGATTATTGGAATCACAATCCACCCCCGGCTGTTAACATGTTAAATCTCTGACAGTGGCATTTAACTCGCGCTTCCGGGAGTCCTAAGCCCCGCCCATCAGTGACCCCGTCACGTGATCGCGGGTCACCAATGGGTGGGCATGACAACTCAGGGTCTGCAGCAGACGCCTGTGGTTGTCATGTCTCAATTGCTATGAGCGCCACCTAGTGGTCAGCGCTCATAGCAAGTGAGCATTTCTCCTGCATACAAGCGATCTGCTCATTGCTTGTATGCAGTAGAAGCAATCAGACAACTGCTGCTTCTAGTCTCCTCTGGAGACTATAGAAGTAAGCAGAAAGTGTAAAAAAAAAGTTTTTAAAAAAATAAAAAAAATAAAAAATATATAAAAGTTTAAGTCACCCCCCTTTCGCCCCATTCAAAATAAAATATATATATAAAAAAAAAAAACACATACACATATTTGGTATTGCCGCGTTCAGAATCGCCCGATCTATCAATATAAAAGAAGAATTAATACAATCAGTAAACGGCGTAACGAGAAAAAATTTTAAACGCCAGAATTAAGTTTTTTTGGTCGCTACAACTTTGCAATAAAATGCAATAACGGGCGACCAAAACATCGGATCTACCCCAAAATGGTATCAATAAAAACGTCAGCCCGGCATGCAAAAAATAAGCCCTCACCTGGCCCCAGATCCCGAAAAATGGAGAAGCTAAGGGTCTCGGAAAATGGCGTCATTTTTTTTTCTTTTTTTAGCAAGCTTTGGATTTTTTTTTCACCACTTAAATAAAAAAGAACCTATACATGTTTGGTGTCTATGAACTCGTAATGACCTGGAAAATAATGATGGCAGGTCAGTTTTAGCAATCTGTGAACGTGGTAAAAAAAGGACCCAAAAAACAACTGTGGAATTGCATTTTTTTTGCAGTTTCACTGCACTTGGAATTTTTTTCCCATTTTCCAGCACACGATATGGTAAAACCAGTGATGGTGTTTAAAAGTACAACTCGTCCCGCAAAAAATAAGCCCTCACATGGCCATATTGAACGAAAATTAAAAAAGTTCTGGCTCTGGGAAGAAGGGGAGCAAAAAAGGAAAACACAAAAACAGAAAAACCCATGGTCGTTAAGGGGTTAACATATTTCACAGGAAAGCAGTTTCACTTTCGTTTTTGAACGTTTTATTGTGAGCCTGTAAAAGTGGCTTAATACCTCTGACCACGTTGTTGACAGCAGTGACCAGGGGGTCAGAAATGCTTCCAGGGGCGATCCCCATGCAGTCCCCATGTCATTTGAGCACTGTCACTATCGTTTTGGGCACTTTTTAGGCTTTCTACAGACTGCCGGGGGAGCCGACGCAAAAATGTTCGGGTCTCCCATAGACTAACATTGGGCTCATTGCTCGGGTCGAGCACCCGAGTATCACAGTGAGCTCGGCCCGAGCTTCGAGCACCCGAGCATTTTAGTGCTCGCTCAACACTAATCATCATATTGAATATGTTGTCATTAGTCTTGAGCGCAACCCTAACCCTAACACAACCTTAACCCTAACACAACCCTAACCCTAACACAACCCTAACCCTAATTCTAACCCTAACACAACCCTAATCCTAACACTAACCCTAACACAAACCTAACCCTAATCCTAACCCTAACACAACCTTAAACCTAACCCTAATCCTAACCCTAACACAACCCTACCCCTAACACAACCCTAACCCTAATTCTAACCCTAACCCTAATACAACCCTAACCCTAATCCTAACCCTAACACAACCCTAACCCTAATCCTAGCCCTAACACAACCCTAACCCTTACACAACCCTTACCCTAATCCTAACACAACCCTAACCCTAACACAACCCTAACCCTAATCTTAACACTAACACAACCCTAACCATAGCACTAACCCTAATCCTAACCCAATCCTAACCCTAACACAACCCTAGCCCTAACACAATCCTAATAAAATGTTAACCCTAAGAGTATATGCACTGTCTGGAGCCACCTGCGGCCCCAACACTGCGGTATAGCCAGCGGCGGCTTCCACTCAATATGCTAATGGGCGTCCCCATTTTTTACTTTTTCTCCCCTGCGGACTTTCCTCATAGAGGTTAGGTCTATAGGGAAAGCACACATGCGAACCCGCAGGAGAAATTGACATGCTGCGGTCTGGAAAGACACGCCACATGTCCGTTTCCGCGGGTGAGCCGCATATGCATGGAGACGCATAGTGGACATGGGATTTCTACAAATCCCATCCACTCTGCTATAACAGCTGGCCACTGTGGGTTTGACGCTGCTTAAGCACATCAAACCTGCAGCGGCTCCTGATCGTGTGCACATACCCTAGCCCTAACACAACCCTAACCCTAGCTGCAAAGAATGGGAAAAAAATATTTTTTTTTATTTATAATTTTTATCTTCCTAAGGGTGACAATGGGGGTTTTGATTTATTATATATTTTTTTATCAATGTGATAGGGTTTATCACAGTGATCAAAAGGAACATGTAACGGGTCTGGGAGGTGGAACCTCTGTGCAACTATACAAGGGGGCAGTCCTTGTAAGGAAGCGGGTGGCTCCCAGGGAAGACGGGCAGGTAGTCACGGCAAGTGACAGGGACAGTCTCTGGGTAGAGGGGCAGGTAGTCACGGCAAGTGACAGGGACAGTCTCTGGGTAGAAGGGCAGCGGGCTGGTGGCTGGTGAGCGCTCCCAGGTGAGCAGGCGAGAGTCTCTGGACAGGCAGGTGGTCACGGCAAGTGACGGCAGAACTTCCTGGTAGACTAGCAGACAGGTAGCGGGTGGACGCTCCCAGGTGAGCGGGCAAGAGTCTCTGGACAGGCAGGTGGTCACGGCAAGTGACGGCAGAGCCTCCAGGTAGGCTAGCAGGCAGGTAGCAGGTGAGCGCTCCCAGGTGAGCGGGTAAGAGTCTCTGGACTGGCAGGTGGTCACGGCAAGTGACGGCAGAGCCTCCAGGTAGGCTAGCAGGCAGGTAGCAGGTGAGCGCTCCCAGGTGAGCGGGCAGGCTGGTCCATAGACAGACTGACAGGTGTCGGAAGGCAGACCGTCGGACCGCAGGCTTGCAAGCAGGTAAGCGGATATCAGGCAGGTATCAAGCAGGAGTCAGGCAGGTGTCCGGCAGGTAACAAGCAGGATTCTGGCAGGTGACTGGCAGGTAACTGGTAACGGGACCTGAGGGCTGAAGCAGAGTGATGGCTTTACAACAACATTGCTCGGGCACCTCCATTTTGGAGGAGGTGCCTTAAATAAGGGAGGTCCTCCGGCAATTGGCCGGGGACTCTTTAGGATGGCGTGCGCGGTCCCTTTAAGAGAGGGGGAGCGCGCGCGCGCGCTCCCTAAGCACACTGCCGGGGAAGGAGCGCGTGCCGGAAGCAGCGGGGAGAGAGGCGCTGGAGGATGCCGTGCCAGGAGCGGGGAGGTGAGAGGGACGGCGTCTCTGCCTAGTACGGGGCAGAGACGCCGATGCTACAGTACCCCCCCCCTTTAGGCCCCCTCTTTTTTTGGCCAGAAAGAAATTTTTCAAGGAGAAGCGGGGCGTTGATGTTCTCCCTGGGTTCCCAAGTACTCTCCTCAGGACCAAACCCCTTCCAATCAACCAGAAAAAAGGTCTTTCCTCTTACCCTCTTGGAGGCCAGAATACTCTCTACCTCAAAGACGTCATCAGCGGAAACCGGAGCAGGAGGGGCACCTGGATTATTGGAAAAAGAGTTAAAGACAACGGGTTTGAGGAGAGATACGTGGAAGGAGTTGGGAATCCGTAGGGTGGCTGGGAGTTTTAATTTGTAGGCCACAGGGTTAATTTGCCTGAGGACTTTGAAGGGACCGATGAATCGAGGGCCCAACTTGAAGGAGGGTACTTTGAGCCGCACATGTTTGGACGAGAGCCAAACCTTGTCTCCCGGACGGAATTGAGGCGGATCCAGACATCTCTTATCAGCATATCTCTTCATCCGCTCAGAGGACAGAAGAAGAGCGGACCTGGTACTCTCCTAAATAGTAGAAAATTCGCTGACAAGAGACTCCGCAGCAGGATTGTCCACAGAAACGGAGACAGGAAGTGGAATCCGGGGATGTTGGCCACCGACTATAAAGAACGGGGATTTGGAAGAGGATTCACTCTCATGGTTATTGTAAGAGAACTCGGCCCATGGTAGGAGATCCACCCAGTCCGAATGGTGTGCATTAACGAAGTGCCGGAGGTAACTGGTCAAGATCTGATTGATCCGCTCCACTTGACCATTGGACTGTGGGTGGTAAGCGGAGGAGAAGTCCAGGGTGATGTCTAGCAGCTTACATGTGGCTCTCCAGAAGCGAGAGGTGAACTGAACCCCACGATCCGACATGATGTGGAGGGGCAGGCCATGGAGACGGAAGATGTGGCGGATAAAGTCTTTAGCCAGCTCGGGTGCAGATGGGAGACCAGGCAGGGGAATGAAGTGGGCCATCTTAGAAAAGCGGTCAGCGACAACCCAAATGACTGTACAACCCGCAGAAATAGGAAGATCGGTAATAAAGTCCATAGCAATGTGCTGCCAAGGAGCAGCAGGTACGGGAAGGGGCAGTAGATGGCCGGCTGGTAGATGTCTGGGAACTTTGTTACGGGCACAGGATGAGCAGGTCGCGACGAAGTCTACCACGTCCTTACGCAGGGTAGGCCACCAGTAATGCCGGGTAATGAGTTGGAAGGTCTTCTTTTGGCCAGTATGGCAAGCTAGCTTAGAAGAATGTCCCCAGCAAAGAACCCTCTCCCGATCTGGTACAGCTACAAACGTCTTACCGGGTGGGAGACGAGTCAGATCCAAGGGGGCCACTTTCATCACCTTGGAGGAGTCGATGATGTGCGTAGGCTCCTCCTCTTGATCGGAGGACAGGAAGAACCGGGACAAGGCATCAGCTTTGACGTTCTTGTCCGCCGGACGGAAATGAAGAATGAAGTCGAAGCGGGCAAAAAACAACGACCACCGGGCCTGGCGAGGATTGAGTCTCTGGGCATTTTGGAGATATGCCAGGTTTTTGTGATCCGTGTACATAATTACCGGGTAGAGAGCCCCTTCAAGCAGATAGCGCCACTCCCCCAGTGCAAATTTGATGGCTAACAATTCACGGTCTCCTATGGAGTAGTTGCGCTCAGACGAGGAGAAGATTTTGGAGAAGAAGCCGCAGGTTACCATTCTCCCGGTAGAAGATTTTTGGGTGAGCACCGCTCCGGCTCCGGAGGAGGAGGCATCAACCTCCAGGTAGAATTGTTTATTACAGTCCGGACGGTGCAGGACGGGAGCAGAGGCGAAGGCTTTCTTTAAGGAAAGGAAGGCCTCCTCGGCTTCAGGCGACCATGTCCTGGGATTAGCCCCCTTACGGGTAAGTGCAGATATGGGAGCAGTCCGAGACGAGAAGTGTGGGATGAAAAGACGATAGTAATTAGCGAATCCCAGGAATCGCTGTATCGCCTTCAAACCTTCAGGACAAGGCCATTTTAGAACGGAAGAGAGCTTCTCGGGATCCATTTGCAGACCTGTCTGGGAGATGACATAGCCCAAGAACGGTAGGGAGGTCTGGTCGAAGAGGCACTTCTCATATTTGGCATAGAGGTGGTTCTGCCGAAGCCTAAGCAGGACCTGACGAACATCCCTTCGGTGTGTGGGGAGATCCGGAGAGAAGACCAAGATATCGTCCAGGTATACCACTACGCAGGAGTACAGGAGGTCGCGGAAGATGTCGTTGACTAGTTCTTGAAAGACAGCGGGAGCATTACAGAGACCGAAGGGCATCACAAGGTACTCATAGTGACCGTCCCGGGTATTGAATGCAGTCTTCCACTCGTCTCCTTGACGGATACGGACCAGGTTATATGCTCCTCGAAGATCCAGCTTGGAGAAGATCCTGGCGCCCTTGAGACGTTCAAACAATTCGGAGATGAGCGTCAGGGGGTATTTGTTTTTTACTGTGATGAGATTGAGTCCTCTGTAGTCAATACAGGGACGTAGCGAGCCGTCTTTCTTTTTGACAAAGAAGAATCCGGCTCCAGCCGGGGAGATAGATTTTCGGATAAATCCCCTAGCCAGATTCTCTTCAATGTACTCAGACATGGCCCGGGTCTCGGCTGCAGACAACGGGTAGATACGCCCACGGGGAGGAGTGGTGCCAGGTACCAGGTCGATCGGGCAGTCATATGGCCTATGGGGTGGCAACGTCTCTGCTTCCTTCTTACCGAAGACGTCCGCATAGGGCCAGTAAGGAGCCGGGAGACCTGTTAAATTAGCTGGAGTTGGCGGAGGGCGAGCTGGGCGGACCGGAACCAGGCAGGTCCTATGGCAGTCTGGACCCCATCGGAGTACCTCACCGGATCGCCAGTTCAATACGGGTTCGTGTGTCTGGAGCCAAGGTAGACCTAGCAACAGGGAGTGAGAAAGTCCGGACAGCACATGGAATGAGATTTCCTCAGAGTGCAGCATTCCCACCTGCAGGGTTATGGGTTCAGTGACGAGCAGGATGGTCTCCGAGAGAAGTCTTCCATCCACGGAGGTGACTGATAATGGTTCAGCCAGGGACTTGGTGGGAATACGGTATCTCTCTACCAGAGACTGGGAGATGAGGTTTCCAGCAGCTCCAAAATCCAGGTGGGCGAGTTCAAAGTGATGGTTTTCTCCCCAAGCAATAGAGACCGGTAAAGTCAGAGACGGAGAGGGCTTACTTTTGTCTAGGACGACCTCTCCGAGCGGTCCTAGACACTGGCGTTTCCCGGCTTTTCCGGGCAGGAACGGATGAAGTGCTCCATACTGCCACAATGGAAACAGCTTCCCTCGGCTCGGCGAGATTCTTGGCGAGATCTGACCATCTTTGTCTGGTCGATCTGCATAGGTTCAGGCGAGAGCGCCCGCGGAGTGACTGGTTGAGAGGCAGGTCTCAGGGAAGTAGGAGCAGAGCAAGAAAAGTCTTTCTCCGGTTGTCTCTTTGGCACGTTCTTGGAACCGGATGCCAATCCAGGTAGCTAGTGACACCAGGTCATCCAGAGTGGTAGGAATGTCCCGACCAGCTAACTCATCCTTAATCCGACCGGAAAGACCCTCCCAGAAGACGGACACCAGAGCCTCATTTTCCAAGGCAAGCTCAGAAGCGAGGGTGCGGAACCGTATGGCATATTGGCCAACGGTGAGACTCCCTTGGCGGAGACGTAGCAGAGAGGAGGCAGAAGAGGTTTTCCGTCCAGGTTCATCGAAGAATTTCCGGAAAGCAGCGAGGAAAGACGGCAGGTCGGACACCAGGGGATCCCCTTTCTCCCACAGGGGATTTAGCCTTGCCAGTGCCTCCCCAGTGAGATGGGACATGATGAAGGCCACCTTGGCCCGGTCGGAGATGAACTGGTATGCCAATAGCTCAAAGTGCAGGGTGCACTGGTTTATGAAACCCCGAGCTAAAGTAGGTTCGCCGGCAAAGCGTGGAGGTGCCAGAAGCCGAGGTCCATAGTCGGGTACCATGAAGGGACTGGATTGTGGTACCGCAGGAATGGGCACAGCTGGACCAGAGGTAGACATAGACGAGTCACACAATGCGCCTAGACGAGAGTTAACGGACCGTAGATAGGACAGTACCACTTCCTGCTGAGTTTTCTGACGTAAGACTTCCTGGTGCAGATCGGAGATCTGGGGGCCACCGGGTTCCATGGCCCGAGCAAACTGTAACAGGTCTGGGAGGTGGAACCTCTGTGCAACTATACAATGGGGCAGTCCTTGTAAGGAAGCGGGTGGCTCCCAGGGAAGACGGGCAGGTAGTCACGGCAAGTGACAGGGACAGTCTCTGGGTAGAGGGGCAGGTAGTCACGGCAAGTGACAGGGACAGTCTCTGGGTAGAAGGGCAGCGGGCTGGTGGCTGGTGAGCGCTCCCAGGTGAGCGGGCGAGAGTCTCTGGACAGGCAGGTGGTCACGGCAAATGACGGCAGAACCTCCAGGTAGACTAGCAGACAGGTAGCGGGTGGACGCTCCCAGGTGAGCGGGCAAGAGTCTCTGGACAGGCAGGTGGTCATGGCAAGTGACGGCAGAGCCTCCAGGTAGGCTAGCAGGCAGGTAGCAGGTGAGCGCTCCCAGGTGAGCGGGTGAGAGTCTCTGGACAGGCAGGTGGTCACGACAAGTGACGGCAGAACCTCCAGGTAGACTAGCAGACAGGTAGCGGGTGGACGCTCCCAGGTGAGCAGGCAAGTGTCTCTGGACAGGCAGGTGGTCACGGCAAGTGACGGCAGAGCCTCCAGGTAGGCTAGCAGGCAGGAAGCAGGTGAGCACTCCCAGGTGAGCGGGTAAGAGTCTCTGGACTGGCAGGTGGTCACGGCAAGTGACGGCAGAGCCTCCAGGTAGGCTAGCAGGCAGGTAGCAGGTGAGCGCTCCCAGGTGAGCGGGCAGGCTGATCCATAGACAGACTGACAGGTGTCGGAAGGCAGACCGTCGGACCGCAGGCTTGCAAGTAGGTAAGCGGATATCAGGCAGGTATCAAGCAGGAGTCAGGCAGGTGTCCGGCAGGTAACAAGCAGGATTCTGTCAGGTGACTGGCAGGTAACTGGTAACGGGACCTGAGGGCTGAAGCAGAGTGAAGGCTTTGCAACAACATTGCTCGGGCACCTCCATTTTGGAGGAGGTGCCTTAAATAAGGGAGGTCCTCCGGCAATTGGCCGGGGACTCTTTAGGACGGCGCGCGCGGTCCCTTTAAGAGAGGGGGAGCGCGCGCGCCCTAAGCACACTGCCGGGGAAGGAGCGCGTGCCGGAAGCAGCGGGGAGAGAAGCGCTTTAGGACGCCGCACCAGGAGCGGGGAGGTGAGAGGGACGGAGTCTCTGCCTATTACGGGGCAGAGACGCAGATGCTACAGAACCAATAGAGAAAATTCTCTATTGTTGTCGGGCACTGGCTGCCAGATCTCGGCAGGCGCACTATGCATGCGCTTGCCGTTTTTTTTTTTTTTACAGGAAGATGCCGGAGGGCTGGGGGACGATTAGGGGGAGATCTGGGGACCGTGCAGGTACCGGGTGGGCTCGGGGGGCTTCATTTCTCTCTTCTATGACATGCTATAAATTAGGAAAGACCATCTTATCCATCTGCGTCATCTGCTTATGTCCGGGAGCCTAGGCAACTAGTCATGCTACCGGGCATGCGCATTGATGACTTCATGGCCGGGCAGTACTTGGCTGATGTGGTGTGCATGTGCCGCTTCCCCCGGTCTCATTGGATGGCAACAGATCACGTGGTCACTACCATGTGACCGCTGCCATAGATACCAAAAGGTCCTGAAAGATACTTTTGTTACCAACTCCCCTTGAGAAAGCGAGTGTATTGAACATGTATTGAATTATGAATTGCGCCAAAATGTTGCAACATTTCTATCTGTTTTATGCCAGAACTGTGGTGAAAAATGTTTGATGAATCAGGGCCTAAATGTTCACACATCATACTTCTTTGTGAACCATCAAAACCAATTATAAAAACCTAAACTTCTAGGAATTTGACAAGTTTCCCACTACAGCTGCTAATATATTAGGATTAAAATCTATTATAAAGTTGATACCTTTTATTGAAACAGACTGAAAACATTCAGACACTGATATTTTGAATAAGGTAGATGAAAAATGACATAAGCCCTTGACAGAAAAATGAAAAGATGTTATTGAAAGCAGTTATACTTTTAGGATAGTATGCATAAAAGGAATTATGAATCTCTGGTGGAGCTGAAGTATTCTCTTTGAATGTGACTCATCTAAAGAAAATGCAAAGCATGTTAATCATTCTAATAGTCCCATAACCAATTATTGATTTATTCAACCGTCAAGTAATGACAGTGATAACGTAGTGTTAATACGGCAAATGCTTTCTGTGGGAATCTGGTAATTACAAGTCAATAATCTACAAACTAAAAGTTTACCATAATCTACTCGGTACTTGACTTCTGTTTCATAAGGGGTACATACAGTCCATAACTGTATTGTCTTAAAAGGAAACTGTCGCCTGACTCATGCTGCCCTAACCATCCGATCGCTTGTGCTATACATAGCAGTGTATTAGCTATGATATGTACAGGGTGGGCCATTTATATGGATACACCTAAATTAAATGGGAATGGTTTGTGATGTCAACTTCCTGTTTGTGGCACATTAGTATATGGGAGGGGGAAAACTTTTCCAGATGGGTAGTGACCATGGTGGCCATTTTGAAGTTGGCCATTTTGGATCCAACTTTATTTTTTTCAATGGGAAGAGGGTCATGTGACATCAAACTTATTGAGAATTTCATAAGAAAAACAATGGTGTGCTTAGTTTTAACGTAACTTTACTGTTTCATGAGTTTTTTATAAGTTTATGCTTACTTATAAGAGGAGGAAGCATCTGCATCAATGCCCAAATTGTTTTTCAGTTGGATCTGGACAAAGTAGGGTCCAAACAGAATCCAGACCCTCATCACCAGATGTTAACCCCAGGGTGGAGGTGATCCCAATGAGACTCAGATACCTGAAGTACACGCGGACTGTACTATGCTGTCAGGGCAGGAAGAGGAGGAGGAGTGGGAGAACAGAGAGGATGACGATGAGGTTATAGATTTCAATTGGTGTGAACCCAGAGGCATGCAGTTGAGTTGCTCAACAGAGGAGGTGGAGGAAGAGGAAGACAAGGAAGTTACATTGCGGATTCCCACACAGACACAGAGTTTTGCAACCACTACAAGCACTGCATCTTCGCTAAAACTGTGGCTATGGCTAGCAGTGGTCGGGGGTCTGCAGTTCACAGGTGCGGCAAGGGTAGCCTAGCCTGGGCTTTTTTGAGACCACAAAGGATGAGCCAACTCACATTATCTGCCAACCTTGTAAGACAAAGTCTCAGTAGAAGCAAAAATTGCAATAATTTGACTACTGCATGCATAAACCAGCACATGCGCGATCAACATACTTTAGTCTGGGAATCTCACCATGCTAAAATGCGGATGAGTGGGTCTCGCCAACCACCGGCCACCCCATCAACCGCATCTGTTGCTTCTTCCTCCTCTGTCACCGTGGCAAATCTTCTCACATAGGTCTCCGGCAACAGAACCTCCACTTGTTTACCCGCTCCAGTCAGGGTGAGTGAGAGCCCGTCAGCTGTTACGGAAGCACACCACATCTTTCTCAATCCACCATAATATCTCTGCCTGCGCCTCACTCACAGTCCAGCAGTTTGTCATGTTCACCCTACTTCACCCTCTCTCAGCACAGCAGCCAGCCCTCAGTCCCCCAGTTGTGGTCATGTAAGATTGTTTCCTCCTGCAGATGCCAAAGCTAAGAGGTTGAACTCCACTATCTCCAATCTGTTGGCCAGAGAAATGTTGCCTTTCCACCGTAGGATACAAACTGTTTCCGAAAACTGATGGCCGACGCAGTTCCCCAGTACCAGTTGCCCAGTCGTCATTACTTCTCTAAGACGGCTGTGCCTGTGCTACACCAGCATGTCACAGACAACATCACCTATTCTTTGAAAAAAATCTATGTCTGACAGGGTGCATTTCACCACGGACACCTGGATGAGCAAGCATGGCCAGGGGTGTTACATCTTGCTGACTGTGCACTGGGTGACTGTGGTGGCTGTGGGGTCAGGTGGGGAAGGAACTGCTCCACAAGTCTTGGAATCCCCAAAGCTTGCAGGACAAACCTCTGTATCTAAAACTTCCTCCACTGCTTCTGCTTCCTCCTCCTCTTCTAGGGCCTCCACCTGGCTCTCAACCCCTGCCTTAATGTGACATGTTCCAACAATGCAGAGAGAATCCCCCCACCTCTGTACTGTGCAGCCAGGGCTCACTGCATTCAGGCAGTATTTAATTTCATATGTCTTGGAGATGGCGGTCACACAGCTCAAGAGTTGTGGACAGCTATCCAGGCCAAGTTTGAGCAATGCCTGTCTCCACTGAATCTTGAGCCAGGGAAGGCCATGTGCGATAATGTTGCAAACCTAATGGCGGCCCTACGCTGCTACAACCTCACACATATGTCTTGCATGGCTCACGTCCTCAACCTGGTGGTACAGAAATTTCTCTGCCACTATCCTGGCCTGGATGCACTGCTGCAGAAAGCACAGTCACTGTGAGGCTTGCATCACTATAGAGGTCTTTTGGCCTACCGCTTAACCGGTTAATATGTGATGTGCCGACATGGTGGAATTCTACTCTGCACATATTGCAGCGACTGTGGCAGTAGCGAAGAACCCTGGTGTAGTAGGTAATTTGACATAGCCTGGGCCAACGCAGTATGGATGTGGTGCAAATCATGCTTGCGGAGTGGACACAGATGAAGAACCTCTGCACACTTCTGCACAGTTTCAAAACGACTTCTAAGATGGTTAGTGCTGATGATGCCATCATCAGCATTGCTATTCTGGTCATCTACATGCTGGAGCTCACTTTGAATAGTCTGCGGGAGGAGGTGATGGTCCCAGAGGAAGAGGAGGATACAAAGGAAGATGCCGAAGGGACGACAATATCTCTAAGTTCTGGACTGTCATCACACAGGTGGGTGCCATGGGAGGGTGATTTACAGAGATGAAGGGGGCTCGTGTTACCAGACAAACTTTTAGTGAAAGTGCAGGAGCCGAGGAGCAAATGGAGTAGGATGAGGAGGAAGAGGTGATGGGCGCGCAACAGGAGATGAAGAGGATAACACTCCCCTCTCTGTTGTCTGTGGTTGGCGGGAGGATACGGAGGAAGCAAGCTTGAGTGTTACCCTGCCCTCAACACACCATGGACTTGGACCTGATAGAGGCGCCTGATACATGAGTGCCTTCTTGCTGCACTGGAACCTGCAAAATGATGCCCGTATTGTTAGGCTTAGAAATAGTACTGACTACTGGGTTTCCACTCTGTTAGATCCACAGTACAAGAGTAAATTTTGCCAGACGCTTCCCCCTTAGAAAGGGACATGTGCATGCTGGAATATTGAAACAAGCTTGTAGACAATCTTAAGAGTGGTTTTCCCAAAGACAGCAGTGAGCCACAAAGTGTAGATTGCAGTTCTAGACTTCCAACCCTGGTAATGTCGGGACGTCAATGCAAAAACATTAGCAGCAGCATAAGTGGCAGAAGCAATTTCTAGAAGGAAATGAAAGAGTGGCCTGAGATTGCCTGGCAACTCATTATTGCAGTCTATGACTCCTTTGTTGTGGTTTCTGTGTCTGCTGTTGCTTCTGACAATTTTTTGGAATGTAGATGTCAGGTGTAGGCTGGATCTGAAATTGGGCTAATATCATCAGTGGATTCTGTGGTCTCCCATTCTGGTCCAGCCTGGGCAGATGCTGCTCAGCATTGGCATTGATCCCAACACCTACCTTACAAGCCTTCTCTTTGGTTTTTGTTCCTAGTAGTGTTAAGCATAGGTTGCGGAGAGGAACAGGGCTGCTACAGCCTAAGTCCAGGGTGCATTGCACTGAGCATGCCCGTGGCATGGCGGACTGTGATTGGTGGTTTGGCGCCAGATGATCCGGTGACCCTGTACCGCCTGATTGGCCGCAGGTGACGTCATCAGTAGTGCGACCAATAATGCGACAGTGGGCAGGGCTTAGTCGTTAAATAGCCCAACCACAGGCATGGCGGTGCACTCTGATCATTCCGTTTAGGTAGTGTTCTTGTGTGGACGCTTGTCTGTTTGGGCTCCATGTGCTCCCTAGCTGCTCTCTCCGTGACCTGCCGATGCCAGAGTTTGCTCGGCTGATTAGCACAGGTCACTTAGGCAGGCTCCAAGTGCTCCCTAGCTGCTCTCTCCGTGACCTGCCGATGCCAGAGTTCGCTCGGCTGATTAGCACAGGTCACTTAGGCAGGCTTAGATGTGCTTAGGCAGGTAGTTCCCATTTGGCAGTCTGACTCCGGCAAGGGGGTTGCTATACACTAGTGTTGAGCCACCCCCGTAGTGTTCGAGTTTGGTTCGGTTCGTCGAACACCCGTGTGTTCGCCGAACTGTTCGTTGAACTGTTCGTCGAACACCTTCGAACACCGTTAAAACCAATGGCAGGCAAACAAAAACACATAGAAACACCTTCAAAGGTGTCCAAAAGCTGACAAACTGCTCAGAAGACACAACTAACACATGGAAAAGTGACAAGTACATATAGTCATGCGAAAAGAAAAGAGGTGGAGGAGTAAAAGGAGGGGGAGACACAGATATAGGCATGTCATGCCCTTCTAAAATCCAAAAAGTGAGAAGCCGACACGGCCAGTCCGTTCCTGCCTGTGCCACCTCTGTGTCGCCGGGTTTGTGCCAGAGCCGCGGTGGACCCTAACGGCCAGCCCCCCTATCCCAATACTGGTGCCTGTCCGCCAGTGGGTCGAGGCCCCCCACGGTGGGGGGGGGAGTAACATCTGCAGAAGAAAGACCATCTTCCAGCCAAACTAAGATGTCGACTTCTTTTCGTGGACAATGTGATACGATCCCATTCTTACGGACACGCCCATCGCTACAAATTCTAGATGAGGCACAAAAACAGCAGGTGCTTCAACGGATATCAAGTGCTCCTTCAAGTGGGCTCTCCATCACCTCAATTTCAACATCACAAATACTCCAGTCCTCAGAGGTGTCACCCCAATCGCACTTGCTTCCTCACAGCTCCCAAGTCTCCAGCTGCCCGTCTGAGTATGGGGTAACACAGATGGCTGAGTCTGCCCAGCTGTTTACTCATACTATAGCCTGGGAAACGGAGGTCTGCTCCAGAGCTTCTGTTAATCCAGATGAGGAAATGATCTGATCCGATGCCCAGAATCTTTATAAGTTGGATCCAGGACCAGATGAAGAAGGTTCTGAGCATAATGTAGACCCTTGTTCCCAAACTGTAACTCCTGTTGGTGGAGACAATGATGAAGACGATGATGAGACTCAAATACCTGATTGGAGCGACAACTTGACTTTTCGGTCAGGGCAGGAAGAGGTTGGCTCTGAGGGCGACGGGTGTGATAACACACAGGGTGATGATGACGAGGTTGGAGATCCCACTTACTGTCAACCCACAGTCAGACAGTCGATGAGGTCAGCAGAGGAGGTGAAGGAGGATGTGACTAGCCCTGGGGATGGGGATGACTCGGTACCCGGGCATTTGCCTGGCCTTGGGGATGTAGCGGTGGTCGGCTCCCTGGCCCGTACCCTGGGGTCTCTCTTTAAAAGGGTGGATAATTGTTAATTTTATAAGAGTTCATGACGCCACCTGTGGTATCTGGTGACAAGCACCAGCGCTGCAGCAGTCCACTGAGGCCGGTGATAAGGCAGCTCGATGGTATAGCACCCCACAGGTGGAGCTAGGTCTCAGGGCAGCGTATGCAGGGGGAATGCAGGACAGGCGAGACCCAGCTGGGTCAGAGCAAGAACGGGAACGGACACGGTAGTCACTTCAGTACCTTTTACTGGTGGAAATTCAGGCACATCCCGGAGCACTGTAGGGTGAAGGGTGCATATCAGGATCCTCCCCAATGAGCGGGTGTAGGGCCTCCTGTTTCTTGCCTCTGCGTAGTAAGTTTCTGACCTGCCTGGAGCTAGGCCTAACTTTGTCTCTGTCCTGCGCTGGCTGACCTTGTGGTAGGGCCTTCTCTTGGAGTTCACGCTCCCAGTATGCGGGGCCTAAGCGTCTCCTGGCTCTGTTACATATCAGCACCTTAGCGATCCTGGGACTTGTAGTTCTCCAGGGATTCCGGTTATGCCTTACTGGGTCATAGAGATACCGGTAAGCTCGGATCCTGTGTCTGGTAAATGCTTCGGGGTGAGCTGGTTAAGCTCCTCTGCCCCTTATGTACTAACTCGCCACTCGCCTTCGGCCTACTCGGGCCCTCACTAGGCTATACACACTAACGGCAGCTTGCCGCGCTTCACTGATCTTACGGCACCGGCACACCTTAAGCTCTATCTGGGCTCCCTGAATCTAGCAAGCAGGAGCCTCGTGCTCCACTGCTGAACTATTAACTGCGTTCTCTAGACTAGACTGAGCTCCACTGCAGACTGACCTCTCTTAGGCTTCTCTACTGCAGGAACTCTTCAGAGGAACTGAACTGCCTAGCTCCACCTTCCCTATTTATATCCCTAACGGGCTCCCTCTGCTGGTCTGAGGTGGAAGGTGGAGATGTGTGAATGTTTATGGGGGCCTCTTGTGGAGGATTCCATCAATGCACTCTTGTAGGATCTGTGATACCAAGCGCAGCGGGGCATCACAGATGCTATTGACGACGAGGTTAGGTTGCACCTTCCTGAACAGAGACGGAGTACTGGAAGCATGTCAACAACTGCATCCTCAACCACAACTCTGCCTCTGACCACAAGTCGTAGTGGCTCTTCAGGTCACATGGGCTCTAAGCCTTGCATAGCCTGGGCATTTATTCAGATCGATAAGGATGACCCAACTCGTGTTATCTGTAATATTTGTCTGCAAAAGCTAAGTAGAGGCCAAAAAATACATAGTTTGAGTACTTCATGCATGTACCGTCACATGGATATGAAGCATAAGTTGCAGTGGGAAGCTCACTGTGCTACAATGCGGCCTAGCCGGCTGGGCCAACCACCGTCTGCCCCATCTTGTGCATCCGCAGCCTCTTCATCCTCTGTGACTGGGGGCACAGCAGTCACACATGTTTTTGGACGCAGACCTGCCACCTCTTTACCCGCAACAGCCAGTGTGATTGGCAGGTCGTCAGTTCATTGGGAAGTGGAAACACCTGCTAGTGTTGAGCGCTCTCCGACATCGAGAGCACCACCTTTGGATCAAGGCAACCTAACATGTCCGCCTGCATCTTCCTCACAGACCGGCAGTTGCCGGGGACACCCTACTCAACACCGCCTAAGCACAACAGCCAGCCCTCGGTCCCTCAGATGTGGAAAAGTAAAAGACCATTTCCTCCTAGCCATGAGAAAGCTAAGAGGTTGAATTTCACCATCTGCAAGCTGTTGGCTACAGAAATGCTGCCTTTCCACCTGGAGGACACAGAGGATTTTCAAGACCTTATGTCCGTCACAGTGCCCCAGTACCAGATGCCCAGTCGGCACTACTTCTCAAAGAAAGGTGTGCCTGCGCTCCACTAGCATGTCGCACACAACATCACCGCTTCTTTGAGAAACTCTGTGTGTGACAGGGTGCACTTCACTACAGACACTTGGACGAGAAGGCATGGACAGGGGCGTTACATGTCGCTGACTGGGCACTGGGTAACTATGGTGACAGCAGGACAAGGGGCTGCTGTCCAAGTCTTACCGTTTTTACGAGTTGTGTGTTAATCCTCTTTATCTCGAACTTCCTCCACTGCTTCTGCCTCCTCAACCTCCTCTCGGTCCTCCACCTGCACCCAAAGCCTGTCTGGTAATGCCACCTGCTTTCTAACTGCGCAGAAGGAATCCTGCACACCTCCTTACTATGCTGGCAGCAGGGCTCAACGCATCAGTGTTTACTTTGAAATGTCTGGGAAATGTGAGTCACACAGCTGAGGAGTTTTGGTCAGCTCTGGAGACCCAGTTTCATGAAAGGTTGTCTCCACTGGACCTGCAACCAGGGAAGGCCATGTGCGACAATGCTGCAAACCTGGGTGCGGCACTTCGCCGGGGCAATGTCACACACGTGCCTTGTATGGCTCACGTGTTGAACCTGGTTGTCCAGCAATTTTTAGCCCACTATCCCGGACTAGATGGCCTTCTGCAGAGTGCACGGTCGCTGTGTGCTCACTTACGCCGTTCGCATCCCGCAGTTCAACGACTTACATCTCTACAGAAGTCGTTGGGACTGCCAGTTCACCGGCTGAAATGCGATGTGCCTACACGGTGGAATTCAACTCTGCACATGTTGCAGCGACTGTGGCAGCACCAACAAGCCCTGGTGTTCTGACGTATAGCCTGGGCCAACGAGATCCAGAGGTGGGGCAAATCACGCTGGAGGAGTGGTCTCAGATCAGGGACCTATGCACCCTTCTGCACAGTCTTGAAATGGCGACGAAGATGTTTAGTGCTGACGATGCCATTATCAGCATGACTATTACGGTGATTTACATGCTGGAGCACATGTTAAACAGAATTCGGAGTCAGGTGGTGGGACAAGAGCAGGTGGAGGAAGTAGAGGAGGAGTCGTATGCGGAAGGGATAACATCTCCAAGGTCCAGACGGTTGGCCGCACCAAGGCGGCAGGCATGGGAGGGTGGGGGAGAGGGATTAACCAGGGCGCATGGTAGCAGCCAAACTGTTGAGGAAGGTGCAGGAGCCGAGGAAGAAGTGGAGGATGAACTGGCAATGGGCATGGAAGACTCATCAGATGAGGGAGACCTTGATCACATTTCTGTTGTGCGAGGTTGGAGGGAGAGGGCAGAGGAAGGAAGCATGATTCTTACCTCGCTACCAACACAACAAGGACTTGATCCTTCTGGATGCGCAAGACACATGAGTGCCTTCTTGCTGCACTACCTGCAACATGACCCCCGGATTGTCAGAATTCGAAGTAATCCCGACTACTGGGTTGCCACACTCTTAGATCCCCGGTACAAAAGTATATTTGCCGAAATAATTCCTGCCATAAAAAGGTATTGACGAATGCAGGAGTATCTGTTGCAGAATCTTACATGTGCTTTTCCACAAAACACCAGTGGTGCACGTAGTGAATCTCACAGTTCTAACTTGCCAACGGTGGGACTGTCGAGTCTTCATCACTCAAACAGTAACAGTAACACAGTATCTGCTGGTAACAGCAATTTTGTGGAATCGTTTCACCACTTTTTTAGCCCATCCTTTGCAAGGCCACAGGAGACAAGAAGTCTGACACATAGTCAATGCCTAGAGAGGATGGTACAGGAGAATCTCCAAGTGAACATCGAAGCCATGACTGTGTCACTGGACCCTTGCTCATTTTGGTATTCCAATCTTGAAAAATCGCCGGAGCTCGCCACTCACGCCTTGGAGATCTTGTCATGCCATGCAGCCAGCGTTCTCTCTGAACGTGTGTTCAGCGCTGCTGGTGGTGTGCTGACAGATAAGCACACGCGGCTGTCCACTGAGAATGCAGACAGACTCACGTTCATAAAGATGATCAAATCATGGATTCGCAAGGACATTTCTACCCCTGTGTCATCCTTGGGAGACTAAAAGCTTGGGGATTTGGTAAAATCACCTCACCAACCGTTTTAAGCAACAGTGGGGCAATTGATGCCACTTAACCCTAGAACGCATGACCATAAAAATCTACACTTTCACATACCTGGGGCCCTTTAGGCCCGTGTGCAAATAACATGGAATAACTCAAACTCAAATGACAAACAACTATATACATGAAGAATACCTAGAGTTTCAAAATTCTAACTAAAGCAATCTTGCAGAAAATAGAAAACAATTAACTGGGCGGGCCTGCAAGGCCACAGGTATGCATTCTAGGGTTAAGTGGTGTCTGTGCCACAATTTTGGGAGTCCCCTTGCTGTGTCTTACGTGACGTTGGCATCGTCAATTCCAGGTGGGTTGGGTCGCACCCCCCCCTTTTAACTGTAAGAAACTACATACACTATGGCTTGGGGTAACACAGATGGTTGAGTTTGAAGAGCTGTTTACTCAGAGGTCTGCTCCAAATCTTCAGTGTCTGCTAGTCAGCGTAGAATTTTTAACTGCATCTAGCCTAGGCAATACTTTGGGCGTAGTAGCCCAGCTGCGAAGCAAGCTGCACCGCCTGTGTATCTAATAAGAATTTTTAAATTAATCTAGCCTAGGCAGACTGTGGGGACCCCCAACCAAACCCAGATGCTCAGCCCCCCTACCGCCCCCCTTTCATGGACAACCCAATAATGTAACTCTTACAACTGGATGGGTGAGGATCGGTCACAGCTTTATTAACTCTTTATACTCATTCCATTAGAAAGGCATTTTATTTCTAAAATAATTCAGCTTGTTGCAGCATGCCCTGGGTCCCCACTCCGGCACGTTGGCCAACAAGTGTAACTCTCCAACATGTCCTTTCTATTTCCAGGCCACGGAGGATCCAGCGTACTCGTATGCAGGACTCTGACCCCCACCCATCACTCTTAACGCTTGTTCCACTCCGTCCTGGAGTCCTGACAGGAATATGTCCAGTCCAATATCTATTAAGTGAACACCGTCGGGCCGTATGAGGCCTGCTTTATCTCCTTCCAGTTGTCGGTGTCGTATCACTACACCGCCTCTGTCTCTTCTAAATTTTGCCATCTGAATATTTATTACCCGCCTTGTCCATTCGATGGCCGTGATGTCTCGCGCACCTTGCCATACCGCTATCGGCACAATCTCTGACCATACTATAGCTAATTTTGTGAAAAATTCTCTGATGCGCTCAGTGTCTAGTTTCATTATTGCCATTAGTTATGCGCTCTTGTGATGACCTAGGTTGTTTCCCCCGGCCTGTATAACTAAGATGACCGGACCTCTTGCCTCTCTCCCTACCTTGATTACCTCCATTAGTACCTGTGGCCATAGCAGGCCTCTAATACCTCTCCAGTTGAAATATGTGTTATGAAACTCTAATTTCCTCCCGCCTGGGCGGACTTTCGCCCTTTTTTGTGCCCAATATATATACGAGTGGCCTATCACTCACACTGTTGGCTTAGCGTCACCTGTAAAAGAAACAAACCACGTTAGGATAACAAGTCCGGTCTTATGTATCTCGCCAAACACGTGGATTGCCATCTCCCTATCCTCTGAACTTCCGTTTCTGACAGTCCTGCTCTTGCTGCTTCCGTGGCCGCACCTATGCGGAATGAGTGTGTCCCGTAATCTTTGGGGTGGTTCCCTGCCGATGTTATGCATTTATTAAATATAGCTTGGAACAGGTATCTTGATAATGGCGTTCCATCAATGTGTGATACGAAGAAATTACTTTGTGATCTGATGGTTAGATATGTTTTTACTATTGTTACCCGACTCAGTGTACCGTTTGTGGGTTGTAGAAGTACCCAAGTACCCCTGCCCGCTGGAACCGTTTTCGATTGGTGTATGCGTACACGTATTGCATTATTGGCTATGACTACTTCCTGGTGTAATAAGCGTCCACTGGTGGTAATTTTGGATTGAGGGACTAATTCGCTTATACATAGCGCCCCGAAGAAGGCGATCACAAATGCAGTAGACATTAGTGTTGCTTCAAATTGTGAGTGTCATGTTAATGGTGTTAGGGATAAGATGTGAGAAATCAGTTTTAGTGACACGGGACGGGACGTCTACATTCCTGACTTGGCTGACCCCTTTTCCACCCTTTTATGGATTGTCTGATGATGAATCTTTGTCACATCTCCCCAATTCAGTAGTTGGAAGTGAAATGCTACTGCGGTCAGACACCGCTGTGCTGATGCCCCTGATATGCCCCTCATCATTAGTTGGTGGAGAAATTCTATGGTGACTTGTGATCTGGCTTGTTCACATTGGTCAACCCGTCTGCCTGCTACTAGTCGTGTCCACTCTTCCCATGCCTTACCGTATGCTTGCCACGTTGACGGGGCAACTGACGCTCTGATTAATGGCATCAACTATTCGCCACTAGATCCCATAGGGAGGGTGGGCAACTGTTGCCCGATGGGTGGGCGTTGTGGAAGAGCTCTGTGAAAATCTGCCAATTGAATTGTTATAAAGCGTTAGCAGCAGCATTATACCCCTCAGCATAGTGGCTAGCGCGGACCCATACATTGTGTTTTAGGCACAGGAATGCTAGCCTGCGTAGTAGGCCTAGCACTGGGAGAGACGATGATGCCATCTTATTAATGCAGTGCGCTAGGCTGGTGTTTTGTGTTATGAAGCGTATATTTTTGTTAGCCAGGCGCACGCCCCATATTTCTATTGCTACCACTATTGGGAAAAATTCTTTTCAGGGCTAGATGCAGCTAAAAATTATTATTAATTTCAAAGCTGGTGGTGCTTGGTATAGATGGCCTAATACAATGAGTCCCACACACTGCTAGAAGCCCAAATATTTTTTCAGAGGTAGATGCAGATAAAAATTATTTTTAATTTGCAACCTGATGGAGGTCAGTATAGATGGACTAATAGAGAAAGTCCCACACACTGCTAGAAGGCCAAATATTTTTTCAGAGCTAGATGCAGATAAAAATTATATTCAATTTGCAACCTGATGGAGGTCAGTATAGATGGACTAATAAAGTCCCACACACTGCTAGAAGGCCAAATATTTTTTCAGAGCTAGATTCAGATAAATAATTATATTCAATTTGCAACCTGATGGAGGTCAGTATAGATGGACTAATAGAACAAGTCCCACACACAGCTAGAAGCCCAAATATTTTTTCAGAGGTACTGTAGATGCAGATAAAAAATATATTTAATTTGCAACCTGATGGAGGTCAGTATAGATGGACTAATACAACAAGTCCCACACACAGCTAGAAGCCCAATATTTTTTCAGAGCTAGATGCAGACAAAAAATTATTTTGAATTTGCAACCTGATGGAGTTCAGTATAGATGGACTAATAGAGAAAGTCCCACACACTGCTAGAAGGCCCAATATTTTTTCAGAGGTAGATGCAGAAAAAAATATATTCAGTTTGCAACCTGATGGATGTCTGTATAGATGGATTAATAGAACAAGTCCCACACACAGCTAGAAGCCCAATATTTTTTCAGAGGTAGATGCAGAAAAAAATATATTCAGTTTGCAACCTGATGGAGGTCTGTATAGATGGATTAATAGAACAAGTCCCACACACAGCTAGAAGCCCAATATTTTTTCAGAGGTAGATGCAGAAAAAAATTTATTCAGTTTGCAACCTGATGGAGGTCTGTATAGATGGATTAATAGAACAAGTCCCACACACAGCTAGAAGCCCAATATTTTTTCAGAGGTAGATGCAGAAAAAAATATATTCAGTTTGCAACCTGATGGAGGTCTGTATAGATGGATTAATAGAACAAGTCCCACACACAGCTAGAAGCCCAATATTTTTTCAGAGGTAGATGTAGAAAAAAATATATTCAGTTTGCAACCTGATGGAGGTCAGTATAGATGGACTAATACAACAAGTCCCACACACAGCTAGAAGCCCAATATTTTTTCAGAGCTAGATGCAGACAAAAATTATTTTGAATTTGCAACCTGATGGAGGTCAGTATAGATGGACTAATAGAACAAGTCCCACACACAGCTAGAAGCCCAAATATTTTTTCAGAGGTAGATGCAGATAAAAATTATTTTTAATTTGCAACCTGATGGAGGTCAGTATAGATGGACTAATAGAGAAAGTCCCACACACTGCTAGAAGGCCAAATATTTTTTCAGAGCTAGATGCAGATAAAAATTATATTCAATTTGCAACCTGATGGAGGTCAGTATAGATGGACTAATAGAACAAGTCCAACACACAGCTAGAAGCCCAAATATTTTTTCAGAGGTACTGTAGATGCAGATAAAAATTATTTTTAATTTGCAACCTGATGGAGGTCAGTATAGATGGACTAATACAACAAGTCCCACACACAGCTAGAAGCCCAATATTTTTTCAGAGCTAGATGCAGACAAAAAATTATTTTGAATTTGCAACCTGATGGAGGTCAGTATAGATGGACTAATAGAGAAAGTCCCACACACTGCTAGAAGGCCAAATATTTTTTCAGAGCTAGATGCAGAAAAAAATTATATTCAGTTTGCAACCTGATGGAGGTCAGTATAGATGGACTAATAGAGAAAGTCCCACACACTGCTAGAAGGCCACATATTTTTTCAGAGGTAGATGCAGAAAAAAATATATTCAGTTTGCAACCTGATGGAGGTCTGTATAGATGGATTAATAGAACAAGTCCCACACACAGCTAGAAGCCCAATATTTTTTCGAGGTAGATGCAGAAAAAAATATATTCAGTTTGCAACCTGATGGAGGTCAGTATAGATGGACTAATACAACAAGTCCCACACACAGCTAGAAGCCCAATATTTTTTCAGAGGTAGATGCAGAAAAAAATATATTCAGTTTGCAACCTGATGGAGGTCTGTATAGATGGATTAATAGAACAAGTCCCACACACAGCTAGAAGCCCAAATATTTTTTCAGAGGTAGATGCAGATAAAAATTATTTTGAATTTGCAACCTGATGGAGGTCAGTATAGATGGACTAATAGAGAAAGTTCCACACACTGCTAGAAGGCCAAATATTTTTTCAGAGCTAGATGCAGATAAAAATTATATTCAATTTGCAACCTGATGGAGGTCAGTATAGATGGACTAATAGAACAAGTCCCACACACAGCTAGAAGCCCAAATATTTTTTCAGAGGTACTGTAGATGCAGATAAAAATTATTTTTAATTTGCAACCTGATGGAGGTCAGTATAGATGGACTAATACAACAAGTCCCACACACAGCTAGAAGCCCAATATTTTTTCAGAGGTAGATGCAGAAAAAAATATATTCAGTTTGCAACCTGATGGAGGTCTGTATAGATGGATTAATAGAACAAGTCCCACACACAGCTAGAAGCCCAATATTTTTTCAGAGGTAGATGCAGAAAAAAATATATTCAGTTTGCAACCTGATGGAGGTCAGTATAGATGGACTAATACAACAAGTCCCACACACAGCTAGAAGCCCAATATTTTTTCAGAGCTAGATGCAGAAAAAAATTATATACAATTTGCAACCTGATGGAGATCAGTATAGATGGACTAATAGAATGATGCTATGCCCAAAAGATTTTACTTCACTAGGTGCAGGAAAAAAATTGGTATTCTATACACAGGTGGTATATCTTGCAACACAGATAGGCTACTCCACTGACTAACACACTCTGCAATAGGCCAAAAAGGATTAGCTTTGCTAGATTCAGCCAAATGCTGTGAAAAAAACTTGCACAGCACTGGCACAGACCTGCCTGGCAAAAACTGATAGGAACTGATGTAACCTAGTCCTGAAAAGGACTCCAATTACAATTAGTCTTTACTCCCACAACCTATCTATTTAAGAGCACAGACCTGCCTGATAAAAGTCATAGGAAATGCTGTAACCTAGTCCTTAAAAGGACTGCAATCACAACTATTCCCTACTCCCAAGCTATCTGTAGATTTGTGTGAAAATTGGCTTGAAATTAACAAGGTATAGCGCACTCAGCAACAGCGGTGCCGTCTAACACGCAGCTGCAGCAGTGAGAAAATGGTGGCGACGGGGAAAATGGCTTGGTCTTATAGGGCAAGGACATGTGACATACACTGCCAATGACACATGCCCTTGCTTGTGTGAAAAAAAGCACTTCGCTCCGTGTGTACGCTGCTGATAGGCTGACAGATTTCACCTCCCCACTGTAAATGCGGGAAAGAGAAAAAAAAAATGGAGATCTTCATTGTTCCTGCAGAGATCCATCCCCTGCCCCTCCCCCCACCCCGCTGTACACTCAAACTGCGTATTAACATTAATTTTCATCATTACTGAGAAAAAATCCAGTTATGATTTTGGTGCACGAACAGTTATCGAACATAACCTCGAACAGCCGAATTTTTCTCAAATTGTTCGTGTTCGCCGAACGGCTCGAACACCGCCCAAAACAGCTCGAATTTGAGATTGGCGAACAGTTCGAGTAGAACAACGCTCATCTCTACTATACACCCCGAGCAGACTGCAGGTTCCGTATTCCTGGCACTGCCTGTTAGACACTTGGAGAGTTACTCCACAAGCCGGTCACACACCAGCTGGGAGCACGTACACTCCGGCGTGAGACACACACTTCCTAGTGCCTGCGGCGTAGTCTCTGTGCAGTCAACAGAGCTACGGCTACGTTAATTGTCGCATATCTCCCATGCAGTTAATGGAGATAGTGCGAATCCTTTCCCGTCCCGGTGTGTAGTAGCACTGGAGGGATGTATACTTTAAGTTGGTTGTTTTACATTCTTTCCCGGTGGGTGTTTGGCCGCAGTCTTCTAGGCTGCATCGCGGACCCCGGGTTCAGTTGCTTTCCATTTTAATAAAGTTGTTGCAACCGTCCCCTTAACAGTATCAGAGCACCAGGGTCTAGCCGAACATGGCTGAAAATCAGCAACTGCAGCTCTATATACAACAACTTGGAGCCAGACTTAGGACTCTGGAACAAAATGTCCCGGTTGCTGATCTCACTGCAGTAGCTACCCAGGCAGCTTCACAGGCGGCTAATCTTGTTGACACAGCTGCGGTGAATGCTACGGCAGCTGCTATTGCCCCATTACCCCGTTTTGCTCTCCCGGAAAAAAATTCTGGTGACAGCGGATCCTGCAGAGGTTTTATTAATCTGTGCTCCATTCAGTTAGAGATGATGGAGTCATGGTTCCCCTCCGAAAGGGCCAAAGTGGGTTTTGTCATCTCGTTACTTTCTCACAGGGCTTTGGAGTGGGCTTCCCCTCTGTGGGAGTGGAATGACCCGCTAGTGGCTAATGCGGGTCTCTTTCTTAGAGCCCTAAAGAGTGTTTTCCTAGGTTCTCAGGTCATGCACGATACGGCTCTTAAGCTTCTTGAGTTGGTCCAGGGTTCGGCCACCGCCAGCCACTATGCCATCCAGTTCAGAACCTTAGCGGCTGAATTGGATTGGTCTGAGCGGTCGAATCCGACATTACCGTCTCCTCACTCAGTGAATTCCATATTCTCACTGCTCTTACCGTAAAGAACCCCTTCCTATGCTGGTGCTGAAACCTTTTCTCTTCCAGTCTTAGTGAATGCCCTCTTGTTACCGTAATATTCCTCCTTTTGAACAAATCCCTGGCAAGGTCTCTATACTGTCCCCTAACATATTTGTACACATTTATTATGTCCCCCCTCAACCTTCTCTTTTCCAGTCTGAATAGTCCTAGTTTTGCCAACCTCTCTGGGTATTGCAGTCCCTCCATTCCCTTTATTAATTTTGTTGCCCTCCTTTGTACCTTTTCAAGCTCATTTATATCCTTTCTATATATTGAGGCCCATAACTGAGCACAGTATTCCAAGTGTGGTCTGACCAGTGCTTTGTACAGTGGAAGAACAATGTTCTCATCCTTTGCAGCTATACCTCTTCTGATACATCCCATTACCCTGTTTGCCCTTACAGCAGCGGCCTGACTTTGGGCACTCCAATTTAGTTTGCTATCAATCAAGATGCCCAAGTCCTTCTCCATCTCTGAATTCCCCAATGATTTCCCATTCAGTGAGTACTGGTGACTTCCATTTTTCCTTCCCATATGTATGACCTTACATTTCTCCTCGTTAAAACTCATTTGCCATTTAATGCTCCACATACCGAGCTTATCCAAATCCCTCTGTAGGTCTGCACTGTCCTCTTTTGTATTAATTGTTTTACATAACTTTGTGTCATCTGCAAATATTGATATTTTACTATTTATCCCGTTGACTTTGTCGTTAATAAAGATATTAAATAACATTGGACCTAGTACAGACCCCTGTGGTACCCCACTAGTGACGCTTACCCAATCTGAGTATATTCCATTTATAACCACCCTCTGCCTTCTATCCTTTAGCCAGTTAGCTACCCACTTGCAGACATTTTCCCCCAGCCCCATCATTCTCATTTTGTATACCAACCTATTATGTGGCACGCTATCGAACGCTTTTGAGAAGTCGAGATACACGACATCCACTGGTTCCCCCTGATCTACTCGAGAGCTAACCTCCTTGTAGAGGTCAATCAGGTTTGTTTGGCAGGAGCGATTTCTCATGAATCCATGTTGGTTCGGGATTAAAAGATTATTAGCATCAAGATGCTCCGTAATTGCCTCTTTAATGAAGCTTTCAAAAATTTTGCCCACAACGGACGTCAGACTCACCAGCCGATAGTTTCCATCGTCACTTTTCGCTCCCTTTTTGAATATTGGCACTACATTCGCCTGTCGCCAATCAAGTGGCACAGACCCAGTCTCAACAGAGTCCTTAAATATAAGATATAACGGTCTGTCTATCACATTACTTAGTTCCCTTAGTACCCGTGGGTGTATGCCATCAGGTCCTGGTGATTTGTTTATTTTAATGTTACTGAGGCGTTTCTGTACCCCAGCTTGGGTTAGATTTGTCATACTTAGTGGAGGATTAAGCTTGTCACTTCTCATTTCTCCTGTTAGTTCGATTTCCTTTGTGAAAGTTGTCTAAAAAAAATTATTTAATAGATTAGCTTTATCCTCATCTTTCTCTATGATTTTGCCTTCCTCACTTTTTATCGGTCCAATATTATCCGATTTAATCCTTTTACTATTTATATACGTAAAGAACAGTTTGGGATTTGATCTACTTTCCCTAGCAATACGTCTCTCTGTTTCCTCCTTCGCTATTTTTATTTGTTTTTTACAGGTTCTCGTTTTTTCCTTGTAACACATTAGTGCCTCCTTACTGTTTTCCTGTTTTAATCTCTTGAATGCCTCTTTTTTGCTATTTAACGCCCCTTTTACGTTCTTGTTCAACCATATTGGTTTCCTCTTATTTCTGGCCCTTTTTTCCCATACGGTATATACCTCTCGCACTGAGTATTCAGAATTCTTTTGAAGGTTTCCCATTTACTATTCGTATTCCTTTGATTAAGAACTTTGTCCCAGTCAATAAGTTGAAGGCTTTCTTTCAGCTGATCAAACTTCGCCCTCCTAAAGTTTAATGTTTTTGTTGTTCCCTTATTGATAACCCTACTGAAGGGCATTTTGAAGTCGATAATATTATGGTCGCTATTACCTATGTGCCCCCCTATCTGTACCTCAGTTATTCTATCAGGCCTAATAGTCAATATTAAGTCCAACACGGCCTTCCCTCTCGTTGGTTCCTGCACTAGTTGGGAGAGATAATTATCCTTAATATTTGTCAAGAACCTTTTTCCTTTCTGAGATCTACAGGTTTCTGTTTCCCAGTCAATATCCGGGTAGTTGAAATCCCCCATTACAATCACTTCATTATGTTTTGCTACTTTGTCTATTTGTCCTAATAGCAGATTCTCATTCTCCTCTGTTATATTGGGTGGCTTATAGCAGACCCCTAGTAATATTTTATTATTATTTTTTGCCCCCTCTATCTCTACCCACATGGACTCGACCCCCTCTTCTCCCTCTCCTATATCTTCCCTTAGTCTGGGTTTTAGACATGACTTTACATATAAGCAGACTCCTCCGCCTTTCCCCTGTTTCCGGTCCCTTCTAACTCCACACATTGACTGAAATACGGGGAGAATTTCTTCCTGGGGTGAGAATTGTGTTTCTCAGTGTATAGTTACAGCCGCCTGGAGGGTAGTCTCAGAGCCTTCTACCGACTTGGCCGCTCTTCCTGGGCAATATCAGAGTTTTGCGAATGTCTTTTCCAAAAAGGCTGCTGAGACTTTACCTCCCCACAAACAGTATGACTGTGCTATTGATTTGGTCCCCGGCACGAAGCCTCCTCGCGGTAGGGTTTATCCTCTGTCTGTCCCCGATACCCATGTCAGATTACATCAAAGAGAACCCTCGGGCGGATGCTTTGTCCCGGTCTATGGATACGGCTGAGGACGAGGACAAGCCCAGGATTATCGTTCCTCCGGAGAGTATGCGGATGGTGGCTCCAGTGTCCCTAAACCAGGTTCCTCCCGGGAGGATGTTCGTTCCTCCTAATCTACAAAATGAGGTGCTCTCCTGGGCACATGCATCTAAGATCGGAGGTCATTTTGGGGTCAAACCTACCACAGAGTTTCTCCAACGGTCGTATTGGTGGCCTCAGTTGCCCCAGGACGTTAAGGAATACGTTCAAGCGTGTGTCTCCTGTGCGAGAGATATACCGTCCCGTCAGAGGCCGGCTGGTCTTCTTCATCCCTTACCCATGACGGATAGACCTTTGGAGCTAGTTGGGATGGATTTCGTTGTCGAGTTACCTAAGTCCCAGGGAAACACGACAATATGGGTCGTTTCTGACCATTTTTCTAAGATGTTTCACCTGTTTCCCCTACCTAGGGTTCCTTCTTCCCAGGTTCTGGCATCACTGTTCATTCATCACGTTTTCCGTCTCCACGGAATGCCTGATAGGATTGTCTGTGATCGGGGTCCACAGTTTACCTCCCAGTTCTGGAGACAATTGTGTAATTTGCTTAGCATTGAACTGAATCTTTCTACGGCCTATCACCTGGAGACCAATGGTCTGGGGGAACGCACTAACCAGATGCTTGTGACATACTTGTGCCATTTTATTTCTGCCAACCATAATGATTGGGCGATATTGCTTCCTTGGGCAGAGTTTGCTCTAAACAACACAGTGGCGGACTCCACAGGTCAGACTCCGTTTCTTCGGAATAATGGCCAACATCCGCGCGTCCCGGTTCCTATGCCAGTTTCCTCTGTGGAACCTGGGGTCAGAGATTGGGCTCTGGAGGCGCGGGAGGTTTAGGACCATACCCAGGAGGCTATATTGGCTTCCAAGAATTGGATGAGAGAGTCGGCTGACACTCATCGCCGTCCAGCCCCCGTATTCTCTCCGGGCAACAGGGTGTGGCTCGCGGCTCGCAATATCAGAGGACGCGGGGAATCTGCTAAGTTTGCCCCCCCGTTTTATTGGCCCTTTCAAAATTTTGGCCCAAGTAAACCCCGTAGTGTACCGTTTACAGTTACCGCGACACCTGAAGATTCAAGACACTTTTCATGTGTCGCTCCTTAAGCCCGTTCGCCTGACAAAATTCTCTGAATCCCAACCTGCTTCAGACACCAGGGGTGATGATCTTGAGGTACAGGCGATTGTGGGGTCTAAGATGGTTTGTGGGAAAAAATATTACATGGTACACTGGAGGGGTCATGGATCTGAGGATTGCTCCTGGGAACTGGTGGACCACATTCATGCTCCTCAGATCATTGAGGAATATGAGCATAAAGTGGAGGGGGATTTTAGAAAGGGGGATAATGTTAGGCATTGGCTGGATCTGAAATTGGGTCAGAATCATTAGTGGATTCTGTGGTCTCCCATTCTGGTCCAGCCAGTGCAGATGCTGCTCAGCATTGCCGTTGGTCCCAATGCCTAGCTGGTGCACGATATGTACAAGCCGTCTCTTGGGTCTTTGTTCCTAGTAGTGTTAAGCATAGGTTGCGGAGGGGAACAGGGCTGCTACAGCCTAAGTCCAGGGTGCACTGCACTGAGCATGCCTGTGACATGGTGGACCGTGATTGGTGGTTTGATGTCAGCTAATCCGGTGACCCGGTACAGCCTGATTGGCCGCAGGTGGCGTCATCAGTAGTGCGACCAATAATGCGACTGTGGGCAGGGCTTCGTCTTTAAATATCCCGACCACAAGCATGGCGGTGCGCTCTGATCATTCCGTTTAGTTTGTGTTCTTGTGTGGACGCTTGTCTGTTTGGGCTCCACGTGCTCCCTAGCTGCTCTTTCCGTGACCTGCCGATGCCAGAGTTTGCTCAGCTGATTAGCACAGGTCACTTAGGCAGGCTCCAAGTGCTTACTAGCTGCTCTCTCCGTGACCTGCCGATGCCAGAGTTTGCTCGGCTGATTAGCACAGGTCGCTTAGGCAGGCTTAGATGTGCTTAGGCAGGTAGTTCCCATTTGGCAGTCTGGCTCCGGCAAGGGGGTTGCTATACACCCCGAGCAGACTGCGGGTTCCGTATCCCTGGCACCGCCTGTTAGACACTTGTAGAGTTACTCCGCAGGCCAGTCACACACTGGCTGGGAGCAAGTACACTCCGGCGTGAGTGATACACTCTTCCTACCGCCTGCAGCGTAGTCTCTGTGCAGTCAACAGAGCTACGGCTACATTAATTGTCGCATATCTCCCATACAGTTAACGGAGATAGTGCGAATCCTTTCCCGTCCCGGTGTGTAGTAACACTGGAGGGATTTATACTTTAAGTTGGTTGTTTTACATTCTTTCCCGGTGGGTGTTCGGCCGCAGTCTTCTAGGCTGCATCGCGGACCCCGGGTTCGGTTGCTTTCCATTTTAATAAAGTTGTTGCAACTGTCCCCTTAACAGTAGAGACTCTAAGTTGGGTCTCCATCTGGTGGGTTGCCTGTAGTGGAAGGGGTGTCAGAGACCCATTATACTTTTTCTACTCTGGAGAAATTGATGCCACTTTAGTCGTGTCTGCCCCTAATTTTTGAAAATGTTTGGACTCCAAGTGTGTTGCCTGTAGCAGTAGGGCTCGCAGACCAGCAGGCCTGCAATTACTTTCAGTCAACTACCTGTATTACTGTCCTTACATTTTTCTAACAATAGTAGTCTACAAAGCTGATATTTGTGCCACCTGAGAGTGGCTGAGCAGAAAAGCAGTTTGAGCTGTTGCATAAGTTGTCATGGCTCCTAGCACAGCAGGCCTACACTGGTCCCTCACCCACCTCTTAATTTTTACTCAATTTCAAAGCTGTATATGCTGGCCCAGACCCTGATACCTCATGCATGGTCAATGCCTGACTGCTGCTGTGCCATTTTAACATTTCTATTGTGGGTCACATGATGCAACTTTTCGTGGTGTCTGCCCCTAATTTTTTAAAACGTTTGGACTCCAAGATGGGTCTCCTTCATGTGTGTTGCCTGAATTTGGCAGGGCCCTCAGAGCACCAAGCCTACACCTGTCACTCATCCATGTGTTACTGATCAATATTTAAGCTAGAAATGCTGTTCCAAGCCTTGTCCCAGGCCCTGTCCCATGCATCCATGCTGCGCAATTACACTATTTGGACTCTGGGTCAATTGATGACACATTTCCTGGTGTCTCCCCTAATATGAGCTGTTTTGGCAGCTTTTAGGCCCCCCTGAAGGTGTTGTCTATGTGTTGGTTTTGCCTCCCATTGAACTCAATGGGGTCCAGATATGTTACACGAACTGTTGAACGAATCAGTTCGGCGAATTGTTCGGCAAATATTGGAAAGTTCGCCGATCCGAACCTTGAAAGGTTTGCTCATCTCTACTCATGATGTGGTAGGCTCTGAGGACCTGTGTCAATTTTTGACACATGTGCAGTGTTATTCCTAGGCACCAGGCCCTAGTACGACTGCTATCTTTGCACACCCTTATAGCTAAACCCATTAAGGATTACAACTCAGAGTAGAAGTCTATGACTTGTCTACAGAGTCATTCTTTCTAATACATATAATATAGATATTCCGCCTCCATTTGCATCTCATTCCCAGTGACCAAACATCCAAGTACCAGTATGTAGGTTACTGGGCAGTTCCTACATAACCAGCAATGAATAACGCTCCTTCCTTTCTTCAAGCTGCTACTGCCCTTATCTTTATGCCAGGCATCCACCAGTTCCTGATTCATTGCTGCAGACTGAGATAGAAATAAGGAGTGGATGACACAGTCTTGTCATCTTGGTCAGTGAGCAGCCTAATGACAGAAAGAATATTATCAGCAAAACATCAACCTGGTCCTTTTATCTGGGACAATGAATAGGTTGTTATTAGTCATGGTCGAGCGCTAAAATGCTCGGGTGCTCGTTGATCGGGTTGAGCAAATTGGAATGCTCGGGTGCTCGACCCGAGCAACGAGCCCAATGTTAGTCTATGGGAAACTCGAGAATTTTTCCAGCGGCTCCCCCCGGCGGTCTGCAGAGGGACTAAAAATTGCGGAAATCGATGACATGGGAACAGCATGGGGAAGACCCCTGGAAGCATTTCTGACCCACAGGTCACTGCTGTGAACAATATTGTCAGAGTATTACACCACTTTTAAGGACTCACAATAAAACATACAATAACGAAACCAAAATGGATTTTCCTGGGAAAAATGTTAAGGAGCATCCTTTGCAGGGTAATGACTTGTATATAAGGCAAAATACATTAACCAAAAACAAAAATGCTCCACCACACCTTGGGCTATGTACACACATAGCATTTTTGATGCATTTTTGCACTTTTGCATTGCTTTCAAAGAAGACAAATGCATTTATTAGAACATGTAATTTTAACATTTTACAACCTTAACTGGCCATGTGGTGTGTTACGCATCATCAGACACATGCATACAGTGCTGAAAATACACTGCTCAAAAAAATAAAGGGAACACTTAAACAACAGAATATAACTCCAAGTAAGCCAAACTTCTGTGAAATCAAACTGTCCACTTAGGAAGCAACACTGATTGACAATCAATTTCACATGTTGTTGCGCAAATGGAATAGACAATAGATGGAAATTATTGGCAATTATCAAGACACCCTCAATAAAGGAGTGGTTCTGCAGGTGGGGACCACAGGCCACATCTCAGTACCAATGCTTTCTGGTCACTTTTGAATGTTCGTTGTGCTTTCACACTCGTGGCAGCATGAGAAGGACTCTGCAACCCACAGAAATTGCTCAGGCAGTGCAGCTCATCCAAGATGGCACATCAATGCGAGCTGTGGCAAGAAGGTTTGCTGTGTCTGTCAGTGTAGTGTCCAGAGGCTGTAGGAGCTACCAGGAGACAGGCAAGTTCACCAGAAGACGTGGAGGGGGCCGTAGGAGGGCAACAACCCAGCAGCTGGACCGCTACCTCCGCCTTTGTGCAAGGAGGAACAGGAGGAGCACTGCCAGAGCCCTGTAAAATGACCTCCAGCAGGCCACAAATGTGCATGTGTCTGCACAAACGGTTAGAAACCAACTCCATGAGGTTGGTATGAGGGCCCGACATCCACAGATGGGGGTTGTGCTCACAGCCCAACACTGTGCAGTACGCTTGGCATTTGCCACAGAACACCAGGATTGGCAAAGTCGCCACTGGTGCCTTGTGCTCTTCACAGATAAAAGCAGGTTCACACTGAGCACATGTGACAGATGTGACAGAGTCTGGAGACGCCGTTGAGAGCGATCTGCCGCCTGCAACATCCTTCAGCATGACCGGTTTGGCAGTGGGTCAGTAATGGTGTGGGGTGGCATTTCATTGGAGGGCCGCACAGCCCTCCATGTGCTCGCCAGAGGTAGCCTGACTGCCATTAGGTACCGAGATGAGATCCTCAGACCCCTTGTGAGACCATATGCTGGTGCGGTTGGTCCTGGGTTCCTCCAAATGCAGGACAATGCCAGACCTCATGTGGCTGGAGTGTGTCAGCAGCTCCTGCAAGATGAAGGCATTGAAGCTATGGACTGGCCCGCCTGTTCCCCAGACCTGAATCCGATTGAGCACATCTGGGACATCATGTCTCGCTCCATCCACCAACGTCACGTTGCACCACAGACTGTCCAGGAGTTGGCGGATGCTTTAGTCCAGGTCTGGGAGGAGATCCCACAGGAGGCCATCCGCAACCTCATCAGGAGCATGCCTAGGTGTTGTAGGGAGATCATACAGGCACGTGGAGGCCACACACAATACTGAGCCTCATTTTGACTTGTTTTAAGGACATTACATCAAAGTTTGATCCGCCTGTAGTGTGTTTTTCCACTTTAATTTTGGGGGCAACTCCAAATCCAGGCCTCCATTGGTTAATAAATTTGATTTCCATTGATGATTTTTGTGTGATTTTGTTGTCAGCACATTCAACTTTGTACAGAACGAAGTATTCAATGAGAACATTTCATTCATTCAGATCTAGGATGTGTTATTTCAGTGTTCCCTTTATTTTTTTGAGCAGCGTACATGGGAACAGCATGGGGAGGACCCCTGGAAGCATCTCTGACTCCCAGGTCACTGCCTAAATGTGTGCCCATCATAAGTGAACCTTGGTGCATGCGAAGATGCCTCCCGCCATGCACCGTCGTTGCAGACTTGCAACAATCACCATCCACGTCCTTGTCCCATCGCAGCGTTCAGTTATCGCTACTCCATTCCTTGGAATGCAAGTATGCAGCCAGCCACCCACCCACCCACAGGCTAAAACTCTATACTGCCAAATTTTTGACAGCTGCTTGCACTTGAAATGTGGCCTTTTAGGCTAGTTGAGGCGGAAGCTTTTCACAACCTCATGCTGGCGGCGGCCGGGTGTCCATACTCGGTTCCCACGTGTCCAGCTTGGATACCCAATAATTATAAGGCACAGAGGAATCACGGAAGATGTTGGTACAGTTGGCAAGGTACTCCTTCAGCATCTTCCCAAACTTTGCACTCCTTGTGAGAGTACCCCGCGCCTCAGGGCCTGTGCGATTGGAGTGTCAGAGAAAACTGTCCCAGAACTTTGACAGCTTTCCCCTGTCTCTGCTGGATTGGAGTTTTGTCTCTCTTGCCTGTACTCCTTGGTTGTCCAACGAACTTGACCTCTGCCGCCAGAGTTTTCAGATGGGAATTTGTTTAATAGTTCCACAACAAGGGCTTCTGGTACTGCCCCATTTTAGTAGATCTGTCCGCATCAGGAATAAGAGATAGAAAGTAATCCTTGTAGCGTGGGTCTACAGGTGTCACCAACCAGTAATGACTGTCACCCAAAATTTGAGAATGCGAGGGTCACGGGAAAGGCAGCGTAACATAAACTCAGCCATGCGTGCCAGACTGCTAACAGGCAAGACTTCCATGTCCTCACCAAAAGGACGACTAACCATGCTCTCCTCCTCATCCTCCTCCCTCCCTATCCTCAGGTCATCCATGCTGAACAGACGGTATGACAGTTGTGCAGGTAGTACCGTCTATAGCTCATGAAACTAGCTCCTGTTCTTCCTCCTCCTCTTCCTCTTCCTCATTGTCACCCAATCCACATTGGGATGAGATGAGGCTGGGTGGGCTGGGTGTAATCACCGTGTATGTTTCCTTTCTCCATCTTATCGTGCTCCACTTGCAATGCATCCTCTTTGATTGTGAGCATAGAGAATTTCAGAAGACAGAGAAGCGTGATGATGATGCTAATTATGGTATCATCACCGCTCACCATCTTGGTGGAGCCCACAAAGTTTTGGAGGATTGTACATATGTCTGACATCCATGTCCACTCCTGAGGTCTTATGTGTGGAGTCTGAACTGAATACCGATGGCCTTGTTGATGCTGGTAGTCAACAACTGCCCTCTTCTGCTCACAAATCCTTCCCAACATCTGAAATGTAGAGTTCCAATACATCACATCACACACCAGTTGGTGAGCCAGAATCTGCAAATGCTGCTGAAACACGGCAAGGGCGGCGGAAGCTGTAGGTGACTTTCTAAAATGAGCACACAGGCGGCATACTTTGACAAGCAGATCCAGCAGCTCTGGGTAAGTTTTGAGAAAGCGCTGAACCACAAGGTTAAGCACATAAGCCAGGCATGGTACATGTGTGAGCTCGCCTCACCTCAGAGCCGCCACCAGATTCCCGCCATTGTCACACACGACCATGCGTGGCTGTAGGTTCAGCAATGTGAGCCACAGATCTGCCTGCTCTTTCAGAGCTGTCCACAACTCTTCAGCATTGTGCGGTTTGTCACCTAAGCATATTAGCTTCAGCACATCCTGTTGACACTTGGCTGAGACAGTGCTGCAGTGCTTCCAGCTTAACCTAGGGCCCGCAATCCTCGGTGTCGGGAGGACGTGTTCCGTCCCAAGGTCCGACTGGGTCCCGGCTTCCACTATGCTAACCCAGTGTGCCATCAGCGAGATGTACCATCCCTGCCCATAAGCACTTGTCCACTTGTTCGAGGTTAGGTGGACTTTCCCAGTTACTGCATTGTTGAGGGAATGGCTAATATTGTTGGACATGTGCTTGTGTAATGCGGGGACGGCACACCTGGAAAAATAGTGGAGGCTGGGGACCGAGTACCGAGGGACAGCCGCTGCCATCAGGTTGGGGACAGCTTATGTCTCCACCAGCCTAAAAGGCAACATTTCGAGGGCAAGCAGTCGCAAAATGTGTGAATTTAGTAGTGTGGCCTGTGGGGCGTTGTCTGCGCATTTGCGCTTGCATTCCAAGGAATGGGGTAGGGACAACTGAACGCTGCGCTGGGACAAGGACATGGACGTGCTTGCTGATGGTGCTAGTTGAGAAGTTGAGAGTGTGCAATGACAGTTGCAGGGCAGGAGGCATCTTCGCATGTGCCATGAACAGGAGATTGGCTTGCATTCACAACAGTGGAAGAAGCAGTGGTCCCACATGTAAACACTGTTCCTGGACCCAGGGGTTCGACCCACAAAGTCGGGTGCTTTGCTGCCATGTGCCTGATCATGCTGGTGATGGTCAGGCTGGTAGTTTGGCAACCCCTGCTGATGCTGGCCTGGCAGGTGGTGCAAATGGCCTTTTTGGGGTTATCGGCAGAGTCTTTAAAAAACAATCTGACTTGGGAAGACCTAACAGTTGTACTGGCAACTTCCATTGTGTTGGTGTTACTGCGAACGGTTGACCGCCTTCTGTTTGCGGCCACCACACTGTTTCTTCCTGCCTGTTGTGGTGCTATGCCTCCCTCCCCCTGTGTGCTGCTATCCTTGCTCTCTTTGTCCCCCTACCAGGTTGAGTCTGTTACTATATCATTCACAACCTCGTGTTCCACTTCCGCACCCTGGTCCTCCTCCTGACTTTCTGGCAATTGTGTCTCATCATTGTCCACCTCTTGCGACAATTTCCCAATGTCACCTTCATGTGACCGTGGCTGCTCAAATATTTGGGCATCGCTACATGTGATCTTCTCTTGCTCCGCTTCAAGTGGACCAGACGAGAGGCCCAAATCTATAAATGGAAAAGTGAACAGCTCTTCGGAGTGTCCAAGTGTAGGATCAGTTGTCTCCGGGCACTCGGCATGATGGGAGGAAGGAGGATCAGGGTGAGGAATATTCAGTCCAGACTCACGGCTACTGAGACTTGACCATGTGGAAGACAGGGTGGTGGTGGTGGCTAAGTAACTGGAAGCATTATCTGCTATCCAGCCAATAACCTTTTCACACTGCTCTGTGTTCAATAGTGGTGCTCTGCGGTCCCCTATTAATTGGGACCGGAAGGTCAAGCGAGAAGATGTCGGTGTTTGTTGTGGCACAATTTCAGCTAGCCCATGGCCTCAGCCTCATCCTCTGCATGCACCATTATCACCATCACGTCCACTTCCCCGTCCCTTGCCATGCGCCTTGCCCATTTTAAATGGAGGACAATATAATGGCTGGATTTGAACCGCAGTGATAAGTGATACGTGTGACGGAAAACCACAGTTTTAAATAGCTGGCCTGTAGGTAACTATTTTTAACAGCTAACTGGTGTCAATAACTTCGCTAACACACTGCAACAAAATTTAAATGGAGGCCAGAAATGGCAAAATTTTGAACGCACTTATATGTGATCCATGTGACGGACAAACCACAGCTTTAAATAGATGGATTTAACCAACAAGCAAATGGAGCAGAAAAACGGTGTTCTCTGGATTGCTTTTTAAGCCAATAATCAGGATTAAGACCCCCTAAAAAATTAATCCTGGCCCGTGATACCTGGGGCTAGTTCTAGAAAAATCTGTACAAGCACCAGCAGCAGACAGAACTGGAACTCTTTTTATTAAAAAAAAATGTTCAAAACACAACATAAACACAAACATCATGCAGAGAAAACAAACTGAACCCCAGCAAAAACCACAATCCACAAAACCCCAAAAGTCCAAGTCCAAAGTCCAACGTCCAGCAAGACTATGCTTAATGAGAACAAAAAAAACTAAACCTCCCAGCAAAGGGAAGAAACCTTAACTTACCACCATATTATATTGTATTTTCAATATGCCAAAAACCTTTTTCCAACATCCGCACACATTCATGCCCACACATTCACACCTAAACCCCCTGATAAAGGTAAACTAAACTCTGGACCATTGCCCAAAAGGAAAGAATTAGGCCACCTGGCCAAAACTTAACATTACACACATATATATATATATATATATATATATATATATATATATAATGTATATATATATTTTTTATATATATACCTAAACTAAACCTACAACCAACCCCCAAAGGTCCCACGAAAGTTTGTGGCCTATCACACCAAGGTCCCACAAAATTTTGTGGCCTATCACACACCAAGCTCCATGGAAAATTTATGGCCTTTCCTCCACACCAAAAAATGTCCTCTTTGCCTTCTTGGCATCCCGCAGGACGTCCATTTCACCGAAACTCCCCCTCCCCCCAAAATCCCCCACCCCACCTAAATTAAACCCCCCCCCACAAGCATCACAGTACTCATATACATATACATAAAGAAAACAATATACACAAACTTTGCAATAACAATCCTAATAATAATATGACTTTCTATAAACTACCAACCTAACCATAAACCAAAATCAGACCCAAGTTTGGTGCTTGCAGGCCCCATACTCAGTTTTCTGATATTACAAAACTAAAAGCTGTGAGGGTAACAGCCCACCACCAGGAACTGGAGACTACAGCGACTCTCACCCTAATCTACTGCACATCACGCTGTCCCTCTCTAACAAAGAAAAAGGAAAACTGTCCCTACAGCCCTACAAATCTTTCCCTATCTGTCCCTACCTGTCCCTCACTGGCCCTCTCTGCCAACCTAATACTAACTGCCTGTCCATAGAGACTATCCCTATCTGTCCCTACCCATCTATCTGACCCTACCAAATAAAGATAAAAAGACTAAACTCACCCTTTCACAAGTGCACGGAACTGAACTCTCCGTAGGGCACATCAAAGGAGAACCCCCTCCATAGAAGTGAGGCCCTCCCTGCACCCAGTCTCTCAAAACTCCAGCAAGCGCATTTTTGCCAGGCCACCCAGGATGTTCCTAATCACCTCTTCCCTGGTGAGGGCTTTCTGCTGGGTGGACACTAAACACCGTGATTTCCACGTGTAGAACCTAGTCACTAAACTAAGTAAGAAAACACTGCCCAATCTCCGCCACCAAGGGACCTGAATGCCCCATAGGCCCACTCCGCATAGGAAAGGCCTCTCAGCCTGTGCCAGCCAATGGAAGTAACCACCCTGCTGTAGACCTCTGTAATAAAGGGACACAGAAGCAGGAAGTGCTCCATGTTTTCGAGCATGCCGCCACACTTCTCGCATGGACAGTCCCGGTCATCAGAGTGCCCGTACTTCAGGATGTCCCTCACATACAGTCTCCCATGGAAGCAGCACCAAGCCAAGTCCCAAAACTTAAATGGGATCTGTATAGAGTTTAATAACCCGAGCCCAACCTCCAGATCCCGGTTTGGGCAGTCCTTGAGCGCCAGGGGCTTCTGAAAGTGGGTCAACAGGACCCTATTGTCAAGAAACCTCCTTGACATGGCCCTGATCTCCCAAGCCCTCTCTAACCAGAGGATGGCGATGTTTACTTTAATAAAGGTGTTTACTAAAAACACCACCGTGTTGATCATACCCAACCCTCCTAGTCTCCTCATTCGGTACGTGACATCCCTCTTGATTAGGTTCAGCCTATTCTCCCACAATAGTTGGAAAAACAGGCTGTAGACCCGTGTCCAAAGAGGTTCTGGCAAGATGCAGACGCTGTCCAAGTATATTAACAAAGGGAGCAAATACCCTTTGGCCAGGCTAACCCTTTCCCTCAGGGTCAAGGACCAACCCTTCCACTGATCCACCTTCTGGGCGGCGATTTTAAGTCTGCCCTCCCAGTTTTGCTGGGGATTGTCCCCCGGGCCGAAATTGATGCCTAAAATTTTAGCTGTGACTTGGGGCCCTGGGAGGGTGTCTGGGAGATCAAAACTTGGATCTCCCCCTCCCAGCCAGAGACTCTCACACTTATCCCGGTTGATCATGGACCCGGATGCCACCGAGTAGCGCTCGACCTCAGACATGACCCAATCTGCCTCCTCTTTCGAGGATACAAAAAGGGAAATGTCATCGGCATACGCCATTACCCTCAAGGTGGCCTCTGGCTCTGCCTGGTCCATCCCGATTCCCAAAAATGGTCCACGCTCCACCCTCCTTAAAAGGGGGTCAATCGCGAACACGTGTAACAGTGGGCTCAGAGGACAGCCCTGGCGGACACCTAACTTCACCTCAAAAGGGTGTCCGACCCAACCGTTCATGAGCGGAAAAGTCTCTGCCCCATTGTATAAAACTCTCAACCAATCAACAAATCTCCCAGGCAGACCATACCTCAGAAGGACGGACCAGAGGTACTCATGGTTAACCCGGTCAAAGGCCTTCGCTTGGTCTAAGGACAGCAAGTAGCCCTTCCAGTGACCCGCCCTGCTCCGCTTTACTGCTTCCTGGACACCAAGCACAGCACTAAATGTAATGTGGCCTGGAACAGACCAGTGCTGGGCCCCCCAAAGAAGTCGGGGTGCAAATTTCACCAACCAATTAAAAAGCACCTTTGCCAAAACCTTTCGGTCCGTATTGAGAAGCGCTATGGGACACCAATTCTCAATATGGGACGAGTCTTTACCCTTTGACAGAATAATCAGGGCTAACTTCCTCATTGAACTGGGCAAAGTGTCCGAGGAAAGACACTCATTAAACACCTCAGTCAAGATGGGGACCAAAGAGTCCCTAAAAGTCTTGTAAAACTCGCATGTTAAGCCATCCGGACCGGGCGATTTTTTGAGCCGAAGCCCATCAATCGTCCGTCTCACTTCCTCTTCCCTGATTGCTTCTGCCAAAAGAAGAAGAGAGGGGTTATCCCCCGACTCAGGGATGGCTTCATCCAGGAAAGCTGACATCTCATCTCGATCAGGATCCCTCCTCCCCAAGAGGTACGAGTAGAAGGATCTGGCCACCTCCAGGATCCCTGATTTGGATCTGTTCAGGGGCCGCGTACTGTCAATCAGTCCTGTTACACCTTACAATTCACTGATATCCTGCAGTTCCTGTAAGGGTCGGGAAAGCGGTATCACCCAAAGTCCCTCTCAAAAACTAAGGATGTGTGCCTATCATACTGGCACCCCTTGAGTAAGGCCTTCACCCTAGAGATTTCCTCACGATCCCCTCCAGTCGAGACGAGCTGCTCAAGTTTCCTCCCCAGATCCCGATATAGGCGATACCTGTTCAGGCCTCTGACCTCTGAGGCTCGAGAGCTGACCGAAGAACCTTGCAACCCTTCTTTTTTTAAAGATCTCCCACCACTCAGACTAACTGCTACAGAGACCCAAGAGAGGTACCTGGCTCTGAAAAAATTCCTCAAAGGACTGTCTTACTTCCGCTGCTTCCAGAAGGGACAAATTCAGCTTCCATATGCCTCTCCCCATCCGGGGAGTCTCTGTAACATTCAAGGTAAAGAAAATAAAACAGTGATCGTAGAACTCCACCTCAACAGCGGACATTGCAGAAGAGACGGCTTCCTCCTTTAAAAAAAAACTATTTATCCTAGACCTACTAATATCCCTATGAAAGTTGAAACCCCTGTGACCATGGGTGTGCCGGATGTGGACATCCACCAGGCGAGCTTCACTTTCTATACTATTAAAAGTATTACTATCATAAGTCAGCCAGTCTCCGAGGCCTCCCCTATCACGGGATCTAGTTATAGTATTAAAATCCCCACCGAAACCCACCTGCCGGCTTGTAAAAAGATAGGGCTTGATCTTCAGAAAGAGACATTTACGGTCCCACTTAGATTGCGGGCCATAGATATTAATGAGCAGAAGCTCTTTTCCCATCATGAAGGCGTCAAGGACCAAGCACCTCCCCATTTCTACCTCAATCACCCGTCTGCATTCCACCGGAGCAGCCTTAAAAAGGACCGTTACCCCGCTATACGGCTTGTCCAAAGAGACCAGTATGAGGGCCCACACCTCCACTCCCTCTTTGCTTTGTAAATGGACCCCATATCTGTTAGCCTGGTCTCCTGCAAAGATAAAATATCAGCCTCAACTTGAGTGAAAAAATCAAAGGCCATAAATCTGGCCGCATCTGACTTTATACTGGCGATATTAATCACTGCCAGAGACAACGGGGTAGATTCCGCCATCATGGGTGATTAAGTTAGATGGCCTTCTTTTTAACCGTACCCCCCCCCCCCCCGATTTTCTCTCCCCCTCTCAGGAGGAGCCCGACCCACCTCTCCTCTTTAGAGATACCGAGGTGTCCATGCCCTCATTCACAGCACTAGACACCTCCTTCCCAGTACTGGATTCCTTGCCTCGGGACCCTGAGGTAGTCCCCCCCCAGCGGAATGTGAATCCCCCGGAGGACGGACCTCGCCACCCCCTGAAGGCACCCCAGATGTTACCTCCGGCCCCTCACCCCTGACCTCCGACACAGCAGAGTCATCGTGGGCTTGGAACCAATTGGAGAGGGGGATCAGAGGGGAGCCCATCAGCCCTTCCGTAGCACCTTAGCGGCAGGGGGGTCTTTAGATTTTTTTTAGCCCTGTTCTTCCTCTTCTTCCGACTCTTATTGGTACCATTGTCACCCATTTTTTTAGGCTGCTCCACCACCTCCTCATCCAGACTTTCATACCCGGAGGAGTCATCAGAAGCAGCCAACTTCTCCCTCTCCATCCTCCTGATCTCCTCGCACACCGCCTTCTCCCCCATTACATTACTGATCCTGAGTTACATCCTGTATTATACTCCAGATCTGCATTCACTATTCTGCTGGTGCAGTCACTGTGTACATACATTACATTACTGATCCTGAGTTACATCCTGCATTATACTCCAGAGCTGCACTCACTATTCTGCTGGTGCAGTCACTGTGTACATACATTACATTACTGATCCTGAGTTACCTCCTGTATTATACTCCAGAGCTGCATTCATTATTCTGCTGGTGCAGTCACTGTGTACATACATTACATTACTGATCCTGAGTTACCTCCTCTATTATACTCCAGAGCTGCACTCACTATTCTGCTGGTGCAGTCACTGTGTACATACATTACAATACTGATCCTGAGTTACATCCTGTATTATACTCCAGAGCTGCACTCACTATTCTGCTGGTGCAGTCACTGTGTACATACATTACATTACTGATCCTGAGTTACATCCTGTATTATACTCCAAAGCTGCACTCACTATTCTGCTGGCGCAGTCACTGTGTATTGTGGTAGAGTCGCTCTCTCTGCTGCACTCGGAGGTAGATACAGGACACTGTCTCTTTAAATGACTTGGTGGTTTATTGTAGGAAGCAGCATAAACCACGGCCAAGTGCAAAACATAAACTTGGTCCATCTGGCATAAAAGGAAGGAAAAAGGTACAGACAGTCCTTACTTCGGCCGAGGTCCGGCCACTTGGGGTCAGCAGGAGCACACGGTCCAGCTTAGCACAAACACCAGCTTCTCTCTCTCTCAGGAGCTCCACACACTGCACAACTGAGTGTCAGGGCCGGCTATTTACAGCCCAGACCCCGCCCTGGGGTGGAGATATGGTGGATGACTCCTGCCCACACTACAGCCATCCACCTATATAACATGCCCTTTTTAGGTGGCTGTTTAACCCTCTCTGCACCTACTATGCAGGAGAAACTTACATGTTTCACATCATTGAAGCTAACAGCCTCAGAGAAACATATCTCCCCTCTGACACTCAGTGACTTAGTCACATATCCCCCCCCTCTGCCCAAAGCCATGGGTTTTGGCACCTTCACTTACTAAACATGGAAGTCTGGACAGGGCATCTGTGTTACAGTGTTGTTTTCTGGGCCTGTTCTCCACTGAAAAACTAAAGTCCTGGAGTGCTAGAAACAACCTAGCCTAGTCACCCGGGCATTCTACCCCATCCTTTCCCTCATTCATCTCAGGGGAGCATGGTCTGACACTAGCCTGAACTTCCGGCCTAATAATTAGTATCTCAGGGTGTCAATTGCCCTCTTGATGGCCATGCACTCTTTTTTCCACAATGGCATAGTTTTGCTTAGATACAGAATAGAATGTTCCTCCCCATTTACTTCTTGGGATAGGATGGCTCCTACGCCTGACCAGAGATGGTGTTGGAAAAGGAACAGGGGCAGCGGCTGTACGGGTGACCTAGATCACCACACAGGTGACACCTAATGTCACCACAGGCTGCAGCAAGATGTCCTACTCCGCCACACAAGGCACTTTTCTGCACCTTGCAGCCCGCGCTGAAGTGGCGGGGATCACCGCACCTATGGCAGACCTTCAGCTGCCCCTGGTAGAAGATCAGGATCCTGTTCCTCCCCAAGAATGCTGAGGAGGGGATGTGGGTGACCGTACCACCTGAAACCTTCAGCTTCATCATGAAGGTCCAGCCCCCTGACCAGATACCAAACTCATCCCTGTTCTTCTTAGGGACCTCAGTGACTTCCCCATAACGGGAAAGCCACATCATGATGTCAATACCAGAGAGTGACTCGTTATTGGTCAGAACGGTCACCGTCTTTATGCCGTTTTGGCGAGACACTGCCTGTACAGCAAAGTCTCGCCAGCCGGGCTCCCCCTCCACCAGTTCAAAATTCGACCAGAAGAGCTCTAAGCCCTCTGGCCGAACAAAACTGATGTCGAAGATGAAGGTACCAAAAGGATGGATCAGGGCAAAGATGTCCGTTGCCCTGAAGTCCATCTTCAAGCTCCACGACCTTAGCTCTTGGTGGGCACGCTTCACTGCCACTCCACCGAAGATGGACCACATTCCTTCTGGCCACCCCCTGCCCGGCTGTCGGGAGGGACCATACCGTTTCCCCTTCCCTTTTATCTTGGAAGGCAGCCAGGCCATGTCTATCCAGCCAAAAGGCCAGGTCCACCTCTCTTCCCTCTACCTCGATTGTCCGCTCTCCCTTTTAGAGGGCCTCCAGGAAACGGCGCCACAAGTCACCGTCCCTGAGGTCCAGAGGCAAGGAAACCCCCTGAGGAGACCCTGAGACCCCAGCCACTACCCCCAAAAAACTCCGGGCACTCGCGACCGGGGGGGCACATGGACCAGCCCCCTCCCCACGCTCCCCGCCCCCGCTACCACCAGATGCTCCACCCGCACTTTCCGCCACAGACACACCGCCACTCATATACTCAACCACAGACACATCCATACCCACGCCATCCCCATCCATGTCAACAGTCACCGTACTCTCACACACACTGGAGTCAGTATTATTTTGTTTTTGGGTGTACATCTTGCCACTCTCCTTACTACCAGTTTTACTTCCTGCTTTATTACCAGCTTTATTGACATTACTATTGTTGTAACTGCCACCTACTGGTGGCATCTTCCCTGCCGGGGGTGTTTGTGCACCGAGCACCGTGGCCCCTTTAAGAACCACGCTTTAGGATTTAAGCAGTGTGGTCTCACTCACTAGGGGCACGCACTCACAGGGCTCACAGTGCTTCCTGTGCTTCTCTCACAGGCAGGGAGGGAGCCAGGAGCAGAAACGCCCCCAGCTCCATCCTGCCCAGCTGCTGGATCCATGGATGCCTGCACTGCCGGGGCCCCTGCCACAGGTAAGCTCCCGGACACAGGGGACCCCGACAGGCCAGCACCCCCTCTGCACTCCCCCCCAGCTGCAGCCACTGCACCTCTACTGACCGCAGCTGTGGTCACCGCACCACTGTTTGCGGCTGAGACAGCCGCCACCGCTAGCGCTAAGCCCCACGTGGCCAGGGGATGCCAGGGAGGCCACGTCCCCCGAAACCAGCTATGCTGAGACCCCCGAACCCGACCTGGAGCCGGGTTTACTCTCAAGGGCCCCTGGTCCGGTGGCACCGGCTCCCAGGGGCACAGCACCCCCTACTACCACACCTTGGGCCACAAAGATACCAGCTGCAGTATCTCCAGTGGCCGGCCCCACGCTAGGCCACTCCCCCTCAGCATCCATCGGCGGCGGGGCCCCCAGCACCGACCCTTTGCTGGATCCTTGCACAGGCCCTGACCTCGCCGCGGACCCCGCCAGGGGAGCGGGCCTCACCATTTTCTTTTTTGGGGCCGGCTCTGCCGCTCCCTTCACCTTACCAGGTGCTTTTACTTTACCAGGTGCCTGGGTCCCCAAAAGCGATCCAGCCTTAGCGGATACATCTGTGAGGGACCCAGACACCAGCACACACCGCCGGAGATGCGACCCCGGCTGTCGGTGTGCCGCCGGCAGTGCAGGAGGCAGTCCCCTGCATGCCAGCAGGCGCACCAGGTGTCAGACCTACCCTCCCTCTCACAGGGGACCAAGCCTGAGCACCACCAGAGTTCTTGCCCGCCGCTGGGCCGCCTCTGCGTCGTGCTCCATATCAGACACCTTCTCCAGACTACCCCCTCCGTTACCACAAACAGGGGTGGTGCTCTGCATGTCATGGCCTATAGTCTCCCCGTTCCCTTGCTGCGGACCCACAACAGAGCCCGAGCCGGAGTGGGTAGTGGGTGCCGCACAGTGGGACCTGGGGGCCCCAGAGAGGGTGACATACACAAATTTATGCACAACCTTAGATGTTTTCTTCTTGGCCTTTTTCTTAGCTTTGGATTTTCTCTTCATCCCCCTCCTGGATGCCTCGTCCTCGCAGATCTCATCTCTGAACGTCAGTTGATTAAAACGTACCGGGGACTCACCTGCCGGATCTGCTGCATGACGACGCAGCCCCCCCCACTGCTGCCGCTACCACCATCCTCATCCTCCCCCTCGCTCCCGCTACCCTCTGAAGGGCCGGAATCTGACGGGAGAGCAACCTGCTCAAGGGCTATCCCCCTGTGTAATGCCAGGAGATCTCTTACCAGGCCTCCAGGCGGTGGGTAGGGCGTGATCTCCTCCTCGCATTCCTCTTCATCCTCCTCCACCAACTGGCCGGAGTTCCTTGACCCCTCTGGAGCCCCACCGTTCATGGCTCTGAAGCGGTCATCATTCTTTAGTTTTTCGCGGAAGGGCCCGCTGCCGACCAGGATCTCACATCTCCGGCTATCCAGGTCTTGAATGGACTTCTTTAACCACCTGACCACGACTGATAGCTCAGCCATCTTACTGCTGGAGGCCCTGTCAGACCTCTCTTTAGCTACCCTCAACTCCCCCCAGAGGGATTTTAATTGCCTTGAGGCATCATCATACTCTCAGAGGTGAACATGGATGTGGGAGCCATAGCTGACAGTGGACTCCTTCGCCACCTTGGTGCCCCAATTAAGGGGCACCGTGGCGGCACCCTTGCTCATGCTCAGCCTGCCTCTGGGAGGAGGAGCTGCCGCAACCATGGACTTGGGGGTCCTACGGGTCCTTGACTTGATCTTTGGCCTGATGTTGTGACCCTAGCCGGATTGGGAATCCTCCCACCCCCCGCCGGCCCGGACCGGGGGGTGGGAACCGGGGGCACAGCCCCGGAGGCCAGTCCCAAAATAAGCCTTCTCTCCAGGCAGCACACGCTCGGCACAGCACCAGACTCCTCCCCTTCCTCTTCCTGTCTGGAGCTGCAAGAGACCGAACTGGAACTCTTTTTTATTATAAAAAGTACAAAACAAAGATACAAAACACAAATACAAACAATATACAAGAAAAAAGCCCAGCAAGACATAGCTCAAGTCCGAAATTTCCAGAGTCCAACAAAATAATACATGACACAGAAGTGTACTCGCTCTCCAGGAGACCCCCCAGCAAGGGAAGACCTTAGCGTACCTTTTTTCCAGACCTCGCCCGAAGACGCACAAAGCCCCCAACATCCGCCCACATTCATACCCTCACATTCACACCTAACCCCCTAAAAAAGAAAACTAAAAACTTGCCCATCGCCCAAAATAAGAGATAGGCCACCTGGCCAAAACTTAACTCAATACACACACGGAAAACTCTTTTTAAAAAAAAAAAAATTCCCCCCCCCCCACAACCAACACCCAAGGTCCGACGAAATTCTGTGGCCTTTAACAAAACAAGGTCCCACGAAAATTAGTGGTCATTTATCACACACAAAAAGGTCCTTTATTGCCTTTTTTCCCGCATCCCGCAGTACGTCCATTCTACCAAAACCCCTCCCCCCCATGAAACCCACCACCCAACCTAAACTAACCCCCCCCACGCGCAATACATATACAGTACAGACCAAAAGTTTGGACACACCTCATTTAAAGATTTTTTTGTATTTTCATGACTATGAAAATTGTACATTCACACTGAAGGCATCACAACTATGAATTAACACATGCAGAATTATATGCTTAACAAAAAAGTATGAAGCAACTGAAAATATGTCTTATATTCTAGGTTCTTCAAAGTAGCCACCTTTTGCTTTGATGACTGCTTTGCACACTCTTGGCATTCTCTTGATGAGTTTCAAGAGGTAGTCACCGGAAATGGTTTTCACTTCACAGGTGTGCCCTGTCAGGTTTAATAAGTGGGATTTCTTGCCTTATAAATGGGGTAGGGACCATCAGTTGTGTTGTGCAGAAGTCTGGTGGATACACAGCTGATAGTCCTACTGAATAGACTGTTAGAATTTGTATTATGGCAAGCAAAAAGCAGCTAAGTAAAGAAAAATGAGTGGCCATCATTACTTTAAGAAATGAAGGTCAGTCAGTGCGAAAAATTGGGCAAACTTTGAATGTGTCCCCAAGTGCAGTTGCAAAAACCATCAATCGCTACAAAGAAACTGGCTCACATGAAGACCGCCCCAGGAAAGGAAGACCAAGAGTCACCTCTGCTTCTGATGATAAGTTTATCCGAGTCACCAGCATCAGAAACCGCAGGTTAACAGCAGCTCAGATTAGAGACCAGGTCAATGCCACACAGAGTTCTAGCAGCAGACACATCTCTTCAACAACTGTTAAGAGGAGACTTTGTGCAGCATGCCTTCATGGTAAAATAGCTGCTAGGAAACCACTGCTAAGGACAGGCAACAAGCAGAAGGGACTTGTTTGGACTAAAGAACACAAGGAATGGACATTAGACCAGTGGAAATCTGTGCTTTGGTCTGATGAGTCCAAAATTTAGATCTTTGGTTCCAACCACCGTGTCTTTGTGCGACGCAGAAAAGGTGAACGCATGGACTCTACATGCCTGGTTCCCACCGTGAAGCATGGAGGAGGAGGTGTGATGGTGTGGGGGTGCTTTGCTGGTGACACTGTTGGGGATTTATTCAAAATTGAAGGCATACTGAAGCAGCATGGCTGCCACAGCATCTTGCAGCGGCATGCTATTCCATCCGGTTTGCGTTTAGTTGGACCATCATTTATTTTTCAACAGGACAATGACCCCAAACACACCTCCAGGCTGTGTAAGGGCTATTTGACCAAGAAGGAGAGTGATGGGTTGCTACGCCAGATCACCTGGCCTCCACAGTCACCAGACCTGACCCCAATCAAGATGATTTGGGGTGAGCTGGACCGCAGAGTGAAGGCAAAAGGGCCAACAAGTGCTAAGCATCTCTGGGAACTCCTTTAAGTTTGTTGGAAGACCATTTCCGGTGACTACCTCTTGAAGCTCATCAAGATAATGCCAAGAGTGTGGAAAGCAGCCCAAAGCAAAAGGTGGCTACTTTGAAGAACCTAGAATATAAGACATATTTTCAGTTGTTTCACACTTTTTTGTTAAGTATATAATTCCACATGTGTTAATTCATAGTTTTGATGCCTTCTGTGTGAATGTACAATTTTCATAGTCATGAAAATACAGAAAAATCTTTAAATGAGAAGCTGTGTCCAAACTTTTGGTCTGTACTGTACATACAATAAACAATAACACAACATAACAATATAACATGACAGCATAACAACTAACCATAAACATGACAACATAACAACTAACCATAAAAAATCAACCATGAACCAAATATCAGACAAAAGTTCTGTGCTTGCAAGCCCTATATTCAGGTTTCCGAAACCGAAAAACAAAAACCTACAAGTGAGGGGAGCAGCCCACAACCAGGAAACTGGAGACTACAGAGGCTCTCATCCTAAACTATCACACAACTCCCTGTCCCTCCCTAATGATGAAAAAGAAAAACCTGTCCCTACCGCCCTACCATTCTTTCCCTACCTGTCCCTGCCTGTCCCTCACTGACCCTCACTACCATCCTAATACTAACTACCTATCCCTAAAGACTGTCTCTATCTGTCCCTCCCTGACCCTACACAACTATCTGACCCTACAAATAAATATAAAAGACTAAGCTCACCCTATGACAAACACAAGGAACCTAACTCTCCCTAGGGCACATTAAAGGAGAACCCCCTCCATAGAAGGGAAGCCCTCCCTGCACCCAGCCTCTCATACTCTAGTGAGCGCACTTTTGCAAGGTCACCCAGGATGTTCCTAATCACCTCTTCCTGGGGGATGGCTTTCTTCTGGGTGGACACTAAACACCGTTTGTTCCACGTGTAGAACCTAGTCACTAAGCTAACGAAGAAAACCGTGCCCTGATCTTGGCCACCAAGGGACCTGAATGCTCCATAGGCCCACTCCACATAGGAAAGGCCAGCCAGCCTTGGCCAGCCAATGGAAGCACCCACCCTATGGTAGACCTCTGTATTGAAAGGACACCGAAGCAGGAAGTGCGTCATGCTTTCAAGCATGCCGCCACACTCCTCGTGGGGACAATCTCGGTGATCAGAGTTCCTGTGCTTCAGTTTGTTCCTCATATACAGTCTCCCATGGAAGCAGCACCAAGCCAAGTCCCAAAACTTCAAGGGGATCCGCTTACAGTTTAATAACTCAAGCCCCACCTCCATATCCCGACTTGGGCAATCCTTGAGCGCCAGGGGCTTCTGAAAGTGGGTCAACAGGACCCTATTGTCAAGTAACCTCCTTGACATGGTCCTGATCTCCCACACTCCCAGACCCCACTGGCGGATCACCTTCAGAACCGGGGTAGCATAAGCCGGAAGATGCCCAGGAGGCGTTCGAAGGTCCTTCACCTGCCCACCTGTCTCCCATTCCTGGAAGAAAGGCCGAAACCATCCCCTACAGGAGAATACCCAAGTAGGAGCCCTCTCTAACCAGAGGTTGGCGATGTTTGCCTTAAGAAAGGTGTTTACTAGAAACACCACTGGGTTGACCATACCCAACCCTCCTAGTCTCCTTGTGCGGTATGTGACCTCCCTCTTGATTAGGTTCAGCCTATTCCCCCACAATAATTGGAAGAACAGACTATAGACCCGTGTCCAAAGAGGCTCTGGCAAGATGCAGACACTGCCCAAGTATATTAATAAAGGGAGCAAATACCCTTTAGCCAGGCTAACCCTTTCCCTCATGGTCAAGGAGCAACCCTTCCACTGTTCCACCTTCTGGGCGGTGATCTTAAGTCTGCCCTCCCAGTTTTGCTGGGGATAGTCCCCCGGGCCGAAACTGATGCCTAATATTTTTGCTGTGGCCTGAGGCCCTGGAAGGGTGTCCGGGAGATCAAATCTTGGATCTCCCCCTCCCAGCCAGAGACTCTCACACTAATCCCGGTTGATCATGGACCCGGATGCCACTGGGTAGCGCTCAACCTCAGATATGACCCAATCTGCTTCCCCTCTCGAGGATACAAAAAGGGAGATGTCATCGGCGTATGCCACTACCCTCAAGGTGGTCTCTGGCTCCGCCCGGTCCATCCTGACTCCCACCAATGGTCCACGCTCTACCCTCCTTAGAAGGGGGTCGATCGCGAATATATAACAGTGGATTCAGAGGACAGTCCTGGCGGACACCAGACTCCACCTCAAAAGGGTGTCTGACCCAACCGTTCACGAGCAGAAATGTCTTTGCCCCATTGTATAAAACTCTCAACCAATCAACAAACCTCCCGGGCAGACCGTACCTCAAAAGGATGGACCAGAGGTACTCATGGTTAACCCGGTCAAAGGCTTTCGCCTTGTCTAAGGACAGCATGTACCCCTTCCAGTGACCTGCCCTGCTCTGCTCCACTGCCTCTCGGACACCGAGCACAGTACTAAATGTACTGCGGCCTGAAACAGATAAGTGCTGGGCCCCCGAAAGGAGCCGGGGTGCAAATTTCACCAACCGATTAAAAAGCACCTTTGCCAGAACCTTTCGGTCCATATTGAGAAGCGCTATAGGACGCCAATTCTTAAAACGGGACGAGTCTTTACCCTTTGACAGAATAATCAAGGCTGACTTCCTCATTGAACTGGGCAGAGTGTCCGAGGAGAGACACTCATTAAACATCTCAGTCAAGAGGGGGACCAAAGAGTCCCTAAAAGTCTTGAAAAATTCGGATGTTAAGCCATCTGGACCAGGTGACTTTTTGAGCCGAAGCCCATCAATCGCACATCTCACTTCCTCTTCCCTGATTGCTTCTGCCAAAACAAGATTGAGAGGGGTCATCCCCTGGCTCAGGGATGGTCTCAGCCAGGAAAGCCGACATCTCATCCCGATCAGGTTCCCTCCTCCCCAAGAGGTGCTAGTAGAAGGATCTGACCACCTCCAGGATCCCTGTTGTGGATCTATTTAGAGACCCCGTACTGTCGATCAGTGCTGTCACCACCTTACAACTCACTGACATCCTGCAGTTCCTGTAAGGGTTGGGCGAGCGGTACCTCCCGAAATCCCTCTTAAAAACCAAGGATGTGTGCCTATCATACTGGCACCCCTTGAGCAAGGTCTTCAACCTGGAGATTTCCTCACTGTCCCCTCCTGTCGAGACGAGATGCTCGAGTTTCCTCCCTAGATCCCGATACAGGCGGTACCTGTTCAGGCCCCTGAGGCTCGAGGGCTGACCGAAGAACCTGGCGACCCTTCTTTTGAAGATCTCCCACCACTCAGACTTATTGCTACAGAGACCCAAGAGAGGTGCCTGGCTCTGAAGAACTTCCTAAAAGGGTTGTCTTACATCCACTTCTTCCAACAGGGACGAATTCAGCTTCCATAGGCCTCTCCCCATCCGAGGGGTCTCTGTAACATTCAAGGAAAAGAAAATGAAACAGTGGTCAGAGAATTCCACCTCAACAGCGGACACTGCAGAAGAGACGGCTTCCTCCTTTAAAAAAAACCCATTTATCCTAGACCTACTGCTACCCCTATGAAAGGTGAAACCCCTGTGACCTAGGATGTGCCGGATGTGGACATCCACCAGGCGAGCCTCACTCACTATGCTATTAAGAGAATTACTATCATAAGGCAGCCGGTCTCCGGGGCCTCCCCTATCACGGTATCTAGTTATAGTGTTAAAATCCCCACCAAAGACCACCTACCGGCTTGTAAAAAGATAGGGCTTGACCTTCAGGAAGAGACATTTACGGTCCTACTTAGACTGCGGGCCATAGATATTAATGAGCCAGAGCTCTTGTCCCCTCATGAAGACGTCAAGAACCAAGCACCTCCCCTTTTCTACCTCAATCACCCGTCTGCATTCCACCGGAGCAGCCTTAAAAAGGACCGCTACCCCGCTATACGGCTTGGCCGCAAGAGACCAGTATGAGGGCCCACACCTCCACTCCCTCTTTGCTTTGTAAATGGCCCCCATGTCCATTAGCCTGGTCTCCTGCAAAGATAAAATATCAGCCTCAACTTGGGTGAAAAAATCAAAGGCCATAAATCTGGCCGCATCTGACTTTATGCTGGCGACATTAATCAATGCCAAAGTCAACGGGGTAGGTTCCTCCATCATGGGTGAATGAGTTAGACGGCCTTCTTTTTCACCGTCCCCCCCGATTTACTCACGCCCTCTGAGGAGGAGCCCAACTTGCCCCTCCTCTTTATCGACACTGAGGTGTCCATGCCCACCCCTCCAGCACCGGACACCTCCTTCCCAGGACAAGATTCCTCACCTCTGGACCCCGGGGCAGTCCCCCCCCCAGGGGAATGTAAGTCCCTCGGAGGACGGACCCCGTCACTCCCCGAAGGTACCCCAAATGTTACCACCCGCTCCTCACCCCCGACCTCTGACACAGCAGAGTCATCGAGGGCTTGGAACCGGTTGGAGAGGGGGATCAGAGGGGAGCCGGTGAGCCCTTCCATAGGCACCTTAGCGGCCGGGGGGGGATTTAGATTTTTTTGCCCTTTTCCTCTTCTTCTTCCGATTCTTACCGGTACTTTTGTCACCCGTTTTTTTTTTTGCTGCTCCACCACCTCCTCATCTAGACTTTCATACTGAGAGGAGTTATCGGAAGCAGCTGCCTCCTCCCTCTCCATCCTCCTGATCTCCTCGCTCACCGCTTTCTCCCCCAGGGCCTCAGAGGCTCCGGCTGCAGCCTACGGGGAGGGGACAGTCATCACTCCAATCGCATGAGGCTTATCCTGCCCCCTGTCCCCTCGGTACCTCACATGATGCCATTGGTGGGCAGGTGTACTCGCCTCACCTTTCCTCACTGACCCCTCAGCTCCCCTTTCGCCCCCATCTCCAGTTCCAGCAGAGGATGCACCGCTGGGGACCAACCCATGGCTCTCACCCGCCTGGCCAGAGAAGGTATTGGAAAAGGAGCGGGGGCAGCGGCTATACGGGTGACCTAGATCACCACACAGGTGACACCTAATGTCACCACAGGCCGCGGCCAGATGACCTACCCTGCCACATAAGGCACATTTCTGCACCTTGCAGCCCGCGCTGAAGTGGTGGGGTCACCGCACCTGTGGCAGACCTTTGGTTGCCCCTAGTAGAAGATCAGGATCCTGTCCCTCCCCAGAAAAGCCGAGGAAGGGATGTGGGTGACAGTACCACCTGAAATCTTCAACTTCATCATGAAGGTCCAGCCCCCTGACCAAATGCCGAACTAATCCCTGTTCTTTTTTGGGACCTCCATGACTTCACCATAGCGAGAAAGCCACGTCATTATATCAGTCCCAGAGAGTGACTCGTTATTTGTCAGAATGGTCACCCTCTTAACGCCATTTTGGTGAGACACCACCAGCATGGCAAAGTCTCTCCAGCCGTGCTCCCCCTCCACCAGTTCAAAATTCGACCAGAAGAGCTCTAAGCCCTCCGGCCAAAGAAAACTGATGTCGAAAATGGAGGTACCAAAGGATGGATCAGGGCAAAGATGTTAGTCGCCCTGATGTCCATCTTCAGGAGGAGCTCCACGACCCTCCCTCTTAGCGGGCATGCTTCACTGCCCCTTCACCGAAGACGGAGCACATTCCTCCTTGCCACCCCCTGCCCGGCTGTCGGGAGGGACCATACTGTTTCACCCTCCCTTTTATCTTGGAAGGCAGCCTGGCCGTGTCTGTCCAGCCAAAAGGCCAGGTCCACCTCTCTTCCCTCTACCATGATCGTCCGTTCTCCCTTCTTGAGGGGCCTCCAGGAAACGGCGCCGCAAGTCACCATCCCTGAGGTCCAGAGGCAAGGAAACCCCCCCGAGAAAACCCCGGGGCCCCGGCCACTACCCCCGTAAAACTCCGGGGACTCGCGGCCGGGGGGGCAGATTGACCAGCCCCCACACCATGCCCCCCGCTACCATCAGACACTCTATTCACGCTCCCCGCCGCAGACACACCGCCATTTTCATCCTCAACCACAGACACATCCATACCCACACCATCCCCATTTATGTTGACAATGACCCCATTCGCCCTACTCCCACTCCCATTCGCACTGGGGTCAATGTTTTTTTTCTTCTGGGTACACTTTTTGTGCTCCACTTTCCTCCCACCTTCCACATTACCTGTCCAGTGGCACCAGCTCCCAGGGGCACAGCACCCCCCAACGTCACACCCTTTGCCACAAAGAGTCTGGCTACAGCAACTCCGGCGGCCGGCCCCAGGCTAGGCCGCTCACCATCGGCGTCCACCAGTGGCAGAGTCCCCCGCTGCGGACCCACAACAGAGCCCGAGCCGGGGTGGGTAGCGGGTGCCGCACAACAGGACCGAGGGGAACCAGAGAGGGGGACAAACCCAAATCTATGTGCTACCGGTGTTTTTCTATTTGCCTTCTTTGTCTTTTTCCTCTTCATCCCCCTCCCGGTTGCCTCATCCTCGCAGATCTCATCCCCGAACATCAGCTGGTTAAAACGTACCGGGGACTTGATCTGCCAGATCTGCTGCATGATGAGGCAGCCCCCCTCACTGCTACTGCTACCACCTTCCTCATCCTCCCCCTCACTCCTGCTGCCCTCTGAAGGGCCAGAATCAGACAAGAGAGCCATCTGCTCAGGAGCTATCCCGCTGTGCGACGCTTGGAGATCACTCACCTGGTCACCAGGCGGTGGGTAGGGCGCAACCTCCTCCTCGCATTCCTCTTCCTCCTCCTCTTCCACCACCTTACCGGAGCTCCGTGACCCCTCCAGAAATCCACCGGCCATGACTCTGAACCGGTCATCATTCTCCAGCTTCTCCCAGAAGGGCCCTCTGCCGGCCAAGATGATACACCGCCGGTTCTCCACCTCCTGTATTGCTCGCTTAATCCTACTGACCGCGGCAATAGCTCTGCCTTTTTACTGCTAGAGACCCTGTCGGACCTCACCTGAGCTACCCTCATCACCCCCCAGAGGGATTTTACCTTCCTTGAGGCGTCCTCATACTCGCAGAGGTGTGCATGGTGGCAGGAGCCATTCACTCCTTCGCCACCTTGGTGTCCCAATCAAGGGGACCTTTGCAGCACCCCTGCTCGCACTCGACCTACCTCTGGGGGGAGGAGCTGCCACGGCCATGGCCTTGGGGGTCCTTCGGGTCTTCATGCTCAACCCCGAGCCTTGGCCATACCTGGCTGCCCTAGCCGGGTTGGTAATCCTCCCACCCCCCGCCAGCTTGGACCGGGAGGTGGGAGCCGGGGGCCCAGCCCTGGAGGCCAGTCCCACCTCGAGCCTTCTTCCCTGGGAAGGGGGGAGACAAAAGTCCCAGATGAAAAATTACCTCCCTTCCCAGGAGCTCTCTCGACACGGCCAAACAGTCCTAGAAGCACACAGCAGGCTCCGCCTCCTCCTCTTCCTGTCTGAAGCTTCAGCAGACAGAACTGGAATGGACCCTCTTGCTATATGCACTGCAGTCTGCCACATACACTGTCTGCCTGCCTAGCACTGATATTTATGCAGCTGGATTAGTCCTCAGAAGTACTGTTAGTTGAGATGGATATATGTATAATATATTTTGGTATACCTACACTAACTAGGAAACAAGCAAATCTCTTCCCCGTGTGGTAGATAATTGGACGTGTTGGGGCACAGTGTTACATAGGTTGGGGAATACTTGAGAGATGTTTTTGAGGCAATTGGGTGAGGAACGTATAAGTGTGGAGGAGAGAAAGAGGTTTTGGGAGGATCGGTTATTACGTGTTGGGAGATATCGGGAGATTAGCTCAGAGATATATGGCGGAAACAGATTATGGATGGCTTTGTAGGTAAATGTTAGTAGTTTGAGGTGGCAAGTGCTTGGTTGTGCGGTTTGAAGGACAAGGCAGAGTCGAAGGTTACTCCCAGGCAGTGGACTAAGATCAGTTTAGTTCACATTGAGTTGTAGGAAATGAGAGGAGAAGAAGAAGGATATAGCTGAATGACTCTGGGATTCTGGACAGCAAAGAGGTGATGTCTGGGCTAGAGAAGTAGATCTGAGGTCTCAACAGCCTACAGATGGTACAGGAAGCCATGGGACTTTTTGAGTTGCCCAAGGCCAATGAGAGCAATTATCGCTTTACCACAACTAAAGATGCATGTCTGCATTTGAAACATGTTGGTTTATTTTATATATATGTTTTTACTGGATTATGGACTTCTAGCATTCTAATAAAATCTTTATGATTATATCTTCATCAAGCTGGAACTTTTTGGAATTTTGTACATGTTTGGATGCCTAGACAAGTAGCAGTCTGGGCAACGTGGAAACCAATAATAATTTGTTGAATATGGGCTGGTTGCTTTTGCTTCTTTCTTTTTTTGCTATTCTAAAGCCTACCCATACATGTTACATAGCTGTTGGCTGAACGATGATTCAGCTGATCGCTCTTCTGGCGGCTATCTAATCTAGGTCTCATGTATATATGAGAAGTCATTTGGACAAGTGTACATGGGTTCTCTATGAGAGAGCTGCTGCCAGGCATCTATATTGGTAACTTATTTATTTGAGAACAAAAGGATCAGTAGTCAAAAATCAGACATGTCAGATACTTATCTCCCTTGACAATTGTCAGGCGGGAACCCACATACAAATTAGACTGTCGGTTGAGCGTGTCAATATCAGTGGATTTGGCTGATGTTAGTCTAATGTGTATAAGGGCCTTAACATGGGGGGTATTATTAAATATTATAAGTAGAGATAGATAGAGCTATTCATAAGATCAAATCAAAATTGGAGTGACTCTAAGAAGGGTGTATTAATGGTGTGGGTAACCTATAGCAGGTAAGTACTCAAAGATACAGTTGTAAAATTCAAAATTATGACCCTAATACTACTAAATAGAAGTTCTTGCAAGACGGTGTACTTTTTTACTGTATATGAGTAAATTAGGATATTTTCTAAACTCATTGGACATTTTTTTGCCACTAGAAGGGGTGTGGACATTCATATCCATTGTGCAGTACTAATCAATTGTTATAGTAACTAATACTTATATAACTAAATTGTAGAAATATCACTGGCATTCTCAATTTTGAAAGACAAGACAGAGACTACCCTTATGATAACCAAATTGGATACTAGCGCTTTATTTTTAGCTCAGCTATGAGTTCACAGAAATGTAAAATTCACAAGTGTCCTAAAGGTACAGCACCTGCAACTGCAAAACAAACCCATATTAGGATAAATATATGAATAGGAAAAGACGGCACTTCATACCAGTCAATAAAATTCCAACGTGCTTGTTTATTAATCCATGATTAGATGATGGAATACAGCCACATGTTACAAACAACTACAAGTTGGCGCTATATAAATAAAAATTATTATTATTATTAGTATAGTATAGAATAGGGTCCATTGCACGTTCTTTCTGCTGCTGGAACGCCTATCAATAGCTCTAGATATCACGGCTGAGAATATTCTTTTTGCTCTTAATCCTGCTAATTTTGGTGAAAAGCAATATAATACACCATTTTTACTGCTCCATTTTCTTGTTAGCAGCACACTGCCAGATTTAGTTGATTTGAAGCCATTGCTGTATTGTAGAAGCAGAGAAACTTGTCCATCAACTCAGGTGGTCAAATATTACTGCAGTATTAATCCTGTTTTTTTACAATCTGCAAAAGATTATACTCAGTTTAAAGTCTGCTACTTGTGTGTCAAAAATATATTCACACTTGTTAGCTGACCAATAGCATTGGTATACCGTCACTGGGCAAAAAAAATTGGTCATCAGACGTGATCAAATACTGTGGTATTAATCCAGATTTTTTTTGCAAGCTGCAAAAGATTATACTCTATTTAAAGTCAGCTACTTGCGTGTCAAAAATATATGCACACTTTTGCGCTGACCAATAGCATCGGTATATCCTCACTGGCAAAAGATTTGTTCATAAGACATGATCAAATACTGGCTTATTAATCCTGACATTTTTTTGCAAGCTGAAAAATATTACACTCCATTTAAAATGGGCAAAGCACATGGCAAGATGGCAAGAGACGGGGAAGTGGACGTGATGCTGATGGAGCACGCAGTGGCCAAGGCCTTGGGCAAGATGAAATTGTGCCTGCTGAGGGAACACAACAAACACCCACATCATGTTGACCTACCTTCCTGTCCCAAAGCAGCGTGAAAATGTTGTTGGTTGAATAGCAGATAATGCTTAAAGGCAGTTTGCCACCACCACCTTGTCTTCCACACGGTCCAGTCTCAGTAGCCGTTAGTCTGGACCACATATTCCTCACCCTGATCCTCCTTCCTCCCACCATGTCAAGCGTCCAGAGACAAGTTATCCCACACTTGGACACTCTGAAGAGCTGTTCATATTTCCATTTATAGCTTCTGGCCTCTCGCTCAGTCCGCGTCAAGCTGGGCAAGAGGAGATCACATGTAGCGATGCCTAAATATTTGAGCAGCCACGGTCACATGAAAGCGACTGTGGGAAAGTGCAATTACTGTTGCAAGAGGTGGATGATGATGATGAGACACAATTGCCAGCAAGTCACGGGGAGGCCCAGGGTGCATAGGTGGAAGACGAGATGGTGGACAATTAAGTCACTGACCCAACCTGACAAGGTAACATGTATAGTGAGGACATCAGCACATATGGGAAGGCGTAGTACCACAACAGGCAGGAAGAAACTGTGGGGTGGCCACAGACACAAGCGGGCAACTGTTCCCCAAAACACCAATATGAGGGAAGTTGTCAGTCCAACTACTAGGTCTTCCCGAGTCTGGCTCTTTTTTAAAGACTGTCCAGTTAACCTAAAAAAGGCCATTTGCAACATCTGCCATGTGTCACGCTGTCTCTGTATACTGGAGGTAGGGGGCCTAAGCTGACCCTAAGCTGGGGCCCTGACTAATCCCTCAACCTGGAGGTACTGTTAAAGGTACAGAGGTCCAGGCCGCCAGCGTAACCCCTACCTCCTGAAGATCCCTGCACCTCAGTAATCTAGTCCTGAGAAGGACCCCCATCACAACCAAAGGGAACAAGAAATAATATGCCCAAACACAGTATTTAGACGAACGAGACAGTACAAGGGAAAAACCAAAACCACCTTGCATACAAACAACTTCTCAACTACAACAGAGGGAAAACCAACGGGAAAGGAGATAAATGATAAAGCGAGGAAAGGGAAAAAACACTTCCAAATACACTTATCTCAGCAACTCCAAACACCACGATCCGCTCTGTCAGTCTGAATGAAATGCTGCGAGAAGTCAGGCTGTGTACTCGTGACGATCTTCGTGGCAACACACCCGTGACAGTACCCCCCCTTCTACGAGGGGCCTCCGGACCCTCAGGGCCAGGTTTATCCGGGTGAGTCGTGTGGAAGGCCCGAACTAATCGGTCTGCGTTAATATCCGACGCAGGAACCCACATCCTCTCCTCAGGACCATACCCCTTCCAATGAACCAGGTACTGAAGGGACCGGCGATTAAAGCGTGAATCAATGACCCTCGATACCTGGAACTCCAAGTTACCATTGACAACCACTGGAGGGGGAGGTAAAGGTGACGGTACCACCGGCGCCACATACCTCTTAAGCAATGATCTGTGAAACACGTTGTGAATTTTAAACGTAGGGGGGAGGTCAAGACGGAATGCCACCGGATTAATAATAGAACTGATTCTGTATGGCCCGATGAACCTGGGACCCAGTTTCCAGGAGGGAACCTTAAGTTTTATATTCCTGGTAGACAACCATACCCGATCGTTCACACTTAGGTCCGGACCAGACACTCTCCTCCTATCAGCCATACGTTTGTATCGGTTCCCCATAGTATTCAGATTCTTCAGCACCCCTCTCCATACTGAAGCGAGTGATGAGGAAAATCGTTCCTCCTCAGGAACCCCCGAAGAGCCCCCCCCACTGAAAGTACAAAACTGGGGGTGAAAACCATATGCCCCAAAAAACGGGGACTTACCAGTGGACTCGCTCCGCCTATTATTAAGAGCAAACTCTGCCAGAGGTAAGAAAGAAGCCCAGTCCTCCTGGTTCTCTGACACAAAACACCGGAGATATGTCTCCAAGCTCTGGTTCATATGTTCCGTCTGACCATTGGTCTGAGGATGAAAAGCCGATGAGAATGACAACTGCATCCCCCGCCGTGCACAAAACGCCTTCCAGAACTTAGACACAAACTGAGACCCCCGATCAGACACCACCTCGGAGGGTACCCCGTGAAGCCTCACAATCTCCCCAATGAACACCTGCGCAAGAGTTTTAGCATTAGGGAGAGCCGGAAGAGCGATAAAATGTGCCATCTTGCTCAACCTGTCCACTACAACGAGTATGACCGTTTTACCCGAAGACGGAGGGAGGTCCGTAATAAAGTCCATAGACAGATGAGTCCAAGGACGCTCCGGGATCTTCAAAGGTAAGAGGGCCCCAGACGGACGGGTATGTGAGGTCTTAGAGCGCGCACAAACCCCACAGGACGCGACAAAAGTTACCACCTCCTTATGTAAATTAGGCCACCAAAACCGACGCGAGAGGAGATCCACAGTTGCTTTACTCCCCGGGTGTCCTGCAAAAACTGAGTTATGGTGTGCCTCGATCACCTTTTGTCGCAACTGATCTGGAACAAACAATCTCCCTGGAGGTCCAACAGGGGCGTCCCCCTGAGCCTCCAATACCTCCTCCTCCAGCTCAGAGCATACTGCCGAAACCACCACCCCCTCCTGAAGGATAGGAATCGGGTCGTCCGTATTCCCGGCCCCCGGGAAACTACGAGATAAGGCATCCGCCTTTACATTTTTTGACCCAGGACGATATGTAACGACAAAATTAAACCTGGTAAAAAACAATGACCACCTAGCTTGTCTGGGATTCAGACGTTTCGCGGACTCCAGATATAGCAGGTTCTTGTGATCGGTGATGACGGTGACCGGATGAACTTCCCCCTCCAGAAAATGGCGCCACTCCTCAAAAGCTAACTTAATGGCCAAAAGTTCCCTATTGCCGACATCGTAATTCCTCTCAGCGGACGACAATTTTTTAGAGAAAAAGGCGCACGGATGCCACTTACCAGGGGACGAACCCTGTGACAATACTGCTCCCACCCCTACCTCGGAAGCGTCTACCTCTACAATGAATGGCTGAGACGCATCAGGTTGAATGAGTATGGGCGCCGAGGCAAAACATTTTTTCAAAGAGGAGAATGCTTGACAAGCCTTGTCAGACCACCTAGAAAAATCCGTCCCCTTTTTAGTCATGTCAGTGAGAGGCTTAACCATGGACGAGAAATTACGAATGAACTTTCGGTAATAATTAGCAAACCCCAGGAAACGTTGTAGTGCCTTAAGATTCTCTGGCCGATCCCACTCAAGAACTGCCCGCACTTTCCCAGGGTCCATACGAAAACCGGACGCTGAAACCAGGAAGCCTAAAAACTGGAGTTCCTGTACGGCGAACACACACTTTTCCCACTTGGCATACAGTTTATTATCCCGCAAGATCTGTAACACCTGCCTAACGTGCTCCTGATGAGACACCAGATCCGGCGAGTAAATTAGGATATCATCCAGATATATGACAACAAACTGTCCCACCAAGCGGCGAAAAATGTCATTAACAAAGTGTTGGAACACCGCCGGGGCATTAGTCAGACCGAATGGCATGACAAGGTTCTCATAATGCCCCTCCGGAGTGTTAAACGCCGTCTTCCACTCATCCCCCTCCTTCATCCTAATCAGATTGTACGCCCCCCTGAGATCCAACTTAGAAAACCATTTGGCGCCCACGATCTGATTAAAGAGATCGGGAATAAATGGGAGCGGATACGGATCTCGGACCGTAATCCGATTAAGTTCACGGAAATCCAGGCAAGGGCGTAGGCCTCCATCTTTCTTCTTAACAAAGAAGAACCCCGCAGCCACCGGTGAAGATGAAGGTCTAATATGCCCCTTAGCCAGACTTTCTGAGATATAATCCTTCATGGCCTGCCTCTCAGGACCAGAAAGGTTATACAACCTAGCTTTAGGTAACTTGGCCTCAGGGAGCAGTTTTACAGAACAGTCATACACGCGATGAGGAGGTAGTTCCTGACACCCTTTCTCCGAGAATACATCCTCAAAGTCCGCCAGAAATGGAGGTAAGACCCAAGGAGTAACCGCACCAATGACCGTGTTCATGCAGTTTTTATTACAGAATTTACTCCATTGGCTTATCTCCCTGGTTTGCCAATTAATAACCGGGTTATGCTTAGCTAACCAAGGAAGGCCCAACACAATAGGAGTGGGAAGACCCTCCAACACGTAGCAAGACAACAGTTCTTTATGTATTGCCCCCACTTGAAGTTTTAGGTCATGCACAACTTGCAAAAAACTTCCCTGCCCGAGAGGCCTGGCATCGATCGAGAATATGGGGATGGGTTTAGCCAACTCACTCAACCGCATACCTTGAACCCGGGCAAACCGAGCATCAACCAGATTAGCCCCGGCCCCACTATCCAGAAGAACAGATATCCTCTCAGTTCTTGTACCCACCACCACCTCCGCCGGTACGAGAAACTGAGACGAACCTAGGGACGAAATACCTACTCCCAGATTGCCGTCCACCACACAACCTGGGATCAACAGTTTTCCGACGACTCTTCACTCTGCAAGGGACGGGATGGACACCCCCCAATAAAATGTCCCTTTCTGCCGCAGAAGAAACACCTTCCTGCCTTATGGCGCACCACCGGTCCCCTCCCCCGAAATGATGTCCCTCCTAATTGCATAGGCTCCTCTGGACTGACCAGGGGAACCACCATATGAGGGGACCTTGTAGGAGGTGGAGTCATCACAGGGGGTAGAGTTATCCCGCACCTCTCCCGAAGCCGTCTGTCCACGCGAATAGCGAGGGCCATAGCGGCTTCCAGAGACACGGGAGAGTCATACTGTGCCAACACATCCTGTAATTTGTCGGATAAACCATGACAAAACTGGCTCCTAAGAGCCGGGTCATTCCACTGGGTGTCCGTGGCCCACCTACGGAACTCCGAACAGAATTCCTCCGCCGGACGATCTCCCTGCTGGATCCTACGTAACTTAGACTCAGCAAGGGAGATCCGATCTGGGTCATCATATACGAGTCCCAGGGCAGCGAAAAACCTATCCACTGACTGGAGAGCCGAGGAACCCGGGGGAAGAGAGAACGCCCAAGATTGTGGGTCCCCTTGTAGGAGCGAGATGACAATTCCCACCCTTTGTTCTTCACTCCCCGATGACCGAGGCCGCAGCCGAAAGTACAATTTACATGCCTCCCGGAAAACAAAAAACTTGTCCCGCCCCCCAGTGAACCTATCAGGGAGAGCTACTTTAGGTTCTGGTCCGGCTTGCTCCTGAGGATGCCAAACCTTGGACCTAACGTCCGCCAGCTCCATGGACAAACTCTGCAATTGCCGAGCTAGACCGGCTACTGGATCCATAGTAGCTGGAGAAAAACTAAGTGGGTCGGTGAAAATGTCACGCTGTCTCTGTATACTGGAGGTAGGGGGCCTAAGCTGACCCTAAGCTGGGGCCCTGACTAATCCCTCAACCTGGAGGTACTGTTAAAGGTACAGAGGTCCAGGCCGCCAGCGTAACCCCTACCTCCTGAAGATCCCTGCACCTCAGTAATCTAGTCCTGAGAAGGACCCCGATCACAACCAAAGGGAACAAGAAATAATATGCCCAAACACAGTATTTAGACGAACGAGACAGTACAAGGGAAAAACCAAAACCACCTTGCATACAAACAACTTCTCAACTACAACAGAGGGAAAACCAACGGGAAAGGAGATAAATGATAAAGCGAGGAAAGGGAAAAAACACTTCCAAATACACTTATCTCAGCAACTCCAAACACCACGATCCGCTCTGTCAGTCTGAATGAAATGCTGCGAGAAGTCAGGCTGTGTACTCGTGACGATCTTCGTGGCAACACACCCGTGACACCATGCCAGCATCAGCAGGGGCAGAAAAACTACGAGCCTGACCACCACCAGCATGCTCAGGCTGCAAAGCACCCGACTAGTTGGGCCCAATGCCAGGGTCCAGAAACAGTGTCTGGGGGTGAAACCACTGCCTCTTCTCCTGTTGTATGTGCATGCAAAGCCTCTGTCCATGATGCAGGCAAAGATGCTTCCCTATCTGCACCTGTCGTTGCACACTTGCAACCATCACCATCAGCAATCATGTCCACGTCCGTATACCAGCACAGTGTTCAGTTTTCCCTACCCCAGTCCTTTTAACGCACAACACTAAGCTGCTACATTTCTCAACTGCTTGAATTGTAAAAGTTGCCTTTTAGGTTTGCAGAGACGCAAGCTTTCCTCCATCTCATGGTGGCAGCCGTCCCTTGGTACACAGTCCCCAGCCACCACTATTTCTCCCGGTGTGCCGTCCCCGCCTTACACAAGCACGTGTCCCAGAACCTTACCCGTGCCCTCAACAATGCAGTTACTGGGAAGGCCCACCTAACCACAGACACATGGACAAGTGCTTGTGGCAAAGGACTATAAATCTCACTGATGGCACACTGGGTTAATATTGTGAAACCCAAGACCCAGTCGGACCCTGCGACTGAATACATCCTCCAGAAGCTGAGGGTTGCAGGCCCTGGGTCAATCAGGGTTGCCCCACCATTCTACAGCTCCTGCACCTCCTCCTATTCAGCCTCCATCTCCAAAATGACCTCATCAATCGGAAACTGGAAGCACTGCAGCACTAACTAGGCCAAGTGGCTACAGGGTGTGTTCAAGCTAATATGCTTAGGTGACGAACCCCACACCGCTGCAGAGTTGTTTACAGCTGTAACAGAGCAGGCAGATCTGTGGCCCTCACCGCTGAACCTACAGCCAGGCATGGTCTTGTGTGACAATGTTTGGAACTTTGTGGCAGCTCTGAAGCCTGGCAACCTCACACATGTACCATGCCTGGCCCATGTGCTCAACTTAGTGGTTCAGCGGTTTCTCAAAGCCTACCCACATCTGCCTGAGATGCTTGTGAAAGTATACCACGTGTGTGCCCATTTCAGAAAGTCAGATATAGGTTCTACCACCCTCGCTGTGCTTCAGCAGCGTTTGCAGCTTCCAGTCACTGACTGGTGTGTGATGTCACCACGCATTGGAACTCAATGTTGCATATGTTGGGAAGGATTTGTGAGCAGCAAAGGGCAGCTGTTGAGTACCAGCTTCAACACGCCCGTCGGTATTCAGGTCAGCCTCCGCACATAAGAGCTGATGCGTGGGCATGGGTGTCTGACATCTGTGCCATCCTCCAAAACTGTGAGGACTCCATCAAGGTGGTGAGCGGCAATGACGCCATATTTAGCATCACCATCCCACTTCTCTGTCAACTGAAATGCTCACTGCTCACAATTAAAGAGGAGGCATTGCAGGCGGAGCACAATGAGATGGAGCAAGGAACTATGCAGAGTGATGCCACACAGCCCAGCCTCATCTCATTTTAACGCGGATTGAGTGATAATGAGGAGGAGGAAAAGGAGGAGGAACAGGAGCTGTTTTCCTGCGCCACAGATGGTACTACCCACACAACATTCATACCATTTGTTCAGCATGGATAGCCCAAGGAAGAGGGAGAATGAGGAGGAGGACCAGGAGAAGGATGAGCAGGAGGATAGCATGGACAGTCATCCTCTTGGTAAGGACAGGGAAGTCTTGTCTGTTGGCAATCTGGCACACATGGCTGACTTTATATTCCGCTGTCTTTCCCGAGACCCTCTTGTTGTACGCATTTTGGGAGACAGTAATTACTGGTTGGTCACACTTCTAGACCCACGCTACAAGCAGAACTTTCTATCTCTCCTTCCTGTGGCGGAGAGGTCTAATAAAATGTTGCAGTACCAGAAGGCCCTTGTTGAAGAATTATTAATAAAATTCACAGGTGACAACGACGGCGGCAGAGGTCACAGTTCCTTGGACAACCAAGGAGTACAGGCGAGGGAGAAACAAACCAGATGCAGTAGAGGCAGTGGAACACTGTCAAAGGTATGGGACAGTTTTTTCAGCCCCTCCCAGCACCCAGGCCCTGATGCGCGGGGTACTCTGATAAGGAGGGAAACATTTTGGAAGATGCTGAAGGAGTACCTTGGCGACCGTATCGGCATCCTCTGTGATTCCTCTGTGCATTATAACTATTGGATATCCAAACTGGACACGTGGCATGAAATGTGTCTCTACGCCTTGGAGGTCCTGGCTTGCCCTGCTGCTAGCATTTTGTCAAAGGGAGTTTTTAGTGCCGCCAGGGGTATTATAACTGATAGGCACATCCGCCTGTCAACTGAAAATGCTGACAGGCTGACTCTTATCAAAATGAACCAGGGCTGGATTGGGTCAGACTTCTCAACACCACCGGATGATAGCAGCGGAACATAAAGTCAAATCCAGTGGTTCACACCCAGACATGGGTATACGCTTCATGATTTTGTCTATTTTATGTCACCCTCCTCCTTCTCCTTATCCTCATCCTCCACCACCATATTAACAGGGTGACCATCATGCAACATCCACATAATTTTTTTTAAGGGTGTTTATGATGTGATGCCCATAGGAGCTATTTTTCGAGGCCTTCCTCTAATATTCTGTATGTTATATAGTATGTTCACATATACAGTATGTTCATGTATACCCCCCAGGCGTAAATGTTTTTCAGTTAAATAAAGAGTAAGCCTGCACCACATTCTAAATGCATAATGACCGCACCTACATCTTAACGGCAGTTACATATATCATAAACTTGCGGTGCCAGCTTTAAAATGCAGAAACAGTAGTCCAATTGAAAGGAGGTGATGGAAAGCTGCGCTCACCGTTTATTTAAAAATAAGAGTCCTTTATTCCATATTCGGATAAAATTGATGGAAAGTAGGGAGTGCGGGGAGGAGGTGGACGACAGCTGTTTCACGCTCTAACTAGCGCTTCTGCGGGTCCATGTGAAACAGCTGTCGTCCGCCTCCTCTCCGCACTCTCTGCTTTCCATTCATTTTATCCGAATATGAAATAAAGGACTCTTATTTTTACATAAACTGTGAGTGCAGCTTTTTATCACCTCTTTTCAATTGTACGTTTTTCAGCCTATGCACTTAGTGCATGGGCATTACCAGTATAAGAAACCCACTCCTTAATAATAAGAACATTTTTTTTAATGAGGCCCTCCTCTATGTCTATTCAAAGGGTTATTGGAGCACATCCTTATTTTTGGCAGCCCTTGCAGTCACTGCATATGCAATAACAGTATAGGAGACCCACTTCTTTATAATGGGAACATTTTTATTCCTGAGACCCTCCTCTATGTCTCTTCAAAGGGGTTTGGAGTGTGTCCTAATTTTTGACAGCCCTTTCAGTCACTGTATACGCAATAACAGAATAGTAGACCCACTCTTTAATAATGGAAAATACATTTTTAACTAAGGCCCCCCATTGCGTCTCTTCAAATTGGTGTTGGAGTGCGTCCTAATTTTTGCCTGCCCTTGAACCTGCTGCATATGCAATACCAGTATAAGAGACCCACTCCTATGTTGTATGTTGCAGTACCAGATGGCCCTTGTTGAAGAATAATTAAAAAAATCCCATCTGACACATCTGACAATGCTGGCGGCAGATGTCACAGTGTCTTGGACAACCAAGGAATACAAGCATGGGAGAAAAAAAGCAGATGCAGGAGAGGAAGGAAAATGCTGTCAAAGGTCTGGGACAGTTTTCTCAGACCCTCTCAGCTCCTAGGCCATGATGCGTGGGTTACTCTGACAAGGAGTGAAAAGGTTTGGAAGATGCTGAAGGAGTACCTTGGTGACCGTACCAGCATCCTCCATGATTCCTCTGTTCCTTACAACTATTGGGTATCCAAGCTGGACACATGGCAATAACTGTCTCCCTACGCCTTGGAGGTCCTGGCCACTAGAGTTTTGTCAGAGATGGTTTTTAGTGCCACCGGGGGTATTATAACATATATGCACTAACAGTATAGGAGACCTACTCCTTAATAATGGGAAGGCCAATTCAAATCGATTCTATATTCTACAATATTACCTCTCTTATCTGAAATTTGTTTACAGGTGAGCTATCGCAGTATGGGTAGCATATTACACCAATCCAGCCAGGTATTATTGCCTCATACTGCGTACTGCTGCTGCTGCAAAAAAAAAAAAAAAAATCTATTCTATTCACTATTGATAACTCTGTTACCTTGCACCTGTCTCTATTGTAAATACAGCTATCCTCAGCTGGAGATAAGTGTTGTTCATTGTCATCAAATATATCTCTTCCACAGTGCTTAACTTAATAGTTTTCATGCACGCATTGACCGATTCATAATTTTGAACGGTGATCTGTAATTAGAAATTGATGAAAGCAGACAGGGTTGCTTGCATTCCTTCACAGTTTGGTGGTGAAAAGTACCAAAAAAACCTCTCGGGAGCCAGTTAAACTCTATTTTTTACTGTATGATATTACCTCTATTATCTGACATTTGTACACGGGTGACCTATAGCATTTGGGATAGTGTCTTACAGGCATCTAGTCAGAGATTATTGTAGTATACTGCATGCTGACAAAAAAATATCTTCTCCCTATTGATAACGCTGGATTGATGTTATTATTAGTGTTGAGCGAGCATGCTCGACACTGCTCGGTACTCCCCCGAGCATCACGCTACTCGGGATGTTCGGCGAGCACGGAGCATTTCTGGATTACTCGGGCGGGAGCTCGGGTCTCTGCCCTGCATGTTTGGCGCTCTTTACAGAGCCAATGAACATGCAGGGATTGCCAGCCAGTCACTGTAATGCCACAGCCATGTTATTTGTGGGCATTACAGTGATTGGCTGGCCGCACAGCGTCACCTCGAGTATTTAAAACCGGGCGCCGCCATCTTGGACACAGTCGCTCTGGATCAGACAGTGTAGGGACAGCGCTGCTGATTTAGGGAGAGATATATCCTGCAAAATAGTTAGTGTAGAGTCTGTAAAGGCTGCCAGATCAAACAAACAGTCCTTCTCAGGACTAATATCCATCCCAGATATCAGGCAGGCAGGCAGGCAGGCTGTATAGGAGATGCAGTGGTTATACCAGCAAACGCTGCATTACAGTCCTGTGTGCTCCTGTTGCTGAAATTGCTGAACTTAGCTCCAGGTCTCAGGGGCCAGGAAAAATCCTTTTTTTTTCATCTAAATCCTCTTTTTTTTTTCCTCCTTCACACTGTACAAATACCCGTCTTATTAACCTTTTGGTGTCCCCCCCCAAAAAAAAAAATGTGTCTCTGATTTTTCAGACACAAATATATCTGTTGAAAATAGTGTGGTGTAGGTCAGAGAAATAGAAGTGTGGTTTTGCAGTTCCATGGGCCATTTGTATCTAAAAAAACAGTTTGAGTGTGTCGCTCACTGTTCAGCCGCAAATATATATATTTAAAAAAGTCTGGTATACATCAGTAAATTATAACTGTTGTTTTGCTGTTCCACAGTAAAAAATCTCTATTATCCTGTTTTTGGCATTTTTTGCCGTAAAAAAAAAATAATAGAGTCTCCCTAATTTTTCAGACACAAATATATCTGTTGAAAATAGTCTGGTGTAGGCCAGAGAGACAGAAGTGTGCTTTTGCTGTTCCACGGTAAAAAATCTCTATTATCCTGCTTTTGGCATTTTTTGCCGTAAAAAAAAAAAAATAGTGTCTCCTGATTGTTCAGACACAAATATATCTATTGAAAATAGTCTGGTGTAGGCCTGAGAAATACAAGTGTGGTTTTGCAGTTCCACGGGTCAAATCTCTGTATTATCCACTTTTGGGCCATTTGTATCTAAAAAAAAACAGTTTGAGTGTGTCGCTCACTGTTCAGCCGCAAATATATATATTTAACCCTAGAACGCATGACCATAAAAATCTACACTTTCACATACCTGGGGCCTTTTAGGCCCGTGTGCAAATAACATGGAATAACTCAAACAAAAATAATTTTCAAAGTTTATTTGAAAATTGCAAAGTAAGGATGCATTCGCACTAGCGCTGGTGTCTGCCAGGAGGAGATCTCTAATGGATCTGACCTCCTGGTGACCCCAGCTAAGGCTGGCGGAATCCCTGCATTCCAGCAGCCTTAACTGGAGTTACCAAGAGATCAGATCCATTACGGATCACCTCCTGGCAGACCCCAGCGCCAGTGGGAACGCAGCCTAAGATGTGAATAATTCAAAACATTATTATGTGCAAAAAAAAACAAAATAGTAACTGAACGGGCTAAAAACGCCCAATATACGCATTCGATGTAACTCTTTATAATGATGTTTTTTTGTCTAAAAGTTTTTTATATAAAAGTTGCAGTAAACATGCTGCAGGAATATCTCTTTTCAAAGGTTCCTTTTCTACTTTACTAATGACTGCATAAACAACTTTCACACGTTATCTGTTCGGAAGAATGCTCCTTGCACACATTTTGTCCACAAGTAGTACAGACACGCTCGGATTTCCTGTCCTTCTTTGCTGGACAAATATAACATCGCTTTCTTTTTTTATCTCTTGGCTCTGGATGTTCCTGAAAATGTATACCACATCGGACCGTAGCTTCTGTTGTTTGCCTTTGTAAGCATTTTGTTCTGCTTCTCTCCATCATGTTAGGCATTAAAAGTTCATAGCAAAGTTCTGTCAAGTATATTCGTCTCTTGTCCTTTCTGTTGGCATGGAATTCTGGATGAGTCTCACTATAAATGACGCGCCCCCTGGGCCATGTTAGGGGAATACCCGGAGCCGGATCTGTTGGGGATAGTAGTCCTCGTGGCGGTGACCCGGTCCGTGCCCAGGGTGTCAAACTAAGTGGCGATGTTTTCAGTGGCAGATGTGATATTGTTCGACTACGCCACCCGTTGAATGCGGTTACGAAACCGCCGCTGCAGGGCAGACCGCTGAGGCCGGTGGTACGGTCGTGCAGCGTGGATGGTATAACCCCCAACGGGAGGGGTATGGCCTCAGGGCAGCGGACGTGGATGATGAAACACTCAGAGACGGTGCGGTGTAATTCAGGGTCTTTACTGGTGGCAAAGATAGACCCTCCCGGAGTGCTGGCTAGCGATCGGGGCCTGGTCAGTCCGTGAGCAGATGGGATCTCCCCTGGCCAGGCGGAGTTGTAGGCCTCCCCAACTAATTGTACTCTTCTGGCTACCTTGCTAGAGGCGGGTAAAAGTAGCCCACGTCCCTGAGTGTACCGTGTGGTGCTCACCCGTATGGCCGGTGACTCGGGGCCTTCTGGTAGCTTCCGCTTCACGACGGCGGTGCTGGTCCCTTGCGTGTGACCGTGCCTTCGGGTTTCTTGGCCAGAGGACCTGAAATCCCCTGCCGGTCGGTTTCTGCTGCTGGGTAAAGATTAGTCCCCACAGCCTCGGACTCCGGGTCCGGTGAGAACTCTTCAATCAGGGCGAGCTCTACAGCTTCCAGCCCCTGACCTCTTTTAGCACGGCTCCCACAGAGCTCCTGATCTCTCTTTCCCTATAGCTGCCTCACTCCAGACTGTGTCTCTGTCTGGGACTCCTCTTCTTCTCTTTCTCTCCTCTCTAACCCTGCCTCAGCCCCAGTTTATATAGGGGAAGTTCTTCCCCTCCCAGGACTGGGCAGGAGGTGTGGCATGCTTAGGATTCCTGACCAGGAGACCTCCCACCTGCTCTCAGACGTAATATTGCTATTACTGTGGAAACCAGACCCCTGGGGTGCCACATTCCCCCCTAGTAAAATTTAGTACTCCGGGACTAACATATTTTTTTTTTTTTTTTTTTAAACATAACAAGTTATAAACAGAAACAGTACAATAAAGAAAACCACATTAGGATGGTCACGGCGTGTCCGCAACCGGGTGCAGTTTTTGAAGAAAACAAGGGTGTCCATTTCACCAAAGAACAGGGAGCCGTAACCAGGTAGGGGTCTGTCCTACCCCGAGTCTTTAACAGTCTTAGTCCTTTCCTGGGTTACGCTCGAAACATATATACAAAGGATTCCGGATAATCCATAAAAGACACCTATAAAACAACTAGAAATACATAATTATTTACAAGCAACTATAAACAGGTACATACAAATAAAACAGTCTAAACACTTTAGATCCTCCAACGTACGGGCAACTGGCCTTTAGTGGCCCTAGTAGACCTACGGAGCTCACTAACTGGTCCTGCACTACAGGGTGTAGGAGCTGTTGAAGGTATTCTGGGCAGCTGTCTACGGACTCTTTGGCTCACTAGGGGCACGGCAGGCTCACTATAAGCAGAGGGTCGATTCTCCTGGTCTGCTTGTGTGGGGTCTTCTGCCTCCTGGACCGGCTGCTCTTCCAGCTCTACCTGTTTTTCCGTAGGCACTTGGGATTCTGGCTGGAGGAAGGTGAGGACGGGTACCACAACAGCGCCATTTACTTGTGTCCAAGACCGAGGGAAGTCTCCGAGTACAGTACTGACCATCTCTTCCCTTTCCTCTGCGGGTCGAGGGTTTTCTTGATCTTCTTCAGGGTTTCGTAGCTGCTCGGGACACTTCTTCAGGTGATCTCGGGAGACAATGGCTGTGGTTTCTCCTCCATCCTTACTGATTGTGCAGACTTTCGGGTTTTCATGGCTTGAGGGCAGTACGGTGTACGGGTCCTTTTCCCACTGGTCGTCCAACTTGTGGAGCCGTCTCTTCCTCTTCAAGACCTGCTCTCCAGGTACCAGGGGAACAGCGGGAGCATACTGGTTGTAAATCTTCTCCTGTCTTTCTCTTGCTTGACAGAGACTTCGCTCAACGCTCTCCTGTACTTTCCGGTACCGCTGCTGCCTCTCTGTGTCCCAGTCTGCTTCTGGTGAAGTGTCCTCGGGTGTCAGGACTCCCATATCCAGATCAACAGGCAGCTTACCAGGTCTTGCTCTCATTAGGTAAGCCAGGGTACAGTTGGTAGAACCTACAGGGATGTGGTTGTATAGGTCCACCAGATCAGGCAGTTTCTCAGGCCACAGACTGCATTCTTCCAGGGGCAATGTTTTCAGAAGGTCTATCACCACCTGGTTCATCTTCTCGCAGAGTCCATTGGTTTGCGGATGATAGGGTGTTGTTCTTATCTTCCGGCAGCCATACAGGGTGCAGAACTCCTGGAAGACTTCCGCTTCAAAGGCAGGTCCTTGGTCCGTCAGCACCTGCTCTGGGTATCCGTGTGGACGGCAGAAGTGCTGCTGGAAGGCTCTAGCTGCTGTTTGAGCCGTTAAGTCCTTGACGGGGACTACAACCAAGAACCGGGAGTAGTGATCCATGATGGTTAACGCATAGACGTAGCCACTTCTGCTGGGGGTCAGTTTTACATGGTCCAAGGCTACCAGTTCCAACGGCTGCCTGGTGACGATGGACTGCAGGGGAGTCTTCTGGCTGGCACGGTCCTTCCTTCTGAGGTTGCATGGGCCACAGTCTCTGCACCACCTCTCGATGGTTCCTCTCATGCCTACCCAGTGGAACCGCCCGCGCAGCAGGAACTCCAGCTTCTTCCATCCGAAGTGCCCAGCTCCGTCATGGTATGCCTCCAGTACCATAGCCGCGTCTCTTTTCGGCACCACCACTTGCCAGATCAGTTCATGCGTCCGGGAGTTAACCATTCTGTGGCACAACTTCCCCCTGTAAAGGAACAGTCGACTCTTCTCAACCCACAGTTGCTTGGTTTCCTCCGGAGCGTCTGGGTCAAGGCGGGCATCTGGCTGAGTCAGCATCTCCTTCACCAGTCGGACAGCGGGGTCACTGTCCTGCGCTTCCGCCCAGTTGTAATGAGGTAAGGGGTTAAACGTAGCGGATTGCTTACCCCTTACACGGTGGGAATACTGGATAGTCCCATGACGGTGGAACGCGGGGAGTTCAACTTCTTCCAGTTCCTCTGGATCTTCCCCTACGTCCGGTAGGTTTGGCATTCTGGACAAGGCATCCGCGTTGGTATTGGAGCGTCCTGCCCGGTATTTGATCGTAAATTCATAGTTGGACAGACGGGCCATCCATCTCTGCTCCAGGGCACCGAGTCTTGCAGTGTCCAGATGTGTCAACGGGTTGTTATCCGTGTACACGGTGAACCGGGAAGAGGCGAGGTAGTGCCTAAAGCGTTCGGTGACTGCCCACACCACTGCCAGGAACTCTATCTTGAATGAGCTGTAATTCTCAGGGTTTCTTTCGGTGGGTCGTAGTTTTCGGCTGGCGTAAGCAATTACCCGTTCTTTCCCCTGCTGGATCTGGGACAGTACGGCTTCTAGCCCGATGTTACTTGCGTCGGTGTAGAGGATAAAGTGCTGGCTGTAATCAGGGTACGCCAGGATTTCATCCCCCGTGAGGGCCATCTTCAGATGGCGGAAGGACTCTTCTTCCAGCTTCTCCCATCTGAAGGGCGGCTTCTGGTTCTTGGCCTTCCTGGACTGGCCTATCAGGAGGTCCTGCATAGGAGCTGCCTTTCTGGTGAAACCGGGAATGAACCTTCGGTAGTAGCCTACCAACCCGAGGAACTGCCGCACTTCCTTTACGCTGGAGGGTCTTGGCCATTCCTTAATCGCGGTGATCTTATCAGGGTCGGGAGCCACTCCGTCAGCACTCACCATGTGTCCCAGGTACTGCACTTTTGGTTTTAGCAGGTGACACTTCGACGGTTTCACCTTCAGACTGTAGTTTGCCAGGGCTTCAAACACTTCCGCCAGGTGTTTCAGGTGGTCCTCGTAGGTTTTGGAATAAACTATAACATCGTCCAGGTACAGCAGGACCGTCTCAAAGTTCCGGTGTCCCAGACAGCATTCCATCAATCGTTGGAAGGTTCCTGGTGCGTTGCAGAGTCCGAACGGCATGCAGGTAAACTCACTAAGTCCCATCGGGGTGGTGAATGCGGTCTTCTCCCGGTCCGCCTCTGCTACAGGAACCTGCCAGTACCCACTAGTGAGATCCAAAGTGGAGAAGAAGTTAGCAGATTTTAAAGCAGCCAAAGACTCCTCTATCCTTGGTAAGGGGTACGCATCTTTGTGTGTGATACGGTTGATTTTCCGGTAATCTACACACATTCTCATGGTGTTGTCTTTCTTTTTAACCAAGACTAGTGGAGCTGCCCAGGGGCTACAGCTATCCCTGATTACCCCAGCCTCCTTCATGTCTCTAAGCATCCCCTTGGCGTGTTGGTAGTGTGCAGGGGGTACGGGACGATACCTCTCCTTTATGGGAGGATGGTCTCCCGTGGGGATGTGATGTTCCACTCCCTTCACTCGCCCGAAGTCTAGCGGGTGTTTACTGAACACTCTCTCGTATTCCTGGATCACCCGGTAGACTCCCTGCTTTTGGTGAGCGGGTGTGGAGTCAGTACCCAAATGCAATTGCTGACACCAGTCCTCCATTTGTTGTTTAGAGCCGTTACCTTCCTCTGGATGAGATGGAGGCAAGGGTTCCACGGACTGTACAGAATTTTGGTTGATGGTATACAATTTGGCTAGCGTAGCATACCGGGGCAGGTACACTTCCCTCTTCCCGATATTTATTATGCGAACGGGCACCCTCCCATGGCGTACATCAACCACCCCCCGTGCCGTCAAAATGGTGGGCCTACTATCTGAGTAGACTGGTTCTACCATTGCCTGGTAATCTCTGCCTCTCAGACCAATAGCTGCCCGGCACCAAATCATCATTTCACTTTTCGGGGGCATGGCAATAGGGAAAGGGTCACACATTCTCACGCTACCAATGTCACCACCGGAGAGTTCCACCTGTTGCCGTCGCATCAGTGCCCGGATCTCTTTTTGGAGCACTCGCTGCTGGCCGGAACTGGCGTTCTTGGCAACCTGCTGTAAAATGAGAATCACCTCTGCAAGACAATTTTCAATCACATTAGTTCCTAGAGTTATCTTTGGGTGACTCTCGCGCTTGTCAATGTCCAAAATGATCAGTCCCTGTGCTGCCAGTTCGACTTTACCAATTTTAATGGTCACCTCTTTAAATCCGATCTGTGGCACGGGCTGACCATTGCTGGCGATGATACTCAAGTCGTCGTCAGGGTAGCGGGTTATATCCGAGTCATTCCAGTACTGCTTGAAGAGCACGTACGGGATGGTGGTGACCTGTGACCCGGTGTCCAGTAGGGCACTCATAGGAATGCCATCCAGTACCACAGGCAAGACTGGACGTCCTCCCACGTATTTGTCATGCCAGTTCGATGGGCCTGGTGATCTTATTCCTGGGGGTTGGCCCTCTACCCCAGGTTGTGCCAGTTTAAAGGACAGTACCTTGCCATATGTCCGGGTTGATTGCAGCGGCGGCAGATGGGTTGTCCGTCCTCGTTGTATCGGTCGCTGGGTCTTCCTCTGGCCGGTGGGGTCCTCCTTGGTCGGCGCCACGGGATATCCTCCGGTCCGGATGCCAGCTGGATCTTCCCTGGAGTAGAAACCTGTAAAGACTGCACAGTTCGGGTTAGCGCAGCAACGCTTTTAGTTAGCTCTTGGACCTGATGGTGCAGGTCTGTAGCCGGGCCATTGTTTAAAGCCTGCGCATTAGCTCCCACAGGCCCTGCCGACAAGGGCGCCGTCTCCTGGTGGTAAATGGTAGCAGGGCGTTTGTGGGTCACAGTGCCACCTGGTGCCGGTTCTCGGAGCACCCGGATGGCTCTGTCCTTGAACTGTGCAAAGTCCAGATGAGGGTCCTGTAAGGCCATTGCCCGCAACTGGGTTCGGTGGGCATTGCAATGTAGACCCTCTATAAATTGTTCAGTCAACAACTTGTCTTCGTTTCCCAGGCCGTCAGGGTCGGCCTGCTTAATGGCTCTCAGGGCCTCTTGTAGGTTTAGTGCATAGTCCCTTATATTCTCATGTGCTCGCTGCTTGCACCCGTAGAATCTAAGCTTGATCTCGGCTGAGGTACGGGTATCAAAGGTGTCCTTCAGCCGGGCTAGTATCTCTGCGACAGTCCTCCTCCTCCCGAGTGGCCAGGACTTTACCTCCCTTTGGGCTGCCCCTGTTAATTGAGCCACCAGGATGCTCACTTTTTGCTCCTCTGTGAGGGGGTACACCTGGAAGAGGCTATCCAGCTTTTCTCTGAAGTCAGTTAGGGTATGTGACTCCCCTGAGTACTGGGGTAGCCAGGCTGCCCCCGGGATATAGGGCATGGTGAAAGGTATGACCGCAGCAGCGGTGGCGCTGGAGGCGGCTGTGGCGGTGAAGCTCTCCTCCGTATCCGACATCCTCCTCCCCCCTAATGGACCGTGGCCTACCTTGCGATGATCCTCTTCCGTAGGCCGCAGCTCCGCAGTCGATCGTCAGGGTTGAGGACCTTCCGTCGCACTCCTGTGACGTCGGCGTCTGCTGGGCTCCTTCCAGGACCTTACGCAACGTCCGGACGTGAGGCGGGGCTTCAGTTCTCGCGGGCTTTCGGAGTCCACGCCCCTCTTCTTCCCGCGCGGCGTCCTCAAGATGGCGTCCAATGGCGGGAAAACTCCACGGATGGCGGGAAGAAGGCAGAAGATGGCGTCGGATGGCGGGAATCTTCACCACAGGTAAGTTTAACAGTCTTTTTCAGGCACGCAGTACCCGGTGGTTGCGGGCACGAAATCCTGCCGACTACGCCAAAAGTTGACGCGCCCCCTGGGCCATGTTAGGGGAATACCCGGAGCCGGATCTGTTGGGGATAGTAGTCCTTGTGGCGGTGACCCGGTCCGTGCCCAGGGTGTCAAACTAAGTGGCGATGTTTTTAGTGGCAGATGTGATATTGTTCGACTACGCCACCCGTTGAATGCGGTTACGAAACCGCCGCTGCAGGGCAGACCGCTGAGGCCGGTGGTACGGTCGTGCAGCGTGGATGGTATAACCCCCAACGGGAGGGATATGGCCTCAGGGCAGCGGACGTGGATGATGAAACACTCAGAGACGGTGCGGTGTAATTCAGGGTCTTTACTGGTGTCAAAGATAGACCCTCCCGGAGTGCTGGCTAGCGATCGGGGCCTGGTCAGTCCGTGAGCAGATGGGATCTCCCCTGGCCAGGTGGAGTTGTAGGCCTCCCCAACTAATTGTACTCTTCTGGCTACCTTGCTAGAGGCGGGTAAAAGTAGCCCACGTCCCTGAGTGTACCGTGTGGTGCTCACCCGTATGGCCGGTGACTCGGGGCCTTCTGGTAGCTTCCGCTTCACGACGGCGGTGCTGGTCCCTTGCGTGTGACCGTGCCTTCGGGTTTCTTGGCCAGAGGACCTGAAATCCCCTGCCGGTCGGTTTCTGCTGCTGGGTAAGGATTAGTCCCCACAGCCTCGGACTCCGGGTCCGGTGAGAACTCTTCAATCAGGGCGAGCTCTACAGCTTCCAGCCCCTGACCTCTTTTAGCACGGCTCCCACAGAGCTCCTGATCTCTCTTTCCCTATAGCTGCCTCACTCCAGACTGTGTCTCTGTCTGGGACTCCTCTTCTTCTCTTTCTCTCCTCTCTAACCCTGCCTCAGCCCCAGTTTATATAGGGGAAGTTCTTCCCCTCCCAGGACTGGGCAGGAGGTGTGGCATGCTTAGGATTCCTGACCAGGAGACCTCCCACCTGCTCTCAGACGTAATATTGCTATTACTGTGGAAACCAGACCCCTGGGGTGCCACATAAACAATATAGGTATTGAGGTCTGACACATCTAGCATATTATAAAAAAGAACTACATGCCAACGTTTTGTCTGTCTCTTGCACGTATACTCTCCAATCATTTCGTCCATTTTGTCCACTCCTCCTTTGGTTTTATTATAATGCAAGATGATTTCGGGTTTCTGTTTCCTGTTATTGGTGTCCATACTTCCATCACGGTGCATTGTACTCAGTAATATCACAGATTTTTCTTTCATAGCTTTATAAGACACCATTGTCGCTTGATTGCAGAAACCAAATACTCTATCATAAAGTTGTCGATGTTGATTGTGCTTCATGATTGGAGGAATTTCTCTGCGGTTTTGCTTCATTCTACCAACAAGTGTAAGCTGTTTCTGACACAAAAAATTGCCCAGTTCAAGATTGGTGAAGTAGTTGTCCATTGTTATATTTTTTCCAGAATGGAAAATTGGTTTTGCAAGTGTTTTTACTACGTCAGAACATAGGTCTTTCTGGACTGGAGCGTCAACATCTTTGCCACAGTAAATCAGACCATTCATTCCATAATAGCTTATAGAATCAGACATCCAGAAAATTTTAATACCATATTTAGCAGGTTTGCTGGGCATATACTGAATGAAATTGCAACGTCCCCTAAATGCAAGAAGTTGCTCATTCACTGTCACTAGAATGGTAATGCTTAGTACAGTTCTTGATAAAAAGATTCCAGATGTAGCTAATGGGGGCTAATTTATCTGTTTCCAACCTGACAGGACGAGTTCTCTTGTCATCAAAACGAAGGCTTCTCCGAATATCCTCAAATCTATTGACTGACATTGTAGCTTTGTAATGTGGATCTGAAAAAGGGTTCATAAAGAGTTCTCTGATAGGAACATCGTATGATTTTGTACTCCCTGCCAGAAGAGTAAGGCCAATATAAGGCAGAATTCACACTCTTCATAGCAACAGCAGAGTCATAAAGACTGAGTCAAAGTCTTCCCCAGCAACAGTGAAGACAAAAATACTTAGGATCACATGTAAACCTAGTACGGGCCTAAAAGGCCCCAGGTATGTGAATATGGGGTATTCACAAAAAAAGAGTTGTTATACCGAAATGCCTGTAACATAGAAATAAATGAACAACTGGAAATGACAAACAACTATATACCTGAGGAATACATAGAGTTTCAAAATTCTAACTAAAGTAATCTTGCAGAAAATAGAAAACAATTAACAGGGCGGGCCTGCGAGGCCCCAGGTATGCGTTCTAGGGTTAAAAAAGTCTGGTATACACCAGTAAATTATAGCTGTGGTTTTGCTGTTCCAGGGTAAGAAATCTCTTTTATTCAGCTTTTGGTATTTTTTCCGTAAAGAAAACAGTAATAGTTTCTCCCTGATTGTTCAGATTGTTTAAAAGAGTCGGGTGTAGGCCAGAGAAATAGAACTGTGGTTTTCCTCTTCCACGGTTCTAATCTACTTTTTATTACCCTTTTTCCATTGATAGTGCGAGTGTAAGCTATTTTACTTCCTTTACAATGGGCATGGCGTGTGGCAAGGCACGTGGAACTGGACGTTCTGGTGATGGTGCGTGCAGAGGACGGGGCCGTGGCCAAGGTGAAAATGTGCCACAACCAACAGCCACATCTTCTCGCTCCCACTTCTTGACCGAATTACTAGGGAAGCACAGAACAACACCAGTATTGCGAACTGATCAGTGTGAACAGGTTATTAATTGGATAGCAGATAATACTTCCAGTTACCTGGGCACCACCACCTCCGGCCTCTCTTCCACACGGTCGACTCTTAGTAGCCGTGAGTCTCGACGACATACTCCTCCTCACCCTGATGCTCCTTCCTCCCACCATGCCGAGTGTCGTCAGACAGCAACTGATCCCACACTTGGACACCCTGAAGAGCTGTTCACTGGTCCATTTCCAGATTTGTGCCCCTCGCCTGCTCCGATTGAAGTGGTGGAAGAGGAGATCCCATGTAGCGATGCCCAAATATTTGAACAGCCACAGCCACAGGAAGTCAACGCTGTCAATTTGTCACAAGAGGTGGATCATGACGAGACACAATTGCCAGGAAGTGAGGAGGAGGATCGTGGTGCGCAAGTGGAAGAGGAGGAGGTGGTGGATGATCTAGTAACTGACCCAACGTAGCAGAAGGAAATGCAGAGTGAGGCCAGCTGGACACAGGGGGAGGGAGGCAGAGTACCCCAACAGGCAGGAAGAAGCAGTGTGGTGGCCGCAGACAGAAGGCGGACAACCGTTTCCCGTAACACCAACACGAGGGACGTTGCCAGTACAACCGGCAGGTCTTCCAGAGTCTGGAATTTTTTTAAAGACTCTGCTGATAACCCCAAAAAGGCCATTTGTAGCACCTGCCATGCCAGCATCAGCAGGGGTGACAAAACTACCAGCCTGACCACCACCAGCATGATCAGGCACATGGCAGCAAAGCACCCGACTTTGTGGGGCGAACCCCAGGGTCCACAACCATTGTCAGCGGGTGTCACCACTGCTTCTTCCACTGTTGTGCATGCAATAGAACCCCCTGTTGTGTGTGCAAGGCAATCCCCTGTCCATACTGCATGCAAAGATGCCCCCTCCTCTCAGTCTTCACTTTTTATGGCAGTTTCTCAAGATACAGCATCAACGTCCACGTCCACGTCGCACCGCAGCGTTCAATTGTCCATATCCCAGACCTTTGAACGAAAGCGGAAATTCGAAGCTAACGCCCCACAGGCCACAGTCCTAAATTCGCACATTTCACGACTGCTTGAGTTGGAAATGCTGCCTTTTAGGCTGGTGGAGACGGAATCCTTCCGCAACCTTATGGCGGTGGCCGTCCCTCGGTACTCGGTCCCCAGCCGACACTATTTTGCCCAGTGTGTCATCCCCGCACTACACAAGCACGTGTCCCAAAACATCTGCTGTGCCCTCAACAATGTAGTTACAGGGAGAGTCCTCCTGACAACGGACACGTGGACAAATGCTTGTGGCCAGGGATGGTACATCTCCCTGACGGCACACTGGGTAAACATAGTGGAAGCCGGGACCCAGTCGGACCTTGGGACGGAACACATCCACCCCACACCGAGGATTGCGGGCCCTATGTCAGTCAGAGTTGCCCCCACAGTGTACAGCTCCTGTGCATCATCCTCCTCCTCAGGTTCAGCCTCCATCTCAGATATCAACACATCAGTTACAAGCTTAAAGCACTGCAGTACTGCCTCCGCCAATCGGCAACAGGCTGTGCTGAACTCCAAAGCTTAGGTGTGAAACCTCACACTGCTTGTGAGTTGTGGACAGCTGTGAAAGAGCAGGAAGATCTGTGGCTGAGACCGCTGAACCTACATCCAGGCATGGTTGTGTGTGACAATGGCTGTAACCTGGTGGCGGCTCTGAGGCGAGGCGAGATCACACACGTACCATGCCTGGCTCAAGAGCTTAACCTCGTGGTTCAGCGGTTTCTTAAATCATATCCCGAGTTGCCAGATCTGCTCGTCAAAGTACGCTGCCTGTCAGCTCATTTTCGCAAGTCGGCTACAGCTTCCGCCGCCCTTGCTGTGTTGCAGCAGCGTTAGCAGCTTCCATCACACCGACTGGTGTGTGATGTCCCCACACATTGGAACTCTACCCTCCACATGTTGCAAAGGATTTGTGAGCAGAAGAGAGCAGTTGTGGAGTACCAGCTGCAATAAGGCCGTCGATATTCAGGTCAGACTCCACACATAAGACCTCAGGAGTGGACCTGGATGTCTGACATGTGTACCATCTTGACAAACTTTGAGGAGTCCACCCAGATGGTGAGTGGCAATGACGCCATCATTAGCGTCAGCATTCCACTTGTCTGTCCTTTGCAATGCTCTCTGCAGAGAATTAAAGAGCAGGTATTGCAGCCAGAGTATGATGAGATGAATTAAGAAGCCATAGGGGTCGATTACACACAGCCCCTATCTCATCCCAACGTGCATTGGGGGACAATGAGGGAGAGGAGGAGGAGGAGGAGGAGGAAGAACAGGAGCTTGTATCATGCGCTGTAGACGGTAGTACCTGTACAACTGTCATACCGTCGGTTCAGCATGGGTGGCCTGAGGACAGGGGGGAGTGGGAGGAGGAGGAGAGCATGGTCAGTCATCATCTTGGTGAGGACACGGAAGTCTTTCCCCTTACCAGTCTGGCACGCATGGCTGACTTTATGTTACGCTGCCTTAACCGTGACCCTCGCGTTATCAAAATGTTGGGTGACAGTCATTACTGGTTGGTGACACTTTTAGGCCCCCGCTACAAGGAGAACTTTAACTCTCTTATTCCTGAGGTGGAGAGGTCTACAAAAATGGGGCAGTACCAGAAGGCCCTTGCTGCAGAACTGTTAAAAAAGTTCCCATCTGAACACGGTAGCAGCAGAGGTCACAGTTCGTTGACCAACCAAGGCGTACAAGCAAGAGAGAGGCAACTCCAATCCAGTAGAGGCAGGGGAACACTGTCAACGTTGTGGGACAGTTTTCTGAGACCCGCCCAGCTTACAGGCCCTGAGGCGCGGGCTACTCTCACAAGGAGTGGATAGTTTCAAAAGATGGTGAGGGAGTACCTTGCCGACCGTACCAGCGTCCTCCGTGATTCCTCTGTGACTTTTAATTATTGGGTATCCAAGCTGGACACTTGGAATGAACTCGCTCTGTGAGCCTTGGAGGTCCTGGCCTGCCCTGCCGCTAGCGTGTTATCGGAGCGTGTTTTTAGTGCTACTGGGGGAATTATAACTGATAAGCGCATTTGCCTGTCAACTGACAATGCTGACGAGCTGACCCTTATCAAAATGAACAAGGGCTGGATTGGGCCAGACTTCTCATCACCACCAAATGACAGCAGAGTAACATAAAGTCAAATCCACTGTGTTTTTTCGGGAGGTGTATTCACATGCACCGCTTCACACCCACACATGGGTATACACTTCCTCATTTTGGCTGTTTTATGTTCTTCTTATCCTCAGCCTCCACCACCACTATACCACCAGGGTGACTGTGGTCCGTGTTGCCATTATTGAAAGTTCCTCCGTCCTTATTTTTGGCAGCTTTTGCTTGGAAGCCATAAGCAAATACTATGGAAGACCCACTCCCCAATCATGGGAATAATGTTTGTAATATTCTGTACTGCATGGCTCTTGTACGGGGCATTGCAAGTTCCTCCATCCTAATTTTTGGCAGCTTTTGCTTGGAAGGCATAAGCAAATGCTATGGGAAACCCACTCCATAATCATGGGAATAATGTTTGTAATATGCTGCACTGCATGGCTCTTGTAAGGGGCATTGCAAGTTCCTCCATCCTAATTTTTGGCAGATTTTGCTTGGAAGGCATAAGCAAATACTATGGGAGACCCTTTCCCCAATCATGGGAATAATGTTTGTAATATGCTGCACTGCATGGCTCTTGTAAGGGGCATTGCAAGTTCCTCCATCCTAATTTTTGGCAGATTTTGCTTGGAAGGCATAAGCAAATACTATGGGAGACCCTTTCCCCAATCATGGGAATAATGTTTGTAATATGCTGTACTGCATGGCTCTTGCAAGGGGCATTGCAAGTTCCTCCATCCTAATTTTTGAAAGCTTTTGCTTGGAAGGCTTAAGCAAATACGATGGCAGACATACTCCCCAATAATGGGAATAATGTTTTTAAGATGCTGTACTGTATGACTCTTGTAAGGGGCATTAAAAGCGTCTTGTTAAGCGACTGTGACCTCCACCACTTTTCCAAGGGGCAGTAAAAGCGTCTTGTTAAGCTACTTGGACCTCCACGTCTCTTCTGAGGGGCATTAAAAGCGTCTTGCTAAGCTACTGGGCCCTCCACGTCTCTTCTGAGGGGCATTAGAAGCCTTTTGTTAAGCTACTGGGACCTCCACATCTCTTCTTAGGGGCATTAAAAGCATCTTGTTAAGCTACTGGGACCTCCACGTCTCTTCTGAGTGGCATTAAAAGCATCTTGTTAAGCTACTGGGACCTCCACCACTTTTCCGAGGGGCATTAAAAGCATCTTGTTAAGCTACTAGGACCTCCACGTCTCTTCTGAGGGGCATTAAAAGCGTCTTGCTAAGCTAATGGGACCTCCACTACTTTTCCGAGGGGCATTAAAAGCGTCTTGTTAAGCTACTGGGACCTCCACATCTCTTCTGAGGGGCATTAAAAGCGTCTTGCTAAGCTACTGGGACCTCCACGTATCTTCTGAGGGGCATTAAAAGCATCTTGCTAAGCTACTGGGACCTCGACCACTTTTCCGAGGGACATTAAAAGCTTCTTGTTAAGCTACTGGGACCTCCACTTCTCTTCGGAGGGGCATTAAAAGTGTCTTGTTAAGCTACTGGGACCTCCACCACTTTTCCGAGGGGCATTTAAAAAGTCTTGTTAAGCTACTGGGACCTCCACGTCTCTTCTGAGGGGCATTAAAAGCGTCTTGTTAAGCTACTGGGACCTCCACCACTTTTCCGAGGAGCATTATAAGCATCTTGTTAAGCTACTGGGAACTCCACGTCTCTTCTGAGGGGCATTAAAAGCGTCTTGTTAAGCTACTGGGAAATCCACCACTTTTCCGAGGGGCATTTAAAGCGTCTTGTTAAGCTACTGGGACCTCCACGTCTCTTCTGAAGGGCATTAAAAGCATCTTTTTAAGCTACTGGGACCTCCACCACTTTTCTGAGGGGCATTAAAACTGTCTTGTTAAGCTACTGGGACCTCCACGTCTCTTCTGAGGGGCATTAAAAGCGTCTTGTTAAACTACTCTGAACTCCACAGCTCTTCCAAGGGGCATTGAAATGTTGCTTTTAATTAACTCTAACCTCCACGACTCTTCAAACGGGCATTGCATTTCCTCCTAATTTTTGGCAGGTTTTGCTTGGAAGGCATAAGCAAAGACTTTGGGAGACCCACTCCCCAATAATGGGAATAATTTTTGTAATATGCTGTACTGCATGGCTCTTGAAAGGAGCATTGCAAGTTCCTCTGTCCTAATTTTTGGCAGCTTTTGCTTGGAAGGCATAAGCAAATACTATGGGAGACCCACTCCTCAATCATGGGAATAATGTTTGTAATATGCTGTACTGTATGGCTCTTGTAAGGGGCATTAAAACTGTCTTGTTAAGCTGCTGTGACTTCCACCACTTTTCTGAGGGGCATTAAAACCGTCTTGTTAAGCTACTGTGACCTCCACGTCTCTTCCAAGGGGCATTCAAACCGTCTTATTAAGCTACTGGGACCTCCACGTCTTTTCCGAGGGGCATTAAAACTGTCTTGTTAAGCTACTGTGACCTCCACGTCTCTTCAAAGGGGCATTAAAGGCGTCTTCTTAAGGCACTCTGAACTCCACAGCTCTTCCAAGGGGCATTTAATTACCTCTAACCTCCATGACTCTTCCAACGGGCATTGAATTTCCTCCTAATTTTAGTCAGCTTTTGCTTTTCAATGAAAAGGCAAAAACTAGGGGAGACCCACTCCCCAATAATGGGTAGAAGGTTTTTAGTACGCTGTAATCCACGTCTGTTTCAAGGGGCATTGCAGTTCCTCATAATTTTTGGAAAGCCTTCCATTCACTGCTTAGGCCAACAGTGTACAGGAGACCCAGTTGCTATAAATGGAAAAAAACGGTTTAGTTAAGGCCCTCTGACCTCCATGTCATTTCCAAGGGGCATTGGAGTGCCTCAAAATTTTTGGTAGGCATTGCACTCACTGTATGCCCTATAACTGTGTAGCCGAACCGCTCATTTTGTCACAGAAACATATCCTACAAGACATATGTGGTTGACTGGCCTGATATTGATGTGAATGGTCCCTGTTCCTCCTGCTCTTTCTCCTTTGCCACTACCTCATCCATCATATATCACCTGAAGCTTTGTTTTAACGGGAGTCATCAAACTGGGATAGTAGCAGGAAAACATCCAGCAATCCTCGGAGGAGGTAAGATATGCGCCAGAACGCTGACCACCTCAGGCCTAGCCGCTACTACATACAGGTGCTTGCATTCCAAGAAAACAAAGCAGATGCTAACCTCTATCATCATCATCATCATGGTCCTCACCTTGGCACTCTCAACTCCACTGATGGAGAAGCCAGGGCCCACCGGAAGAGTTTGGTTCTCTGGTGGACTCGTCCAATGCTGCCCTAAAGCAGGCCGGGCTAAGAAAAGTGTGTGGGGGGATGTTCCAAGGAGAAATAGGCGGGGCTGGGGACCGTTTATGGACACTTGGCTGCGGGGCGGCTGGGGACCGAGTATGGACACCCGGCCGCCCCCTGGCGGCTGGGGACCGAGTGTGGACACCCGGCCGCCGGGCAGCAGGGGACTGAGTATGCATACCAGTCCGCCAACGCAGCCATGACGTGGTGGCCAGATTCCGCCTCCACATGCCTAAAAGGCCCAATTTCAAGTGCAAGCAAGCAAGCAGTATGGTATTGCTGCCTTGCCTGGGGGTGGGTGGGTGGGTTGCAGGCTGCATACTTGCGCTTGCATTGCAAGGAATTGGGGAGGTACAATTGAACAATGCCCTGGGACAAGGACTTGAACGGGGATAGTTGCAAGTCTGCAACGACAGGTGCAGGGTGGGAGGCATCTTCACATGTACCATGAACAGGGGTTTGGCATGCACACACTACAGCGGAATAGGCTGTCCTTCCCACTAAATGCACTGGGGAGGGCACAGGTAATGTTTTGGTATGCGCGCTTAATCTTATGTATAAGGCACACCGGGACAAATAGGGGCGGCTGGGGACTGAGTATGGATACCTCGCTGCCGAAGCAGCAATGAGGTAGTGGCCAGCTTCGGCCTCCTCCAAACTAAAAGCCCCCATTTCAAGTGCAAGCTATCAGTATGACATTGCAGCCTGGGGGTGGGTGGGTGGTAAGCTGCACACTTACGCTTGCATTCCAAGAAAACAAAGCAGATGCTAGCTTCTATCATCATCATCATGGTCCTCACCTTGGCACTCTCAACTCCCCTGATGGAGAAGCCAGGGCCCACCGGAGGAGTCTGGTTCTCTGGTGGGCTCGTCCAATGCTGCCCTAAAGCAGGCCGGGCTAAGAAAAGTGTGTGGGGGATGTTCCAAGGAGAAATAGGGACGGCTGGGGACTGTTTATGGACACCTGGCTGCCCCCAGGCGGCTGGGGACCGTGTGTGGACACCCGGCCGTGGGGCGGCTGGGAACCGAGTATGGACACCCGGCCGCCCCCTGGTGGCTGGGGACTGAGTGTGGACACCCGGCCGCCGGGCGGATGGGGACTGAGTATGGATACCAGGCTGCCAACGCAGTCATGAAATGGTGGCCAGATTCCGCCTCCACATGCCTAAAAGGCCCAATTTCAAGTGCAAGCAAGCAAGCCGTATGGTATTGCAGCCTGGCGGTAGGTGGGTGGCAGGCTGCATACTTGCTCTTGCATTGCAAGGAATGGGGGAGGTACAATTGAACACTGCCCTGGGACAAGAACTTGCACGGGGATAGTTGCAAGTCTGCATCTTCTGATGCGGCAAGGATCATTTCTGATGGGCACACTTTTAGGCAGTGACCTGGGTGTCAGAGATGCTTCAAGGGGTCTTCCCCATGCTGTTACCATGTCTTTTCAGCACTGTATGCATGTGTCACACAGCACATGGCCAGATAAGGTTGTAAAATGTTAAAATGATATTTCCCGGTGAATGCATTTGTCATGGTTGAAAGCAATACAAAAGTGCAAAAACGCATAAAAAATGCTACTTGTGAACATAGCCCAAGGTGTGGAGGAGTATTTTTTTTTGGTTATTTATTTTACCTTATACACAAGTCTTTACCTTGGAAAGGAACTTCCTTAACATATTTCACAAGAAAGCAGTTTCAGTTTCGTTTTTGAACGTTTTATTGTGAGCCCTTAAAAGTGGCTTAATACCTCTGACCACGTTGTTGACAGCAGTGACCTGGGGGGTCAGGAATGCTTCCCCATGCTGTCCCCATGTCATTTGAGCACTGCCACTATCGTTTTGGGCACTTGTTAGGCTTTTAAAAAACTGCCGGGGGTGCCGCCGCAAAAATGCTCGGGTCTCCCATAGACTAACATTGGGCTCGTTGCTCGGGTCGAGCACCCGAGTATCACGGCGAGCTCGGCCCGAGCTTCGAGCACCCGAGCATTTTAGTGCTCTCTCAACACTAGTTATTATGAGTTGGAAATGAGTGTTCATTCTGTTCGCATACATCCCTTGAACAATCCATAACTTGATAGATTTTTTCCATGCACTCGTTGACCGATTCATAATTTTGAATGGTGATCTGTAATTAGAAATTGATGAAAGCGGACAGGTTTGCTTGCGTTCCTCCACAGTTTAGTGGTGTATGGTACGAAAAAACCTCTTCGTAGAAGGTTAAACTCTATTTTTTATCATACTACATTACCTCTCTTATCTGAGATTTGTATATGGGTGACATAGCAGTTGGGATAGCATCTTACAGGCATCTCGTCAGAGATTATTGTATTATACTCTGTGCTGAAAAAAAAAATCTATTCCCTATTGAAAACACTGGATTGATGGTATTATCAGCTGGAAATGAGTGTTCATTCTGATCGCATACAACCCTACAACAATCCATAACTTGATAGATTTTTTCCATGCACTCGTTGACCTATTCACAATTGTGAACGGTGATCTGTGATTAGAAATTGAAAGAAGACAGGGTTGCTTGAGTTCCACAGTTTGGTGGTGCAATGTACCAAAAAAAAACCTCTTTGAAGGAGGTTAAACTCTAATTTTTATTGTCCTACGTTACCTCTCTTATCTGAGATTTGTGTACGGGTGAAAAAAAAAATTCTATTCCCTATAGATAACGCTGTATCTGTTTTTAAAATAGGGACAGGTGCTAGATTGTATTATCAGCTGGAAATGAGTGTTCATTCTCGATGTGTCTGATCATGTCCCACACACCACATGGCCAGATAAGGTAGTAAAATGTTAAAATTACATTTAATGGTGAATGTGTTTTACATTTCCTGGTGAAAGTGTAAAACGCTTCAAAAACACTACAACACTACGTATGAACATAGCCCAAGATGTGGAGGAGCATTTTTGTTTTTGGTTATTTATTTTGCCTTATACAGTATATAAGTCATTACCCTGGAAAGAATGTTTCTTAACATTTTCTCCAAGAAAATCCATTTTTACTTAGCTTTTATATGTTTTATTGTCAGTCCGTAAAAGTGACGTAATACTCTGAGATTCTTCCAGGGGTCTTCCCCATGCTGTGCCCATGTCATTGGAGCACTGTTTATATCGAATTGACCAATTTTTAGGCCCCCTCCAGACCTCCGGGAGGGGGGGGGAGGCAAAAAAAGTTTCCCATTGACTTACATTGGGCTCGTTACTTGGATCGAGCATCCAAGCATTATAATTTGCTTGACTAGAGCAATGAGCAGCTGAGGATTTTAGTGCTCTCTCATCACTAGTCACTATAGCTAAAATGTTCGTATATCCCTCCTATATAAAATATCCAAAAGTTATCACAAGTGCATGATCATTTGGACAGACATGGGATGAGACCACAATATTAATTTACTTGCCCTTTTAAAAACCAGCATAAAGTATACACAAAACATTGAGAATGAGCCCTATAATATTCCTAATAACCTGACATTATAAGACTAAAAAATGCCTTTTAAGACACATATGCTAGTCAAGGGCAATTGTTTAATAAAACTGTTTGTTGTCTATACTTAAAGGGGTTGTTTAGGAATTATATTTATTTCTTTATATGCTTGCAGATGTACAAAATAGTAAAAGCAAGAATGCTTACCTGTACTCTCCGCTGCTGCTGTGGTCTTTGTTGATAGGCTGCAGCTCATGCTGTCTACATTGGCATCACTGGTGAGCTGTTACGGATCCGGGTGGTTGAACCTATGTGCTTTGGAGCAAGGAGGGACCAGAGGGGGGTAACTAAGTGTCTACTCGGACTGACCCAGGTCACACGGCGGCTTAGTCGACTCCGTGAACCAGGGAGGGACCGAGCAGGTGAACCAGGTGCCACTCTGGGACTGACCTTGTGTGAGAGCAGGTGACTCCCACGGGTCAGATGACAGGAGCTGACTGGTACAGCGGATGAGCATGGCAGGAAGGCTGACGGGTGGTCCCGGTAGATTAGCAGGGTGGTACGGCAGACAGCCAGACAGGTGCTCTGGGTAGGGAGGCTGGCGGGCATGGCAGGTTCCTGGCTGGTTCTCCAGGTAGGCAGGCTGGTGGGCACAGCAGGTTACTGGCAGATTACCGACAGGTGCTCCAGGTAGGCAGGCTGGCGGGCACGGCAGGTAACTGGCAGGTTACTGGCAGGTGCTCCACGTAGGCAGGCTGGCGGGCACGGCAGGTAACTGGCAGGTAACTGGCAGACAGGACTGTTAGACAGAATGGCGGACAGCCTGACAGGCGGGACCTGAGGGCTGAGGAAAGTGTTAGCAAACAAAACAACAACCTTGCACAGGCACCTCCATTTTGGAGGAGGTGCCTTATATAGGAGAAGTCCTCTAGCCATTGGCTAGTTTGGATGAATGGCCCCAAAGTAGAACCTTCCTTCGATCCGAAACCGCTACAAAGGTCTTACCGGGTGGAAGATGAGACAGGTCAAACAGAGCAACAGTCATTACTTTGAAGGGGTCAATGATATGTAGAGGCTCCTCCTCTTAGTCGGAAGACAGAAATGAGCAAGATATAGCGTCAGCTTTAATGTTCTTGTCCGTCGGGCGGTAGTGCAGAGTGAAGCAGAATCGGGCACAGGAGCGGAGGAGAAGGCTTGTTTAAGGGATACGAAGGCCTTCTCTGCTTCGGAAGTCCATTCCCTGGGATTTTCTACTTTATGGGTGAGTTCAGAGATGGGAGCAGTCCGGTGGGAGAAATGAGGAATGAAGATGCGGTAATAGTTCGTGAAGCCTAGGAATTGCTGAATCGCCTTCAACCCCTCCGATCGGGGCCACTTTAAGATGGCAGACACCTTCTCAGGATGCATCCGCAGACCAGTCTCAGAGATAATATAGCCCAGGAATGGCAGAGAGGTCTGCTCAAAGAGGCATTTCTCATATTTAGCGTATAGGCGATTCTTCCGGAGCGTCAGCAGAACCTGACGAACATTCTTCCGGTGTGAGGGCAGATCCGGAGAGAAAACCAAGATATCATCCAGGTACACCACCACGCAAGAATACAGGAGATCTCGGAAGATGTCGTTGACCAGCTCCTGGAAGACGGCCGGAACATTACAGAGACCAATGGGCATCACGCGATATTCATAGTGACCGTCCCGGATGTTGAATGCCGTCTTCCACTCGTCTCTCTGGCGAATCCGGACCAAATTGTACGCCCCACGAAGATCAAGCTTGGTGAAGATCTTCGCCCTTTAAGGTGGTCAAACAGCTCCGAGATGACAGGCAGGGTGTACTTATTTTTGTTGGTGATCTGGTTAAGGCCCCTGTAATCGATACAGGGATGTAGAGAGCGATGTTTCTTTTTGACAAAGAAGAATCCTGCTCCACCTGGAGAGGAGGATTTCTGGATAAATCCCCTAGGAAGATTCTCCTCTATATATTCAGACATGACACGGGTCTTGGCCAGCGACAAAGCGTAGATTCGCCCACAGGGAGGAGAAGCACCAGGTACCAGGTCGATGGAGCAATCATACGACCTTTGAGGTGGTAGTGTCTCAGCCTCCTTTTTGTCAAAGACAGCCGCATAGGACCAGTGTGGCGTCGGTAGACCAGGTTGATTAGCTGGAGTAGACGGGGGTCGAGCAGGACGAACCAGAACCAGACAGGACTCATGGCATTCCTGACCCCAACGGAGCACTTCACCAGATCTCCAATTCAGGACGGGCTCATGTCTTTGTAACCAGGGTAGACCAAGCAAGAGGGAGTGAGAGAGACTGGACAGCACATGAAAGGAGATCTTCTCCAAGTGCAGCATTCCCACCTGTAGGGTTACAGGCTCAGTGACAAGCAAGATGGTCTCCAGGAGAAGCTTCCCATCCACAGAGGCAACCGCCAAACGTTCAGCCAGACGTACGGTAGGAATCTGGTAATGCTCCACGACGGCCTGTTGAATGAGATGGAGAGGGTTTACTCTTGCCTAGGACGACCTCTCTGAGCGGTCCTAGACACTGGAGTTTCCCGGCCTCACGGGCAGGAACGGATGAGATGCTCTATACTGCCACAGTAGAAGCAACTCCCCTGGGCTCGGCATGTCTCCAGGCGAGACTTGACCATCTTGGTTTGGTCAATTTGCATAGGCTGAGGCAAACATGCCCAGGAAATTGCTGGTTGCGAGGCTGACCTTTGGAATGTTGGAGCGAGATGCGGAAATCTTATCTCCCGGGTAGTCTCCTTAGCACGTTCCAGAAAACGGATGTTAATCTGGGTGGCTAATGATACCATATCATCCCGGGTGGAAGGGATGTCACGACTGGCTAGCTCATCCTTGATCCTTGAAAGACTCTCCCAAAAGGTGGACACCAGGGCCTCATTGTTCCAGACAAGTTCAGATGCGAGGGTTCGGAAACGTATGGCATACTGGCCCACAGTGAGACTCCCTTGGCTGAGACGGAGAAGTGAGGAGTCAGTAAAAGATTTTCGTCCAGGCTCATCGAAGAGGGTGATCAATGAGTGGAATCAGTGAGGGTGATCAATGAGTGGAACAGGCTGCCACGAGACGTGGTGAGTTCCCCTTCAATGGACGTCTTCAAACAGAGGCTGGACAGACATCTGTTTGAGATGATTTAGTGAATCCTGCTTTGAGCAGGGGGTTGGACCAGAAGACCCAGGAGGTCCCTTCCAACTCTACATTCTATGATTCTATGATTCTATGATATGAAGACCTTCCAGAAGGCAGCGAGGAAAGTCAGAAGATCGGACACCAGGGGATCCCCTCTTTCCCACAGAGGGTTTAGCTATGCCAATGCCTCCCCGGTGAGGTGAGACATCAGGAACGCCACCTTGGCTTGGTCGGAGTTGAACAGGTGTGCCAGGAGTTCAAAGTGCAGCGTGTACTGATTTATGAAGCCCCGACATAAGACGGCGTCTCCACCAAATCGTGGAGGCACAGAGAGTCGGGGTCCAAAGCCGGGTGCCACAGCGCCACTGGGTTGAGCTGCCGCCAGAGCAGGTGCCACTCGGTTACAGATGGAAACAGTCGGGGTGGACAGCGCGTTCAGGCGGGAGTTGACTGTCCGCAGATAGGACAGGATAGTATACTGTCGGGATCTCTGGCGAGATCTTGATACAGGTCAGAGAGCGAAGGAGCCTGGGGGCCACTGAGTTCCATGGCCTGTGCCAATTGTTACAGGTCCGGGTGGTGGAACCTCTGTGCTTCGGTGCAAGGAGGGACTAGAGGGGCGTAACTTAGTGCCTACTCGGACCGACCCAGGTCACATGGCAGCTTAGTCGACTCTGTGAACCAGGGAGGGACCGGGCAGGTGAACCAGGTGCTACTCTGGAACTGACCTAGTGTGAGAGCAGGTGACTACCACGGGTCAGACGACAGAACCTGACCGGTACAGTGGATGAGCATGGCAGGAACGCTGACGGGTGGTCCGGGTAGATAAGCAGGCTGGTACGGCAGACAGACAGACAGGTGCTCTGGGTAGGCTGGCTTGGCGGGCATGGCAGGTTACTGGCAGGTCCTCCAGGTAGTCAGGCTGGCAGGCACGGCAGGTTACTGGCAGGTTACTGTCAGGTGCTCCAGGTAGGCAGGCTGGCGGGCATGGCAGGTAACTGTCAGGTGCTCCAGGTAGGCAGGCTGGGGGGCACGGCAGGTAACTGGCAGGTTACTGGCAGGTGCTCCAGGTAGTCAGGCTGGCGGGCATGGCAGATTACTGGCAGGTAACTGTCAGGAGCTCCAGGTAGGCAGGCTCCACCCCAGGTCCACCTCCACCCCTTGAACCTTCCACAGTCCCATCGTCCACTCTTGGAAAAACTCCTCTTCTGCACCATGTCCTCACCAATCACACATTAACAGCTCCCTTCAAGCACCATATCACATACATAGCCATCAGCTTTTGTTTTGGCCAAAAGATTTTTTAAGCCTGCCACCATTATAAGGTAGACTCTTTTAGCAGGGCCCTACTCTACGCTAATCTATTAAAAATTTCTTAAAATATTCAATACTCTTTTTTTAGGTATATTTTTATTTATTTTTCTTTAAGGCAACGTGTCACATACATATTTTAAAATGACCAATAATACCCCATACAAGGAACAACTACTGCCACACCATGACCAGACCACATATTACCATCGCATAGTGACCAAATAATACCACATACAAGGGAAAAATACTGTGGTACCATGGCCGGACCACACATTATCACCACATAGTGATCGAATAATACCCCATACAAGGAACAAATACTGCCACACCATGACCAGATCACATATTACCACCACATAGTGACTGAATACTGCAAGACTGATCATTAATAAAAAAAATACAATACTAATATTACCATAAGTGTCATTATACGTAGGAGCTCTGTACAAAGTATTCAGTCTATAGTGTCATTGTACAGGTAACACTCACCAGTGACATCTCTAGTTCTTCATCTTCGCTTTTCTTCTTCATCCAGTACAGACCGCTATCACTTCTTCTAGCCAGGACTTGTTTCTGCAAAAAATAACACACAGTTATCTAGAGCACTGCTTCCAGAGCACATTCCCCACTTTTTCTCCAACTTGTACACTACTCCAGATGAAAAATAGAGTGACATAATCCTGCCCAGCACAGTAACAGGACCCCCCATTGAAAACAGTATCCTCAAAAATAAAATGCATCAAAGCAATAATAATATCCTGTAATTAGCCCCTACAGTAATAATGTCCCACATTCTGGCTCCTTCCGGTAATAGTGTCCCACATCTTGGCCCCCATGTGCCTCATTCCTGGCCCCCATGTTTCTCATTCCTGGCCCCCATTTGTCTCATTCCTGGCCCCACATCCCACATGTCTCTATCCTCCTGGCCCCACACCATGTCTCCCAGTCCCCCATATTGCGGCTTTTCACTAAAAAAAAGTTTCTTCTTACCTAGTCATGGTCCAACGGCGTCCTCTTTTTTCTTCATATGCGGTTCTGACGGACCGGCACATGGTAGTGACGTCATACGCCGGAGACGTGTGCAGCAACATCAACTGCCGGCCTCTGGCTGGTGGCTGTTAACTATTACATCCGAGGACGCAATGTGCATCCAAGAACTCACTTTCAGTTGAATACTGAACCGCTGTCAGCGTGTCTTACCAAGTCTGCCCCCCCCCCCTCTTTGCTTCTGCTCACCTGGCCCCAAACACCAGTAAAGATTGCAATGCATTGATGGCGACCCTGTGTGTGCCGCCAAATTTCATTCCTATTCTTCTAGAAGCAGCTAGGGTTAATTCTAAACATGAGTGAATCAATGTGATGTGAATCAAATTCATACTGTTTTATAAAATTCTCAGGTACCAGAAAATTCAAACAATTTGAAAATTCACCCAAAAATGCATGTTGCCATTTTACACATTTCAAAAGATTGCAGTAGTCACAGTAGGCTGACATTACATCAGGCGCCACCACGCAGGTTTCCCCATAGTGCCTTGCACTAATAACATCACATGGTAGAGTGCAGCCAATCATAAAGGACTATCATAACTTGTATAAGAGTTGAGTCAGGGACGACACAATCATTTTAGGGTAATTTGAAATAGCAAGAGGACATCGGAGCTTACAGTTCAGCAATAAAGATAGGAATAGAAAGCCTTAAAATATTTTACAAATGCTCCAAACAGTAAAGTGTTGTACAACTGCAAATTGAAGAAAATGAGTGTAGTAGTCTATAAATAATATACAGATTCAATTGATAGGGGGAGAGAGAAAGAGCAGCAGTGTGATTTTTCAGTAATATGGTGGAGATTACATTTATCTTGCTGTATTTGAATTGTAATCACACATTTCTTTATTATTAATGCAATAAAAAGCAGCAACCCAGCAGAATTTTTATTTACAGAAAAAAAATCTGAAATTTGTGTCTGTCAGACATGGTGTGTTTGCTTATCACAAGTGACTATACTAAGTTTTTGCATTTCTTGAGCAATCCTTTTTGTAAAGGGGGGAGTAATTGTGTTTTAAAAATACAATACGGATTTTATCTTCTGAAGGTAATGCTTTGCTAATGTAGAGGGGGACACGGGACCGCTATCATCACGCTGTGTGCCGGAACTATCTTTTCTTTGCCCAATGCCCCCTCTACTATTAAGAACTGAGACCCGAGTGTGTGCTGCAATGGAGGATTTGCTGTACTCACTGTTACACCGTTCATGGAACCGACACCGACTTCAAGCAAGACAGGAGATCGTAGATCCGGGTTAACAGACTCACTTTTACTGTGCAATTCTTCCATACATGGCTGCAGTATACAGATCAAGACAAGTTCTTTGGTTAGTGAAGTCCCCTTGATAATGTGCCTTTTCAGTGTTTGCTCTCGTCCCTTCCTGAGACTCAACATCTTCCACATCTTCTGGGATCTGGCTGAGAAACTCCCCTCTAGGGAAACAGAGTCCTCGCACTGAATACCTCTAACAGGCCATGAGCCTAGGACAATGCCAGCATCCAGATTCTGCCTCAAATGTGTCCTCATTCTGTTCTGATAACTTGCACACGTAAGACACTTCTTCACTGCTGATACTGCTGATGGAGTTTGCTGTTCTATCTGCTCAGTAGTCCTCCACACTCCGTCTCTCTCTGCATATAGGAACAGAACCTACCCCGGTTCTGTGCACTCGGGTCTTGAACCCAGGAATGAGGTGGCCTGACACAGGCCTCCCCTTAAGGCAGGTGTACACTGCCTAATGCTCCTCGTTACTCACTCTCCTCTCCTAGACTGTCTGTAACCAGGAAATGCTTTTCTATAAAAACTCTTCTAATGCTGTAACTCCTCCCAGCTGATGATGTAACCCTTATCCTATCTTTCTGGTGTCTAAGCAGTGTAGTGCAGCTAAATCCCTATCTATTGTATAGTTCCCCTTTCTGGGCAGACCTCCCGCATGCCAGGGAGGGCCTTTGGCAAAACCTATAGGAGAACCGGCATACAATAAGCGGCCATAAGGATTTCAAACCAAACACTTAATCATAACCACATAAACATATAACAAATATAAAACACTTAACAACCCTCTTGTTGCCTCGGCATCTTCTTCCTCTTCTTTAACCCCCCTACACTAGGAATGTTAAAATGTTAGATACATGATAGGAGTGGATCCTAAAGGCACAGAGGACTTGTGAACGGTTGTAAAATATGTTTTAACAGGGGTTTGCTTTTGAGCTTTTGGCAGTGTACAAATCATATTGTAACATAAGCAAAAAGTATGAGCAGATAATCTTATAGCATCTGTGCCACACTCTGATGGTGCTGTTCATTGTGGGTCCATTAAATTGATCTTAGTGACTCCCTACCAGGAGTAGGATGTTGATTCTGGGCTGAAGGAGGCAGGGAAAGCTGTCTGCCTTCTTAAGAGCTTGTTTGCACAGAGCAACGCATGATTATTTTTTTATTGTACTCACTTGTAAAGTGCCATTAATTCCACAAAGCTTTATAGGCATCAACATCATCACTCTCCCCATTGGGGCTCACAATCTAAATCAGTATGTCTTTTTACTGTATGAGCATGGGATGAAAACAGAATACCCAGAGGAAACCCACGCAAACACGGAGAGAACATATAAACTCCTTGCAGATGTTGTCCTTGGTGGGATTTGAACTCAGAACCTCAGTGCTGCATAGCAACAGTGCTAACTACTGAGCTACCATGCTGCCAACAATGCAACCAAAATTAATGTGAGCTCACGGACAGAGTTTTCTCCATCTGGACTCTATGGATGGCAGAAAAACATCTTACTTTTTTGGACTATCCTTAAATTCATTGCATTATTGCTACTCTACAGCTCACCTAAACATACTTCTAGCAGGTCCTATGGAAGGCCTCTAGAAGTACATAGTGTATGGAGCTGGAATACCACAGTTCTTTACAGTGTGTAGTGGCTGCTCTCAAGTTCTTCAGTTCATCTTCCATTTACTTCCAACTTTGTGGATACACTTTGGGGAGGACATTTCCTCTTTCAGCATGATTTCCTCTTTGCACAAGAAAAGGGTCCATAAAGACAAGATTTTACAACTTTGCTTAGGAGCAAATCGAGTGGACTGCATGAAGCCCTGACGTCAAGCCCATTAACCATAGAACGCATACCTGGGGCCTCGCAGGCCTGCCCTGTTAATTGTTTTCTATTTTCTGCAAGATTACTTTAGTTAGAATTTTGAAACTCTATGTATTCCTCAGGTATATAGTTGTTTGTCATTTCCAGTTGTTCATTTATTTTTATGTTACAGGCATTTCGGTATAACAACTCTTTTTTTGTGAATACCCCATATTCACATACCTGGGGCCTTTTAGGCCCGTACTAGGTTTACATGTGATCCTAAGTATTTTTGTCTTCACTGTTGCTGGGGAAGACTTTGACTCAGTCTTTATGACTCTGCTGTTGCTATGAAGAGTGTGAATTCTGCCTTATATTGGCCTTACTCTTCTGGCAGGGAGTACAAAATCATACGATGTTCCTATCAGAGAACTCTTTATGAACCCTTTTTCAGATCCACATTACAAAGCTACAATGTCAGTCAATAGATTTGAGGATATTCGGAGAAGCCTTCGTTTTGATGACAAGAGAACTCGTCCTGTCAGGTTGGAAACAGATAAATTAGCCCCCATTAGCTACATCTGGAATCTTTTTTATCAAGAACTGTACTAAGCATTACCATTCTAGTGACAATGTGACAGTGGATGAGCAACTTCTTGCATTTAGGGGACGTTGCAATTTCATTCAGTATATGCCCAGCAAACCTGCTAAATATGGTATTAAAATTTTCTGGATGTCTGATTCTACAAGCTATTATGGAATGAATGGTCTGATTTACTGTGGCAAAGATGTTGACGCTCCAGTCCAGAAAGACCTATGTTCTGACGTAGTAAAAACACTTGCTAAACCAATTTTCCATTCTGGAAAAAATATAACAATGGACAACTACTTCACCAATCTTGAACTGGGCAATTTTTTGCTTCAGAAACAACTTACACTTGTTGGTACAATGAAGCAAAACCGCAGAGAAATTCCTCCAATCATGAAGCACAATCAACATCGACAACTTTATGATAGTGTATTTGGTTTCTGCAATCAAGCGACAATGGTGTCTTATAAAGCTAAGAAAGAAAAATCTGTGATGGAATGCACCGTGATGGAAGTATAGACACCAATATCAATAAACAGAAACCCGAAATCATCTTGCATTATAATAAAACCAAAGGAGGAGTGGACAAGATGGACGAAATGATTGGAGAGTATACGTGCAAGAGGCAGACAAAACGTTGGCCTGTAGTTCTTTTTTATAATATGCTAGATGTGTCAGCCCTCAATACCTATATTGTTTATAGTGAGACTCATCCAGAATTCCATGCCAACAGAAAGGACAAGAGACGTCTATACTTGACAGAACTTTGCTATGAACTTTTAATGCCTAACATGATGGAGAGAAGCAGAACAAAATGCTTACAAAGGCAAGCAACATAAGCTATGATCCGATGTGGTATACATTTTCAGGAACATCCAGAGCCAAGAGATAAAAAAAGAAAGCAATGTTATATTTGTCCAGCAAAGAAGGACAGGAAGTCCGAGCGTGTCTGTACTACTTGTGGACAAAATGTCTGCAAGGAGCATTCTTCCGAACAGATAACGTGTGAAAGTTGTTGCGGTCATTAGTAGAGATGAGCGTTGTTCGACTCGAACTGTTCGCCAATCTCAAATTCGAGCTGTTTTGGGTGGTGTTCGAGCTGTTTGGCAAACACGAACGATTTGAAAAAAATTCGGCTGTTCGAGGTTATGCTCGATAACTGTTCGTGCACCAAAATCATAACTGGATTTTTTCTCAGTAATGATGAAAATTAATGTTAATGCGCAGTTTGAGTGTACAGCGGGGCGGGGGGAGGGGCAGGGGATGGATCTCTGCAGGAATAATGAAGATCTCCATTTTTTTTCTCTTTCCCGCATTTACAGTGGGGAGGTTCAATTTGTCAGCCTATCAGCAGCGCACACACGGAGCGAAGTGCTTTTTTTCACACAAGCAAGGGCATGTGTCGTTGGCAGTGTATGTCACATGTCCTTGCCCTATAAGACCCAGCCATTTTCCCCGTCGCCACCATTTTCTCACTGCTGCAGCTGCGTGTTAGACGGCACCGCTGTTACTGTGTGCGCTATACCTTGTTAATTTCAAGCCAATTTTCGCACAAATCTACAGATAGCTTTGGAGTAGGGAATAGTTGTGATTGCAGTCCTTTTAAGGACTAGGTTACAGCATTTCCTACGACTTTTATCAGGCTGGTCTGTGCTCTTAAATAGATAGGTTGGGAGTAAAGACTAATTGTAATTGCAGTCATTTTCAGGACTAAGTTACATCAGTTCCTATCAGTTTTTGCCAGGCAGGTCTGTGCCAGTGCTGTGCAAGTTTTTTTCACAGCATTTGGCTAAATCTAGCAAAGCTAATCCTTTTTGGCCTATTGCAGAGTGTGTTAGTCAGTGGAGTAGCCTATCTGTGTTGCAAGCTACACCACCTGTGTATAGAATACCAATTTTTTTCCTGCACCTAGTGAAGTAAAACCTTTTGGGCATAGCATCATTCTATTAGTCCATCTATACTGACCTCCATCAGGTTGCAAATTGAATATAATTTTTTTCTGCATCTAGCTCTGAAAAATTATTTGGGCTTCTAGCAGTGTGTGGGACTTGTTCTATTAGTCCATCTATACTGACCTCCATCAGGTTGCAAATTAAAATTAATTTTTATCTGCATCTAGCTCTGAAAAAATATTTGGGCTTCTAGCAGTGTGTGGGACTTGTTCTATTAGTCCATCTATACTGACCTCCATCAGGTTGCAAATTGAATATAATTTTTTTCTGCATATAGCTCTGAAAAAATATTTGGGCTTCTAGCAGTGTGTGGGACTTGGTCTATTAGTCCATCTATACTGACCTCCATCAGGTTGCAAATTAAAAATAATTTTTATCTGCATCTAGCTCTGAAAAAATATTTGGGCTTCTAGCAGTGTGTGGTACTTGGTCTATTAGTCCATCTATACTGACCTCCATCAGGTTGCAAATTGAATATAATTTTTTTCTGCATCTAACCCAGCCAATAGTTTTGGCCTAATACCACAGTTTGGCCACTCAGCTCTGCTCGGTTCCCATCCATTGTTTTTTTGTGCAAACAACTCCAGAGTTGTGAATTAGTTAACCACCAAAATGAGTGGAAAAAGGCCTGCTGCTGGTGGGAAGGGGAATAGGCGTGTTGGGAAGGGGAAAAAAGGTTGTGTCCGTGGGGTAGGTGTTAAAGCAACAGTAACATCTGCAGAAGAAAGACCATTTTCCAGCCAAACTAAAATGTCTACTTCTTTTAGCGGACAATGTGGTAAGATCCCTTTCTTACGGCCACGCCAATCGCTACAAATTCCAGATGAGGCACAAAAACAGCAGGTGCTTCAACGGATATCAAGTGCTCCTTTAAGTGGGCTCTCCTCCACATCAACTTCAACATCACAAATACTCCAGTCCTCAGATGTGTCACCCCAATCGCACTTGCTTCCTCACAGCTCCCAAATCTCCTGCTGCCCGTCTGAGTATGAGGTAGAACAGATGGTTGAGTCTGCAGAGCTGTTTACTCATACTATAGCCTGGAAATCAGAGGTCGGCTCCAGCGCTTCTGTGAATCCTGACGAGGAAATGATCTGCACTGATGCCCAGAATCTTTATGAGTCGGATCCAGGACCAGACGCAGAAGGTTCTGACCATAATGTAGACCCTTATTCCCAAACTGTAACTCCTGTTGGAGGAGACAATGAGGAAGACGATGATGAGACTCAAATACCTGATTGGAGCAACAACTTTAGTTTTTTGTCAGGGCAGGAACAGGTTGGCTCTGAGGACGATGGGTGTGATAACACACAGGGTGATGATGATGAGGTTGGAGATCCCACTTACTGTCAACCCACAGTCAACCAAGAGATGAGGTCAGCAGAGGAGGTGGAGGAGAATGCTAGTGATGACGAGGTCAGGTTGCACCTTCCTGGACAGAGACGTAGTACTGGAAGCACGTCAACAACTGCATCCTCAAACACAACTCTGCCTCTCACCACAAGTCGTGGTGGCTCTTCAGGTCGCATGGGTGCTAAGCCTTGCATAGCCTGGGCATTTTTTTAGATCGATAAAGATGACCCAACTCGTGTTATCTGTAACATTTGTCAGCAAAAGCTAAGTAGAGGCCAAAAAATATATAGTTTGAGTGCTTCATGCATGAACCGGCACATGGACATGAAGCATAAGTTGCAGTGGGAAGCTCACTGTGCTACAATGCGGCCTAGCCGGCCGGGCCAACCACCGTCTGCCACATCTTGTGCATCCGCGGCCTCTTCATCCTCTGTGACTGGGGGGACAGCAGTCACACCTGTTTTGGGACGCAGACCTGCCACCTCTTTACCCTCAACAGCCAGCGTGATTGGCGGGTCATCATTTTCTTTGGAGGTGGTAACACCAGCTGGTGTTGAGCGCTGTCTGACATCGATAGCACCACCTTTGGATCAAGGCAACCTAACATGTCCGCCTGCATCTTCCTCACTGACCGGCAGTTTGCCGGGGACACCCTTATCAACCCCGTCTAAGCACAACAGCCAGCCCTCGGTCCCTCAGATGTGGACAAGTAAAAGACCATTTCCTCCTAGCCTTGAGAAAGCTAAGAGGTTGAATTTCACCATCTGCAAGCTCTTGGCTACAGAAATGCTGCATTTCTGCCTGGTGGACACAGAGGATTTTCGAGACCTTATGTCCATCGCAGTGCCCCAGTACCAGATGCCCTGTCGGCACTACTTCTCAAAGAAAGGTGTGCCTGCGCTCCACCAGCATGTCGCACACAACATCACCGCATCTTTGAGAAACTCTGTGTGTGACAGGTTGCATTTCACCACAGACACTTGGACGAGTAGGCATGGACAGGGGCGTTACATGTCGCTGACTGGGCACTGGGTAACTCTGGTGACAGCAGGACAAGGGGCTGCTGTCCAAGTTTTGCCATCCCCACGAGTTGTGCGTCAATCCTCTTTATCTCAAATTTCCTCCACTGCTTCTGCCTCCTCAACCTCCTCTCGGTCCTCCACCTGCACCCAAAGCCTCTCTGGTCATGCCACAAGCTTTCTAACTGCGCAGAAGGGATCCTGCACACCTCCTTACTATGCTGGCAGTAGGGCTCAATGTCATCAGGCGGTTTTTACTTTGAAATGTCTGGGAAATGTGAGTCACACAGCTGAGGAGTTGTGGTCAGCTCTGGAGAACCAATTTCATGAATGGTTGTCTCCACTGGACCTGAAACCAGGGAAGGCTGTGTGCGACAATGTTGCAAACCTCTGTGCGGCCCTTCGCCGGGGCAATGTCACACACGTGCCTTGTATGGCTCACGTGTTGAACCTGGTTGTCCATCAATTTTTAGCCCACCATCCCGGACTAGATGGCCTTCTGCAGAGGGCACCGTCGCTGTGTGATCACTTCCGCCGTTCGCATCCCGCAGCTCAGCGACTTACATCTCTACAGAAGTCGTTGGGCCTGCCACTTCACCGGCTAAAATGCGATGTGCCTACCCGGTGGAATTCAACTCTGCACATGTTGCAGCGACTGTGGCAGCACCGACAAGCCTTGGTGCAATATGTTCTGACGTATAGCCTGGGCCAACGAGATCCAGAGGTGGGGCAAATCACGCTGGAGGAGTGGTCTCAGATCAGGGACCTATGCACCCTTCTGCACAGTTTTGAAATGGTGACGAAGATGTTTAGTGCTGACGATGCCATTATCAGCATGACTATTCCAGTGATTTACATGCTGGAGCACATGTTAAACAGAATTCGGAGTCAGGTGGTGGCACAAGAGGAGGTGGAGGAAGTAGAGGAGGAGGAGTTGTATGCGGAAGGGCTAACATCTACAAGGTCCAGACGGTCGGCAGCACCAAGGCGGCAGGCATGTGAGGGTGGGGGAGATGGTTTTACCAGGGCGCATGGTAGCAGCCAAACTAGTGAGGAAGGTGCAGGAGCCCAGGAAGAAGTGGAGGACGAACTGATGGAAGACTCATCAGATGAGGGAGACCTTGATCACATTTCTGTTGTGCGAGGTTGGGGGGAGAGGACAGAGGAAGGAAGCATGATTGTTACCTCGCCACCAACACAACAGGGACTTGGTGCTCCTGGATGCGCAAGACACATGAGTGCCTTCTTGCTGCACTACCTGCAACATGACCCTCGAATTGTGAGAATTAGAAATAATCCTGACTACTGGGTTGCCACACTGTTAGATCCCCGGTACAAAAGTAAATTTGCAGAAATTATTCCTGCCATAGAAAGGAATGCACGCATGCAGGAGTATCAGCAGAGACTGTTGCAGAATCTTACATGTGCTTTTCCACAAAACACCAGTGGTGCACGTAGTGAATCTCACAGTTCCAACTTGTCAACCGTGGGACCGTCGAGTGTTCAGCACTCAAACCGTAACAGAAACACAGTATCTGCTGGTAACATCAATTTTGCAGAATCATTTCACCACTTTTTTAGCCCATCCTTTGCAAGGCCACAGGAGACAAGAAGTCTGACACATAGTCAACGCCTAGAGACGATGGTACAGGAGTATCTCCAAGTAAACATTGAAGCCATGACTGTGTCACTGGACCCTTGCTCTTTTTGGGCTTCCAATCTGGATAAATGGCCGGAGCTAGTAACTTAAGCCTTGGAGATCTTGTCATGCCCCGCAGCCAGCGTTCTGTCTGAACGTATGTTCAGCGCTGCTGGTGATGTGCTGACAGATAAGCGCATGCAGCTCTCCACTGATAATGTAGACAGACTCACGTTCATAAAGATGAACAAATCATGGATCCGAAACGACTTTTCTACCCCTGTGTCTTCCTGGGGAGAGTAAAAGCTTGATGATTGGTTAAAATCACCTCACCAACCGTTTTAAGCTTTCAAATTACTAATCATGTTTATCTGTATCTTGGCTGGAAAATAATTTGGGCTTTGTAGCAGTGTGCAGTACTGATTCTATTAGGCCATCTATACTGAGCTCCACCAGATTTAAAATTACTAATCATGTTTATCTGTATCTTGGCTGGAAAATAATTTGGGCTTTGTAGCAGTGTGCAGCACTGATTCTATTAGGCCATCTATACTAAGCTCCACCAGATTTAAAATTACTAATCATGTTTATCTGTATCTTGGCTGGAAAATAATTTGGGCTTTGTAGCAGTATGCAGTACTGATTCTATTAGGCCATCTATACTAAGCTCCACCAGATTTAATATTAATAATAATTTTTAGCTGAATCTAGCCCGGAAAATAATTTTGGGGCTCCGAGATGCGCAAGACACATAAGTGCCTTCTTGCTGCACTACCTGCAACATGACCCTCAGATTGTCAGAATTCGAAGTAATCCTGACTACTGGGTTGCCACACTCTTAGATCCCCCACACTCTTCGATAAACCTTTTCATTTTAATAAAGACCAAAAAAATGGTCATTTTTGAAATTATAAGCATTAGCAGGTTATTAGAAACTGAAATCAAACAGTTTTCAACTCAAAACTTTATTCTAGCTGATGTTACATTTGCACATAGGACCCCTTATTCGAAAGGAGCTTCTGAACTCTCTCGTCCATTGAATTTGTCAGGTTTTGGATGGTTTCTGCTTCAATTGTTTTGCATGAGGACAGAATACCCTCCCAGAGCTGTTGCTTAGATGTGAACTGCCTCCCGCCATCATAGACACTCCTTTTGATGATGCTCCACAGGTTCTGAATGGGGTAGAGGTCAGGGGAGCATGGGGGTCACACCATAAGTTTGTCCCCTTTTATGCCCATATCAGCCAGAGATGCAGATGTGTTATGTGCAGCATGAGACGGTGCATTATCATGCATGAAAATGATCTTGCTGTGGAATACACGGTTCTTCTTCTTGAACCATGGCAGGAAGTATTGTTTGAGAAACTCCACATACATTATGGAGTTCATCTTTACCCCTTCAGCGATCCTAAAGGGGCCGACAATCTCTCTCCCCATGATTCCAGCCCAAAACATTACTCCACCTCCTCCTTGTTGGCGCTGTAGCCGTGTTTGCGTGGGGTGTCCATCAACCAGCCATCCTCCACTCCATCCATCTGGACCATCGAGCATTGCATGGCACTCATCCGTGAACAAAACAGTTTTGAAATCAGTCTTTATGTATTGTTTGGCCTACTGGAGCCATTTCTGCTTGTGTGCAGTGGATAGAGGAGGTCGACAGGATGGCGTACACACAGCTGCAAACCTCTGAACGACCCTGCATCTTGTTGTTCGGAGGACGTTGGAGGCACCAGCAGCTTCAAAAACTTGTCTGCTGCTATGACAAGGCTTTTTTGCCGCTGCTCTTTTAACCTGACGTAATTGCCTGTAGGAAAGAGTCCTCAATTTGCCCTTGTCAGCACGCACACGTGTGTACTGTGAATCAGCTACATACTTCTTGATTGCCAAGACACTTCATCCTGATCATCGCACAATGTTGATTGTAGTCATGCCTTGACCTAAACACTCCACAATTTGTTGTTTCTCAGCAGCCGACACATTCTTTTTCTTTCCCATTTTGGCAGAAAATGTAGGCTGCTTAATAATGTGGGACAGCCTTCTTAAGTAGTCTTGCCTTTCATTGGACACACCTGCCAAACTAATTAGCACAGGTGTCTGCAATTGCTTACAGTGATATAAAGAGCACTGACACACATCACCATCAATGAGTTTAACTGACAAACAAACAAATTCTTCCCTTATCACTCCTAAACACTTTTTGCATAATAATTTGGAACACAGTGTACATGTGCTTTTCCACAAAACACCAGTGGTTCACGTAGTGAATCTTACAGTTCTAACTTGCCAACCGTGGTCTGTATGGAGTTGTTCAATAAAGGGCCCAAAATTAAGATAACATAGACGGGAGAGGTCTCTATGAATAGGAATTCCTAAGTATTTGATACCCTGTGAGGGCCAGGCAAAGGGAAAGTTGGACTGGATGGAATCCTGTATGGATTTGGGGAGGGAGACATCGAGGGCCTCAGACTTCGCTGCATTGATTTTAAAATTTGACCATGTAACAAAATGATCTATTTCAGCCATAACAGCAGGGATGGATATATGTGATTGAGTGATATATACTAGGACATCATCAGCAAATAGAGAGCACTTGTACTCGGTGCCTCCCACCTCAATCCACCTAATATTGGGGTTATGGCGAATTGATGAGAGCAGGTGCTCCGTCACTAGGATGTATAAGAGAGGGGACAGAGGACATCCCTGCCTTGTCCCATTGGTGATTATGAAAGGTGATGAAAATGTTCTGATGTGCCCCCTGGGCCTTGGGACACCCGGAGCCGGACCCTTTTTGGTGGATGCTGGTGGTTGTAGTCTCTGTGGCGGCGACCCGGTTCCGTGGCTCAGGGCGGTCAAACCAGTGGCGGAACTATTTATGTGGTTTTGATGTTTAAATGTCCGACTACGCCACCCGTGGATTGCGGTCAGAGTGAACCGCCGCTGCAGGGCAGACCGCTGAGGCTGGTGTTGTGGGTGCAGCAGAACGTAGTATAACTCCCCACGGGAGGAGTATAGCCTCAGGGCAGTGTATGCGGAGGATGGGGGTGATGGTGCAGGGCAGCAGCAGTAACGACACGGAGTCAGTGATGCAGTCCAGGGCCTTTACTCACAGTTCTTATTATCCAGACCACTTCTGCAGGTAACGGCTGCCCACGTCGTACTGTGCTCACCAGGTGAGGGGCTCAGACAACTCCCAGATAACTTTGAAGCATTTCACAGGACCCCCTTTGTGTGTCCTTTGTTTGGCCTTTCTTACCAACCCTTCTGTCCGGCTGCCTCGGTCTCTGCTCTTGGTAAACTTGGCGCCAGTTTCCCTGACCCTATGTGGTGCCTTCCTAGCGGGTGTAGCGAGGGGCTGCGCCACATAAAATGTCACAGCCTCCGGTTTCTAGCTGAGGGTCGTTTCCCGCCACCACTAGTTTCTGGGACCGGTCTCCCCCTTTGGCCTGACCCCTCCACGCAGGTGGATTTGGGCGTGCGGTGGCGACTCGCCAATCCGCACCCCTGGGATCCCTTCATTCCTCGTTCCTGGAGCCTTCTCCACTCCTCTTCCTTCCTTCTCCCTCTTCCAGGCCTGGGCCTCTGTTACTAGGCCTGCCTCCGGAGCAGAGCTTATGCAGAGCCCCTGCTCCTTGTCACTTCTGCTCAGACTTCTCTGCACTGAACTAAGATGGTGCCCACCTTTTATAATCCCTTCTCAATGCACCCAGGAACTGCTTCCTCCCTGCTCCTGCACTACAGGGTTCCCCTTCCTCAGTGTTCCCTCCCCCCACTCCAGCCAGGGACAGGGACTGTCGTGCCCATCTCAGGGGCATATTGGTCGCCCTGCCCCACGGCAATGTGGTTAATGCATGCAGGTGTCGGGTCCTGATCCACACTCCATCCTTACCTGAGAGTGAGATATCACACCTCTGGGTGAGGTGCAATACCTCTATAGCAACCGAGCCCTCAGGGTGCTACAGTTCCATTTATCTTCAGCCTAGGTGACGTATTGCGATACAGGGCCGTGATTTTGGCTATAAAATGGTCCCCTAGACCCCTACCCCAAGCTTTTTAAGAGAATAATATATGGCGTGCCAGGAGACTCTATGGAATGCTTTCTCAGCATCCAACGAGAGTATCTAATTACAAATTTTTAACTGCATCTAGCCCAGGAAATACTTTGTGCCTAGTAGCAGTGTCTGCTAGTCAGCGGATTATCCCGGCTGTTAAGAAACTACACCACCTCTAGTTTGGACACTTAATTTTTTCAAAGGAAATGCTTCGGGACCACGGGATACTCAGTGAAGAGCATCAGGAGGCACCCCAAGGCATAGGGGCTGGGACTGGCGGTAGGATGCCTTGCGGTGGACAGCCGAGCTCGATCCTTATAAAAGCTTTTTAACTGCAGCAGCTTTAGTGGACGCTACTGGAGCTGGAATTACATGGCTGCTGGCATGAGACTTGCCCACCAATAGATCCTTGTAAAAGGATTTAAAGTGTATTCATTCAAATTAGAGAGACAATTTAAATTAAAAAGCTTAGAGCTGCCTCCACCACAGGGGGGCTCACTCGACCCACCAGCGGACAGACACCAGTATTAGGAGAAGGGGGCTGGCCGTCAGGATCCACCGCGGCTCTGGCACAAACCCGGCGACACGGAGGTGGCACGGGCAGGAATGGACTGGCCGTGTCGGCTTCTCAATTTTGGATTTTAGAAGGGCATGACATGCCTATATCTGTGTCTCCCCCTCCTTTTACTCCTCCACCTCTTTTCTTTTCGCATGACTATATGTACTTGTCACTTTTCCATGTGTTAGTTGTGTCTTCTGAGCCGTTTGTCAGCTTTTGGACACCTTTGAAGGTGTTTTCTATGTGTTTCTATGTGTTTTTGTTTGCCTGCCATTGGTTTTAACGGTGTTTGAAGGTGTTCGACGAACAGTTCGACAAACAGTTCGGCAAGCACACTGGCACTGGTGTTCGACGAACCGAACCGAACTCGAACACTACGGGGGTGGCTCAACACTAGTCATTAGTAAAGTAGAAAAGGAACCTTTGAAAAGACATATTTCTGCAGCATGTTTACTGCAACTTTTTTATAAAAAACTTTTAGATAAAAAAACATTATTATAAAGAGTTATATCTAATGCGTATATTGGGCGTTTTAAGCCCGTTCAGTTACTTTTTTGTTTTTTTTTTGCACATAATAATGTTTTGAATTATTCACATCTTAGGCTGCGTTCCCACTGGCGCTGGGGTCTGCCAGGAGGTGATCCGTAATGGATCTGATCTCTTGGTAACTCCAGTTAAGGCTGCTGGAATGCCGGGATTCCGCCAGCCTTAGATGGGGTCACCAGGAGGTCAGATCCATTACAGATCTCCTCCTGGCAGACACCAGAGCTAGTGGGAATGCATCCTTACTTTGCAATTTTCAAATAAACTTTGAAAATTATTTTTGTTTGAGTTATTCCATGTTATTTGCACACGGGCCTAAAAGGCCCCAGGTATGTGAAAGTGTAGATTTTTATGGTCATGCGTTCTAGGGTTAAATACCTTTGGAACTAAATGGAAAACCAGAGTTCATTATTAGTGTCTAGCCTCACAAGTGCTTTTTTTACTCAGTAGGCAGAAATTCCCACCATCATGCTATAAACTCTTGCAGAAAGTCCTAGAAAAGAAAAAGTTGTACCCTTAAAATGCTGTCTGACTGCATACTACCACCAGTGGTTTTGGTGGTGTATGTATAGAAAGTGTATAAAAGGTATGATGGTCAGGTGTCTACATGCTTTGCCTATGCATTGTGTATTTTATGAGTTTCTATTTTCCATAGTAGTTTATCACTATAACATGTAAGTAAAGTTATTATTTAAAAATCACAGACTTCTGCTTATTATCTGCAGCAGAACAGAATTAATTTGATTTATTATTTGGTAATTACATTTTTCATTACATTCTTAAAAATCATCATGTGCCCAGCAGTATTTTCCAATCTTCAGAAGATCTTTTATGTAATTAATCTTTATTTGCCTTGTATCAGATGTGACTCAGTGGGAAACAAACCATTAGCTGTGTCATAATTAAACTTTCCACCTTTCTGTGATTGGGAAGCGTTTCTCTGCTGTCAGACTGTCCACTGTAGCAGTGTATTAAGTCGTGGTGAAGATAAAACGTTCACACAAGAAACAAACTCATTACTTAGTAGATATTGGAAACATTTAAAGAGAGTTTGTCAGATCCCAAGACATTTCTGTTTTAGTAAATTCTCCATGCATGCTCTACATTGAGTTATTTCTCCTGGAAATTTATCAGTACATTGTCTTCACTGTTTTCTTTACCAAGAGGGTGTGTTTCCACACAGTTTCACACTATGCACTGATTTGACAGTATCAGAGTCTCTAAATATGTAGTCTGTTGATAGGAGGAATGGAGAATTGAGTTGTCAATTTAACCATACAAGTGCATCTCACTAAATTAGAATATCATCAAAAAGTTAATTTTTTTCAGTTCATTACAAAAAGTGACACTCATATATTATATAGAGTCATTTTAAACGGAGTGATCTATTTCAAGTGTTTATTTTTATAAATGTTGATGATTATGGCTTACAGCCAATAAAAACACAAAAGTCATTATCTCAGTAAATTAGAATACTTTATAACAACAGCTTGAAAAATGTTTTTAAAATCTGAAATGTTGGCCTACTGAAATGTATGTTCAGTAAATGCACTCAATACTTGGTCGGGGCTCCTTTTGCATCAATTACTGCATCAATGCGGCGTGGCCTATGGCACTGCTGAGTGTTATGGAAGCCCAGGTTGCTTTGATAGCAGCCTTCAGCTCGTCTGCATTGTTGAGTCTGGTGTATCTCATCTTCCTCTTGACAATACCCCATAGATTCTCTATGGGGTTAAGGTTAGGCGAGTTTGCTGGCCAGTCAAGCACAGTGATACTGTTGTTTTTAAACCAGATATTGGTACTTTTGGAAGTGTGGACAGGTGTCAAGTCCTCCTGGAGAATGAAATTTCCATCTCCAAAAAGCTTTCGGCAGTGGGAAGCATAAAGTGCTCTAAAATTTTCTCGTAGATGGCTGTGCTGACTTTGGTCTTGATAAAACACAGTGGACCTACACCAGCAGATGACATGGCTCCCCAAACCATCACTGATTGTGGAAACTTCACACTAGACCTCAAGCAGCTTGGATTGTGTGCCTCTCCACTTTTTCTCCAGATTCTGGGACCTTGATTTCCAAATGAAAATGGGAACTCTGGAACCTTGTAGAGTGTGTCAATAACTGCCTTCTGGACATCTGTCAAGTCAGCAATCTTCCCAATGATTGTGGAGCCAACTGAAACAGACTAATGGAAGCCTTTGCGGGTGTTTTTTCTTAATTATTTTAATGCCCTGAGATAATGACTTTTGTGTTTTCATTGGCTTTAAGCTATAATAAAAAAATAAAAAAATAAAAAATGGAAACGCCAATAGGATCCAACAATAGGGTAATAAAGTGTCTAAGCAATAAATCTACAAAAAAAGAACTTTATATACGACCACCAGTTTCAAGATAAAAAACACATTTTTATTGAAATATAAGTTTAAAACACTAAATATACAGACATAGTTATGTGAAATACAGTACACTACGGCACATGGTGGGTATACCCAGAAAAGTGTTAGAACCCTCCTGTTTGTTTTTTCCATCTTGTTTTGCGGTCACGTGACCATCTGCCTTTATATTCCAGATCCACCCTTATGGCTGTGCTGGACTTCAGTGTTGTTTGACTGTTTTGCTAGCCAGGTGCTTCAGTGCCTATCTCTATCAGTTCGCTTGGTCCTTCTGGGACCTCTAGAACCTTTTTGTCAGTTTGTCTTTTTGTGTTCTGCAACAACTTTCTCTGTTCAGCACATGTCCCATTTTTGTTTCAGTCATTAGTTCTTTTAGGGACCCCTCCCCTTATGCTATAGGTCTTCGTTCAGACTAGCCGAGGACTAAGACGGGTCTGTTCGCAAGGAACAGGCAGCCTGCTACATCGTAGGGATTCAGCTTAGTCTTACTGTAGGGACAGCTTTCCCCTTTTTTTCCTGCAGATCATAACAGTTAGTCCAGCCCAAAAAAAACTAATAGGAAAGAAATTCGGGGATCAGTATGGCTTCCATCCAGGATTGGGCTCAACGCTTGCAGGGATTGTCTCTGGAGGTGGCCGTGCTCCAGCAACACGTGAGTAGTAGTGTTGAGCGAGCACTAAAATGCTCGGGTGCTCGAAGCTCGGGCCGAGCTCACCGTGATACTTGGGTGCTCGACTCGAGCAACGAGCCCAATGTTAGTCTATGGGTGACCCGAGCAGTTTTGCGGCGGCACCCCCGGCAGTCTGTAGAAAGCCTAAAAAGTGCCCAAAACGATAGTGACAGTGCTCAAAAGACATGGGGGCAGCATGGGGATCGCCCCTGGAAGCATTTCTGACCAACAGGTCACTGCTGTCAACAACGTGGTCAGAGGTATTAAGCCACTTTTACGGGCTCACAATAAAACGTTCAAAAACGAAACTGAAACGGTTTTCTTGTGAAATATGTTAAGTAACATCCTTTCCAGGGTAAAGACTTGTGTATAAGGTAAAATAAATAGCCAAAAACAAAAATACTCCTCCACACCTTGGGCTATGTTCACAAGTAGCATTTTTTATGCGTTTTTGCACTTTTGTATTGCTTTCAACCGTGACAAATGCATTCACCGGGAAATTTAATTTTAACATTTTACAACCTTATCTGGCCATGTGCTGTGTGACACATGCATACAGTGCTGAAAAGACATGGGAACAACATGGGGAAGAACCCTGGAAGCATCTCTGACACCCAGTGTGCCCATCAGAAGTGATCCTTGCCGCATCAGAAGATGCAGACTTGCAACTATCCCCGTGCAAGTCCTTGTCCCAGTACAGTGTTCAATTGTACCTCCCCCATTCCTTGCAATGCAAGCGCAAGTATGCAGCCTGCCACCCACCCATCCCCAGGCTGCAATACCATACTGCTTGCTTGCACTTTAAATTGGGCCTTTTAGGCATGTGGAGGCGGAATCTAGCCACCACGTCATGGCTGCGTCGGCGGCCTTGTATCCTTACTCAGTCTCCAGCCGCCCGGCGGCCGGGTGTCCACGCTTGGTCCCCAGCCGCCAGGGGGCGGCCGGGTGTCCATACTCGGTCCCCAGCCGCCCCGCGGTCGGGTGCCCATACACTGTCCCCAGCCAACTGGGGGCGGCCGGGTGTCCATAAACGCTCCCCAGCCGCCCCTATTTGAAGGACAGCCTAACCACAAACACTTGGACAAGTGAATGTGGCCAGGGATGGTCCATCTGACTGATGCCTTCACATTGGGTTAATATTGTGGATGCCGGGACACAGTTGGACACTGGGATGCAACACGTCCTCCAGACATAGAGGATTGCGGGTCCTGGGTCAATCAGGCTTTAACACAAAGTTCAGAAGGTATACAGCAGCAGTGGTCGGCCTCCTACACAACAATTAAATTATTCATGATCATGAGGCTATCCATCTCCTTAGCTTTCTGTTCCTTGGAATGCAAGCGCATGTATGTAGTAGCGGCTAGGCCTGAGGTGGTCAGCGTTTTCGTGCATATCCTACTTCCTCCGAGGATTGCTGGATGTTTTCCTGCCACTATCCCAGTTCTATGACTCCCGTTAAAACAAAGCTTCAGGTGAAGAATGATGGATGGGGTGGTGGCAAAGGAGAAAAAGCAGGAGGAACAGGGACCATTCACATCAATATCAGGCCAGTCAACCACACATGTCTTGTAGGATATGTTTCTGTACCAAAAAGGAGCGGTTCGGCTACACAGTTATAGGGCATACAGTGAGTGCAATGCCTACAAAAATTTTGAGGCACTCCAATGCCCCTTGGAAGTGACATGGAGGTCAGAGGGCCTTAACTAAACCGTTTTTTTCCATTTATAGCAACTGGGTCTCCTGTACAGTGTTGGCCTAAGCAGTGAATGGAAGGCTTTCCAATAATTATGAGGAACTGCAATGCCCCTTGAAACAGACGTGGATTACAGCGTACTAAAAACCTTCTACCCACTATTGGGGAGTGGGTCTCCCTTAGTTTTTGCTATGCATTGAAAAGCAAAAGCTGACTAAAATTAGGAGGAAATGTAATGCAAGAGTCGGGGAGGTTAGAGGTAATTAAAAACAACAGTAGCTTAACAAGACGGATTTAATGCCCCTTGGAAGAGCTGTGGAGTTCAGAGTGGTTTAACAAGACGATTTTAATGCCCCTTGGAAGAGACGTGGAGGTCACAGTAGCTTAACAAGATGGTTTTAATGCCCCTTGGAAGAGTGGTGGAGGTCCCAGTGGAATAAAAAGACAATATCAATGCCCCTTGGAAGAGTGGTGGAGGTCCCAGTGGAATAAAAAGACAATAGTAATGCCCCTTGGAAGAGACGTGGAGGTCGCAGTGGAATAAAAAGACAATATCAATGAACTTTGGAAGAGACGTGGAGGTCACAGTAGCTTAACAAGACGATTTTAATGCCCCTTACAAGAGCCATGCTGTACAGCATATTAAAAACCTTATTTCCATTATTAGGGAGTGGTTCTCCCATAGTCTTTGCTAATGCCTTCCAAGCAAAAGCTGCCAAAAATTAGGATGGAGGAACTTGCATTGCCCCTTACAAGAGCTATGCAGTAGAGCATATTAAAAACATTATTCCCATTATTGGGGAGTGGGTCTCCCATAGTATTTGCCTATGCCTTCCAAGCAAAAGCTGCAAAAAATTAGGACGGAAGAACTTGCAATGCCCCTTACAAGAGCCATGCAGTGCAGCATATTAAAAACATTATTCCCATTATTTGGGAGTGGGTCTCCCATAGTCTTAGCTTATGCCTTCCAAACAAAAGCTGCCAAAAATTAGGACGGTGGAACTTTCAATGCTGGCAACATGGACAACGGTCACCCTGGTGGTAGAGTGATGGTGGAGGCTGAGGATAAGGAGAAGAGCAAAATCCAGCCAAAATGAGGAAGCGTATACCCATGTGTGGGTGTGAAGCGGTGCATGGGAATAATACACCTCCCGAAATAACACAGTGGATTTGACTTTATGTTACTCTGCTGTCATTTGGTGGTGATGAGAAGTCTGGCCCAATCCAGCCCTTGTTCATTTTGATAAGGGTCAGCTTGTCAGCATTGTCAGTTGACAGGCGAGTGCGCTCATCAGTTATAATTCCCCCAGCGGCACTAAAAGCATGCTCCGATAACATGCTAGCGGCAGGGCAGGCCAGGACCTCCAAGGCGTACAGAGCGAGTTCATTCCAAGTGTCCAGCTTGGATACCCAATAATTAAAAGGCACAGAGGAATCACGGAGGACGCTGGTATGGTCGGCAAGGTACTCCCTCACCATCTTTTGAAACTATCCACTCCTTGTGAGAGTACCCCACACCTCAGGGCCTGTAAGCTGGGCGGGTCTCAGAAAACTGTCCCAGAACGTTGACAGTGTTCCCCTGCCTCTGCTGGATTGGAGTTGCGTCTCTCTCACCTGTACGCCTCAGTTGGGCAATGAACTGTGACCTCTGCCGCTAGAGTGTTCAGATGGGAATTTTTTTAACAGTTCTGCAGCAAGGGCCTTCTGGTACTGCCCCATTTTTGTAGACCTCTCCACCTCAGGAATAAGAGAGTGAAAGTTCTCCTTGTAACGGGGGTCTAAAAGTGTCACCAACCAGTAATGACTGTGTAATGCACACGCCCGGACTGATTGGCGTGTGCGTGTTTAGTGGTTCCACTGTGCCATGAACCGGAGAGTGCCTGGAGGGGCGTACTAAGTATCTGCTCGATCCGACCAAGGTCGCACGACGGCATATGATGCCAGTGCACCAGGGAGGAACCGAGCAGAGGGACCAGGGTCTACTCCAGGTCAGACTCCGGACACGGCTGTTGACCCACACAGGGGAGTACAGGAACAGGCAGGTTAGGCTGGCACACAGACTGCTGGGTATAGGCAGACACGGCTGGTATGCAGACTGGCGGATGCTGGTAAGCACGACAGGTATGCAGGCAGGGAGGTACTGGCAGGTACGACAGGTTGGAGCACCGAGTGGATAGGACCCAGTAAAGACTGGGACGCAGGAACAGAACCGCAGATGCGGTGGACAAACAGCAGAGTGAGGCCGCCCAGAGCGGCGAGCAAGAGCAGAACAAGACGAGACCGCATGGAGTGGCAAGCGAGAGAAGAGCAAGACAAGGCCGCCTGGAGCGATGAGTGAGAGAGGAGCAGGACGAGACTGCCGAAGCAGCGAGCAAAGGTTCAGAGCAGAGTGAGACTGCCGGAGCAGCGAGCAAAGGGTCAGAGCAGATCGAGACTGCCGGAGCAGCGAACAAAGGGTCAGAGCAGAGTGAGACTGCCGGAGCAGTGAGCAAAAGGTCAGAGCAGAACGAGACCACAGACGCGGTAGACAGGGCTGAGCAGAGCAGAACCACAGACGCGGTAGACAAGGCTGAGCAGAGCGAAACCACAGACGCGGTGGACAAGGCTGAGCAGAGCAGAAACGCAGACGCGGTGGACAAGGCTGAGCAGAGCAAAACCGCAGACGCGGTAGACAAGGCTGAGCAGAGCAAAACCGCAGACGCGGTGGACAAGGCTGAGCAGAGCAGAACCGCACACGCGGTGGACAAGGCTGAGCAGAGCAAAACCGCAGACGCGGTAGACAAGGCTGAGCAGAGCGAAACCGCAGACGCAGTGGACAAGGCTGAGCAGAGCAGAACCGCAGACGCGGTGGACAAGGCTAAGCAGAGCAAAACCGCAGACGCGGTAGACAAGGCTGAGCAGAGCAAAACCGCAGACGCGGTGGACAAGGCAGAGCAGAGCAGAACTGCAGACGCGGTGGACAAGGCTGAGCAGAGCAAAACCACAGACGCGGTAGACAAGGCTGAGCAGAGCAGAACCGCAGATGTGGTAGACAAGGCTGAGCAGAGCAAAACCGCAGGCGCGGTAGACAAGGCTGAGCAGAGCGAAACCGCAGATGCGGTGGACAGGGCTGAGATAAATCGCCGAAGAGGTAAACAAAGACAAAGCAAAGGGGACAGGGCTCTGTTCACACGGAACAGAAAGAAAGGCAGAACCAGATACACACTAGATACTTGCAAAGAAGTAGCGAGAGGACTCCAACTCACAAACCGAAGTACAGCGACAACGAGAAGGAATTAGGTGCAGGTTCAGACACTACAGAAAAAGGGAGCAAACGGACATAAAGGCAAAACAGATAAGAAACTATCAGACAGTTCAGACAAGAACAGTTACTGCAACAAAATGCAGGAATGAGCCTAGGTAAAGCCAAGTAATGGTTCAGACACTGCAGAAAAAGGGAACAAACGGACATAAAGACAAAACAGGTAGGAAGCTAGGAGACAGTTCAGACAGGAACTGTACTGCAAAAAATACAGGAACGAGTCTGGGTATGCGACCCCCAGAGGGCGAGACGAACAGGCTAGGAGCGCGTGCAGACAGGCCTGGAAATACAGCCTCAGGAAGGCAGACGGACAGCTGGCTAGAGGGCACAGACAGGACACAGTTCAGACACGGGAACTGATACCGATAGGCAGGAAACATAGACGGGACCAGGCATGTCAGCAACCAGAAGCCAACTGACAGAACACAATGCTCAGGCATGGATTCCAGGGAGGAGCTGGGTTAAATACCAGGTGACAGACAGCAATAGGCTGAGGACGCACAAGGGGTGTGCCTGCAGCAGCTACAAGAAGCAGGAAGTGATCGGGCGCCGCCCTTAAGCAGCAGAAACAGATTTAAGCAGACAGCATGGAGGGAAGCCAGGCTAGCAGACTGGACTGGAGATCAAGTGTGCGCTCTTGCACAGTGGGAGATGGACCACTATGCAAGGACGCCGCCAGGTATGTTACAGACTGCCACCCAACATTTTGACAACGTGAGGGTCACGGTTAAGGCAGCGTAACATAAAGTCAGCCATGCGTGCCAGACTGTTAACGGGCAAGTCTTCTGTGTCCTCACCAAGATGACGACTGACCATGCTCTCCTCCTCTGCCCTGTCCTCAGGCCAACCACGCTGAACCGACGGTATGACAGTTGTACAGGTACTACCGTCTACAGCGCATGCTACCAGCTCCTGTTCTTCCGCCTCCTCCTCATCCTCTCCCTCATTGTCCCCCAATGCATGTTGGGATGAGATGAGGCTGGGCTGTGTGTAATCGCCCGCTACGGCTTCTTGATCCATCTCATCATATTCTGGCTGCAATGCCTCCTCTTTAATTATCTGCAGAGAGCGTTGCAAAAGACAGACAAGTGGGATGCTGACGCTAATGATGGCGTCATCGCCACTCACCATCTTGGTGGACTCCTCATAGTTTGTCAGGATGGTACATATGTCAGACATCAAGGTCCACTCCTGAGGTCTTATGTGTGGCCTGAATATCGACGGCCTTGTTGCAGCTGGTACTCCACAACTGCTCTCTTCTGCTCACAAATCCTTTACAACTTGTGGAGGGTAGAGCTCCAACGTGTGGTGACATCACACACCAGTCAGTGAGCTGGAAGCTGCAAACGCTGCTGTAACACAGCAAGGGCGGCGAAAGCTGTAGCCGACTAGCGAAAATGAGCTGACAGGCGGCGTAGTTTGACGAGCAGATCTGGCAACTCGGGGTACGATTTAAGAAACCGTTGAACCACAAGGTTAAGCACATGAGTGTGATCTCGCCTCGCCTCAGAGCCGCCACCAGGTTACGGCCATTGTCACACACGACCATGCCTGGATGTAGGTTCAGCGGTCTCACTTAGATCTGCCTGCTCTTTCACAGCTGTCCACAACTCACAAGCAGTGTGAGGTTTATCACCTAAGCTTTTCAGTTTCAGCACAGCCTGTTTCCACTTGGCTGAGGCAGTGCTGCAGTGCTTCCAGCTTGTAACTGATGTGGTGATATCTGAGATGGAGGCGGAACATGAGGAGGAGGAGGAGGATGATGCGCAGGATCTGTACATTGTGGGGGCAACTCTTACTGACATAGGGCCCGCAATCCCCGGTGTGGGGAGGATGTGTTCCGTCCCAAAGTCTGACTGGGTCCCGGCATCCACTATGTTTACCCAGTGTGCAGTCCAGGAGATGTACCGTCCCTGGCCACAAGCACTTGTCCACGTGTCCGTTGTCAGGTGGACTCTCCCAGTAACTGCATTGTTGAGGGCACTGCAGATGTTTTGGGACACGTGCTTGTGTAGTGTGGTGATGGCACACCGGGCAAAATATTGTCAGCTGGGGACCGAGTACCGATGGATGGCCAGCGCCATAAGGTTGCAGAAGGATTCTATCTCCACCAGCCTAAAAGGCAGCATTTCCAGCGCAAGCAGTCGTGAAATGTGCAAATTTAGGACTGTGGCCTGTGGGGCGATATGCTTCGAAATTCCGCTTTCGTTCAAAGGTCTGGGATATGGACAATTGAACGCTGCGGTGGGACGTGGACGAGGACGTTGATGCTGTTTCTTGAGAAACTGCCATAACAAGTGAAGACTGAGAGGAGGGGGCATCTATGCATGCAGTATGGACAGGGGATTGCCTTGCACGCACAACAAGGGGTTCTCTTACACGCACAAGAGCGGAAGAAGCAGTGGTGACACCCGCTGACACTGATCGTGCACCCTGAGTTTCACCCCTCAAAGTCTGGTGCTTTGCTGACATGTGCCTGATCATGCTGGTGGTGGTTAGGCTGGTAGTTTTGTCACCCCTGCTGATGCTGGTCTGGCAGGTGGTACAAATGGCCTTTTTGGGGTTATCAGCAGAGTCTTTAAAAAAATTCCAGACTCTGGATGACCTACCGGTTGTACTGGCAACGTCTCTCGTGTTGGTGTTATGGGGAACAGTTGCCCGCCTTCTGTTTGCGGCCACCACACTGCTTCTTCCTGCCTGTTGGGGTACTCTGCCTCTCTCTCCCTGTGTTCTGCTGGACTCGCTCTACATGTCCTCCTGCCACGTTGGGTCAGTTACTAGATCATCCACCACCTCCTCCTCTTCCACTTCCGCACCACGGTCCTCCTCCTCACTTCGTGGCAATTGTGTCTCATCATCGTCCCCCTCTTGTGACAAATTGCCAGCATCGCCTTCCTGTGGCCATGCTGTTCAAATATTTGGCCATCTCTACATGGGATCTCCTCTTCCACCACTTTAAGCGGAGCAGGCGAGGGGCACAAATATGGAAATGGACCAGTGAACAACTCTTCAGAGTGTCCAACTGTGGGATCAGTTGCTGTCTGACGACACTCGGCATGGTGGGAGGAAGGAGCATCAGGGTGAGGAGGAGTATGCAGTCAAGATTCACGGCTACTAACACTTGATTGTGTGGAAGACAGACCGGAGATGGTGGTGCCCAGGTGACTGGAAGTATTATCTGCTATCCAATTAATAACCTGTTCACACTGATCAGTTCGCAATAGTGCTGCTGTTGAGTGCTTCCCTAGTAATTCGGTCAAGAACTGGGAGCGAGAAGATGTGGCTGTTGGTTGTGGCACATTTTCACCTTGGCCACGGCCGCGTCCTCTGCATGCACCATCACCAGAACGTCCAGTTCCACGTCCCTTGCCACGCACCTTGCCCATTGTAAATGAAGTAAAATAGCTTACACTCGCACTATCAATGGCAAAAGGGTAATAAAAAGATTAGAACCGTGGAAGAGGAAAACCACAGTTCTATTTCTCTGGCCTACACCAGACTCTTTTAAACAGATATATTGGTGTCTGAACAGTCAGCGAGACACTGAAAATGTTTTTTTTTTTTTATGGAAAAAAGACAAAAAAGTGGAAAATTCAGAGATTTGAACTGTGGAACTGCAAAACCACAGTTATAATTTCCTGGTGTATACCAGACTTGTTAAAATAGATATATTTGTGTCTGAACAGTCAGCGACACACTCAAACTGTTTTTTTTTTTATGGAAAAAAGGCAAGCAGGTTGATAACACCCAGATTTGAACCGTGGAAGAGGAAAAACACAGTTCTATTTCTCTGGCCTACACCAGACTCTTTTAAACAGATATATTGGTTTCTGAACAGTCAGCAAGACACTAAAAATGTTTTTTTTTATGGAAAAAAGACAAAAAAGTGGATACTACAGAGATTTGAACCATGGAACGGCAAAACCACAGTTATAATTTCCTGGTGTATACCAGACTTGTTAAAATAGATGCTTACTATGGAGAATAAAAAGTTATGACGGCGTAAAATGAATATGTATGTTTTATTAGTAACATTTAATCAGTACAGAAATACAAACAATGACTCCCCTTGAGAAAGCGGCCACAGGTGACCGTGAAACGTACGTCGGGGCACGCCATTACACTCCTTCACCACTGGCTTCCACCTGGCCCCTTACCTGGTAAGAAGGACTAACTTTACTTACTTGCTATATGCACTTTACCTGCACTATACACTTTTTCATTGGCATGTTTACAGCATTGATGCAAATACATGCAATACATTTGGCTCAGTTTCCTACTATTTACCTGAAATGTGGCACTGACTTTTATATTCTACCTTAGGACTGAACCATTTGTTTATTTCAAAACCCGTGTATTCTGTATTCTTCTTTCTTGCCTCCAATAGTGTATATGGGTTTAAATTATCGATAGGACTATTGGCCCAAATGCTAGTGGTTACTGCTGCTATCTTTTTGCACTTTACCCTAATCATTGTTTGTATTTCTGTACTGATTAAATGTTACTAATAAAATATACATATTCCTTTTACGCCGTCATAACTTTTTATTCTCCATAGTAAGCATGTGTATTATGAGTTGGCATTGTTTGGCTTATGTGGGAAGTACCTTCTCCCACACACGCCAATATAGTTGTATAAGGGTCATATTATTAGTATTGTTAAAATAGATATATTTGTGTCTGAACAGTCAGCGACACACTCAAACTGGTTTTTTTTTTATGGAAAAAAGGCAAGCAGGTTGATAACACCCAGATTTGAACCGTGGAAGAAGAAAACCACAGTTCTAGTTATCTGGCCTATACCAGACTCTTTTAAACAGATATATTGGTGTCTGAACAGTCAGCGAGACACTGAAAATGTTTTTTTTTTATGGAAAAAAGACAAAAAAGTGGATAATACAGAGATTTGAACTGTGGAACTGCAAAACCACAGTTATAATTTCCTGGTGTATTCTAGACTTGTTAAAATAGATATATTTGTGTCTGAACAATCAGCGACACACTCAAACTGTTTTTTTTTATGGAAAAAAGGCAAGCAGGTTGATAACACCCAGATTTGAACCGTGGAAGAGGAAAACCACAGTTCTAGTTATCTGGCCTACACCAGACTCTTTTAAACAGATATATTGGTGTCTGAACAGTCAGCGAGACACTGAAAATGTTTTTTTTTTATGGAAAAAAGACAAAAAAGTGGATAATACAGAGATTTGAACTGTGGAACTGCAAAACCACAGTTATAATTTCCTGGTGTATTCTAGACTTGTTAAAATAGATATATTTGTGTCTGAACAGTCAGCGACACACTGATACTGTTTTTTTTTATGGAAAAAAGGCAAGCAGGTTGATAACACCCAGATTTGAACCGTGGAAGAGGAAAACCACAGTTCTAGTTATCTGGCCTACACCAGACTCTTTTAAACAGATATATTGGTGTCTGAACAGTCAGCGAGACACTGAAAATGTTTTTTTTTTATGGAAAAAAGACAAAAAAGTGGATAATACAGAGATTTGAACTGTGGAACTGCAAAACCACAGTTTTAATTTCCTGGTGTATACCAGACTTGTTAAAATAGAGATATTTGTGTCTGAACAGTCAGCGACACACTCAAACTGTTTTTTTATGGACACAAGGCAAGCAGGTTGATAACACCAAGATTTCAACCGTGGAAGAGGAAAACCACAGTTCTAGTTATCTGGCCTACACCAGACTCTTTTAAACAGATATATTGGTGTCTGAACAGTCAGCGAGACACTGAAAATGTTTTTTTTTTTATGGAAAAAAGACAAAAAAGTGGATAATACAGAGATTTAAACCGTGGAACTGCAAAACCACAGTTATAATTTCCTGGTGTATACTAGACTTGTTAAAATAGATATATTTGTGTCTGAACAGTCAGCGACACACTCAAACTGTTTTTTTATGGACACAAGGCAAGCAGGTTGATAACACCCAAATTTGAACCATGGAAGAGGAAAACCACAGTTCTAGTTATCTGGCCTACACCAGACTCTTTTAAACAGATATATTTGTGTCTGAACACTCACAGACACACTCAAATATTTTTTTTTTTTTGGGGGGGGGGGATACCAAAAGGTTAATAAGACGGGTATTTGTACAGTCTGACTGAGGGAAAAAAACAAACAAACAGGATTTAGATGAAAAAGATGAAAAAAAAAAGGATTTTTCCTGGCCCCTGAGACCTGGGGATAAGTCTAGCAATATGACCATCAGGAGCAAACAGAGCTGTAACGCAGTGTTTGTTGGTATAACCACTGTGTTTCCTATGCAGCCTGCCTGCCTGATATCTGGGATGAATTTTAGTCCTGAGATGGACTGTTTGTTTGATTTGGCAGGCTTTAGAGACCCTACACTAACTATTTCGCAGTATAAATCTCTCCCTAGCTCAGCAACACTGATCCTACACTGTCTGATCTGGAGCGACTGTGTCCCAGATGGCGGCGCCCGGTTTTAAATACTCGAGGTGACGCTGTGCGGCCAGCCAATCACTGTAATGCCCACAAACAACATGGCTGCGGCATTACAGTGACTGGCTGGCAATCCCTGCATGTTCATTGGCACTGTAAAGAGCACCAAACGTGCAGGGCAGAGACCCGAGCTCCCGCCAGAGTAACCCGGAAATGCTCGGTGCTCGCCGAACATCAAAAGTAGTGAGATGCTCGGGCGAGTACCGAGCAGTGTCGAGAATGCTCGCTCAACACTAGTGATCACTGATTGACTGCAGTGCTTATATGACGTAATGAAGTCACTTGAGTGTCGGTAGTAGGTAAGTATAAGCTATTCTTATTTTACTCTGACAACCCCTTCTTAAATCCATGAGTCTCCTAAGTAGTGGACAACCCCTATAAAATATATTTTTTTTGTGTTTACTGTGTTATATAATATAAAAATAGTATTTTTCTTACCTTCACTGTCAGATTTTAAGATTTTCCAACTGTATCTTAAAATTGCTTCAAGTAAAAATTTACTAAGGGATCATTTTATTTCATACCAAATAATTGTATGGTTTATAAAAAGATTTCCTCACTTGTTCAACTTGATCTCTGAACAGATGTACTTACGGTAATCACATCCATAGTGTGTTTTGCTCTGTGTATTGGTTTAAAGCTTTTCTGTCATTAAATACCAATTCTAAGAAACATAAAAGCTGTGCTCTTAGACTTACTGTATGAATCACCACAAAGTAAAATTGACGCGCCCCTGGGCCTGTGTCGCGCTGCGTTGCGCACGCGGGAGCTTACCCGGAGCCGGATCTCTTGAGGGTTGTAGTCTCGTGGCGGTGATCCGGTCCGTGCCCAGGGAGTCAAACTGAGTGGCAGTCTATGGCAGTAGATGTTAACTTGATCGACTACGCCACCCGTTGAGTGCGGCTTTGAAGCCGCCGCTGCAGAACAGTCCACTGAGGCCAGGTGTATAAGGATGTGCAGCGTGGTGGTATAACCCCCAACGGGAGGGGTATGGCCTCAGGGCAGCAGGGATAGATGATGGGGGTGATGGTGGTACACGAGCGCAACAAAGACAACTCGGAGTCTTGGTGGTGCAGTTCAGGATCTTTACTCACGGTTACTTGGTTACTGCTCCAGGCCACCGCTGCAGAGGTGGCCGCCTGTGTCGCGCTGTGCTCACCAGGTGAGGGGCTCGGTTAACTCCCAGGTCTTTCTGGAGTGCTTTTCAGGACCCCCTTTATGTCCCCTGTTTCTGGTCTTCAACCCCACTAGTGACCACGCTTATGTCCAGCTGCCTCGGACCTCCTTGGTGGGCAAACGTTGGCCTGCGTTTCCCAGGTCCTTTGTGGTGCCTTTCTAGCGGGTGTGGCGAGGGGCTGCTCCACATGTAATGTCGCAGCCTCCGGTTCTTAGTTGAGGGTAGTTTCTCCCCTCCACTAATTTGCGATCCGGTTCCATCTTCTTGACCTGACCCCCCTACTCAGGTAGCGGCGGGCGTGTGGTGGCTACCAGCCAGTCCACACCCCTGGGGTCCCCTCTGTCCTTCCTGGAGCCCAGTCTGCTCCTCTTCCTCCTTCTCCAGGCTCAGGCCTCCTGACAGGGCCTGCCTGTGGAGCAGAGCCCATAAAGCAGCTCTGCTCCCTGTCTTCTCCTCTCTCAACTCCCTCCCTTTCCAAGATGGTGCCTCCCTTTATACTCCTGTACAGAGTGCACCCAGGATCTACTTCCCCCACGCACACACTACCGGGTTCCCTTCTCTAGGTGTTCCCTCCCCCCACTCCAGCCAGGGACATGCTCACTCGTGCCTGCATAACTAATGGGAGCACCGTCGAGCTGTCCCCCGGAAATGTGGTGTAGTGCATGTGGGTGTTAGGGTCCTGAGCCACACTCCATCCTTACCTGGAAGTGAGATATCGCACATCTGGGTGAGATGCAATACCTCTGTAGCAACCGAACCCTCGGGGTGCTACATTCCCCCCTGGCAAAACCCAGCACATCCGCGGGCTGGAACTGAGTAAGAGACAAGGTATACATTAGAACATGCAAATTTTTCGTAAACAACAAGTACAACAGGTATCAACATTCAGTTTCCCTTTATGGGAACGGCTCTCTCTTAAACGGTATAAGTGCATATGTACTGTTCTGGAACTCTTTTTCATAGTAACACATTCTGGCATATAAACTTTTCATATAAAACATTTCTAGCAGCAGATCCACGAAGAAGTCTCTTTATAACAGGTCACAGTTTATTCTGCAACCAGGTGTCCATTTTCCTAAAATAGGAAGACGTAACCAGGTAGGGGTCTGTCCTGCCCCGAGTCCTTAACAGTCTTTTAGTCCATCCTGGGTTACGCTCCAACTATGTACACAGGATTCCCGGTAAATCCACCAAGGACTCCTATACATTACTAGAAACACATAATTATTTACAGGATATGGCCGCTCTCAGTCCTCGGCCAGGTAGGGGTGGCTGTTCTCAGTCCCCAGCCAGTTAGAGGGAAAAGGGGTGGCTGTTCTCAGTCCCCAGCCAGATAGGGGATAAGGGAAACAGTTCTCTTTCTGTCCCAACGGGGACCACACTCTTAGTGGAAACAGTCCCACAACAGTCCTTATACCCGGTCGGGTAACTATTCACATCTCCTCTTTTACCGTTTACGATTAACGGTGTGCTCCACACGCTCCTTTCTCTTTCTCAGGTTCAGACCCGTCCGGGCCCTCTTGGTACTCGGGGTCTGAGTGGTACTATTAATGACGCCCGGGGTCAGGGGGTGCGACTTTGGGCCTGGGCGCGGGCTGGTGGTGGCAGTGCCCAGGTCTGGAGCAGGTCTGCGTCTGCAGCGCCCGGGATCGGCGGCTCCACCGGGTGGCCCGGGAGCAGGCTGACGCTGGCAGCGTCCGGGACAGGGAGACTCCTCTTACCTGCTCCCGCGACCGCTCCTGCGTCACGCGTCTTCTCCTGGTGCTGGTCGGGGCCCGCGATGGCTGGGGCGCTGCCGATGCTGGGCAGCTTAGTCTGCTGCCGGTCCGCCATCTTGCTGTCCGTTCCTGGTGTCCTCCTCCCCCCTGGTGGACCGTGGCCTACCTGGCGATGATCCTCTTCCGTAGGCCGCGGCTCCGCAGTTGATCATCAGGGTCGAGGCCTTCCGTCGCGCTCCTTTGACGTCGGCGTCTGCTGGGCTCCTTCCAGGACCTTACGCAACGTCCGGACGTGAGGCGGGACTTCAGTTCTCGCGCGCTTTCGGAGTCCACGCCCCTCTTCTTCCCGCGCGGCGTCCTCAAGATGGCGCCCAATGGCGGGAAAACTCCACAGATGGCGGGAAGAAGGCTGAAGATGGCGCCGGATGGCGGGAAAACTTCACGGATGGTAAGTTTTAAAAGTCTCTTTTTCAGGCACGCAGTACCCGGTGGTTGCGGGCACGGAATCCTGCCGACTACGCCAAAAAGTTGACGCGCCCCTGGGCCTGTGTCGCGCTGCGTTGCGCACGCGGGAGCTTACCCGGAGCCGGATCTCTTGAGGGTTGTAGTCTCGTGGCGGTGATCCGGTCCGTGCCCAGGGAGTCAAACTGAGTGGCAGTCTATGGCAGTAGATGTTAACTTGATCGACTACGCCACCCGTTGAGTGCGGCTTTGAAGCCGCCGCTGCAGAACAGTCCACTGAGGCCAGGTGTATAAGGATGTGCAGCGTGGTGGTATAACCCCCAACGGGAGGGGTATGGCCTCAGGGCAGCAGGGATAGATGATGGGGGTGATGGTGGTACACGAGCGCAACAAAGACAACTCGGAGTCTTGGTGGTGCAGTTCAGGATCTTTACTCACGGTTACTTGGTTACTGCTCCAGGCCACCGCTGCAGAGGTGGCCGCCTGTGTCGCGCTGTGCTCACCAGGTGAGGGGCTCGGTTAACTCCCAGGTCTTTCTGGAGTGCTTTGCAGGACCCCCTTTATGTCCCCTGTTTCTGGTCTTCAACCCCACTAGTGACCACGCTTATGTCCAGCTGCCTCGGACCTCCTTGGTGGGCAAACGTTGGCCTGCGTTTCCCAGGTCCTTTGTGGTGCCTTTCTAGCGGGTGTGGCGAGGGGCTGCTCCACATGTAATGTCGCAGCCTCCGGTTCTTAGTTGAGGGTAGTTTCTCTCCTCCACTAATTTGGGATCCGGTTCCATCTTCTTGACCTGACCCCCCTACTCAGGTAGCGGCGGGCGTGTGGTGGCTACCAGCCAGTCCACACCCCTGGGGTCCCCTCTGTCCTTCCTGGAGCCCAGTCTGCTCCTCTTCCTCCTTCTCCAGGCTCAGGCCTCCTGACAGGGCCTGCCTGTGGAGCAGAGCCCATAAAGCAGCTCTGCTCCCTGTCTTCTCCTCTCTCAACTCCCTCCCTTTCCAAGATGGTGCCTCCCTTTATACTCCTGTACAGAGTGCACCCAGGATCTACTTCCCCCACGCACACACTACCGGGTTCCCTTCTCTAGGTGTTCCCTCCCCCCACTCCAGCCAGGGACATGCTCACTCGTGCCTGCATAACTAATGGGAGCACCGTCGAGCTGTCCCCCGGAAATGTGGTGTAGTGCATGTGGGTGTTAGGGTCCTGAGCCACACTCCATCCTTACCTGGAAGTGAGATATCGCACATCTGGGTGAGATGCAATACCTCTGTAGCAACCGAACCCTCGGGGTGCTACAAAATGACCTTAGATCACATATGTAACACTCCACAAACAAGGCCGTGTCCTCTCACTAAATCTCCCAGTGAAAGGAAAATATCATCAGCTTGTGAACTGATGATATCCATAAGTTATGAACTGGCCATTGAACAAGCACTATATTCTTCTCTTTCAAATTTACGTCATTATTTTCTGCAGAAATTGTTCCACCTATAATGGCAAGACATTTTCAGGTACCATGCAAAGACTGAAGTTGCATCTAGTGAATTTCATGGTGCATTCACCATTATTGATCTATAGAGAAAGTCTTATTGACAAATAAAAGTATCTTGAAGGACTCTGGAAGGCCACAGGGTGAAAACATATCAATGTCCAACATGATTTTCTATATACTGATTGTTGATACACTTCTTTTTTATATCCTTCTAAATATTACTCCTAAAGTTGAATCAATCTCCCAAAATTCAATTTGAGCAGATTTGCATTGAGAGATACTCAATTTGCATTAAATAAATCTGAATGAATTAAAACAATTGACGTTTTTTAAAAAATTGATGTGTTCAGCTCTCCTTGGTCCTCCCTGTACATGCCTCGCCGCCACCGATCCTTGATTGGTTCTTCTACCGTCTGTCTTATATCTTCTTTTGTCTATTTTCTATCTTCCTTCTGGCCATGACCTCTGCTCAATAGACTGCAATGCACATCACTGAAGTGCTTCGTATTGCATGTGGTCACGTGAGGCAAGACACACGTCATTGTAGTGCATCACACCTCACATGATGACATGAGGTTTAATGAACGGAAGAAAGATTGATATAAGAAGATAGAAAAATTTATCATGGAACAATGATACCCGCCATCATTGTTCTGCTGGGTTCGGGGAGGTCCATTAAAGAGAGGTAAGTATAAGATTTATTTAACTCCTTCCTGGCTCTCTATAATTCAGCAAAATGGCAACCAGCTAAACTAGTCTTATCATAATGATAATTACACAAGTTTAGCATTTACATATGGATTTTCCCAGAATACCTGCTGAAAGTAGAAGAAAAACAAAGGTTACATTATTAAACTTACATATTTTTTCATTTTAAAGGATTAATAGATAATCTCTGAATGTGGTAACAGAAAGGTTTTTATAATCTATAACTTTGACTGGTCGTTCCACAGTTACTTTCTCTAAATTGACAAAGGCAACAAATAAGTCCTGGTCATCTTACAAATCTAGTCAATCGCATTAACAAAATTTGTAATAATTAACCCCTTTAGAGCCCATGCCGTATTAGTACGCACATTTGCGTACTGCCCGTTCAGTGAGGGCTGCTGCGCTGAGCCCTCACTGAACCGAGCACATGTCAGCTGATTCTTACAGCTGACATGTGCCCGCAACAGCCGCGGGTGGAATCGCGATCCACCCGCAGCTGTTAAACTGTTAAATGGCGCTGTCAATCTCCGACAGCGGCATTTAACGCGCGCTTCCTGGAAGCGCGTCCTAAGCCCCGCCCACCGGCGACCCCGTCACGTGATCGCGGGTCGCCGATGGGCGTGCATGACAACCCAGGGTCTGCAGCAGACGCCTGTGGTTGTCATGATCTGGTCGCTATGAGCGCCACCTAGTGGTCGGCGCTCATAGCACAGGATCAATTCTGCTATATGCAGGGGATCTGCTGGTCCCCTGTATGTAGCAGAGCCGATCAGACAACTGCTGCTTCTAGTCTCCTATGGAGACTATTGAAGCATGCAGTAAGTGAAAAAAAAAGTTTTTAAAAAAATAAAAAAAATAAAAAAAATATAAAAGTTTAAATCACCCCCCTTTTGCCCCATTCAAAATAAAATAATAAAAAATAAACCCCACATTCACATATTTGGTATCGCCGCGTTCAGAATCGCCCGATATATCAATATAAAAAAAGAATTAATCCGATCGGTAAACGGCGTAACGAGCAAAATATTCTAAACACCAGAATTACGTTTTTTGGTCGCCGCAAAATTGCAATAAAATGCAATAACGGGCGATCAAAACAGCAGATCTACCCCAAGATGTTATCAATAAAAACGTCAGTCTGGTACGCAAAAAATAAGCCCTCACCCAGCCCCAGATCACGAAAAATGGAGTCGCTACAGGTCTCGGAAAATGGCGCTATTTTTTTTTTTTTTTACGAAATTTTGGAATTTTTTTTCACCACTTAAATATAAAAGAACCTATACATGTTTGGTGTCTATGAACTCGTAATGACCTGTAGAATAAGAATGTCAGGTCAGTTTTAGCATTCAGTGAACGTGGTAAAAAAAATAAATAAAAAAACAACTGTGGTATTGCATTTTTTTTGCAATTTTACCGCACTTGGAATTTTTTTCACGATTTCCCGTACATGATATGGTAAAACTAGTAATGGCGTTGAAAAGTACAACTCGTCCCGCAAAAAATAAGCCCTCACATGGCCATATTGAACAAACAATAAAAACGCTGTGGCTCTGGGAACAAGGGGAGCAAAAAACGAAAAAGCAAAAGCGACAAAACCCAAGGTTGCGAAAGGGTTAATATCTGATTCCTGAAAAGTTCAATATCCTTTGGATACCTAAATGTTCATTATCGTTTGGCTTTCTGAACTCTAACAATGATGATTGAAAAGTTAGTGTAAAAGATATCAATATTTATTGACTTTTCACTGAAAGTCATATACTACAAGATACAAAGAATATTATTCATGATGGAAATTGAATATTATTCAAAATTCTTTTCTTAGTATATAGGTGGACAGGAGTAATTACTGTACATATAGAATTTTCATAACCGGAGGGAAATGTAGTTATGTTTTTCTCAATCTTATTTGTAAAAGCACAAACTTTTTGACAGTATTACAATGTATAGTTCTGAATCAAATTCCCATACATTTTAAGATAAAGTGGAGAAATCAACCAAATATTGAGAGCTCACTTACAACATTATCATAAACAATGTGGCTTAGAATATGGCAATACTGCCAGAACACTGAGGCAGTGGGGCATTTTGTTAGAAAAATTTTTAACAGTTCAATTAGTTGTATCTTATGTTGGATACAGTGTGCTCAATTATAAGGCAATTTGTTTTTTGGTGACTAATTTTATTATTTAACAACTACAGTGCTGTAGGTCAATCGAAAAGGTTAATAAACCACAGACCTGAAAATATAAGAAAGTAAGAGTGAAGGTTTTGTCTTTGCGCATGTTGACGCCCATGCAAATCGGTTTGAGCTTGTACCACAGTGCATGGACTGGCCACAAGTCTCTTGACCAGAGCATGAAAACTTCATGCATTTCTATAATGCTGTCATGCTCAGATCAGGAGAGCCATGGCTAATCCATGCACTGCAGTCTGAGATTAAACCGATTTGTACCAATGTCTGCGTGAGCCCTTAAGAGAACATCTTTGTATACATAATTATTTGGCAACTATTAGTGTGCAGAATTATTATGCAACTAAATGAAAAACAAAAATGTTCCCATCTTAACCCCTTAGTGACCGATAGACTTTTTTTTACTGACCTGAGATATAAGAGACTAGCGTTTTCCGATAGGTGACTATCCTGTAGCTCTCACCTGTACACTACAGCTGACAACTTGCTGCATCAGCCACGATCAGTGTTGGCACCAACCCTGGACATTTAACCCCTTAGATTCTGCTGTCAATAGTGACTACAGAATCAAAATAATTAACAGTGTGTGGGGGCTCCCTCTTTAATCTCACCCTGAGAACTTGATTGTGTGGTCCTGATGTTTGCCTTGGCAGTTCATGGCCAAATAACGGCCTTAGAGTCTTCCGGCTACAGCGGCCTGTTCAGAAGTTATTAAAATTTAGGTGGTAAAAATAAACTTTTTCATTCCAGTTATGCCACCTTGCGTTAATTCCTGAAAAGCACCTGAAGGGTTAATGAACTACTTGGAAGCAATTTTGAACACATTGAGGGGTGCGGTTTTTAAAATTGCATCGCTTTTGGGTGGTTTCCAATATATAGGACCCCCAAAGTCACTTCAAAACTGAACAGGTCCCGACATAAATAAGTTTTGTAAATTTCCTTGAAAAATGAAAAATTACTTCTACATTTTTAATCCTTCTAAAATGTTAAGATCAATGGGAAATGTTGCAGTGTTCCAGAGTTATTACCACATAAATTGACAGGTTAGATTTCAAAAATTGGTTCGGTCACTAAGGGGTTAGGCACTCCTCTCTCATTATACAAATACACATCACCTGATATTCGTCAAACCAATAAGCATTCAAGTTTATACAGCTTGAAGACGGAAAATATGCATTATAATTATAATATGCTCAAATTACTCACATGCATAATTGTGCACACAGTATAATGCTATCAATCAATTCTTCAACACTTTCCACAACACTGAGGATTCCTGACTCCTCTAAAATTCTATGAATATGACAAATCTGGATTGACATTATAGCCTGCTTGAAATGAAAAGTCAGTCAGAGGATTGTATGTTCAAATCCTCTGTCCTCAGGTAAAATGAAAATAAAAAGTGTTTAGAAAATAAGAAAGTCTTGGTAGGCTTGCTTTTTACTTAAACTCAGAACCAGACTGCCAGGATTGGATTTGATTGAGTGCCATAGCCACTTGGTGCATGAACACAGTTAGATTATAATGGAAGCATGTGTTTGTTACATGACCCTGGCATGTGACACACCCAATCACATGACCAGGGACCAACATTTTATGAACAGATTGGGGCCACAAAGTATGTGACAGTGTATTGGCTGTGTATGGTTGGCAGTGTATTGATGAATGAATAGAGGATGAAAGATAAGACAGCACAGAGAATATGGTGTTTAGAGTTGCCAACCATTAATAAATTATGGACAGACCATAAAAATAAGTCTGCCCTTATTCACAGAAGTCAACTTTGACACATGGTAAGGTTTTTAATATTAGACAGTGTAGGTTCTATCCCAAACGGGTTCACCTTGTTGCTGATGGGATAGCTTTTATTCTATTTTTTACGTACCAAGCTCAAATTTTGTGTTTTTTTCTTTGTATATTTTGCATTCTGTGCAAACCTGGGTGTGGCCTCCCTTCCTAGAGCTGGACAATATATTTAAAAAGCTTCCCTTGGCTGGTGTTCCAAATTTGGGACTGGGGCCTCAGTCTGCCCTTATTCACACAAAGGTCAACTTTGACACATGGTAAGGCTTGTAATATTAGACACACTAGGTTCTATCCCAAACGGGTACACCTTGTCACTGGTGGAATAGCTTTCATACTATTTTTGATCAAAAACAGTTTTACTAAGAACCCTATTTTATTTAAATGCACTTGCTTTTTATTTATTTACAGCAAGGTTTATTTTCATTTTGCTTCTTGTAGGTTTTTCTGATTCATGCCCATTGTGAAACATGCATTTACTGTACGTGCTGCATGTATACTATCCTAAACCAAGCTCAAATTTTGTGTTTTTTTCCATAAAAATAGGATGTCCATGATTTTTTTGAAGCTTGGGCATATTTTTATGATTATACTGTATTTCTAATGACTTTACAGTTTATAGTAACTCTTTTCAGGGGTGCACATAGAAATCATGGGGCTCCATAACAATAGTTTTAATTGAGACCCCCATCCCACCCTCATAAAAAAATGAATTATTTGACAGATTAGGTTGTTTCTTGTTGTGTAAACATAGTCACAGAAGGGCATACCTCTCAATTTTTAAAGACAGAGAGAAAGACATGTATTTTGGCATGTATACAGTATTTGTGCTCAGTATTTGAAGCCTCTTACTGTTCTCACCCACTACAATACCCATTTTTATGGCCACCATAGAATATGCTGTCCTCAAAAATGCCCTCTACATGCATAGTATGATACCCCCACCCGGTGAATTTTCCTACACAAATCGCCACCCATACGCACAGTATAATAATAACATAGTGCCCCAAGCAAAGTACAATGCCCCCACAATTCCTCCAACACAGTATAATGTTGCCAAAGTGCCCCAAAATACAGTATAATACAATCACAGTATGATGTCCCTTTAGTGCCCCATGCACATTTTGAGGCTCCTACAGTGATCACCAATGCGGTATGATACCCTGACAATGACCCTCTACACAGTATAATAATTTAATAGTATGTTGCCCCAATCATTCTTTCTACAGTATGATCCCTCACAGGCCTCCATATCGTGTGATGGCCCCCACAGTCCGTCCACATATTATTATAGGAACCACAGCACCCCACATCATGATCGAATCTACACTACCCCATATAGCCAAATCTCATTGCCATAGCCCCTTAACAAAATATGATGGCTGTCACAGCTTTCCACACAGCATGGTGCCCCCACAGCCCATCATGATGGTGTCCACAACCCGCCAAACAAAGTATAATGACAGCCTTCCATACAGTATGATTGGTCCCAAAGCTGATCACACAGCATAATAGCCCCCACAGTCCTCTACAGATAGTATTATAGCCCCATAGCCCTCTACATAATCTGATATTTGCTACAATCCCCCACAAACACAATTTATTTTCCTTCATAGCCCCCAACACAGTACAATGGCCCCCACAGCCCCACACACACAGTATGATGGCCACATAACTCTACGCACACGGTTGACGACCTCCACATCCCTCACACAGAATTATGGCTCTGAACACCCACCTCTCTTTATAATGCCTCCACCCTACTCACACATAATTTGATAGGTCCCACAGCTCCCTCACACAGTAGGAATGACTCACATACTCCCAAACAGTATAATGTCTGCATAATGATCCTCCCACAATGTGATAGCTCAACAACCTCCCGTATGTATTGACTGGGAAAAAAAAAAATCTCAGTAGCCACTTTCCACCAATGCACTGCTCTAGTATATGCAGTGTGTGGACTAAGGATCTGCACAGCAGGCACAATCAAGTGATGTCATTGCTTGCTGTGTTTAGACTCAGACACACAGGCTGAATGGTAGAATAAAGAATTGACGGCTCCCTGTTCCACCATTCTAGTCAACTGTATCTGCATTCCGACATCTTGTGGTAAAGAGGGTGGCGTTCAACATCGTGGTCTGCCATTTTTAACAATATGACACAGACTATGGTTGTTGTGTTCTTTTTAGTATTAATTTTAGTATTTAATATGAACCTTAAACATATATGAAATGTCATCTTAATGATTCATAGTTTTCTAATGGGTCCATAAAAAAGTTTTTGAATACTGAAGTTAAGAAAATTTGAAATTGGCAACCCTTTTGGTGCTTAGTTTTCAAGTAATTTGTTGTAATTTAAGTACCTTGTAAACCATGACTTAACTTTAATGCATAACCTGTCTGAATAAACAGACCTTAAAATTTATGAAGTTTTAAATTGGTATTTTGCATGGAATTACCCTTTATCATCTCTTTTATTCACAAAAAAATTATGTCAATGATATCTCTGCATATGATTTTAAATGTTTCTTGATATGTAGAAAGAAATTTTAAAAGGTGGTTTACATATCAAGGAAGAATACATATATAATGCAATGGTGAATATTATTAATTTTTATAGTATGAATATAAGGGAATTTGACCCAACAATCTTTTTATCACTATGCTTAAAGTTTGAAAAATGAAAATAGCAACATTTTACAGTAATTAGTATTCTATAAAAACAAAAGAGTTAGGAACATTTGCCAGGAAAACTTTAACTCTCTTTTTTTCTGTGCCCAAATGTCCTCCTGTTTATTTAAACTATTTCCTGTACAATTGTATAGAATAAGAAAGAATGCCAGCAAAGGTACAATTAGTCTTTCCTAGCAGATAATGCAGAGCCTTTTTTTCTAGGCTCAGTGGAGGTCTTAAGAAATTATTTTCAATAAAACATCAGGGTGGATATAAAAAGGAAATCAATTCAACTTAATTCCTGGAGTTACCTTTGTAGTGGCCAAAACAGTTTTAAATTTTTTCAGAAAACAAGAATAACAGAACAAGCTATTTCTAAATGAAAAGTTCTAAGAAAAGAGAGCAAATATCTAACCAGCTAAATTTTGTACCCATAGAGCCATAACTAGTAACTGTTTTTGCTTGGAGATCTCCAAGTCATTGTAAAACGTTTCATGCTCTTATTTAAAAGACACCCTTGTCTCTTTTTCTATTGCAACTGTTTTCTCCATTTATAAATGTGTAACAACAATAAGAAATGATTATACATATAGACACACAGTTGTACACAATTTTAAATATACAATTAATTATGTTTAATTGGTGATTTAATTACTATTTTATTTATTTCCCAATGCTTATATGCAGTATTAGCATTGCTTACAGAGAGTGTTATCATTTGCATCAACACTGATCTCTTAAATGGGCTTTCAATCTCATTTTCATTTTTTTTTAGACTGACACAAATTTTGGTTTTCACGAAGTTTGCTGCTTCAG